>NC_138781.1:153885718-154506083 GCF_965178545.1 Coloeus monedula | reverse complement strand
GATCTCTCTCTGTCCTTATCTCAACCCATGAGCATTCCATCTTAATTTCTTCCTGCCCTGTCCAGTTGAGGAGGGAAGTGACAGGCTGGCTCTGATGTGCCCCTGCATCCAGCCAAGGTCAACACACCACAAATGTGCTGAATAAATATTACAGATCAAGCTGGAGGAAAAAATTGTCAGGAAATATTTACCTATTGGAAAAATACTGCTTTTACCATGGAATGTAGTAATATTGCAAGTAAGTGTTGATTGTGATTAAATTTTCATTTGGGGGGGGGGGGTAATAAGTAATAGAACTGAAACCTACTGAAACACATCAGCAATGGCAGAATAATTTCTTAAAAAAAACCAGTAACGAAAACAAATACTCTGTACCTCTCAAAAAAGAAGAAAAACCTTGTCTAAGATTGCTCCAGGGAAAGTCTGCCACAGGAATCTCCTAAATTTGCCATTGATTTTGATTCAAAATCCAACTTTTTCTCTGCAGAATGACCTAATATTGCTTTTGTGAGATCTAGTCTATGAAGAACATGGCCATGGGGACTGCTCAGGGTCCCTATTCAGCCGTGTTCTTGCATATGTCTCTTTCTCTCTCTGCATCTCTAAATCCACAGGGAGAAATTTGGACCTGCAGGAGGGACTGACCAAATGGGTTTCCTTCTTGGAGATGTACACCATGCTTTGTAATTTCGCCAAAGGTCTTCCAAGACACTTTATCATTTATAGACATAGAATCATAGACTGATTTAAGATAACTTCGAAAAGTCACCTAAAACCTCCTGCTTAGAGCAAAGGCACCTGCAAAACTATGTCAGATTGCTCAGGGACATTTCTGGGTGATCTTCAAGTAATTCCATGGATGGAGATCCCACAGCCTCTTTGAACAACAGTTCAAATCTTTGATCAAAAGTTCAAATCTTTGATCAAAATATATACATAAGAGTATATAAACACTTCTGTTACTTGATTTTAAACTTTAGAATTAAATAATTTTGTGTTTTACATAACCTTTAAAACTTGCAAATTTATTTTTTCCTCCTGTTTTACCTTTATGTACCAGAAGATGAACATTTCTATATCCAGTTGCATCTGAGATCTGTAATTTCAAGAAAAGAGCAAAATATTTGGAAATTAATCACATTTTCACCATTTTATGGTTTGGGTTTTTTTTGTTTTTTTTTTTGTTTTGTTTTTTTTTTTTGTCCTCTCCTGTCTGTTAATCCAGGGTGTGGAATTTATCACTAAAAGAATGAATTCTCTCACCAGAAATATCTCCAGGTGAAATGTACAGATAAAAGAAATTGAAAAAAAAACACATCACAAATTCTTTCAGGCTGGAGAGTTATTAGAAAGACAGGTTAATATCTCCCCTTAAGTTTTGAACTTTGGCTGAGTGATAAAACAAGCAGAACTTTTTAGAAAACAGTTGAATCCCTTTTGTTGTTAAGGATGGCTTTGGCATCTTATTGCAGGTTCTTAACCACTTCAGTAAACATTTAAAATGTATTGTTTAAAAATTAATACAGCAGGCATCCCTGGTGAACTGAAATAATTGAGCCTCCAGGCACCCCCATCATAATGCAGCTAATTAGAATAATATCAGAGAAATGCAGACCAAAGAATAAACTTCTAATACTGGCTCCATAGGAAATTATAATCCATTGGTTTCTTTGAGGTCCTTTGATCTTTCTTCAGATGCTGGAAGTACCCAAGTACCAAGGTGAGCTCTGAAAACAACAGGCTTGAAATTTTCCACTGCAATCATCTTCCATGTATGTTTTTTCTCTTCTCACATGCAACTAGAGATAGGACAAAGGGAAATGATCTCATGTTGTACCAGGGGAGGTTCAGTTTGGATATTAGAAAAAATTTTTTCACTGAAAGAGTTGTTAAACATTGGAACAGGATACCCAGGGAAGAGGTGGAGTCATCATCTTGGGTAGTGCTGAAAGAATGAGTAGACCTGGAACTTTGCAATATGGTTTAGTGGGTATGGTGGTACTTGGTTGAAGGCTGCACATGATGATCTTGGAGGTCTTTTTCAACCATGACGATTTTATGAGTTTTATCTGCTTTCTGTTGGAAAATTCAATTTCTCTTTTCATCAGCTAGGGAATTTGTTCCATTTCACTTCCTCATATAAAAGATAAAACCCCTCCAGATGTGGATGATGTTAGAGCTGTGGGTGCTACCTGCAAGGGTGCCACAGTTGTCACTTATTGTCACTGAGAGGTGTCTTGGGACAGATTTGCCTCACAATCACCACCTGTGTGTGCAGACACTGCAAGAAAGGCAGGTTGTGCCTTGGCAGGTGACACAGTACACCTGGTGATCCCAAATACCTGGTGATTGGAGTGAGTTGCAGTGGGTGAGGTACACAACCTCACTGAAGCTGGATCACTTTGCTAATGGCAATATTTTCCCCATAATTCTCAAGTAAGCATCAGGATATTTTTCTATCTCATCTCCAAGATGCCCTCAGCTTTGAAATATATATTTTCCATTTCTGGCTGGGAACATGCTGGCCCCGGTGCCCCACAGAGGGGAGGAGAATCCTGTCTTGTTCCACAGCTCTATGCCTCCAAGCAATCAATTCATTAATTCATCACAGCGGAGAGAACTCAGACTGGTGTCACAGCCCACATTCTGTTTATCCTTTTGGCCATAAAAATCCCACAGCTCTAGAGGCATATTATCTACTCTGAGACTGGATTCCCCCACCCCAGTAGTTTTTTTATTGCAAAGCCCTCTGTCTAAGATGACCTTGCCTAAGCAAGGACTTGCAGTAAATAAAGCAATAAATACTTAATGTGAACAGTCCCAGTGAGGTGATCCATGATGATTTTTTCTGGCAGCCCTATGGCATTGTGTGGAGATGTGGGTCTCTGCTCTCCCTACAATTTGGAAAGAGTGAGGAGAGACTCCACCAGCAGAAAAGACCCTCTGCTTTCCCCAGCCTGTTTAAGCAGGACTTCTGCTTCAACTCAGCAGCTTTTTTAGTGTAAGATGGGTTGCAGTTCTCCAAAAAGCTGATGTCTCTCCTGCCACCTGAAATTCCAGTCTCATCTGGGCTTTTTCCTATGGTGGCAGCATTCCCTCTGCATGGTCTGTTAAATGTAAGCTGGGTAGTTGGGAGATAACTGAATGTTTGTTATAGCAAATGAGGCAATAAATGTCTGATGTTATGATGGGCAGAAAAGTCAAGGTATTTATCAAATTGCCATGGGAAATAGCTTTGCCAAGCGTTAAGTAATAAACTTTCAATTATCATCTTTATGCTCCTACTGCAGAATACTTCTGAGATCAGATTTGCTTTTGGTCATTCAGATAAGATCAGAGGTGAAGCTGTTTTGCTCTGTGGGCAGAGAGGTGATGCATGTCCCAGTGTGTTTATGTACTGTGCCTCTACAGCTCTCTGTTACTCTCTCTTTTTTTTCTTTCCCTTTATTTTGGTACTTCTTTTTCTTTTTGTGCCTGAGGACTTTCCCCAACTCTGGATTAGTTGACCTACATGCTGATAGTGAGGGTTTTAGGATAATCCACTAAATGGCTCTTTGAACGGTACTTACCTTTAGATTCTAAAAGATTATTGTACTTTGTTATTGTTGTTGTTATCACTGTAGTATCATCCTCTGCCTGGTATGTACTTCCCAGCTGTATATTGGCTTCTCTATCATATCTTCCTTATGGAATAAGAGAGGATTTTCCCTTCTGCTGACACCTGGTTTGACATGATCTCTTGTCAAAACACAAGCTGTGTTTAATGTTCAACCTGTCCTTAATTTCAGTAAAAGTCAAGTCAAGCTCAGATGAACTTTTCTGTAGAAGCACAATTTCTGTGTCAGTTGATGAGGGAAAAAAAATCCTCAAAATCCTCAGTAGTTAACAAAACTAATGGTCTAAAGTGAGAAGTGGCTGGGGTCACTTGGCTTGTTCAGCCTGGAGAAGAGGAGACTGAGGGAACATCACATCACAGGCTACAGCTTCCTCATGAGGGGAAGAGGAGGGGCAGGCACTGATCTCTCCTCTGTGGTGACAGGGACAGAACCCAAGGGAATGGCCTGAAGTTGTGTCATGGGAAGTTTAGGTTGGAAATAAGGAAAAGTTTCTTCCCCCAGAGGGTGGTTGGGCCCTGAGCAGGCTCCCCAGGGAAGTGACACCAGCCTGACAGAGCTCATGAAGCATTTGGACAATGCTCTCAGGCACATGGTGGGATTCTTAGGGTTATCCTGTGTAAGGCTGGGAGCTGGACACAACGATCCTTGTGGGTCCCTTCCAAGTCAGGATATTCTAGAATTCTGTGATTCTATGAGAGTCTTTATGCATGAACATTCATAAATTTGCTCAGAAGAGGCCACACATGGTCAGTTGCTACTGACAGATTCCAGAGTCCTTTTAACCAACCTCCAAAATTATCTGAAGCATAGAAACTAATTTTTCTCCTTTTCAGAGTTTATACTCTTCCCATCTTATTTTTATACAGTGCTGTTGTAATTTTTAAGACCTGCTATATCTGGAATCAACTGCACCACCTGGCTGCTTAGCCAGCAGTTCACAAACTAGCCTTGTAAAATCAGACTCTTTGAAAACATACTCGTTAAAAAGCAGGCTTCCTCACAAGCTTTCTAGTGTACTGAATTCCCACTGCAATCCAATGTGTTCTTTTATACCTCTGAAATGGCTGGTGATTTCAGAGGGAGTCTGTGATATGCTGGTTCTGTAGAATTACAACCCTAACAGCTGTAACATCACTAAAAGGATTATTCCAGAGAAAGGCTGTGTCGTAAATGAGGTGTACAAAGAGTGGAACTTGCAGCTGCAGCTTCCTAACTGTGCCTGCTGCCAAAAATGATACTCCCCAGGAAAGTCCTACTCTCTCCACATTTGTGGTTTTTCTTTCAAAATACCTCAATTTTAGAAAGTTTAGAAATAAAGGATACCAGTAAGAATTTTTGGTTTTGGCTTCTAAAGTGGTGGAGTTTCAGATGAGGAAGTTCCTGACAGATGAATGGCTGTAGTGAGATGTCTGAGGGTTAAAGACACAGTCATGCTCACATCTCCTCTGTCCCTCTGTGGGAAGCTTTTCCCCACCAGCCAAGGAGAGTAAGGCTGGGAGGTATTTGTGGTTCACTTCAGAATTCTGTTTATTAGACAAGATATTGATGAAAGTGACTTTTTTGCTAAAAAAGTGTGTTTGAAACCCATAGCACACATATCTTCTGCAGCCTGTGCTCCAGCAGGCAAACTTCTGTTTGAGGTCTGAGTGTGACAGACAAGGCCTGCTAAAATGTCAGAGCCAAAAGAATGAATTTAAATTTAGGAGCTGCCAGGCAAGGCATAAGGTGGGGACATATAGTAGTATACGAGTGTTGACTGTGTTTAAGCCATGTATCTCCACACTGATGCTTGGGCTGTTTCCTTCAGTCCCCAAACCCTTTCCCTTTCCAGCCTTTGAAACCGGCATTTTGGGTTTGGAGTGAAAGAACTCCTAGACACTGTATTTCTGGTGCAGTTTGCTCTTTTCCATGTTCTCCAAGCATGTCCAGAAGATGCTTTTTAAGTTAGGACAATCAAGGGACATCATCAGAAGGTCGCACGTTTTGAAGTTGCCCTTTCCCATTCCACTGAGAAATGGCAACATAGGTGCTCAGCCCAGCCAAAATTATGTCAGTGGGATTTTATCCAGAATTGCAGGTACCAAGAGAGCTCTGATGGTAAAACCTCAGGTAAGGCACTGAATGCTGTGGAAGGAAGCAAGCAAGTAGACTCATTCCTGAGCTTAATTTTAGCATAGTAGGGCTATAAATACCCAAGCAATTTTGGACTTCTGGATTTTAAATGTTTAAGAAATTTGGGCATTGTTTTATGCCAAAAAAAAAAAAATCCATAAGAAACAAACTGAAGGTTAGTTTTTGTGCAGATGTTTCTATTCACATCAATCTGAATGGAAGAGAAGTTAAATCATGCCAATTTTTCTTCGCAAGAAAATCTTGTTTGCTTCAGATTTGAAAGTGTTTTGTCAAGTTTCAAGAATTAATTACATATTGTTACTGTATCTCCACAGATCTTATTACATTTGCTCTCCAACTGCAGCCTGGTACTCTCAAGACAGAAATTAATTTTTTTTTCAGACAAAGACAAACTAAAAAGAAGAAAATGCATGTTTTGCAAACTCTTAACCAATACAAACTCCCTCCCATTTTTTCATCTATATGTCTAATGGTGGATCCATAACATACTTTAAAAAACAGCAGTTCATTTAAAAATTGTGTGGTTTTATATTTTTCTTAGTGCTGCTGTTGGGATTCGACTAAGGAAAGTGTATTGTTTTAGAGCACAATTCCAAATTGGCATCAAGTTGAAAGGATCAATAATAAATTCCAGCTCAATCTGTGAATCTTCTGATGCTTTTCTAAATTAAATCTGCATGTGTCAGGAGTACTTTTATCCCTCTGATACTGAAATGTTTTTCAGAAGCCTTGGCTGCAGAAATAATGGCTTATTATACAAAAACAGAGAAGGACAAGATATTTTAAACATATAGTGGAAAACATCCTCCAGTGGTATAAGTAGGTTCCAACCCCCTTGATCTCAGTCAAACTGCACCAATATTCACTGCCTGAACACCTGACTGATGAGAAATATTCCTCATGCCATGTTGTTCAGGTTCCATGCTGTTTGATAATTAATGTTCTTTGTACAGGATCAGCCCACAAACTCATTCGGCTTGACAGGTTCGTGAGAACACTCTTTGTAATTTTTCAGAGTCATTTGTATCTCCTTATCTTAATAGTGACATGTAGTCATATGCAAAAAAAATTGAAAATAGCCATTTTGCTGCATTGGATGAGAGGGGAAACCTTTTTTGGAGAAAGTTTTATTGATGGCCAAATTTGTAATGTTTCATAAGTGAGATGCAGAAATGAAGTTATTTTTTACTTTTACAGACACAGACTTTTTTTCTTTTTTTTTTCCCCCTGGTTTAGTATGGGCATGAAATAAGATTATGTGCAATGAGTAGGTTTCAGTATAATCATATCATATGTCTTAGTATATCCTTATTTTGACCATGCAAATAGAAACAAGCTTTCTATCCCGAAAAACAAACAAAAAATTGCAATTAGCACATAAGTTATTGAAAGTAGCTCTGTCTAAGGGAGAGACAACTGGAAAGAGAGGTAAATGTGAAAGTCTACATTGTGCCAAGGGTGTACAATGTCAAATGTGTTTATCCTGCAAAGATTCTATTTCTACAATCCTGAAGCTGCTTTTAAATTTCATAGGTATCGTATCAAAGTTCACTTGATGTTCCAGATGTTCAACAGCAAATTTCTGTGAGAATCTAGATCATGAAAATAATAATAGTATTCTGGTCTCTCCAGTGTACATAGTGTTGATAGTCTTAACACTGACCTCAGACGCAACTTTGAATAAGAAGACAGATATAGTGATTTCTATTTTCTATTTTTTCTGATATCCCCAAATAGACGTTTAACATTCACAAAGCTGTTGTGTTGACACCAGTATAACCAGAATTTTACCCAACATCCTTACTTTTACTGCAGTCAGTATATTCCAGGAATCACTGGGCTATTACTCAGTGTGTGATGTTGTCTTTGCTGCCAAAATTTTATCTCAGAAGACACACAGATGGCCCATTTCTGCATATAAATATGAAGTAAAGAGTTCTGGAGCAGCCTAAAGCATGTTCATCCTGCAGGAGCTGCCAACAGGACCCTGCCCCACTCAACACTGACTCTCCTTTGCAGGATCAGAGTGAGATTCTAGACCAGGTGAAATGTCAATCCTGGCCCAAATCTGATTTTCTTGCCTAGCAGGCTGCGTGGTGCTCAGCTGTTACAAACCATGAAACACTCAGGAGCTGCTCTGCCATCATCTGTCTCTGCTGTCAGGGTGGAAACACGACTGTGTTTTCCTCATGACATGAGTGTAAATACTTGGGTCTCCTGTCTTCATCTGCTTCATAGTGATATTTATTCCAATGCAGAAGAACAGAACATTTCACAACTTGCTATTTATGGCCCAATGAAATCATGTGCCTGCCACAGTTGTGTGTTCCGTCCGTTTTCCTCATTTTCAGTGCTGTGTGAGAATTACATTTCATGGATGTCTGGCTGCTAATAGGGGATGAAATCAGAAATCCAGGATGAATGTTTCTTCAATACATCACGTTCATGATTTTGATTAAAACTCTAAAGATGTGTTGAGAGTTTCCCCTTGATATCACACTATTTTTTCAGATTTTAATCTTTTGTTTCTTTTACAAAAAAGGGATCTTGTGCGAGGCACTGAAAACTGATGTTGATGATGATAACATGAGTAGGAGAAAATAAGCCTCTATATTTTCTTGCCTAGAATGACAGACCATCAGTCCTGGGGAAGATGTGACTTGCTGCTTTGCTACTTTGTTCCAACAATAATTCACATTTCTTTAACCCAGAGGAGCACCAAAGTGCTCTCCAGTATACATATATCTGATTACTTTCTATCAACTGAAGAAAGCAGATATTTTATAGCATCAAAACTGGAAATTAGTTTGAAACAGACTATGTGGCATCAGAAAATTATAGGCAAAAAATGCAATTGGGAGTTAGGTGAAGGGAACTTCTACCTGTGAGTGGACAGGACTCAGCTTCATAGCATAATTCCTGTTGCATCTGGGATCTTTTCTGATATTATTTAATCTTACCTTTCTTTTCCATTCAGTCCTTAGAAATTAGGAAGATATAAATACGATAAAAATTTCATTTAAACCTCTAAGAGTGATTAGTATGATGTTCACCACATGAAATCCCTACATAAAAGTCTTGGATCCATTTTTAAATCTTGTTATTTATTTTTCTGCTTGAGGTATAAAATCTGTAGGTCAAAGTTGCATTTAGATTCCTAGCAATAGTTTTTTGTCTGATAAGTATATCATTTGAAATTCCAAGTCCTTCAAGGGGATTGTCTTGAACTGTGTTTTGGAGAGCAGTGTAATCTAGGAATTTAAAACTTAGAGTTCCAAATGAGTCTTAAGTGCTTGAAGATAGGTGTGGATATCTGGTGGTATTTCTGAGAGGCAGGTATCTACCTCTTGATCAATATCCATTTTCCAGAAGTGGGATTTCTCATCTCTCCTTAAGAAGCTACATCAGAGATAAGCACTGAGATTCTCCTGCTAATCTGTGGAAACAAGTGGTGTGACTCATTGCAGTGTAAAATGGATGTAGAGAAATGGGTCAGGAGAATCTCTTTCTAAAGGTGCCTACTTGTTTTTCTTCCCTTTCGTAGACAAGTAGCCCGTATGTAGAAATAGTCAATGTATGTACCTAAAATAGGTGGGATAGATTTCAGTTTGGGAATGGGATGAATTTCCGTATTGAGGCACTTCCATTCTGTTAAGGCAGTGTGCACAGTCATCCAACTGTTCCATTACCTCTGAAATAGATGCAGTCAGTAGAGGCTGAATTAGTTCACTTGGGTGGCTGTTTCAGGCTAAGTTCAATCACTTTCTAGGCTTTGTTTCCTTGCAGATTTTAGAGGAAACACTCAGTTGCCAAATCATAAATGTGTGTTGTCATTTGAGAGGCTTTAAGATGCCTCATCTGATATTTAGCTGCTGCTTCCAAAGAAAGCAGGACTCTCCCACATTGTGGGTAAACTGACAGCTGGGAATAATTGTCTTATTTTATATCTTAGGGTGTATAAAATGACACTAGATCTCTATGTTTAGGCACTGGAATTTCTCCCTAGCTGCTTAATTGCTGTTGAAAATAGAGCTTTAATAATTTCATATCTGGTGTTATGGGTGAAAATAGTAATAATTTGACACTGGCATTTGAGTCCGCAAGATGTCCTAAATTACCCTTTTCTCAAAGTATCTTACACAGATATAAACATTCTCAGGGGGCAAAATGAGAGGCAAAATGCCACTACTTTTAAAAAGGCAATAAAAAGACCTTGGAGGCCCTCTGTTCCTCATGTTTTGTTGATTTTCAGATCAAATCTGAAATGTTTGCTTGCACAGCAAGCTAGTGTCTGAAATTCAAAGTGAGTTGCAAACATGAAGGTAGTTTCAGCTCTTTTTAGCTCTGCAGGCCCATCATCACTTCTACTGTGAGCTCTGGAAATAAAATTATGCCTCTCACAAAAGTCATATGGAATTTTTAAATTGGCTAGACTCTGTACAGCAGAGGTAAAATGAGGCCATAAGAAATCTGAGACATTTGCTGGGGTTTGTGAGGCTGCACATAGCACTGAGTGCTCTATAAGTGCTCCTGATGTTCTCTGTATTGATTGTATTTCTAATACAAAAACCAAAACCAATGAGGGTTAAGAATTTGATTGTGGGACACGAGGAATGATTAATCTGTTGCCAAGAACTAGGCTATGAAAATCCCACAGGAACAGAGCAGGTATTTGTACTAAGTAAACATTCTCTGAACAGGGATATTCACATGACAAGGACTTTTATTTAGATGTCGACATGCCTGTTTTTGTTACAGCTTTCTGGTTAACTACATTCTCTTGACTTCATGTTCACACCTCACTGTCTTGTCTGGAGATGCAGGAAAAGCCCTCTGGTTGTTTTAATATAGATGATTTATCTGACCCTGACATTCATTAGTTAATTAGTGCCTCTCCTAAACTAAGTCTTCATTCTTAAGAAATCATGGATGTTCCCTATGAGGTATGTAAATACAGGAACTCAAAAAATTAGCAATGCCGGGATTTGGAAGCTAGTCCTCTATAGATAATGCAGTTAATTAGGAAATGCTGTCAATAATTTTCAAAATGACATTTTATTTCAAGCTGGTAAGAAGCAAATGATCTGATAAGTTCCCATGTGGCAGTGGAAATCTGAACAGTATTGTTTGGCATAAAACTAAAAATTAGGGCTGCATCTCAGCCTTGTTTGCAAAAGATTCCTTCTATGAATAAGTGTTTCATCCAAAATGCTGTCCCAGATTCAGCTTTAGTGATGAAATTTCCTCTGCTCATAGACAACCTCTCTGCTTCTGACTAGGTGTTTCGTTCTTAAAGAATTCCTGGCCAGGAGCACCAGGAGCTGTTTTGTTTTGGTTTTTAGCTCAGCAGCTTGGTGTGAGATTGTGTAATTAGCATTGTACAAGATATTGGTGTGATATATATTTTCCTCAAGATATTCTTGTTCCTGGATGTGCAATGTATTAGTGAAATGGGAGCAAAATTAACAAAATAACACCTTTGATGGCTGCAAATTTTTCATAGTGTTGGGCTCATTATTTCATTTCGCACAATGTAGAAAGGTTAGCAGAAAACAGTTTAATTTCATTTTTCTCAGGCAGAGTTGCACCTTTCCATCTGATTTTTTCTGGAACTTTATTAAAATATCTTGATGTCTTCATATAGTGTATTTTGCATGCATATCTAATGTTCTAAAGACATGAGAAAGTGTGCTGATAAACTTTCTTCATTCCTGAAATGACAAAGCAGGATTTTAGTGTGGGAAAGGCAAGTAACTGGGAGAATTACTCCACAACTTCCAAATTTGCAATATTTTGCCTTGGGAAGAGGTCTCATGTGATGGTTTCCTAGAATCTTTTCTCATGTTATGTTTATTCGAGTATTAATATTTATATGGGAAGTATTGGGGTTTTTACAGAATTGCAGTATTTGGTGTGTTCACAGTCTGGTTCTGGCTGCTGATTGAAATTGTGTGTTTGCATTACCTAGACCAAAAAGGAATTAAATAGAGCTCTAAGATCACTAATCTGTACAAACCAGTAAAAGTAGTCATCATTGCCATACAGTTCAGTACCAAAACCACACTCAGTACTGCTATGTGGCAGTGACCAAAACCAAATTAAAAGTCTCGTAGTTTTTTTAAGTATTTCTCCAATAAGGCATAGAGTGTCCCTGTGGGCACAGAGCTTTGACAAAGGAGGTTAAAAAACCCCAAACCCAAAACACCAATAAAACAGGTGATAAAGTTACCCCTTCTTCACTTTGTTTGTCAGGAGTAACAGTCTGACAAAAAAATTAGAAAGGAAATAGGAGTGGATCTAAGAGGAAGAATTTCACTGCAATGTCATGAAGATGTGATATCAGTACAGCCTTGTCCTCAGAAAGCCTCCAGATTTCTATGCCTGATGGGGTTTCTTATATGAATGTTGACATGAAGTTTCTTTTACCAGCTACATCAGAAAACTGCAGTTCATTGCTGGTTTATGTACACCTGCAGTGTTGCTGCCTGTTCTGAGCTTCCCCTTCCCCTCCCCCTCCCCAAGACACTCGCCTCTGCCATGTGCTCTGAACCCCTTTGTTCCAAGCGCGGGCAAAACCAAATGTAGCTCAGACCCTTTAGCAGCAGTGTCTGACTGGCCGGTCACCCCGGGCCCACCCCCAGTCCGCCCCTTTCCCCTTCTCGAATAAAAGAGAAGATCAAGGGAGGCCCCACCCTCTCTTGGCTCTGCAACTCTTTCTGCGAGCATCTCTTGTCGCCTGTTTCTTTTGAAAGCTTCTAACTGCGGGAAGTTGAGCGAGCAGAGAGCTATATTTCTCCCTCTTTGCTTCTGCTGGTGGTATTTGCTCTGCAGCTGATTCAGGTACCGATTTCAGAGCTACTAAAGTGCTAGATTGCCCGTGCTACCTCTCTGGGTTGCTTGAGGCTTTCTAAGGCATTGAACTACAAGTGCTAGCCGGTAAAAAGCTGAAAAGATACCTCCTCACTGCAGTGTGCCATGGACATCCAGTCTGAGCACAGTCACTGCCAGGAAAGCAGAGCTTCAAGGGACATGGAGGTGACGTGGCAGGATGGTGGTACTGGTGCCTCAGAGGCTGCCTTTCTAGAAAGCTCCCTGTCTGTGTTTCCCAAGATTTCTTGGCTGGAAGTATTTGGGCACTAGAAAAGATTATTTCAGGGGAAAAGGACCAAGCTGGATATCTTTATCATGTTAGAATCTCACCTTCTTCTTCAGACACTGTTTTACAAGTCAAGTACCTGTGTTAGACAACACCAAAGCTAACACGCAGATCCTGTAGAGAATCAGGAATGTTCAACTATTAATGGATTGCCATTGCCCCCTGTACTCTAAAAGGAAATCCATCTCCATGTCCCACTGAACCTCAAAAACTCACCATGACTCCTGCCAGCCTTTACTCATTTGAGAAGGGACCTTAGCTCCCTGAGATGACTGAGCAGCAGTAGCATGACAGGCCCAGCTTAAGGGACAGCTGTTCTGCAGCTGGAGTAAGAGCCATGGCCTTCAGGAAAAATTACAGCCCTTCTGTGAGGCAAATGTTCTTGCTGCACAAAACCTTTTGGAGGAGTTTGCCAAGATGCTGGGCTGAATTTGAGAAAGAAATATGTTTCCTGTTGTTTTGATAGACTCTGCTGGCCTCACTGTATTCAGCAGCTGTACCTCAGGCCCTGTTGTTTTGGCTTCATGTCTAGCAGTGGCGCAGTTGGCCCTTTCTATTTTTGTCACAGATCAAGCAGTGCCATGACAAATAAGTCAGCCTTTTCCTCTGTTTGTAAACCACTTAATTTAGCTTTTGCTCTATAGGAAAAACCTATTTATATCGACATGTCCCCAAGCACTTAAAACAAGTCAAAATTCTGATTAAGGCTCTGCATATTTTATTGCCTGTAGCTAAATCACACTGCTCTAAAACAGCACCTGTTCCTCCCTTATCACATCGCAGTTTAATAGTTACTGCCTATCCAAAGAGCTGCTATGATGGAAAATGGTCTGGAGCTTCTTTACTTACTATAGTAGTCAATAGCCCTTGTAATAAATGTCTGATTCAAAGTTTATGTGCAATTTGTTAAATATTTTACAACTGAGGATGGTGATGAAAAAAAAAAAATTAACTTTTTTTTTCCTGTGAGCCTTAAAGTAAATCCATATTGTATTAATTTCAGTATTGCAAATATTCCCTCTTCCAGTAATACCAACACCCTGGTTCTACTGATGCTGCTCTGACCATCCCTCTGTGTCAAGTTCCCTCACCAACATCCTTATCTTCTTAGAATCATAGCATTATAGAATGATTTGCATTGGAAGGGACCTTAAAGATCATCTAGTCTCACCCCTGTGCTGTGGGCAGGGAGACCTTCCACTAGACTAGGTTGCTCCAAGCCCCACCCAACCTGGCCTTGAACACTTCCAGGGACATTCTCCCACCCTGTCCCAGCCTTTAAGCATATCTGGTGATGGTAATTGAACCACAACTGCTTGTCAAATTTTCAGTGCTCTGATTTCTGCTCTTGTTCTGTGTGTGAGGGTACGACACCTCCCTCTTGTTGTGCTGTTCTCTTTTGGTCCAGTACTGCAATAACTCAATTCAATAGCTCCTTACAAGCATCAATAGCTCCACTGACTCCACATGAAATCTTAACATCTGCTGACAGTGTCTCCTTTCTAGCGAGTTCAGATAATTGTATTGAATAAAAAGGGTCACATTAAGAGCCTTTAACTTGCTCAAAACTTGTATCAAGAGAACAAGACAACAGGGAACCTGACTTGTTAAATATGCACATATTTTCTTGGATCAGCAGAGTCATCTCTTTTTTACAGTCTCTTATCTCCCTTATAAGAAGTCTTTTGAAGTCTGAAAAGCCAAAATACCTCATCTGTAATGTCCACATTAATTCCCCGACCTTGTGTGTCCTGAACACTGCAAGAGGCAGAAGTGGTTTTGATCAGTGTCTGATTGTAACATGATCCATGTGCATTAAGTACGGAGATAATGGAAACTCCGTGGCCGACCTTATCTGTGACATTTCCTATCTTCTGAGTGCTGAGGACCTTTTCATCCAGTGATAATCTGACTGTCAATTCCAGCTGGATATCTCTACATGTATGATAAAATGCAAAATGTTTTCTGGCAAAGAAAGGAAAAAGGCTGTATCATTAGGTTTTGAGGATTTGCTTTTTTATTTTTTTTTATTTTTCCTTTTTAAACACATATAAGAATCATAGAATCATTAATGTTAGAAAGACCTCCAAGATCATCAAGTCCAACATAAGGTATAAATGTATTTAGAGATACACACATTCTACCTCTCTTATCCTTTCCATGAGTGATTCTATAGACACATTAAAAATCCCATTTATATGTGGAATTTTGCTATAAATTACATTCATCTAACTAGATGTGGACTTGGGTCATATGTCTACACCTGAGAAAGTTGCCTTCAGCTCGTTTGGAAGCCTGCAATGGTCACACGAATCCTGTTGAGGGCATTTTCTATATCCCTATTGACTATAGTGCAACTCTGAACACCTCATACATTTGAAGACATTTCTAGTTAGTGAGATGAATCTCATGGGCAAGAGCCTGTGCTTTAAATTTTTCACAAACAAGGATAATCAGTGCAATTAATGTGAAGTATGTGCTCATTTAGAATGTCCTCAGAACATCTGAAGGATACTCTAACTTGTCCAAGAAACTGCAGTGAATTTGATCACGCAAAATGCAAAATAAGCATTAAAGGTCTGACAAGGACAGTTGAGTTTACAGCACAGTTAGACAGTGCCATGAAATTTTTCATGACCAGAAATGGAAATGCAGTCAGAACAGTGCCAAGAAAACACATAACTCAGTAGGCTTTCTCTGTCATAACTGTCACTAGTTTATTAGCTGTGACTAGTTTGTAGCATCAAGCTGATGTTCAAGGCCCTCTGTTTCCTATCTGGATTCTTTGGTGATGTCTCTATGGACATGATAGTTTGTGCTCCAAAGCAGAGAGCTCCTTTACTCATGCATCAGGCAGCCCCATATCTCTTGCAAGAGGATGCATCTCGCTCATCTTCTTACCTCTCCTTTGCAGCCCTACAGAACCTGATACAGGATTCTTTACAGGGAGGATCTTGGTCAAGTTGCTGTAACATTCAGAATTCAGAAGACAGAATTGACCTTTAGCTGTTGCTGAAGTTTTGTATGTGGCCAAACATTCGGATAAGCTACCCAAGACTTAGTACAGACCTATGTCCATGCAGTTTTGATTTCAGTCAGGTATGAACTGGAGTAGGACTTTAAAAAAATAATTACAAAAATAAATTGTGGGACTCTTCTGTGAGTACGTGAAAATAACATAAAGTCAGTCTCCCAAAGAACTCTAGTTTCCTGTATGAAACCAACAAAAACCAGAGACTGAGAAGAATATATCTCCTTTTACTGGGAAGAGGAGCACAGTCAAATGTGAGAATGATGGATAATTCTATCTGCATGTCCTAAATAGGCTTCAAATAACTTGCAACCTTTTGATGCATTTTGTGTTTCTAAGACTGACAACGGAAATATCAGAAAAAAAGACTCAGGTGAACTGTGGGAATAAGACAGAAAAACTGCTGAAGATTGAAGACAATGATGTTCTGAGGAGTCTGAAATTTTAGCTCTCAGTTGAGCAAAAAATTTTAAAACATCTTTTTCTTTTGAAGGTCATAAGAAGGAATATAAGTCAGAGAAGGAACAGGTAGGGAAGGCATGAAGAAGAGAGGATTACGTAGCAGTGGAAAGCTAGTGCAGAGGGAAGTTTGTATTATCTCCTTTTTTCTTCTGTTTTGCTCTCCCTCCTCTTCTGTCTGGATTTCTCCTGCTGCTTCATGTTTTGCACAATACCAACAGTAGGTTACTATTAACTGGTGTAAGCAGATAGTGATTTGTGCTGAGCTGAACTCAGCACTGGTGTCCTGACAGGCACGTGCTAACAGAGGACAAATCGAGGTTGCTCTTCGTTCTTTTTTTTTTTTTTTTTTTTTGAATGATCTGACCTAAATTTGCACAGCTGTGTTCACATTTAATCCTGTGTAATAGCTCAAAGGCTTTATATCTCATAAGAGTAGCCTACTGGCACCTGACATTTATTCTGGCCCTCTTCAGATCTGCCCTAAAAATCCTCTGGCACAACCTGGTAATTTTGGGTTTCTCCCTTAGTAGATTTATTCCTTTATCTAAATACCCTTGAAATGACCAGTTTATGGAAGGTGTAATCTAGACTTTCTTCTCAGCCTTCTTGGACCTGGTGACCTGTACAAAATCACTAGTGTAGATTGGTCTCACAAACAGAATATGAAAGAAATTTATATAAGTTGTTGACTTGTCTTCCAGAGTGATTTTCTTTGGATCCTTTAGTTACCCATGTGGTCTGTGTATTTGAAGCTGTTGATCTAGAGTGAAAGTTTTCAGCTGTGGAGTTCCAATGGTTTTAATCTTAACTCTAATTTTGTTGCTGGAGGTTGAATGGGCATCTACCTCCAGTGAACTGGGTACTGCTGGTACTTCGTGAATTCCAGCTGTAATGGTAAAAGACAAATCACACTGGAGTTTGGAAATGCAAAAAAAAAAGCCCATAAAATAACCCAGATCCTTTCTTATTTGCTCCACTCTGAATACTCATTGGGCTATGAGTAATTTTTTTAAGGGATCATTTGATATTTGTCTCTGTGTCTCTAACTCATTACATTTCAGTGGTAGCAACCAACGAACCTTGGGAAAAGTGATTCATTGTGTTGCACTCTGTGAACATATGTCTAATGCATCTGAAAACATTTCGAATATTGATTTTCCTGAGAATATTAAACAGCAAACTTTTTTTTTTTTTTAAATATAATATTAGAAGATTATTTTCAGTGTTTGCATCCAAACTGAGTTAGGTCTTCAGAATATAAAAACTGAATTCATCTCCTTAAATTTAAATCAGGCTAAATGCTTATGCACTGGATAAAAATCACACAGATGTGACTGAGTAAGATTATGTGCCTTGTATTTGTTTTTACCTGTATCACAAATCTTTACTTTGGCTTCCATATTGGAGAAAATATGCAAAGGATTACAGCAGACTGGAAACCTAAAAACCTTATCAAAAGAGTGGCAAGGGATTATTTGCAATGCTATCTCATTCTGTAAATTATGCTGGGTAATGTTAGGTGGTTGTAAAGATTGGAGATCATACAAAGCAATCCCTGAAACTTCCATGATTAAGAGAGCATTAGAAGGTTTCTCATGGTGGAAAATAACTTGGTTTCCAAATACTTGAGACTGAAGTCTCGTAACACACATTAGAACAAACAGAAAATCACAAACATGCATTGACCCAAAAGTAAGTCTTTGGGCTGTTTTATAAGTTTTTATGAGTTTTACATCATAAAATCATAGAATCATTTAGGTTGGAAAACACTTTGAAGATGGTTGAGTCCAACTGTGTATGTATCCTGTGCTGCTTTTAGCTGGGAGAGAGTTAATTTTCTTCACAGTAGCTGGTATGGGGCTGTGTTGGAGTTCTGCTGGAAACAGTGTTGATAACACAGGGATGTTTTCATTACCACTGAGCAGAGCTTACACAGAGTAAAGGACTTTTCTACCGTTTGTACCACCCCACCAGTGAGGAGGCTGGGGGTGCACAAGGAGTTGGGAGGGGTCACAGCAAGGACAGCTGACCCCAACTGACTAGAGGGATATTCCAGACTATATTTCATCCTCCTCCACAGATACACTAGAGAGAAAGATGTCCTGGGGCTGTTGCTCAGGGGCTGGCTGGACATTGGTTGATTGGTGATGAGCAATTGTTTTTAATTTGCATAAATTTTCTTTCTTGGGTTTTATTTCACTCTTTTTTGTTTTTAATTTTTCCTTTTCAGTACTCTTATTACTATTATTATTGGTTTTTGCTAATATTATATTTCAATTATTAAACCATTCTTGTCTCAACCCACAAGTTTCCTCATTTTTACCCTTCCAGTTCTCTTCCCCACATCCTGCTGGGGCTAAGTGAAGGAGTTGTGTGTTTCTTAGTTGCCAGCTGGGGTCGAATTACAACGCTTCATTTTGGCACCTTTGGAGCTTGAAGAGTTTGAGATGATCAATTGATCAGAGAATATGAGAAATGTTATCATTTGTGGGTCACAATATTGATTAATCTGTTATTGATATTAGTTTCTGTGATCTGCACCTTGGTCTTTTGTTTTTTTTTTTTGCATTACCTTTTAAAGATTGGTGTTGGCTTTGCAGTTTGCTGTGCTCTGTAGTGATTAGTGATGTTTTGCCTGGGAGGTTTGTTACTAAAACACTGATCTTGAGTTTAATCTGGTATCTGGACTCTGACCTGAAGCCATGATTGTACTTCTGGTACCCTCTTATGGAGGCAATTAACAATTATACTTCTTCCTGAGAGGACTTTGGTTTTTTTTGTGGAGGACATACAGAACGGCACCTTGCATGATGTTTTCTTACTCCTTACAATAACTTCTTAGTACCTTGTACATCCCTGGGTGGTTACAATACTGCTATTTCTTAGAAATTGCTTCAGTTTTGTCTAAGGTAAACACACAATTTAGGAATGTGACCCAGGCTCCACAAGGACATGGATGGTACAGCATGTGGAAGAATATAAGTGGGTCATTAGAGAACTTCTCACCTCCAGTGATCTGGAGCTTCACTCCTGAACAACTCAGGAATCTGAAAGTGGTGGAATGCTTGAAAACACTCCTGTGCCTCTTCCAAAGAGACACAATTTGCTGCTCTGTACTGGGCCCTGGCTGCTGTCTGCCAAACACTGGTTGGTATTATGCAGCAGCCTCAGGGAGCAGAGAGGGAAAGAAAACCGAATGGCACCATAGCTAAACAAGACACTACATCAGTTGCTTCCATAACAAAAAGAAACATTGAAGCAGAAGTCACTACGAACATTTAGCAAGTGGTGAAGAAGTTTCTCCTAAGAGAGAGAAGTAGAAACCAATCAGAAGAGGCAGCCTGTTCTGCAGCAGAGCAATCACAAGAACCAGAGGAGGAAGACACTGAAATCATAAATGAGACAGAAATCACCAGATCCCTATGCCTAAGTGAGCTGCAAGAAATGTAAAAAGATTTTTGCTGTGAACCAGGTGAGCTAATTCTCAGCTGCTTGCTCCAGTGCTGAGATATTGGGGCCAGTGGTCAGAAGTTACCAGGTAAGGAAGCCTGACAGCTAGAATCGCTTTCTAAGGATAAAGCCATTGATGTATGAACTGGAAAAAAGGCAGGAGTTGTTGTGGTGGCTAAGTCCACTTTACACCCCCCAAGTTGCCCTAAAAATGGTCTCTCCTTATAACACTGTGTTCACCCTTTGTCTGGATTCTGCTGGTCACTGGCCCTTTCCCCCTCCCATCCCTTTTCCCATTGGCCCCTGTTATGTCATTCAACCTTGCCTCTGCCCCCTAGCCCTCAGACTATAGGTTTTGGATGCTCTGCCCGCCTTTGGGAGTTTTCGGGATAAAACTGGTGCCGGCTTTTGGTTTGGTGGTTCTTCTTGCCTCTACTCTCTTCGGGTGTGTTGCCATTAAACACCTCGGAATTGCACACAGAGAACCCCTCTTGCCTCTCTGTCTCCGGTTCGTGCACAGACTGTGTGTGTGAGCGGCTGTTCACAACCACCTGCCAAGGTGAGGTTGTGTGCACGTGTGGGTGCTGGCAGAGCTGCCTCAGCGGTCCACAAGGAACTCAGTAGGAACAAACACGGCATCGATCCACCTAAGCTCTTTTACAATAAGGAGTCTCAGACTTTGGCAGGAACAGTTTTCCTCAAGGAAAGCCTTGCAAAGTCTCAAAGGAAATGGACACACATGGAGGGAGACATCCAGGATCTGAGGAAATCAGCTGTGCTCATTGGTGATCTATAATGATCTGACATCCAGAGACCAGGGTGAAATTGGTGCACACAGTCCATGTGTGGCATTTTCACAAGATGTACTGACATCATATACCCACAGCCAGATGACAATGAGCTGGAAAGGCACCAACTATTGATGAACAGGTCAGAAAACTCAGAGAATATGACAACTGAGACTCCTTGGTGGAGGACACAGTTTGTTTCACATGGAGGCATATCCAGTACACCTGGACTTGACTGCCCCAAGGATGGAAACATACTCCTACCATTTGTTGTGGATTGATACAGACTGCACTGGAACAAGGTGTATGTTCCCGACACCTGCAGTACATTGGTGACATCATTTTGTGAGGCAACACAACAGAAGAAAGGGTTTAAGAAGAAAAGAATAATCCAAATTATTTTGAAAGCTGTTCCTGCTACAAAACAAAGTACAGTAAATGGACCTGCACAGGAAATTCAATTTTTAGGACTAAAATGGCAAGGTAGATGTGATCATATCTCAAGGGGTGTGATCAATAAAATAACAACTAAGAAAACAGAAACACAAGATTTCTTAGGTGTCATGGTTTTTTGGAGAATGCGTGTTCCAGGTTATAATCTGATCTCTACTGGTTATAGTCTCCCTCTCTATTGAGTGACCTGGAAGAATAAAGACTTTAAAAGTGGTGCTGAGCAGCAGCAAATATTTGAACAAACTAAATGGGTGATATTGTAGACCAGTCCAGACATGGCAAGTTGTAAAAAATGTGCTTTATGCCCCAGACAGGGATAATGGCTCAATCTGGAACATCTGGCCAAAAGAGCCTGCAGAGACTCTAGGCTGGCCTCTAGGGTTTAGAAATGGGGGATATGGGGGATCTGAAGCCTATTACACTCCAACTGAGAAAGAAATATTAGCAACATATGAAGGAATTTGAGCCTCTTCAGAGGCAGTTGGTACTAAAGCACAGCTTCTTTTGGTATCTGTTATCTGGGGTCATCTGGATGTTCACAGGGAGGGTGCCCTCCAGGCATCATGCAGCTGATGCTACATGGAGAAAGTGGGTTGCACTGATGATGCAACAGGCTCAGATTGGAAATCCTGAGCACCTGGGAAATGTGGATGTGATCATGGACTGACCAGAGGGTACCCGAGACTTGTAACACTAAAGAACTTGAAAACAATGGGTGGGTGGACCAGGCTGCTAGAATTGAAGTGGCTCAGGTGGATCTGGATTTGGAACATATGGGTGAGCTATTTATAGCTCAGTGAGTCTATGACACATCAGGACATTTAGGAAGAGAGGTAAAATACAAATGGACTTGTGATCAAGTGGTGGACTTGACTATTGATGCCATTGACAAGCCTTGTCACTTTTTGTATCTTTAGTGTTGTACTTAGATTGGCTCCTTTTAAGGTGTAAAGGAAATATCTTACTGCCACCCAAAATCTTAGAAGATAAATACTGGCTTGATATATTTTAACAAAATGAGGTGCTAACTTTTGAAATCACCTTGAAGGTGAAGACCTCACCTCTCTCATTTTGCTGATGTGCTGGCAGGAAAAACTGACAGGTTCTGTAAAGTGGAGAACAGCTAATGACAGTGTTGTAGTGAAAGGACTTACTGACATTTGTGACTGCTTTGTCTCAGGAAATTAATGTATGCTCAGACAAGGCTATTGAGATGCAGTCACTGTCGTAAGAATGGGGATCCAGTTCAGCTGCATGAGGTGAGCAATTAAAAAAGAAAACAACAATGAAAAAGAGATTTGGTCTAATGAGCTTTCTTCTTCTAATCCTTTCATCTCAGAACATATTTGTGTCTGTTTACTGTCCTCCTTGTATTTTGTTCCTCTTACTTTTCTTACTTAGAAATACAGTGGGTTAAGGCATAAGTGGAGAGGAGTTATCTCACTTTGATTTTATGCACCTAATCAAGGAATTCTTAATAAAGAAATAAATAAATGGATATAAGTGCCTAGCTTGAAACAAATGCCAGCTTCTGAAAAAAAAAATGCAATAAAATAAAAGATGCTTTAAAATCAGTAAGGACAGTGGTGGTATCCTGCAGATAGTATGTGCTGTGTTTCTCAAGAGGTAGATATATTCTCCTAAGTGAATGCTTCTAGGTTCATGAGTCATTGCCCTTGGTCACATGGCATTTCATTCTTTTGTCCTTGGTGTTTCTTAATTTTTTTTTGTGTGTGTTTTTTAAGCCTAGTTTCTGAAATGGAGGTGGTTAAGGATGGTGGAAACATTAAAAAAAAAGTGGTTTATGTTTAAAAACACGGTTTATTTTTTGCTTGGATGTAATTGTGCAAATGCTAGAAGGTTCATGGACTTTTAGATTATGTAGTGTCCTGTCCTTCTATCCAATGTGCTCTCTTCCCATCTCACCTTCCTTATCTCTCTTCTTTTGGGGTGGCAGTGATTTCTATTTCAGTGGGGAACTGTCAGATTAATTTTTATCTTCCAGGTGTTTAACAGTGGTGTGTGTGGTATATAATCAACTAATCAATTCCTGGCAGAGGGCTTGATCAGTTGACTGGATCCTTAAAATGTCATTAAGTAAAAATATTGTAAGTCAAAAAGGTTGCATTTAGCCAGTATAATTTCTTGAACAGTCTCGGGTGCAGAAGGTATCTCCACTGACAGCAACGGAGATGTGGGGAGTAAAACCCAGCCTTTCTTTAAAAATGCAAGTGAGAGAGTCTCCCGTCTTTAAACATATAGATTTTCTTAGGCTTTATTTGTATAAAGGATTGTGATTTTCAGTTAGTGTGTCCTTGCTCTAAGTCAAGTGACAACTGAAATTGACTGTCTCTTGCTAGGACACTGACTCTAGCTGGAAGGACAAACTGTCAAACTGGTGACCTGACTCGTGCCACTGGTGCGTGTAGGACAGCACAGCCAGTGACAACGGCAGCACCATCTGAAGCAATCCAGTGATTCGGAGCGACGAGTGTGACCATGGGCACTGCTTTTGCAGGAGCATATGGCCAAAACACTTCCCATGTTGCTTTATTAGCTTTGCATTCATATTTATTAGTGTTGTCTTAAGGTCTCTTCTGAAAAATGCAAGGAGTTTGATATAAAACCAGATATTTTGGAAATACAAATGTACTAAAGCCTTCCCAAGAATGACCTCCGTATTTTTCTTTAAACTGCTTATTAGATAACTGATGATATTTCAATACTGGCAGCATTCCCTATTGTGTTTACAATGCTGAAGTCATGGCAACCTTCAATATTATTTTTACCAACTATTACTCTATTTATAACCCAAGGTTGTCCCACACAAGGGTTGATCAGAGGTCCTTCATGAACCCTGGATTTTGGAGGGTTATGATAAGGTTCCTTTAAGCAGGGACCTGGTACAGAAGTTAAAAATTAGTGCATCATTTTAATGGCTTAATATTTTCCTGATCCAGTGTTGCCTGCAGCTGTTTTGTCAAATTTCATAGTTTCTTGCATTGAAGAGTGGTAGCATGTGTCTAAGCAGGATTCTTTGAACTTTGCTAAGTGCCATGAAAATAAGGTGCACTAGAGGCCCCTTTGAGTACTTGTGAGGTGTTCCCTGAAGTACCCAGCTCTAGTGCTGGGGGTGTAGATCTGTGTGATCTGATCTGTGGGTGGGGTGGATGGAAGTTCAAACTGGTGCAGCAGGTGCTTACACTTTCATTCTGGTGATCAGTGAGGGAAGTAAAATTACAGAACCAGATTTTTTGTTTGCTTGTTGTTTTTTGTTTCCAGGATAACTCTTCTAGATTTGTTTTGAAGAGGTGTAAAGCTTGAAAAATATAGTGCAAATACAGTGAAGACCTATGTGTGTATTTCCATGTATTTAATTTTTCTTATACCTTAGTTAATCTTAACTTCATGTCATTGTTTCTATCTTTAGCAATACTGGTACTGGTCTGAACTATCTGGCCATCCATTCACACCTCTCCTTTTTAAGCTGGTGTCTTCAAAAGCATGGAGTTTCCTTTGATCCCGAGCTTTTGGTTTAGGGAAATATGCCTCAGCCCAACATGCAAATATATTGCCAAAGGCAATTATTTTAATTAGCACTCTCCTCAAGACTAAATACCTTGTCAGAGTATTGCTTTGTGGTTTGCATGGTTTCCTGCTAGCTTCCCACACAGTCTGCTTTTTGACTCAGGCAAGACTATCACACACACACACAGACTCACACGTAACCTGGTGGATATGTGATATTCATGACTTATAAACGACATACAACTTCCTAATCTGTGCAGAAAAACAAAAGGACAAAGTAATAGTTTCATTCCTGTTGAAATGGGGGACAAAGAAAACAAAAAGCATTACTTTTCTTCCCCTGGACTCAGCACTGCTTAGGCCGTACATTGAGTCCTGTGTCCTGTTCTGGGCTCTTCAATTTAGGAAGGATGTTGAGATGCTGGAGTAGGTCCAGAGCAGGGCAACAGAGCTGGTGAAGTGTCTGGAACACAAGCCTGATGAGGAGTAGCTGAGGGAGCTGGAGATGTTTATCCTGGAGAAGAGGAGGCTCAGGTGAGACTTTATCGCTCTACAACTCCCTGAAAGGAGGGTGTAGCAGATGGGGGTCGGCCTCTTCTCCAGGGAGCAGCAGCAGGACAAGCGGACACAGCCTTAAGCTGCACCAGGGGAGGTTTAGGCTGGATATTAGGAAGAAGTTCTTCACAGAAAGTGATGGGGCATTGGAATGGGCTGCCCAGAGAAGTGGTGGAGTCACTGTCCCTGGAGGTGTTTAGGCAAAGACTGGATGCGGCACTCAGTGCCACGATCTGGTTTACAAGGGGGTGTTTGGCCATAGGTTGGACTTGATGATCTCAATGGTCTTTTCCAGACTAGTTGATTCAGTGTTTCTGTGACAAGTAATAGTTTGAATATACCTTCAGCACACCCAGATCATGGACTGACACAAGCTAATGTAGAATTTCTTACTTTGGAGGCGTATCAGATGTGTCACTTAGCAATTCTCTTTTTGTTTCTCACAGTTACAGAAATACATTACATATACTTTACATCACATTCTTGTCATTCCAAAGTTTGAGGATGGTGAATGAAAAATTAATAACCTTTTAATGGGATTGGAATGGGGTCTTTTTGAAAAACTGTAGCGCTTGAGAGGATAGCCAGAAAAAAACTTAGTTTAAAATAATCAGTGTAATAAACCAGTCAGTTGGAAAATTACTAATCAGAAGCAAGCCTTGAGAAAGCTAAAGCCTAATGCTTATCTGAGGACTTCATGTATCAAAATCCTCTTCACTCCTGCTTCATTAAAGGACGTGGTTGAATCTATGAGTGCCATGAAAGTTATTGATTAGCACCTCTATAGTAATTTTTCACTTTGCATCTGAGCTACACGTCCCCTTAAAGCCCTGTATGTCTCAGGAGGGGGAATTGTTAAGAGCCCTGACATGGGTCTTCTTCAGAGACTGCACTTGGCTGCTGTCAAACAACAACTAAAATGTTGCTTATGAATACATTAATGGAAAAAATTTAATCTTTATCCTCTCATTGATCCTACAGAAAATTTCCAAGCAGTTTGGCAGATTGCCAGAAGTACACTTGCAGGGGGGAAACCAGGAGAAGAAGGGCAAAAAATAATTGAAAATCTGTCAAAAAGCTGTAAAAGTCCTTGGCTTGGCTTGCCTCTGCTATAATTAGGGAAATGTTAAGGCTCTACACTTTTGTATTAAATAGGGCTGGTTTGGAAACTTACTTCCTCGAGTGAGGCATGACCTCCTGAGGTCCCTCCCAACCTGAATTATTCTGTGATTCAATAAGCACATGAGATGTTAGATGTAAATGGCTGTAATGCTTCAAAATCTTGATCTGACTGTTGTGGTCTATTAGGTGCCATGACTGTCAGCATTTTCTTTAAAAGAGTATCTTTCATTCATTAATTTTAAAATTATTCATATTCCCTCAGAAGCTTCCCTTCTGGGACTTTATTTAAGTCACAGAAGGGGTCAAAAGCAAGAGAAATCTGAATTCTGCTCTCATCTATCTGTGGTTCTTGTCTTTTTGGCCTGTGCTTTTACAGAAATGAGCTGTGCTGACCCTGGAAATCTGCCATTTCATAAAATGAGATTAAAAAAAAATCAATTTCCCATATAAGAGCAGCGAGTTAATTAAAATTTGCTTTGAGATTCTTGCACATAATATGTTATTTACTTTTTGCTTCTTATACTTTTCATAATATTATCATTCTGTCCTCAGGCTTAATTAGACATTTTACCTCTCTTAATTACTGCTTTGATCTGGCTTTTAGCGAGTTTTCCTGAAGATGGAGCCAAATGATGTCATTGGAAAGATTCCAATTGATATCAGTTGATTTCAAGCTTTGCATGAACCCCAAGATGATGACTAAAATGAAATAATCCGTTCATGGATTTGTTAAACAAAACACTTCGAAAGTTTATAATGTCTTTATATATGTGTTATTTAGGTGATGACCTGAAAAAACCATGTCTGAGGTTCAGGGAACGGTCGAGTTTTCTGTGGAGCTTCACAAATTCCATAATGTGGACCTCTTCCAGAGGGGGTGAGTTGATGTTTCCATTAATCTGCAGCTGACAACAGAGGAGAAGCTTACAGAGAAGAGTTAAATTGCAAAACAGGTTCTTTTCTGCCAAATGCAGTTATATTTCATGCAATTCTCAGGGCAGAGAAGGATGTCATTGGGCTTTCATTGCTGTCAAGGAAGATCAATGTACATTACTTTCACTATAAACTCAGACTGACTGACTTATTTTTGCAGTACAATGTTGTAATGCTCCAAATTATTTTAAGCTCCTGTTCAGATATAAGTACAATGGCTGTTTTAAATGCTTCTGGAGTGGTTTTCAGTCTCTGTGGTAAATGATCACTGCATTGAATTATAATGCAAACATTTTCATTTTAGGGCCATAAATCTAATGACTATATCTGTTTAATGAAATTTAGCTGAATCCCACCATTTCAGAAGGGAAAATGAATACTTATGTTTGTCTAAAGCTCTGCCTCTGGTGGCCACACTGAGTTTTCACATCCCCATAAATTAGAAGACCCCATCAAACTTTTGCCTCTAGTTTTGCACCACTCTTCCTAGTAGTTTTTATGACAACCTGTTGGCTGTGAAGAAGCCTGACCAGATGTGAGTTGTTGCTCTTCTTGCATATTGCACCCCACAGATGTTCTTCAGTGAAGAAAAATCAGATAAAGAAGCACTTTTGGGGGAGACCAGGACACTCAAATAGGTCAAAAGAATATACCTAATATAAAATAGTGGGTCTAGAGGAATATTATTTTCTTTCACCTATCACAACTGATGTTTACAGAACACTACATATTCTCTTTCAGGCCTTAGCTTGGCACAGGGATGGTTCACAGCTGATTTGTGTATCTCAAGCACCATTTGCTTCACGAAAACGGGAATTGTTTCAGATGTTGGGATGGATTAGGTAGAGCTGTTTCTGTCAGTACAGAGGAATTTTGTCATTTGATTTACTTTGATGAACTGTGTGGGAAAAATGCTGGGAACTTGAATGAAGGAAACACAGCTCTATTTGGTTTTAACAGCTGGCATCTGTCATTATGTTGCTCTCTCCAAGAGAATAGCCACCAACTTTATGTTAGAAAGTATTCTGTCAAATACTGATGTCAAACTGAAAAAAATTCTCTATGCTTGACCTGTTGGGTTTAACCAAGCTATAAAAAAAAAAAAAATCTCATGACCATTGTGGTCCTTATGATAACAGAAGAAAGACAGCCCTAGCTATAGATTTTTTTTTTTTCCTTGACTTCTGGTGATAATTGTAATGTCTTTGATCTTCCTCACAACTGAAATCCACACCCATCTGTGGGCTGATCTTTTGGACTTAGACAAGAGGATATTCGGAGGCTAGCCAGGAATCTTTCCATGTTCCAGTGTGATGACCTGTCTGTTTTTTCTTGTATTGGTCTGATTTTGCATTCAATCATTTCTGTAAAATGCTTTCCTTGGCTTTGACAGTCAGATCAAATCTCTGGTGTGGGGGGGTAAGCCTAGCACTAACACAGATAATATATTCAGCTGTCACATTAATGAGTTCCCAATTATCTTTTCTTTTTTCCCCACTGGTACTTACCTTGCTTTACTGATTAATATTCTAAACACATGATGCTATAGGTTATACTGCATTAATTTGTTTGCAGTCGTTTTTCTTTCTATGTATCCTGCACAATATTACGTTTGCTTTCCTTCCATCATTTTAACCTTTACATTTCCAGCAAAATCTGTGTGTCTCATATTTCTGGTCACTATGCTCCAGCTGACTTCATCTGCTCAGCGGGCCCTTTCACTATAGCATGAATATGTGAAGAGAAAGAGTAGGAGAGCTTGCCAAATTTCATTTTAACTTGGGCACTCTTTTTATTTTGCTATTTTTATATTGCCGTTGTTGATATTGACTATAGGCATCTGGGATATCTTGGATTTACATGGTCTCTACAGGGGAGAGTGTGGTAGAATTAAGAATGATGTGTATTTTCTACTTAACTAAAATTTTTCTTCTCTGAGTGACTTGTAAATTGGGTCAATACCATTCTGTGCTGCTGAAGGTCAGAAAGGTGATTTATGAAGGGTTGTCTATCAGAAAAGCAGAGAAATTGAAATTCATCTTAATTTCTGTGGGAACCCAACATGCTGTGTTTTTTTAACCTCAAAAGCAGGAACAAAAATGAAGAATATTTATAATAATTTATATAATCTACTTTTCCTCTTAATATTTTGGTACAAAAACAAAATAAAAAATAATAATAAAAATCCTGAATATGTATCTCCAGAAATACAGAATAGTCCTGCTCCTGTATGCCTAACTGACAAGGTTGAAATTTCTGGTTTGGAACTAGGTAATTGCAGAAATAAGGGCAGTATTTCCCAAAATGCTTAGTCCTGGCTAACTGTCCTTCTGAGGGCATTACCCTTTGGGACAGTGTGGCTGTGCCAACTGTGAGTCTTTTCAAGAAGAGCACTCCATTCAAATAAAGGAATTAATAACTCAATGTGATTTAGGAAGAAAATCCTGGGTAAATCAGCCCTTCTGGAACCATTAGGTGATAAGTAATAATCAAGCTTGATTAAGGACATGATCTGCTGTCCCTAAGTCACAAAGTCAAAGTGCTTTAAAATGTTAGGCTGCTGGTAATGGCCCTGTTCTATTTTTGATTTTACTGGATGCTATTTTGAAATCTGTATGCATGCACAGCCAGTTGCCACCTCTACCTCCCCATGAGAAACAGTAGCTTCTTTAACTTTTTTAACAACAACCTGTGATATTTTAATCATGTTTTTTTGCCTGTGTGAATAGTTAGTACTGAAAAGAGACTGATACAAAAATCAGGAATTTTTTTTTTTTTTTTTGTGAATATTCATCATGGTTATATGATTTTGGCAAATATATATCAGGAACAGTCAGTAAATTATGTGCAGGTAGTTTGTAACAGTCAGTTACTGGTAAATTTATCTTCTGGAGCACAAATATAACCGTGTCAGTATTTATAGACATCAAAGGTTAAATGCTGTGGGTGCTGCTATAGGGGAAGAACACCTTTTCTTTGGTCAAACCAAAGGATTTGCAATGCTGCTTGATGCCAGAGTTCTAAAGGTTGAGTAATAAGTAATGCAATTTCTGGAAGGAAAAACATTTTTGAGTTTTCTGTCTTTAATTCTTTCCATCATGTGCTGCTTAATAACTGGTGACATTTTCTCTAGTGAAATTAGCTAACTGATTCTGATTTTCCCTAATAGAGTAGGAAATAAAATTATCCTTGACTGCCAGAGATCAATTAATTGATTTGTCTGGTTCTGTCAGAAGCAATCCTTCTGCACCTTTTTTTCTTAAAGCTTTTCAAAATCTATTTGACTGAGGAAAAAAAATGAACCCCACAACTACTGCATTCAGAGGCTGAGTAATATTTGGAGTTTGTGAGGAAATAGAGGAAAAAGAAGGTGAAATAGTAACTGACTAGTGGTAGGATTCTGGCAATGATGTATTATGAAACTAGGACCAATGTAAGTCACTGGTTACCGATCACAGCGCTGAATCAACTGCTTATCAGTCTTCTCAATCCTCAAATTCCAGGCTGCAATTTGTAAGCGTGTAACACTTACACTGGTGGTTTATGTGCATGAGGGGTGGTGGTGATTAAAAATGAGTGGAAAAATGAAGTCCAGTTTCTTCTAAAAGTAATGCTCCATTGCCCTGAAGAAAGGATTAGTGGTCTCAGAGCTTACAAAACCCTACAAGGATCAGACCAAGGATCATTAGCATTCAGAGCTGCCGGAAACAAGATCTTCTGACTTAACAGACTAAGCTTTTATGTGGCAAAACATCCCTGTTAACTACCAGATGGACAACAGGGCTTCAGTGTACTTAGCCACAAAGTCACTCCTTTAGAGACAAAATGCAGCAGCTCCTTTTCCCAGCAAACTGGGGTTCAGCAGTCCATCAGTGCCTTTTTTGTCAGATGGGTACCTGAAAAATACACATTATATTCAGAGGTTCAGCCCTTATTTCCCTTATTTCCCAGAGTCTTTGAGGTACAGTGTCAGAATATATTAATATATATATAAAATATAATTTGAAAGTGTAGAACAGAAGTAAGTATTGTTATTTTGTTCATAAAAATATGCATTTCTTCAGATTTCTCACATGTAATGAAATACAACTCACTTTTGGACTGTAAATCTATGTCATTTTGAAAATACTTACCTAGTTCATTTATGATGCATGAATTCTCTTTAATAAAAATGAAGAAAAAAAAAAGGGGGGGAAATAAAAGGAAGAGGGCTTACAAGCATAGTGAAGTGATAGAAGTGATGCCTTTTTGGAATAATAAGTGCTGTCCCTTGGAACAGATGCTTTGACAGAATTGACTTTTTTCTTGCCACGATGACATATCACCTTCACTTTAATGCAGCATCCAATATTGTCCAAAAAAAAAAAACAAGAAAAAAAACGCATAAAACCCCTCAGGAATAAGAAGACAGGTACTCCACATGGTCATGCAGTGATAGCTGAGAACCTACTGCACTGAAATGACAAGACTGGACTTAGTTTAGCACAAATCTAAAGTCATGAAAGTAGCTGAAGTGCAGGCGTGCAGGAAGCTAAACATCAATGTCCTGAAGTGTACCAAGTGGCAACTTCAGGAGAAGCATGGATGATGGGTTATTGTCATGACAGCTGGTGAGGACAATTTTCTCATTTGGCTAATGAGTATAGCCATCTTTAATTTCTAGGCACCCTGTGTCTGCTGAAGAGAGCTGGGATTTCCTGTGCCAGTGGTAGGGGGGAAACATTGAACTAAATGGAGTGGAGCCTAAGAGGTGAGACTGCTCTGCAGGTGAAGAGCAGCATGTCAGCAAACTCCATTGACTGGTAATTGATTAGTCAGTGGAAAGTAAGGTATTCTTGTGTCTGGAAAACAGATTCCACCTTCAAATAAGCAATACTCAGGCTTACCTGACCCTAGATACATCAGGTAGATGTTCTGTGTCACTTGGTCACCTATAGACAACGGAGCTAAAGGCCAGCTCCAGCTCTCCTAAGAGGATGGCTAACCAAGGCAATACCACAGAATTAGTACAACTTCAGAAATTAGGGGCCTGGATGGATACTATTCAAGGCCTTGAGATAATGCTTTACATGCTAGTTCATGATTGTTTTCCACATAAATTTCCCAGCAATCATTAATACAGAGCTAAAAACATGCATGTGCAATGTCAGAGGGAAAATTCTGGACAACACAGTAATTTCGAACAAACACATGTTGGAGAGCCCAGAAATGTTACAGTAATTTGAGAGCTTCTGAGAACTCCAAATGTCGTCTTGCCACTCCTCAACCCATATGGTCCAGCTTCACCACTTGTTCTGCTCCCATTTGGCACCCATGTAACACAACATGAGTTGACTGAGTCGTATGTTGAGAAAGAATGTGCTCAGTTGACTTCAGCCACCCTTCACACATGGGATAGCAACTGTTACTTTCTTGGTCATGAACACTAGAATGATAACTAGTCATTAAAACAACTTACTTAAAACTACACACTGCACAACATTCAGCAAATTCGCCTCTGCTCATGGGCACATCAGAGGAAAAAAAAGAAGTATATTCTAGTGAATCAATACATTTACTTCCTAGCTCTCTTTCTGATCCTGGTCTTGGTAGAGTTGTCTTAGGTTTTCCCCACCTGCAGAAAATAAACAACTGGGACTTAAGAAAGACATTTTTAAGGATCAGTAAATGTTGCAAAGCAATTTCTGATCCAAAGATAAAAGGTGGTGATGCTTACAGAGAGAACAGTTTGGTATAGATACTCTGGCATCCAGGTGGAAAGCTTTGTACACACCGGGAAAATCCATAAATCAAAGGTAAGGATACAGACAGAGAAGGCATTCTGCTTGCTCGTGGAAGACAAACGTTAAAATACATCATATAGACAGTGCTAGCCAAGAGGAATGTCATGCAAACAGATGGGATCCACTCTCCTAGGAAATAAAATGCAAGCTGTGATGTCAGATTAAAGTCTTGGGCAAAACATTAGAGTTAACAAGAGAAGAAAAAACCAAAATGAAACTTTTGGGATTTAGCCAGCTTTTAATGCTCATCAGCCATTAGCCTGGAAGACAGCTCATTCTATCATCTATAACATTAAAAATTGACTATTACAAGATTTTCTTCAAAGCTCTTGATGTATAATTTGGCACTGCCTTTCCTATTTTTATGAATCAAATTCATAAAATAAAAATATTTCTATAAGCAGAGACCTTAAATTTAAAGTATCATTCCCTAGAGTATCACAGAGCGGCTTTGATCCCCCTTAAGTTCTGCTAAGCAAATGTATTAATCTAATGGACTAAATGCATGTCTTTGAGGTGAATTTCTACTTGAACCAATACACTTTATACAAAAAGTGGTTGCTCTTAATTCATAGGTGTTTTAGAAGTAACTGTGATCTTCATTGATGCACTTGGATCTGTTTTACTCTCTGAGTCTATCTCCTTAATGAATTGATGACACAAGCCCCATAAATTCTTAGAATCATTGTGTCATTAAGTGCCGTATTGAAAATTGAGCTCCTCAGGATGTGACACACTTGTTGAGGAACTGGACACAGTGACATCAAGACTTAAGGCATGGAGCATTCCATACAGCTGAAAAGCAGAACCTAATTTTATTAGCAAACTGCATTTCTCAGCTAACATCACATTTTAATGATAATCAAGTCAACCTGTTTTGTTCTGTAAGCTAAACAGCCAGGGGAGTTACTGGAGACCACCATGCTGATGATAAATCACTAAAACAGTGTTTGCTGCATGGGTTGAAACTGAGTGCAGAAAGAAGCTGCACAGCTTCTTTGTTGTTTCTGTGCTGAGGAACACTATGGCCACACTCATCCTAGAGCCAGGGAATCGTTCATGCTGGAAGGGAATTTGCCTGATCTTAAGCCCAATACCTACTTAAAGCAGGACCAATTATTGAATTCAGACCACGTTACTCAAGGGCATGTCCAGTCCAGTCTTGAAAACTTCCAAGGATAGAGGTTCTCCAGACTCCGGGCAGTAAATTGCAGGGCTTAAGTATAATCGAATTACTTTTTCCCTTGCAAGGACCAGGTCTAGTTGTTGTCCCAACAGCTTGTCCCGTATTTAAAGACAAGATTTGCTGCTGGTGATCACTCCGTGCTTTCCCTAGGGATATGCACAGTGTGTGTCACAGAGCCACAGAATGGTTTGGGTTGGAAGGGACCTTAAACACCATCTAGTTCCAACCCACCTATGTAACAATGTGATAACACATTCCAAATACAGATAACTTCAGCTGCCTCTATTAGTTGCTGTTTGCAGAGTGCTTTAGGGAGGAAAAGTGCCAGAAGAGCTAGAAATACCAGAATCACCCTCACATGAAAACTTGGAGAACAAATTCTCGTTCTCTGAAAAATTGCACACAAAGAACACAGTGGATTTTTTGAAGCATTTCATATTTTATTACCAGACCTTCTCATTCATTAATTTCTGGCACTCTCTCTTGTTTAGAATAATTGCCCTGACACAGTCTATGCCGATGCCATGTTTCTGGCTAGTTCTAGTTAAGATCAGTGCTTTAAAACTGTGTCACTTCACTTGTTCATAAGTAATAACATCTTGCAGCATATACACATAAATCCTTTCACAAGCCTGAGGGCTTAGGCTTCCTTCCACTTACATAAACAGAGAGGTGAGTGATTCCAAGCATCAGACATGGGTCCATCTGCAACTCTCTGAGTTAGGAACTCTAGTCAACATCTCAGGTATAGCTGTGTATAAATATAAATCATGTGAGGTGAGATCGAAGCTACTTTCTGACATAATTCACTCAGAAAGTCATCAAAGCAGCAATGTAAATGTCACTTGAACAGAGGTGATATTTGCTCAGAGGAGATCTATGTAGATATTAAGGGGCAAAGGTTTAATTTTTGGCCAGCCAAATGCATATTTAGCCCAGTTTGTTGTTTGTTTTTTGGGTTTTTTTTTTAATAAGGGCTTGCAAAGAACACGTTTACTTTCCACTCCTCTATCACTGATTAACAACAATGAATTGTTTAATAAGTGAATGGAACCAGAAGTTAGTATTTTTTAAATATATATTTTTTTAAACTGTTATGTATTTAATTATTTTTGGAGCTTTGGAGTACAACCTGCCATGGTTTTCAAAGCAACTGTGAGCATTCAAGGATTAATTGTAAATAGTACAAGACTTTCTTGTCAAATTGCCTCACTCCAGAAAATAAGGTTTTAAAAGAAAGGGGAAGGATGGGCATACAAAGCACAGACATTACCAAAGTCTCAACTGCAAACTATTTATTTACAAACATGTACATTATCATGCACGTAAACACACCAGGTGACAAGTTTTATTTTAAATCCCATTCTGTATGAGATTTTTATATGATACTCGTCACTAACATCTGAGCAGCCCTCAGTAATGTTAGATGAAGAAAAAAAACCCACACCAGTATTTTCTCTCACTGTTATCTACTTGATGCACATTATTTTCACAGAGGAGGCACTGCCTCATGTCAGGAGATGTGGTTCAGCTCTACTTGCCTGTCCCACATTTGAAACAATCCTGTCCCTTGGCCATACTGTTCATACACTTCATTGCACTTTTGTAAGGTAATTTTGCAAGGCATTTTAACGTAACATTTCCAAGCTGAAATAAAATATCTAACTGTTGCTATTTGTTGGAATGAGTAGTGAGTTTGGGAAATTACTTGAGGTGGGCTTGAATGATCTTTTAGCTCATCAACTATTATCTACAAACATGGGAGTAGTAATAATATCTTATAAGATTGTTCCTTATAGGGTACAGTTACAGATGCTCAGATGCTGTGATAGTAGAAAATATAATTGTGTGTGGGAAAGGTTTGTTCTGACTTTCATTTTTCAGATATCTTTGTATTCAGCTTAAAATATCCCAAAGTCTAATTTTCAGAATGGAAAACTGCACACAATCTCTTGATCAGATCCTTTTAAGATGGCTTATACTGGCAACACAAAATAATTACTCTTTTTTTGACACTTAATCCTTTAGAGTTTCCTTGCTATATTAACTGGTTTTGGAACTGGATACTTTAAATTAATGGTTACAGTTAAACTATACGGTGTGTATGCTGCAGACAGGGTGCACTTGAGATGCAATGAAAAAAACAGTTGTCCTTTGTCCTTGCATTAATGGAGTTCAGCATATTGTGTGTCTGGACGGGAAGATCTCTTTTAGCACTTTAATTACTTAATGCGCTTGCTGCAGCAAAAGAACATTAACAAACACAAATCAATTTCTCCCATCAATCCATGTCCACTTTGTTATGGTGGAACATTAATTCATTTGTGGGGATAACATCTGCCAATAGGAGGTATTACAAATAAAATGCATCTGAAAAATGAACTGTTGTTTAGTAATCTCTTGTTCCTGTTTGGCTATGCATGATAAATCTTTATAAGGATGTCTTGCAACAAATGAAAAGTCAGTTTATAATGCGACTGTTTGGAGTGATGTCTGCAATCAAAACCCACCAAAAATACCAAGAAAGCTGTGGATTTTTAATTTATTTTGTAATTTTTTTGTTGACCAATTTAAAGTAATCCCTTTGGTTTCGATATTTCCAGGACTCACATGTCCTTCTCACAAGATAAACTTTGTGAAGCAGTGGAAAGGGATAAATTGATGCAGTAGGCCTACTAGAGCTTGAGAAAAGTGACTGGGTGTGAAGATTCTCAGATAAGAGCAGCCCTGGGTAGTTCAATCACTTAAAACTTTATAAAGTATAAAGAAAGAAGGCTAAATCATAGAATAGTTTGGGTTTGGGACCTTAAATCTCATATTTTTCCAACTCCTATGCCATGGGCAGGGACACCTTCCACTAGACAAGGTTGCTCCATCCAACCTGGCCTTGGACACTTCCAGGGATAGGGCATCCACAACTTCTCTGGGGAACCTGTGTTATGGCCTCACCACCCTCTGAGTAAAGAATTTCTTTGAAATACCTAATCTAAACCTCTCCTCTTTAGTTTAAAATCCCATATCCTGTCACTGTCTAGTGATGTATAAAATCCCTCACTCTTGTAAGCCTTCTTTAGGTACTGGAAGGCTGCAGTGGGGTCTCCTGGAGCCCTCTCTTCTCAAGGCTGAACAATTTCTATTCTATCATATTTTCAGTAAAAAGTCATTAAAATTTTCCCCTGTTCTCAGCTCCTAATGCTCCCCTCCTTGGACACAATGCTGTATTATTCTTGACCTGTTGCTCTGTTTCAGGACTCTGCAGAACTTAGTTGATGGTCAAGCCTCTTAGGATGGTCCAGTTCCAAGATTTGCATGGTGTCAGATAACATCCTTTACTTTTCAAGATTCTCTGCTAGCCAAATTAGCAAGGTACAAAATCCACTGAATTCAGGCACTGAAAGTCCTGCAAAAATTAAGGATAGTAAAGGAACTGTTAAAGGAAGCCAATGAGACTTTAAGGTAGAAGGAAAATCCATAAAAGACCTGGATGATCAGATTGACTGAACCATCACCATGTTTGCTGAGGGCTCCAAGCTGGTGGTGAGGTGGACATGTCAGGAGGGAGAGATATCTTACAGAGAGACCTGGACAGGCTGGAACAGTGGGCAACAGCAACTGTGTGAAGTTTAGCAAACACAAGTGCAGGGTCCTAGCCCTGGGATGACATAACCAAAAACCCAATCTCTGAGGAATGACAGAAGGAAATCTCTTCTCACTGAAGGTTTTGTCTCCCTGGAGAGGAGGAGGCTCTGGGGGAATCTCATCACAGTATTCCAGGGTAAGTACAAAGAGAACACTCTGTCTCTTCATGAGGAGCCACCAGGAGAAGACAGAGGGCAATTTAGACCAGAAAGGGTTTCATCCCTGTATAGTTTTTACAGACAGAATAATCATTCACTGGAACAACATCAGGGGTTGGGTCATTGTAGAGTCCCCATCTCTGGAGGATTTCTATATGCGGCTGGTCTAGACAAGGCTGCTGGATGATCTCCTCCTGGCTTCCATTCCCATGAAAGGCTGAATTGGATTATCTTTTGAGGTCACTTCCATTCTAGGCTATTCTGTGATTCTGTGACTCTATGAAGAGTGCTTTTTCATGGATCATGATGGAAGATAAGTGTGGGTTTCACTTCTAGCTGTTTTGGAAGTAAGCCCCCTCATGCCAAGAGCAGATTTGCAAACAGCTTGGAGGCTTTACTGATGCAAAGATAAGTGGCTGCAAATTCTTGGTGTTTCCAGAATTTGGTGGCAGCTCAGGTAGACACATCATCATTTGTCTCTGCTGCTGTGTTGTTCAGTATTGCTCTGATTCTATTTTTCTTTCTGTGAATAATTTCTTCTGGGAGAAAATTTCTGAAACACAAGGTTTTGTGAATTCTTACATTATTAATACTAACATTTTTAGGATTAGTTCAAAAATGAGATCAGAGCTTGAGCAGAGGGGACAGGTTCATGATACAATTGGGAATGAAAACTCTTTTCACCTCTCTGTATAGATTTTCTGTAACGGACTGAGGACTCATATTGACAAAAAACATTGTGAAGAGGTTTCACTGTAGTTGTTTGTACTGAATCCATTCAGCAGAAAATGGGATTTCCATCTCTAGAGCTGTCAGGCTTGTGCCAACACTGAGTGTACTTTCAGAAGAGAGTATTCATCCTTCTTGGTAGAGGGGGAAATGCCCCTTCAGTGCTGCCAACACTTCAATGAGAAATATAGGTGGATTTTGGTAAGATCCCACATTTAGCAGTTAGTTTTGTTTCTGTGAAGTGAGTAGACATAGAGATGACCCATTTCTTGACAAAGGTTAGGAAAGAAAATGTAAAGCAGGCATTGTATCATGAATCTCTCCCTTGAAACTGTTTGTTGGAAAAGGAAAGCTGAAGGGTCACTGTAATCAGGGGGGTCGGGTGTCCCTGTGCAGGTACTGGAAGCAGCAAAAGCAGGGAGGGGTCTGTGGGGAGACGCTGGGGCTGCACCATGCTAGACACAGATGGTCCCAGGGGCAAGGAGCTGGAGGACCTGGGAATGAAGGAGTGAGGTCGAGATTGGGAAAAAGGCAGGGAGACGAATCAGGAATCAAAGGGTGTGACTGTCTGAGCTTCAAAAGAAAGGAGTCGATGCAGGGAAAATGGTTTAATTTTGTTTATCATCAGCCTACTCTGCTTTTAAATATAAATAAATAATTTTTCCCAAACCACGTCTGTTTTGCCTGTGATGGTAAGTGGTAAGTGCTCTCCCCATCTTTATCTTGAGCCAAGAACTTTTTTTGTTTTCCTTTCTCCCGCTGTTCTTTTGAGGCAGGGGAGTCAGGGAGCTGGCAGCTGACAGAGGTCAACCCACAGCACGCAGGTCAATCTCCAGGTGTGCATTCTCTGACAAAAGCTGGGTGATGGTGGAAGTCCTGTGCTTTTCCTGCATCTCTAACTGTCACTTCAGCTGTAATATCTTCTCATTTTTACTGATCAAATTATCTCTATATTGTTCTATTTGTTTTAATAAGGCTGCAATCTCTGTTTTGTCACTAGTGCTTCCTGTTCTGCCTCCAATGGTTCCTTCAGCACTTGATCAGAGATGCCTTCTGTAGGTAGCCTTGCCTTGTATCATCCAATTTAAACTGTAAAGCAGACATCTGAATCTGGTTATTGTACTGTTGCTGTTGTAATCTTTCTTCATTTTCTTTTAATTCTCTTACTACTTTCTTAATTCTTTGTAGTTGTTGTTCCAAGCAGCTTACGGTCTCTAAGACCTCATTACTTCTGCTCTCCAGTTCTTGCATCTGTGCTCTATTTCTTTGTCAGAGGCTGTAAATTCTTGCTGGTTTTGTTCCTTTCCTAATAAAAACTTAGTGTATTCATCCATCTTCTATTTTATTTCCACTTGCAAAACTTCTACCTCATATTCTTTATGCATTCCAGAACTCTTTGATGTTACTCCTAAGTTTTAACTGTTCTTCCAATTCCTTAATTTCTTGCACTCCATTAAATTTTCCTTTTTACAGCTTGTTTATCCATCAATTGCCACTGTTTTTCAAGCTATTTTTCAAGGACTGGAATTTGCTTTCTTAGATATATGGGCTCCAATAATTACTTAACTAAGTCCTGGTTTCTATGAAGTTGTTCTCCATGTTCTACATCCTATTTTATCATTTGAGAGGGCAAGCTGAAACGGTCCTTTCCTGCCTGGTGCTGAAGCTCTAATTTGTCCTTTGCCAAAAATTCTACTTCCAGTCCTAGAAAGTAATTATAACAGGAGCAGAGGTGTTACAGTTTTGTGGCACATAATTTTCTTTTGTTATGGACTTGTACTGGATGTGTGAAACATCAAAAAACTGAAGTTTTGTACAAACATGTATTTTTTGCTCCATGTTCTAATCTGAGACTGAAAAGTGTCCACATTTCCTAGCTATTGTTTGAGTGTTTTTTTTCTGATTCTGCACTAGGATCTTTACTGTTTCAGAATAAGGAATGCTGCTTTTTTGTTTGTTTTCTATTTCTTTATTTGCTACATGTATGACACAGTCATGTTTTAATCTGTTTATATCTCATAGGGGCTGCCCTCATAAATAAAGCTGTCTGTCTGAATTAAGAGCCTCATTTTGAGAAGAAATGGCCCATTGCAATCCCTTTCTCTTTAATGGGAGAAAACTGTGTTGTAATGAGTTCTAGGAATTGGGTTCCAAAAGAGAACAGGATCAAATTCCTCTCTGAAACATTCCACCTGAGACATCCTAGGAATGGCTGTCGGCGTTCAAGGAGTGTCTGGACGATGCTCTCAGTCATGTGGTTTAGTTTTAGTTAGTCCTGTGAGAAGCAGAGACTTGGACTTAATGACTGCTTGGACCCAGTGATGGGTCCCTTCCAACTTGAGATACTCTATGATTCTGTGACCTGAATGAAAAATCATACTCCCCTCAAAATACCTCAGAACAAATAAAGCTGCACTTCAGCAGAAACCACTGAAGCAGTGTCTTTGTACCTCTGAAATAAGTTTCTGTTTTCTGACCTTAAGAATTGAACTGGACCCAGATAGAAATGCTGAATTTTGTATTTCTCTTTGCTGTGGTACTAATCAGCCATCCCTGGGCTCAGTTTCATGCAGCTCTGCATTCCCTTGGGAATGTGCTGTGTGCTATTGCCAGATGCTCCCACCTTGCACCTGCTGATGCACCTGAGCTGAGCAAGGACCTGTGTGTTGGGTCAGTGCTGTGAAGCAGGGCCTGTAACCCCAAATTGCTTTGGGAGAGAGGTGACAGTGAGTGTGAATTCCCCTTGGGCTCCTGTAAATGTCAGGCCTTAGAGGAGGCGCTTTCCAGCTGCAGTCTGGTAATGCAGCTCCTTTCTTGTTCTGCCAGCCAGCCAGCAATGACTGACATTGAGTCCACTGATGGCAGATCAATAACAGAGCAATGGCAGTCTGGGATCATGGACCAGGAGACCATCCTCCAATTGTGAGAGGTACAGGCATAGCCATGAGACAAAATGAGTCTGAGACCACACAGCTTGACCTATCTGCATGGCTTTGTTCCACCACAGGAAATGTTCAGCCTGTATGAGACTTCCTGATATTTGAGCTGACCAATTTAGTGACAGCATAATTTAGGGATCTGCTGGATGGACTAAATAACATGACTCGTCCTGGGATCATGATTCACTCTGTGTCAGGTCACATTGCATCTCCACTATGCTCATTTCCCTAAACTTCCTTCTTTTGGAAACTAGTTCAGGGTCAACGGCTAGATGTCTTGGGGTGACTCAGCTTTTGTATTCATTTGGGATTAGATAATTACCAGGCTGTGAATAAAGTGAAAGTCTCTCCTTGCTCTGCTGGATTAGACATTGTGATCCCAGTATTTTGCATCTTTGTTTCAAGGTCACTTTGGCTTTCAACCTTCTGAGAAGTTCTGAGATATGAAAAAAAAAAAAAAAAATTAAAGCAACAGCTTCTAAGAAGTCATTTCATGCCTATCATTTTCATTTTTCTACTTTTTCCAGGAGTGAGATACAAAACAAAATGTAGAGTAAATAACCACATCTCCAAACCTGTTTATCCATTTCACTCTACAAGCATTACAGAAGCACTTAAGAAATCTCATGAGACATGATGTTTGCCTTATTCTACTAAAAAAAAAAAAAAAAAAAAAAAAAAAAAGATGTAATGTAAAGGTTTGAATTGATCTCCAGGAATATTCATCTTATTTTATATTTATTAAATTGTTTTTATAGTCTCTTAATTGCACCCAGAACAGGTGAGGGTTAATTCTCTCTCTCAGAAAATCAGAGTGTAAGTTTTTCCAGGTGCTTCAGTTAGAAGAGCACAAAATCTCTCATCTTCAACTCTTCATATTATATAAGAACAGATTGGAAAAGGTTACTACTTGACTGTGAGACTAAATTAAACTATGTTTTCAAGGTTTCCTTTGCTTTTGAGACAAGAATATAAGTGATCATATCCTTATTGGGGTCCTAATTTTCCTGCCCTTTCCTTTCACTGCCTTTCTTTTCCAACAATAAAGCACATTTCTATCATTTTACTCTCTGTTCACCGTTCTACTGCCCACTCCTCTTCACCCCTACCTTGCTATGATGACTGAAAGGGAAGTAAAGGGCAAATTGCTTTAAAAGTATGAATATGGGACTAAATAAAAGACAGCATTGCTACCTTGATGAGCATAAAAGGGCAAGAGCCCCTGAGGTGAGCATAAAAGGAGATGTAAAGAGAGCTGTTTGGTGTAATTGTCAGAGAACCGCAGGGTTTCATGGGCTGGAGATTTTATGGCTTGTGGGATTGCAAGTTTCTGCAGAGGAGAGATGATCTGATGAAACTACAAGAAGCAAGATGTATAAAAATTATAAAAGTTGTGGCTTACCTGGACACAAATGAAATCCTTGCCTGAAAAGCATTGAGTGCCAAGCGTAGGCTCTCCTTCACTGAAATACTTTTGTGGACACTAGAGCTCTGTCAGAGACTGAAATATTATAGTTTATGACTTACACATTTTCTTAGAGGACTTTTAAAACTGTATTACAAAAGCTGCAGAGAAGATACCGCACCCTGAATGGGGCCCTGACTGAGGCCTTACACCGCTCCCTGATGAAGATAAAATAAAGTAACAGCCCAGGGCTGGGGACATTCACAAAGCACAGGCTTAACACCTCCAAGGTGGAGACCACAGCCCCAGGGCTATCAGCTGCTAGGCTCCCACAGACCCTCAAACCAAAGGGTGGAGGGAGGAGAGGCTTTGGGTGTCTTGGAAAAGCCTCTGGTCAGAGGTGCAGTGACTCCCATCCTCCACTGTGCAGAGGAGCCCAGCTGAGGGGTGCTCACTGGGGGGGAAGCTTATCCACAGCAGAAGGAGGTGACATGGCCCATCAAAGGGGCCCCCCTCAAATGGGTCCCCAGACCCTGCACCAGAGCACCAGAGATGATGCAACAGACCCTCAGTGTTGCAAGGGACAGTGTCAAGCCAGCCCCTGCAAGGAGACACGTGGGCGTTCCCACCTGGCCCAAAGCGTGTCTTAATCCCCGGGATTCTGCACTCTTTGGCCTGTGGTGTGGTGGCGGCGTGGCCACGGCAGCGATGGGAGACCCTCACCATCAGCAGAGCAGATGGAGGGGAGCAATGAGACATCACTGGGACCCTCGGATGGGTGATCTGCTTCCACCTAACCCCTGTCACCTCTCCCTGTCCCCCCACCCCCCCACACACACTTCTTTTTCCATTTTCTTTCTTTTCTCTTCCTTTCTCTTTGCCTCTTTTACTATTAAATAAAATACATCAGTTTTTTGGGCGTCAACATCTAACCTCATTTGGTTTTAATCTCATTTCTGGGAATATTTTAAACCTTCTAAGTTCTTTCCGGTTTACGCACAGAGGCTTAGCTTTCTTTGCTTTTCTGGGTTTAAACCGGATTGTAACAAGCTCATCTGCCAGAAGCTGGGTATATTTTTTTCCACGTTATACCCAGAGCACTCAGCTCTTGAGAGCTTCCAGCCCTAAATCCTGGACTCAGGATGTAAGTATCCATGTTTGATCCAGGGATATGCTGAGCACCTTCTGAAGATATTAAGAACCCTTGTGTACTGTTTGCTTGCATGAGAAGGAATCACACCAAGCACTTCTCAGGCCTGCAGAACTAGGCAGCATCTGGTTTTAAAACAGGATTTTGTATCATAATAGAAATAAGAAAAAATAAAAATAGGGTTGCCATTAATTTACAATTGAACAATTTCATCTTCTCTGTATGATGCAGACTCCTGGTAGGTGAAAAGTTTGCTTTCATAGACCCACTACATCTTTTACTGAGAGAAAAATACATTACTTACTGTACTGCAAGGAGGGTATGGCTTGCCCTCCTCACACAATTAATTTTAGACTTCCCTTCATCAAACGTTAAAGAGCCTGAGAATAAAACTGCAATGAGAATTGTAGAAACTTGATGCGATAAATGGCTGTGGAGTCTTGATCAGAGTGCTGCAGCTGTGTTTGACTGACCTGCCCTGATGTGGTAGCTCTGGGCATCACAGAGGGAGCTGCCAGATAGACCTGTCACCTTGTTCACTGTGTGTAAGACCAAGGGTTGAGGAAAGCCTTCCTCTCCTACCTCTAATAGACTCCAAAGTGAGTGTAAGATTCCCTGGGCTGTCTGAGGTGTTCTTCCTATTGCTAAAAAGGTGAGAAGAAAATGCTGATAATGGGAATGGTGATGAATTCTGTGAACAACCAGCTCCTGCCTGCTGCTAGCTCCTGTGTCCCACACTCACTCCTTTTTTTCTGGGCTATTCTAGAGCCTGCCAGAAGCCTGAGGTAGAGTTAGGTCAGAAAAGCTTCTTGAAGTAATATTTAATTTTAAAATGTCTGGATTTTGTAGATGTGTCTGAAACTTTTTGTAGTTATATTGTAGGTCTTCCTCATGCACATGGTATTGCACATTGTGCTTGCTTATATAGCAATGTGGTAATTTTTCTTACATGTTCCACAGTCTGATTAATCTGTTTTCAATATTAGGTGTAAAATTATCACCTTTTCCCATGCTCTCCTATTTGAATAGCCAAAACCCCCACAAAATATTTATATACAAAACAGAGATGGATTTATACAGTGCACTTCTGTGTGACTCATGCACTTTAGAGAGCCATGAAATATTATTGACTATTAGATATGTAACCTAAAGCATTATCACAAACAAGGAAAATTATCCACTGTTTTATGCAAACTTACAGAATTTTTTGTGGCTACACCTCTGATTTGCTTCACTGAAGGGAAAGGAGAAATAAAAAGGGTCTGCTTGTCTCCTTCACCCGGACTTTCTCCCTATGCCTCCATGATGGGTATTGCTTTTCACTTTTTACTTTTTCAGCAGGAAGCTAACTTGTTAGAAAGCTTTATTTTTAAGTTTTGGTCCCCAGAGTTTTCATGGAAAGTGATAGTGTGTTTGGCAGATTAGAGATTACTCTGTTTTTCTGGGAATCAGCCTGGATGGTCACAGATGTTTACTCTGTCCTGCATAAGCTTCTGGAATCAGGAAGCCCTCAGATGGTAACACACTTGGCAATCCTCTGCTGGGGATCATCAGTACAGGACAAAAAGGTGTCTTAGTGTTTCTAGAGAGAGAATGTGTTTTTTTTACATCTGAAGACCTTGAGTTCAAAGCCCATGAAGTTAAGTCTTGCAATGAGATTTGAGCTCTCTTCTATTGCTGTTTTCATGAAGAAATCCTTCTTTTTCCTTGCCTGTAAGGCTTTTTCTCACTGACTTCCAAGACAGTGTGCTGCAGTACTTGGCTCCCTGGAAGTAGTAATTCAGTGGAGAAGATTTGCTGATAGGGGCTCCTGGAGGACAACTCCAACACTAGTCTGAGGAGCAGCTGGAACTCCAGGCTGACTCATCAGGCTCAGCACACAGCTCATTTGTTTGCTGTGTGTATTAGCTTAAAAGTGCTTATTTAAATGCAGCCTAACCTGGGATGAAATTTTAAGCCTCGGAGCTGTTCAGGTATAATTCAAAGCAGGTGGAAGCTTTTCAGTTCTGAACTTGTCTGGCTCCTATGACACTGTTACTGAGCCACAAAGGTTTATTTTCCATGCTGCAGGAATGATCAGGGAGGAGCAGTCTGGTCTGTTAGTGCTCCTAGTGAGAGTGATCTGGTTTGGTGGTGTGATGCATCAATATTATCTTACAAATTGCTTCTCTCAAATCAGTCAACCCTTCTAAACCGGGGTTTTACAGTGTCATTAGAAGTCAATCGCAGGCAAGGACAAGTAGGCAGCAACTTGCAGGACTAGATGAGAGCTGAGATACTCTGATATTAATCTGAGGGAAGGAAGGAAAGGAAGGACAGAGTCCAAAGCATCAGTAACAGGGCTGGTACCACCCTGCACTCTGTTGGTTTTGATGTAAACCCTCTAGAATTAGGTACTGTCCTGTGGTATGGTTAGATCACCAGAGATCATGTGATGAGTTATCTGTAGAAAAAACATTTTACTATTCTAACATTAGGAGAGGAGGTCTGAGCACCTCAGTGTCAAGAGACTGAGAGGTGCCAGCAGCTCTGCCCCGTGAAGGAGAAGGCAAGGCCAGGGAGTGTCACCCAGCACATCTGTTAGTGCAGCCAGGCTCCTGAGGGAGGCTCACATGTCAGCAGGTGAGGTGAGTCAGTGCAGGTCATCAGGGCTTAATATGTGTCCAGCTAAAGGAAAACAAAGAAGCCACTCAAATTATTTCATTTTAAAGATTAGAAATTCACAAACAGTCAGTGAAGGTGGAGATGGCAAATTCATTGCTAATAGGGCTACCCATGCACTTTATCTTGCAAGAGAGAAGGAACTTGGAGTAGTATGCACTGCCTGCATAAATAACATTGTCCTGCAAATAAAATGATCCATGTCCTATAAATCATTTGGAAATGTACTGAGCTTCCCCTACAAACAAATTGGCTTTTTCATTCCTGCTTCTGTTAGGAGCTCTTTTTATTTTATTTTTTTTTAACAGTCTTGTTCCTTTGCCAGCTACAGTTTTTACATCTAAACTGGATTTATTCATGGGCAGTTTTTATGTGTTTGTTCTTGTGCCAATGTTGTACCTTCTTGTACCTCAATCTTCTTTCTTCCTGATTATTTTCCTCCCAATATATTTATAGATGGAGAGAGGATCTGATTGCTCTGTTTTGCTGAGTTAAGTGTACCAAGTCCCTTTAGGTCTTAAAATCAGCTTGCTGTTTCCTGATCTTCCCTTCACAGTGCCTGTACCATATTAGCTGGCAATTTTCCATGCTCTCCCTACTTTACTGAAGTCTAAATAAGCTTTTCTGCACTGTTCCTCCCTTTAAAAAAGGAAAAAACAACACACCACAAACCCGGTGTTTACTCAAAAAGAGGTACTGCCTAGCTTAACTCTAATGAGCCAGACTCAGCCTAATTGCAGTAAAACAGGAATTGTGCTGCAGTTTCTCATTTATTCCCTAATTATTCTTTGCCTTAAAATCTACTGTAAAGCCTTATGTATTTCTGGGGCCACACTCAGGGGGCCAAGTGATGTCCATTCCACTCCCTTTGCAAAATGACTGTTCAGCTTCTGCTCTTCACCAGCACTTCTGTAACTTCATGGATTTCTTGGATTTGCTGTAAATCTGTATTACCAAGTGTCCAATTCACATGCCACTTCTACCAAGGTTCTCTAAGAGAAATGGCTTGTTATTTTTGGAGGCAATATCTCATTTATCATTACTGTAAGCTCCATATCACTACCAGGTAGTTCTTTCTTACACATTTGTGGTGGGGGACCTCCTGTAACTGTTTTGGTGGCCTTTGCAATGTCTACCTCAGTCTGATTCTCTGGTTTTAAGTATAGCTTTTGATCTCCACACCGTGTTCTGTTCCTTGTAGCTTGTATGTTCATGCTTTACATAATTTTGGAGATTGTCACTCAGATGGCAAGAGATAAAGTTGTCTGTAGGATTTCTTCCCAAGCCTGAAATTCAGAGAGCAGCTACTTACACAAAGAGGGAGAAGCCATGTCCCTGCAATTGCCCACACCCAGGCAGCATCCCACCCTCAAGGCTCTGCTCCTGCAGTATAATCACAGCAAATGTTCCTCTCAGGTGAGAACAGATTATGCCAACTCTAGGAGAGCTCAGGAAACAAAACTGATCCCTCTTTATCTTGAGGGGATTGGAAGAGTCTGGTGAGGATGAGCAGACTATGAGGCTACTCCTTGATTAGAGTATTTAGAGCCAGCTGGAGATGATTCACTTGTTTTGAGGAAAACCAGGCACACTGTATGGTCAGGTGTACCTGTTGCTTCTCAGCATGATTTATGTCATTTATAGTTCAGAGTGCCTCACTGGAACAGATGAATAGTTTTAGCACCCCCAAGAAACATTTTCCTTCTGCCATCCTATTAGAATCATAGAATGGTTTGGGGTGGAAGGGATCTTAAATATCTTGTTCCAACCCCCTTCCAGGGAAGGAACACCTGGAAGACCAGGTTTCTCAGTTGCCCACATCCAACATGGCCTTGAACAATTCCAGGGATGGGGCACACATAGCTTTTCTGGGCAACCTGTGCCAGGGCCTCACCACACTCACAGTAAAGAATTTCTTCCTAATATCAAATTGAAATTACTCTGTTCTAGTTTGAAGCCATTCCTCCTTTTCCCTTAGCAGGGACTGAGGGCAGTATTCAGACATCCAACAGTGTGGTTTTTTGCAGAGGCACTGAGTAAAGTGTTTTATTTGCACTCATATTAACATGGCTTTGATTTATATGTTGGTCTCAGTGTCACTCAGACTGGCACAACAGAGAGGTGTGGGACCGTGGGATGGGGAAGTGGAGACATGTATCTGTGTTTGCTGCTGAGGAAATTGTGTGGGACTCTGCATCTTGCAATGCATTTTATAACATATTTTATTTCCTGTATTTTGATCAGAAAAATCCTCCTCACAATGCACCAGCTACTATGAGTAACATCCAGCTTCACAGTGGGGGAGCAAGAACCTTTATATTTTTGCTTTTGCTTGGTTATGAAGTCACTGTTTGGCAATTCCTCCCTGCTTACAAAGGCTTAGATGAAGCTCTGAGGAGGAACGGATAATGTTTGCCTGTCTAATGATTTAAATATTGATATGTGGCTTAAAAATAGGAAAAAACAAAAACCCAACAACCAGCAACCACACAACAGGTAACAGGTTTTATTCAGTTTCCTGCATGGACGCTGCTTATTTTAACTGGACAACAAGCATTCTTCTGAAACTCAAATAAGGATGTCCTTGGGTTTTTCTGGCCACCCAAGGGGAAGCTGTTCTTTGCTTATATACTGCTTGTGATATTTATCTCCTTTATTTACCTCCTCTGGAGCTGCTGTTAACATTTTGCCTGAAACTGTCACTGAAAATATTTTCAGGAGAAATATTCATTTTTTTAAAGAATAAACTGATAAATTATGAGCACTAGTGTTTCTATGTAATTTTTAACTCAATCTACCAATTTGAACCTTTAATATTGTCACTGCCCAGGGTGTTCTTTTCCATGAATGTCATTGAGGTGTTGGGGGAATCTGAGGTCCTCTACATCTCTGTCCTCTGCCATTAATCCAACTGAGCATCACTCTCACTACCTCAAGGTGCAAGTCTTTGCAATGCACTCATATGCACAACTGAACCAACAACAGGACCTTTAGAAGCCTCTTGTGTCTGCTGACTAGAAGACTATTCCCTAAAGTTTTTCTTTAGGAAGAATTATCTAATTCCATGATGATTTATACCAGAACTGCTTTATGCCATTGCATTATGAAGGCCAGACCTTTTGGTATTAGGTGCCAAACAATCTGCAATAAATAATTTATTAATAATTGTTTATTGCCATTCTTTTTATTAAGAACTAAAACATGCTTGGCCACCTAAAAATATGAGTTGCTTTTTTGGCTGCAATCCTTAATAGTGCAGACCTTGCTAGTCTCTGGATTCTCTTTATAGCTGGATCTTCGGCCTCAGAGTTTGACCTTAGTCTGAGAGTTCCTTAGGTTTCTATGACTTTGCTATGCATTTTTTACTTTGACCAGTTCAGTTTAGTGGGTACACAGGAAGATAACTCTTTGTGACCCCTATAATATCTCTGCCATCCAAATGAATTTACCAAAATTTAGGGGATTAATAGGGAAAGGTTTAAAGAAGATGAAGACCTATTTCTTTTATGTCCCAGCACCTAGTCCATTTGGCAAAGGACATAAGGAAGGTTGGAGCTAACCTTGTTATGAAGTCACCAGTACTGAGGTATCTTCATGTGTTTCTGATATCCAAGGCAGTGTTGTCTGGGCAATGAGGAAAAAAGGTCTGCCCAGCATCCTCTTAGGAGCTGAAGGTCTCTGAGTCTTCTGAGAATTTTGACTGCCTGGCCATCATTGCCCAGAAAGGTTTTGGATGCCCCACCCCTGGAAGTGTCCAAGGCCAGGTTGGATGGAGCTCTGAGGAACCCAGTCTAGTGGAAGGTGTCCCTGCCCATGGCAGGGGGTGGAATGAGATGGGCTTTAAGGTCCCTTCCAACTCAAACCATTCCATGATTCTATGATTCCATTATATGAAAGTGTCATCCTGGGTGCCTCTGTATAATCTCCCCAGCTTTAGGTGGCTGTAGCAGGTTCAGTTCATATCCTGGGCAGAAACACCAATTAAGTGTAGTGGTTTGGTTCGAAATATCCATTACTTACTTATTTTGCTTCTGTGAGATAAGAATTAGGAGAAAACAAAGCAGGCACAAAACTTAAAAGAATATAAAGAAGTTTATTAACAGACCTAAACGAAAGAAAAAAAAAAAAATCAGACTAAACCTTCAGAACACTTCTCCTCCCCCCACCTTTCTTCCTTCTCCCACTGACAACATAAAAAGACAACTCTTGAGATTTTTTACCAGTCAGTTTACCACCTCTATAATAATCTCTTATTCCATTCACTTACGGAGAGGAGTCTCTCTTGCTCATGCTATGGAGACATCTCCACAAGGAACAGTTCTCTCATGGCTTCAATGTTACAGCAAGGTAGCCGCCCAGGTTGGTTCTCTGCTCACATGTGAGAGTTCCTTCCCTCAACTTACAGCTTTCCCCACAACTGCTTTTGAGGGTTCAATTTTGAGCTACTGGGGTACCATTTTAAGGTTGACCTGTTCAGAAGCAAAGGTTCTCTTCACCTATCTCTGGGAGCATCTACATTTCTAGGAACAGATGTCTTCTTCTTCCCTGGGACCAAGGGTCTTCATCACTTTTCATCTCTCTCTGTTCAAGCTTCTCATCAAATCACAGCTACTTCAAGATCTGCTTATTTCAGCACAGGTGCTTTTGCTCACAATTGCAGTTTGAACTCTCCATCCCCCATGCTTTCATGAAATTACAACGGGTGCCCTGATGTATCACAGTCCATCACCATAGCTTTACAAGAGAATAGCAGCTTCTAGGTTTGAAGCATCTCCTCTTTCTCCTCTCTAGGGGCTTCAGCTCCTCCTTCTTTACTGACTTTGGTGTCTTTATGGTGTTTTCTTCACGTACCTTCACCTTTCCTCTTCCTCTGACTCAGGAGAGGATTGATGTCTGCAGGCTTCATCTGTTCTGGAGAATCTTACAGCACTAAGAGAGTTAATCTCACCCGGGCCTTGCAGCTGGAATTCGCCTTTTGCTGTTGGTCACCTAATTTCTGCCAGGTGGTGGCCAGAGCTCGTTTCGGTGTAGCATTTTATTTCGGCAGCCACACAGGGAGGGGCTGGCCGAGCTGCGGGGCCATCCGCACAGAGCAGGGCCGTGGGTGGAACAGGGCCATGCAGCTCTGGGGTGGCTGTCTCCCGGGTGGCCTGGCCCGCACTGAGGGGGTTGTGCCGGGTGTCCAGCGAGCAGAAGCAGCTGAGATCTTCAGCCAAGCCAAGCCGCACTGCAGCTGACCTGGCCAGGCCACGCTGAGCACGGCCTGGCCCTTCTGGGCTGCGCTGAGGGCCCCCAGTTACCTGTCTGAAAGCCGGAAGCAAGAGAGATTTCCCAGGGTTGATTCGTTCTTAAATGTGGATCACAGAGGCATGTCAAGCTTCTCAAGTGGCTTAAAAAAGTTGCCAATATTCAAACTAGCCAGTTGATTGGTTCTATTGGGTCTAGAGGAAGCTGTAAGCACCTCTTTGCAAAAGAATCACTTCCGTGGCTGATGGAGCCCTCTTTAACTAAAAAACCAAACTATGCTAAACCATGACAGTGGCTTAATCAGAAGCACCAGCCAAGCCACTGGAAATCAGTTTCCTAATGGAAATATTAAGGGCTGCTTGGGATGTTTCTGAACATGAGACACACAATGAGGGAAGGCTGACATTATCATAGTGTGGTAGTAGGTATCCAGTTAGATACTCCCTGAAGGAACTGCAGCCTGTGGAAGCATCTGCACTGGAGCAGGGAATGTGTGAAGAGGAGGGACCAGCTGAGAGATGCTTTTATGGACTGACACTAACTCCCATTCCCATCCCCCTGAACTGCTTGGGAGGAGAGGAGTCTGAAAAAGTGAAGCCAAGCCTGGGAGAAAGGGAGTGGGCTGAAGAGAGGTTTTATTTTAATGTCTGAGTTTGTCTCTTACTACCAAATTGTGAATAAATTGAATTAATTTCCCCAAAGTTGAATCAATTTTGCCAGTGGCAGTAACTGGTAAGTGATTTCCCTGTCTTTATCCCATCCTATTTTTCAGCCTATTTTCTCCTGCTGTTCTGCTGATGAGGGGGAGGGAGAGAGCATGTGGTTGGGAATTTGGCTGTTAGCCAAGGAAAACCCACCACAATTTTGAGCAGCAAAAATCTAAAAAGAAGTGGCCAGACAATTAGAGAATATTATTCTTTGGAACTGATCTAGTGGAATGGGCACATGGTAAATCTTCAATATCTGCATATGGAGGAGTGTCCTGTTACACTAATGTGTAATACCACTTTAACACCCTATTGCTCTTATTTGGGAGTTATTAGACTTTATGAGTAGTCCACATAGGGTATTTTTGTCAACTAAAAAATTGCATTGCATAAAAATGTAATGAGAATTCAAAGGGTCCTAAGGCATAATTCTTGCACTTGCTTTATAAAAAATCAGGATCAATACCATCAATTAAAAACTCCTGCATAGTGCAAGAACAGCATAAGGGAGAAAAAGATCAGGTAGCTTAGATTTGGTTGCTGTTATGTTTAACTAGATACTGTGTGTATTTAGAATATGAACTGCTTTTATTTTCTTCTCTGAAAACTAAAATGTAAACAGGGAGTTTTCATGCCCAAGATCTTGACTGAAACAGATACCTAGAAATGTTAAAGGTTGTGCTGGAATTATATCCCAGTTGGGAAGGAGCTGCCAGTTGGAGCAGGCGGAGTAACGTGGGCTTTCAGCTGTGAAGGACATGGAACAATTGCCTCTGGAGTGGTGCTTTTTTTGTTTCGTTTGGTTTTGTTTTGTTTTCTCCCCATCAAACTCCTTTCTTCAGAAAGACAGATCTAGTTCATTCATTATTACACACCTAGCAAAGTTTTTATTGGTAAGTGTAGCCTGTGTGAGATGTTGTTCACAGGAGTTCACAGAAAATTTGGTGTTTTCATAGTTATAGTGATGTCTTAGGTTTTAGCTTTTATATTTTCCAGATCCTGTACTGCCTAGTGTGTAACTCTGAAACTTCATATAGCCTGTTAGCTACTGTTCTCACGTTTTGGTTAGACATAACAAGCGCTCTCTGGACCTGAACTCAAGGACACCTTGTTGTCTCAGGCCCTGAAATAAGTAAACTGAGCCTCTGGACAGGGGGAGCAAACTTGGGTTAATTACATCATTACTTGAAATTATAATTGGAGAATTAACCCTGATATGCAAATGGACAAAACTTATAAAAGTGTGAAAAACCTGTGACCCAGGGTCCATCTTGGGTAGAGCCTTTTGACTGCCCAAGGTGTACCTTTGAAGGCCCTTCAAATAAATACATGCTTTTATTCTCTTAATCTTGTCTAGCCTCTGCTTTCAGGTAGCCACTTCAAGGCATCAATAGAATGGTTTAGATTGGAAGAGACTTTTGCATTTAGAGACTGGGACAAAAATTGGGCCAAACCTATCTGCAGATAGTAGTGGGTCAGAGGAATTTATAAACAAAGAGACCAAAGGAGGGAAAATTCAGAAAAAGGGAGACACACTAACATGGTGTTACAGCAGGTCAGTGGGAGGTCTGCAAAGAGCTGGAGGTATCCTGAGATACAACGTCCTGGATTGGATACTGTACTGAACACTGCCTCGTTTTTCTCTTCCATGGAAGTGGTGATGAAGGAAGACTAGGATGAGTTTTTCCTTTGTTTAGACTGAGCTCATGTTTTGGGCACTGGAACAGGCTCCCAGGCAAATGGTCACAGCACCAAGCCTCCTGGAGTTCAAGAAATGTTTGGACAGACAATGCTCTGAGACACATAGTGGGATTTTTGGGGTGTCCTGTGCAGGGACAGAAGTCAGACTTGATGATCCTTTTGGGTCTCTTCCAACTCAGGATATTCTGTGATTCTATATCTAATTTAAACCAGTGAAATTGCTGATGTTTTCTTTTTCTATCTTCCTTCATCTAACTCAGGGATCCCCTATGGGATAACAAACAACCACAATACAACTGGTTTAGAGATGATTAACAGAATCACAGAATAGAAAGGACCACAGTGAGACATCTGATCCAACCTGCCTGCTCATGCAGGGTCACTCCAGAGCACATGGCACAGGATTGTGTTCAGACAGTTCTGGAATATCTCCAGTGAGGGAGACTCCACACCTTCTCTGGGCAAATGATTAATGCTAACATTTTCTTGATAAGGTAGACTTGACATGGAACAGAAGAATGATAACTACTATGTATAATTTGAATGTTCCTAGATATGAGATTAGCACTTTTGTTGTCTTTTCACTGATGTTTCCTCTTTTTTTTTTTTTTTTTTTTTTTTGTGTTAAATTTTTATCACTCCTTGTATGATCTCACTGCTTTTTATCATAGATGTTTCTCTATGTCTCTCTCTTACAGGAGGCCAAGTGCTTTTCACAATTCTTCTTCATTATTCACACATCAGGCCATAGTGTCCACTCTGCCTGGTGTAAAATAGGAGGGGCCAGATTAAACCCACTTTAATTAAGGCTAAAAAGCAGAAGAAAAGATCCTGAGCATGCCTGTTCTCTTGAGCACTTTTGAGTGCAGATGCCCAGGATGTGCTCTCACAGAATTTTAGGTTGGATCAAGAGGTCACTTCTCTAACGGTGTGTAATTTTTAATCCTTTCTCTCCAGGTATTACCAGATAAGAGCTGGACTGAAGATCCCATCCAGGATTCCCCACAGGCTGTTTGCTACGGTTGCAGGACAGACAGGTAAGAAGGTGCCAGAGGAATGTGACATGACCACAGCTGGGGTAGGATGGAGAAGGAGAGTCTGTGTGGGGAACAGGTGAGCCTGGATTGGGATCCAGACCTGGTTTTCCCTTATAATCAGTAGTTGTTCATCTTTGTTCTGGTAAGGGTTTGTGTCTGGTATTGGGCTTGTGTCTGTCAGAAGAGGAGAGGAAATTCTCACCCTCTTATCTGAAAGCATCTCTCTTATATGTGGCTCCTTGCTGACAATTTTTCAGTTTAAAATTATGTTATGTATGTAAGGTTCTCTTTTTATTTATTTTTTCTTTTATAAATAATAATAAAAAAAGTATTGTTCAATTTGGAAGTCTGATTCAATTAAAAGGTAAAATTATTAGACAAGTTTTATAAAACACAAATAGTTATACCAAAATCTGAGGGAATCACCTAAAAAAAAATATCCCAAATTCAAAAGCTGAATAAATAAATTTCCTTGGAAAATCAATGAATATATAAATAATTTAGTCTAGACCTGGAAAAACATCTCATTGTGAAAAATCCTCATGGAAGAAACAAATTTATTTTACAACATATTCCAGTGTAATTTGACTTGGCATATCCAGAATCCCCTGGAGTTCCTTTGATCTCTGGAAATGTCCTTAAATTACAGCAGTTTCAGGCATAAGTAGTCTTATACTAATGAAATAACCTCCTTTGAAGACAGCTAGAATTTTACTTTCTTGGGGCAAAAACTACTCAATAACAAACAATAAAAAAGCCAAACTACTCCTGTTTGGAAGAAACTGGTTTATACTTACTTTTTTTCCAGAAAAAATATTTTCTTTTCCCTCATACACCTTCAGCATCAAGAAAATACTGAAGATTCTTTCACCTCTTCTAGAAAAAATTCACGCAGACACATGGGCAGGGGAGAGGCGAGGCTGGCAGTGCAGTTACAGGATTAGCAGTTGACTTGCATAGTGCTAATGCAATCCAGACTGGGCTCTAATAGCTTTATAGGGCTAACATCAAGACAAGGGATATTTAAGCTATTAAGGCTTTAAACAGTTTCTCCTTGGCTATCTTTGCAAGTACTTCCTAATTGATTTCATACATCTGCAAGAGAGCATTATTTAATGGGACTGAACTTAAAAGTACACAGGCCATAATGTGGGTTTTTTTCATGCCACTGATCTCTCTCAGTATGTGAATAGCTGGAATAGGGCTAATTAAATTGCTGAGCATGTTTCAATAAGACACTCCTATTAAAATAGCATTACAACAAAACAAGGGTGATTTAAAATAGTGAATAAACTCCTACCTCACCAGCAAGAACCACTATAAAATAAGTGGAATTCATGAGTTTGGTTTAAAGGAAGTATTTTTAATCTTTCCATTATCAGGTTTGTAGGATCTCTGAAAACTGAGAATATATTTTGGAAATTATTATGTAAATTCATAAAGTAAAAACTGTGAATATATGCAGTAATAAAATGTATAAAATATGTAAGTATATAAAATAAAAAAGAGGCCGTATTTATCTTCCAATGCACATGGCTTTTTATTTTTATTAAATGTGCAGGATTTACAATAAAACCTTGGAAACTGACAGCATTAGCAATGTTTTCTTCCCACTAGATGTTTTCCGCAACAGAGGCAAAAAAACTGCAGTTTTCAATAATTCAGCAGAGGGAAAGCTGAAGTCTGACTGGGTAGTCCCTTGGTGGTGACCAACTAGGTGTACTAGAACTCCATCCATGGCACAGGACTGGCAGGTTGCATGGGAAGCCTTGGTGACCTACCACGTGGTCTACAGTTTGTCCACATCTTGTCTACAATTTAGGAAGACAATGGGCTGTGTGGCTTAATCAAATCACAGGAGAGCTGTGTTGGAGCCCAGGAGCCCCTGTGGTGTGGTCACTCATGTCCTCAAAGGCTGACTGTTAGCTTGTATTGAGTCAGGGTGCATGAACAGGAATATGCTGTGAACATAAATATATTCATAAAAACATATACATTTCATTCATACTCCTGAGCATTTTTAACAAGGTGTGTTTCCTTATGGACAAGACAAGACTGGTGGCTGGCGAATTTTCACAGAATCATGCAATCATAAAGTTTGGTAAAGACCTCCAAGATCAAGTCCAACCTTAGGTCCGAATACCACCATGCCCACTAAACCATGCAGTGGAGTGACACTTCTACTTGTTTTTTGAACACTTCCAGGGATGGTGACCCCACCACTTCCCCAGGGAGCTTGTTCCAATGCTTATGCACTCTTCCAGGGAAGAAATTTTTTCTTATATTCAACCTGAAACACCCCTGACTCAATTTGAGGTAATTTCCCATTGTTCTATCACAACTTGTCGGGGAGAAGAGACTGACCCTCACCTCCTTTCAGGGTGCTGTAGAGAATGATAAGGTCTCCCCGAGTCTTTTCTTCAGCCCAAACCACCCCAGCTCCCTCAGCTGCTCCTCGTAGGATTTATATTCCAGATTAAGGTCCTCATTTTTGAGCAATGAAAAGGAGAGAGGGAACAAGGCTTGTTGTGTACAGTCTTCAGTTGCTGTCATGCAGGTTTTGTACCCCCACAAAATTTAGCTTCCTGCTTTTAATAGATACCATGACTGAAGCCTGATTTGGGCTTGTGAAGAACAAATTATGCTCTCTGCTCATTCATGTGCAGCTTGTAACAGCACAAACTCCATTGCCTTCAGCACCCGTCCTACAGGGCTGCGTTAGTGCAGACATATCCTGAAGTTAAACTCTAGAAATGCCTTTCTGAGTGGATTTATGGGGCTTTGGCCTCTGATGCTCCTCAGCAGCTTGGCTTGTTAACATCACCATGTGATGGTATCTGCCTGCAGCATACAGTGGGCTGAGCCTGTGGGATCCAAGCACGAACAGCTAGAGGAGCAGGGAAGGTGAATATGCCATCTCACAGTTATAATTTGTATAACTAGCTCCTTGGCTGAGTTGTCATATGACCCACTAAGTGTCTTCCATAAGATTTTAAGCTACTGTATAAATTCTGGGGCAAGGATTCATAGAAGTAATAAATATGCAGTCATTCACTGATTTCCAGGCTACAGGCACAAGCTGAAAGACTGCAGGAGTTTTTCTTAAAAACCTGTATTTAAAACATTTTTTTTTCCCTTAAGCATGCAAGATCATTCCTCAAAACACTGGGAGAAAGAGCACTGCTAAGAAACAGTTAGGATTAGCTGTTTTATCTTCATTTTCTGCACTGTATGAAAGAGGGGAAAATGGAGACCAGAGCAGTACAGAAGAGGACTAGTTAAAGAACATGGTATGCATGGGATAAATCTTGGCAGCATTATTGCCAACAGAGGCTATGAGGGCGAATTACATTGTTGAAGATGCCTGATAAACCCAGTCTCAGAAAGAATATAAATTTCCATTTCATCTGCAGTGTTTTGCAATAGTCTACACACCACTTGAATGCATGACTGTTTTGAGAGAGAATATATTCTTTAGTAGTGAAAGTTGCAATTGGGTTTTTTTGTAAGTTTTCAACCCACTATGCCTCACTCCCATGTAGTGCCACCAGGGATACTTGTTTGCTACCAGCTTGCCTACTTGTTTACCTTACAGGCCAAGGAAATTGTTTTGCTGGGTGAACATTAAGAAAAAAAAGTATTTTGCATGGCATATAACTAAAGAAATTACTCAGGACTGTTGTGTCCTGATCTCCTTTTTACTCCACCCAGAAGTACCACATTACCAATTCTCAACACTCTAAATAGACAAATGTTTTTGAAAACTTGACCTGAAAATGTAATTACAAGTAATACAAAGTGTGTAAGAAAAAATTATCACCAGCTATGCTAATCTTTATTAGACTGTAGAATTCTTCCATCTAATTTTAGTCAATTAAATTGGGTTATTGTTTAAAAGTGCAGAAAGCCAAGGACAGCCAGGAATGTGGTTCTTTCTTAATTTTTCTCATAAAAGGCAGGGGAGATAAGATACAATATTTCTTCCAGACAAGTCAGGAAAAAGTAGCTGTGATTGCCATTACACATTAACTCTTTTTATTGGTGATGTAAAGGTGTTTCATGTACCGACAACGTTATGCTTTGTCATAAAATGGAATACCTGACTTTAGGTGACAAGAAGAAGCACAATTTCAATTGTGGTATGCAAAGAAAAATAAAAAAGTGGGACCATCAGAAAATCATGTATAAATATGATCATTTAGGTTAGAAAAGATCCCTAAGATTGTGTCCCACCATTAACCTAACACAATAAAGTCCACCACTAACCCATGTCCCTAAAGCAAAGAACATTGCTGTCACCTCTGTCTGAACTATACAAGTTCATGATAATCCACACTGAACTCCTTTTCCTATAAACTTAATTATATTTAATTAAATTAAGTTTGTTGCTACCTTGCACCTAAGACATAATTTGAAGGGGTTTTTGCATTTCTGATATGCTCCATAATTAACTGGTTTTGCCTGTTTTTAATAAACAAGGGGTGATCTTAATCTCCTCGTTAATGTTTGACTATCTCAGAGCAGTTCCCAGTGAAGGAATTCTGCTTCGATTATTAAACAGAAACCTTTTCTTGTAAATGGCTTCTTAATGCAGTCAAAACAAACAGTTGCAGTTAGTTGCTCATTAGAGCAAGGAGAAACAGCACCATGACTTGTGGAACAGTATGGAATTGCAGTCATTATTTTCAATAACTTTTTGAAAGGTAATTTCTTCCTCCATTAAGTGAAGGTAAGGTTACTGTTTTTGAGGTATGAGGAAAAGGGGTAGAAATGTATGCTTTAGGAAACACATGGGTTTGTTTTCAAAGCTTATTAAAAGTAATCTGAAAATAAATATGCATTTTCTATATAAAATAAAGCATACCTTATAAATACAAATTTTATCCAGAAGGGACTTCACTGTGAGAGAAGATGTTTTGGGGATAAATTGTCTTAGAAAACCTCAGCTGTGAGGTCATAAGAGATGACCCCATCCCTGGAAACATTCAAGATCAGGGTGGATGGGGCCCTGAGCAACCTGGTCTAGTGGAAGGTGTCCCTGCCCATTGCAAATGGGTTGGAACAAGGTGATCTTTAGGCCCCTTCCAACCCAAACCATTCTATGATCCTATGGTCAGACATTTTAAGAATTGTTGATTCACAATCTAAACAGAACTAATTCCATGATATTCCAAGAGAAAAAGAGAAAGAAACAGAGAAAATAATAATGAAAAGGAGTAAAGAGAAGATCTTTCCGACTGATGTGATACTTGTGTGCATGTCTCAACCGTCTTCCAGTCAACACCTTTCATAAATGCCTCAAAGGATGGAAGCTGAAAAGTATTTGTGGCTACAAGAATTTCCATGGTAGACTGTCAGCTAAGCTGGAAACCCTCACTTTCCCCCTCCAGAAGCTGGGGCAGATCACTCAGATGAAAATGGTGTAGACCCCACAATGTTGGAGATGCTGAACAGCATCCCAACCCAAAACTGAGACCTAGTCAGTGTAGAAAGCCAAAACTGGGAAGGGTCTGCAAGCACCAGCACATGCCATGAGTCTCTTCCCCTGGACAGTGAGTCTGAAACACAAAACTTCAACATCAGTGGCCACCTGAAGGCCTGGCTGAGACAGAATCCAACTGTTCATATGCAGAGAGCCAACGCAGCATTCCTGCTGCTTGGGCCCAAGGATGAACTTCAGCTTTGGAGTTAAATCAGCCATGCAGCTGTTTCAGACCTACCACTCCAGTGTGATCTGGCCTTCACAAAGCTCTCTATTTTTCCAGGTTCACTTACGTGCCTTAAATTTCCCCACACAGTGATTCTTGCTGCCTTCACTCTGATGTAAGGCTCAGTCTTGAGATTCCTTTAAAATCCAGTACTGCTCTAAACATTGGAGAGTCATTTACACCAATTCAGAAGATAAATTCCACCCAGACAACAGTTTCCTTCTTTTCTGCACTGATGAAAAATTATGTGGTGTCCTATTGTAATGTCCCGTACTTTACTCAGAGAATTTTGCTGCCTGAATTAATATTTGGAATAAATATATGGAATGTCAGCTACAGACCTATATAAAAACAACAAAGTAATATTTGCTCACACAAATTTCCAAAGAACAGAATTCTTTTCAGATATGAATTCTCTGACTATACAAGGCTCTTAGGCAACTAGCAATGAGTTTAGAAACAGAAATAAACACTACAAAAATAGATTGTTTGTTTTAACAAAGCATTAATCATTTAAGAAAACTTTCTGCTGATCCCAAGCAGGTCAGTTATTCTATCGTCTCAAATTTCAGCAAGTCTGAGAAATGAACCATGGTTTATAGAACAAATCAGTGATAAGAGACTATGTTTATGTTAGGATCCTAATGAAGTGAGGGCTTCAGTGGATTGATGCCACATTTGTCCCTACTGGCTCTCTCATGGACCGCTTAGGTGGCATTCTCCTGGCACCTACGTGTGCACACAACCTCACCTTGGCAGGTGGTTGTGAACAGCCGCTCACACACACAGTCTGTGCACGAACCGGAGACAGAGAGGCGAGAGGGGTTCTCTGTATGCAATTCCGAGGTGTTTAATGGCAACACACCCGAAGAAAGTAGAGGCAAGAACAACCCAGAACTGAACACCTGTGCTGGTTTTATCCCGAAAACTCCCAAAGGCGGGCAGAGCACCCAAAACCAATAGTCTGAGGGCTAGGGGGCAGAGGCAAGGTTGAATGACAGAACAGGGGCCAATGGGAAAAGGGATGGGAGGGGGGGAGAGGACCAGTGACCAGCAGAATCCAGACAAAGGGAGAACTTTCTAGCACAGTGTTGTAAGGAGAGACCACTTTTAGGGCAACTTGGGGGGTGTAAAGTGGATTTAGCTACCACAACAGGATCCTTCGTAAAAGGAAATTAATAAGACATCTTGCTTTTATCATCACTGAATCTGTGTATGGGTAGAGAGGTAGTTTTATATAATTCTTTCCGTGAGGCTAATTCAAAATGTCAAAAGGCAAGGTTAAGATAAAGGATTCATCTCAGAAATGTGCACCTTCAATCAAAAGTCACACTGAGGGAGAAGACATCCTGAACTTTTTGAGCAAGGAATTTTAAAATTATGGTTTCTCCTTTAGAAATATAACATCCCAATTTATTCTAAATATAAATATGCTAAACATAATATTTCAAAACTAAAACAAGTCTCTTCAAAAATTTAAATATGAAAATGATTATGCACTGAATGAGTTCATGCCTGAAAAATGTTGTCTTTGCACTTTCCAAGTAGGCTTATTTTAGCCCTGGAGGGTCTGCATGAGTGTTGCTCTGCCAAAGAACGTGTATTTTCAACATTCAGCAACTGGGTTTTTGAACTTTCTTAAAAGCAGATTTGCAACTCAGTACATGAGGCATATTCAACCCTGGTTTCTTGATTTCAGACCCTAAATTTTCAGAAGTCACTGCTTATTAGTATCGGGTTGGTTTTTATTAATTTTTTTGTTCAGTCTGGAACACTAAAGTTTCAATAGAAAGGTACTTGAAACTAGGATATCAAAATGGGCAAACTAAATAACATATCACAGCTTAAAGTCTGCAATAAGATCTAATATTACCTTTTCACTGAGTGCCAAAAAGGTGATAAAAATGGACAGCTTGAAACAAATTATGCAAATCTTGACAATTGACTGCTACAAACTAACATATAAAAATTTTATATATATATCACAAGAGGAAAAAAAACCCAGAAAATGTACCCAGAATTCTGTGCAGGAGACAACTCTGTTTTATCAGCAAAGCTCCTTGAAGTTTTTCATCAGAGCCAAAACCAGGGTTTGTCCTAGTGGTTCATGGAGCTGTAAATTCCTGTGAGCTTCAAGTGCCTGGAATATTGGTGCAGCAGATTTAAGCAGGTTAAGATTGAAGAATGGGTGTATTGGTTTGGCACAGCCTGATTTTGTGTAGCAGGGGGCCCAGAAAGATGGCTCCTGTGAGGAAGCTGCTGGAAGCTTCCCACCATGTCCAGCAGAGCCAATCTCTGATGGCTCTGAAGATGGAAATGCTGCTGGCCAAAACTGGGCCAATGAGAGAGGTTGGCAATGCCTCTGTGATGACAGATTTAAGAAGAAAATCAAAACAAAGTCACAGGATTTTGGATTCTAGTCAGAAAAGAGGAGGAGGTGAGAACATGTGAGGGAAAACAACCTGGCGGCACCAAGGTTGGTGGAGAAGGAGGGGCAGGAGGTGCTCCAGGCGCCGGAGCCGAGGTGCCTCTGCAGGCCGTGGTGCAGCCCATGGTGAAGCAGCTGTGCCCCTGCAGCCCCTGGGTCCATGGGGGATGCAGAGATCCACCCACAGCCCCTGGGGATCCACGGGGGATGCAGAGATCCACCCACAGCCCCTGGGGATCCACGGGGGATGCAGAGATCCACCCACAGCTCCTGGGGATCCACGGGGGATGCAGAGATCCACCCACAGCCCCTGGGGATCCACGGGGGATGCAGAGATCCACCCACAGCTCCTGGGGATCCACGGGGGATGCAGAGATCCACCCGCAGCCCCTGGGGATCCACGGGGGATGCAGAGATCCACCCACAGCCCGTGGGGGAGGTGCCCGTGCTGGAGCGGGTGGATGCCTGGAGGAGGCTGTGATCCAGTGGGAGACCCGGTGGGGAGAGAGGGCCCTGCTCCCAGGCTGGAGCAGCCTGTCCTTGGAGCACTGCACCCTGTGGAAGGAGAGAGCCACGGCACAGCAGTTTTGGGAGGGCTGTGTGCCCGTGGGAGGGGCTCAGGCTGCAGCAGGGGCGGTGGGGCTGCTGCTCCTGAGAGTGGACCCACGCCGGGGAAGTTCACAGAGAACTGTCTCCCATGGGAGGGACCCCACAGCCTCACAGGGGAGGACTCCTCTCCCAGAGCAGTGGAAGGAAATCTCGGTGATGAACTGACCAGACCCCCATGCCCTGTCTCCCTGAGCTATCTGTGGGAAGGAGGGAGGGGCTGGGGAGGGCAGGTGTTCTAAGGTCTTGTTTTACTTCTCATTATCCTCCTCTGATTCTGTTAGTAGTAAATTCACTTTGCAACTTAAGTTGAGCCTATTTCGCCCTTGAAGGGCTCTTCCTGGTCCTCATCTCACTCATGAAGCGTTCATTATTTTTTTTTCCATTTTCTCTCCTCTGCCCAGCTGTGGCACGGGAGAGTGAGTGAGTGGCTCTTGTGGGTGCCTGGTGTGGGGCCAGTGTCAAACCATGACAACAGGTATATTGTCTTTCTAGAGATATGATAGATAAACTGAAAGTTTGTCCTTCATCATTTGAATTCAGTGTGAATTGAGAGCAGTATCATGTGTAACTGGCAGCTCTAACAACTCATGTTCCCTTGAGGAAGGATATATCAGAGGCAATAGGACACACGGAACAGGGGTCTAGAAAACACTAAAAGATTCTGCAAAAGAGGCTCATGTGCTGGATTTATGTTAGCTAAGCAAGAGGTAGAAAACTGAATGTTTTCATAGAATCATTTAGTTTGGGAAAGCCCCCTGAGATGACCCAAGTCCACCACTAAATCATGTCCCTCAGTGCCACATCCACGTCTTTTAAATACCTCCAGGGGTGATGACTCAACCAGTTCCCTGGGCAGACTCTTCCAGTGCTTGGCAAACCTTTCTGTGAAGAATTTTTTCCTAATATACAATCTGAACCTCCCCTGGCTCAACTTGAAGCCATTCTGTTTGTGCTACCACTTGTTACCTGGGAGAAAAGAGGAACTCCCACCTCACAACTTCAATGCAATTGAAGTCCATTGATCCAGCCTGAATAGATCGCTTTGTGGAGCCTTTCTACCCTCCAGCAGATCAACACTCCTGCCTAACTTGGTGTCATCGGCTCTTTTCTGCTGTCATCTTCCTGTTTTTCTAAAAGCTGCTTTTTACATTTTTTAAATAATTAAACTCCTAAAAGAAAGGGCACAGGCATCTTTATTGAAGGCTGTGAATCACCTGTTAAGGGATGATCTATGGATCTAAAATGCAGAAGGGAGTGAGGGATTATATGAAGGAGCATGCAGCATGCCTGTATCCAGGTGTTGGAGGGGCTCCCCAGTAACAAGATCATTTATTGTGATTTTCATTTATCTCAGCCTCTTCTATCTTACTTTCATATTTAGCAGGTAATTCCGCAATAAAGAATTTGTTACATAACCAAGGTGATAATAAAAAGTGTCAGCAGCATTCAAAATGAAAGACTGGCGTCTAGTAGGAGCTAAATTATTACGATTTCAGGAAGGGGCAACTGTATTTTTGTATGGGGACTACATTTAAGACTTTCTTAAAAAAAACCCCCAAACTTATGGATGGTGGATATCCCAGTGTTCTGCTTGGCAAATCATTATGGATTACAGACATGCTGCAGGGAGTGATGGGTCCTTGAGAATACAGGTGGTCAGGATTTCATAGTGACTATGGGATGCAGAACATCTTAAAAATCAGGATTTAAGTATCCTGAGATCTATAGATGACAGTTAGATGTTGGTTTAAATAACAGTTGTTAATTAAGAAGTCAATATTTATTCATTAGAACATATGTATATATACTCTTACCAGCTAGAGGTAATAATAGCTCTGCCCTGGGGAGTGTGTCTTGCATGATTTATATATTAGCTTTCTAACAAACCTTATTTCACCAAGCTTTCTATACCAGCAGGAAACAGTTATCTTGTAATGATATGTTAGGCTATATTCGAAGGGCAGGGAATAAATCATCTGTAACCTGAGTTATGGCTGTGAGGTGGAAGAAGCCTTGGAAATCTGTGGCTAAGGGTAAAAATAATCTTATCTAAGTGCTGAAATCTGTGCTGTGGGTGTCTCTACCTAAGCTAATCAACCAGTCTCCTTTTATAGCCAGAGGAGAGAAACAGGTAATTTGAGGGAGTAATTTAACATACCTATTTTAAGATTAGTTGAATCACACCTATTTCTGTCCTTTTACTATAAAAGAAGTTGCAGGAACTTTTGCAAAGACATATTTCTATTTTGCTTGTAAAAGACTTGGCACAAAAAGGCTGTGATTGCAGCCTGTGCCTTCATGTATGTATGCAAATTAGGCAAGTAATAATAAAAGGTAGGAGAAGTGACATAGTCAACACAGAAAGAAGATGGTGCTCTTGTCTTTCCCAGCAAATAATCAAAGATGGCATCTTGATTAAGGATTTTACATTATGCTCCTGAAGGGTTTTCTCAGGGTAATAAATAAGAGAAAAGAGAAGACTCCAGTGTGATAACAACTTTCTTATCCTTTTCTTAGAAATTCTGTCTAGCAATAATTGAAAAAAATCCACTGTATTATGTAAAAAATGAATTAACATTTTCCTTCCGTAATGGCATTGTAATTTATTAATTGAAAATGAAATTGTGGAAGCAGGGTAGTTTGGTATTTATATTTTGTAATATAAATTGAAATATAAATGTAAATTTCATAAATGAATGAAAAATATCCTGGGAAATAGAAGCTGGGTTTGAATTTTGACAAACTGGGAATTTAATTTTAGGTTCAGCAAAGCATTCTGTGCTATTAACAGATCTCTAGGACATTACTCTGTTGTCAGTACCACTGAGTTTACACTATGTATGAGACATGACCATAAACTAGAAAAATTAGAGAATTTTCTGTGCCTTCCAGTGTATATATAGGCCTTTTACAAGAATTTGCTTAATTTAGTATTCCAGCCAAGGAGTACTGGTTGGTTTAATTTCCCATTGATATCACTGACAGAGAGTACTCTGAAAATTCCTATAGTCTAGAGGTTAAACCAGGGAACACAGACAGCAGGACAAACTGTGTCTTATCTGTAAAATGATGGCACTGCTTCAGAGATGCAAATATTTATATAATTTAATAACCTTCCAAACATGTAAGAAAAGTAAAAGCATTCCAAATAGCTAGAGACATACACCCTCCAGCAGCTGCCTCAAAATATTCCATCTGAATAAAAGCTATGTTCCAGGTAAGACAATGATGCCACAACAAGAGGCAGAAGTTATGCTGATTTGCGCATCAATTCTTTTAGGTCCAGAAAAGGCCATTTTTATAGCTATTCTGAACTGCTCTAAACCTAAGCCATGGAGCTTTAGCCAGAGCTTTGTGTGCAGGGCACAGCTCCAGTATGTGAATTGTGACATATCTTTGTAGAAGTACGTTCAATATTAATTTTAGAAGAGGCAGGTGGTTTGGGGCTATTGTTTTTGGGTTAGGTTTGTCATTTGTTTCAGTTTTTCTTTTCCATTTCCACTTCAGAGGAAGGATTGTCCTGCTTTGTGTGAATAACTTTTTAGCGGAAACAATTGGAACATTCACTGCATTTCTAGCAGCTGCAGTCAGAGACATATGATGTCCACTCTTGTAGCTTTAATTAGTATTCATCTACTTTTTCTTTTTTTCATTGCTAAAATAAGCTAAAAATTTCAGATATAATCAGTTAGACAGGGCCTTTAGCCACATAATCTAGTGAAAGATGTCCTTGCCCACAGCAGTGAGGTTGGAATTAGACGAACTTCAAAGATACCTTCCAAATCAAACCATCTTATGAGTCTATGATTTTACGCATGAATTGCCATGATCAGACTGAGCAAAGAATATGGATTTGAATTTTGTTTTGAATTTCAATTATGTTTATAATTGCCTTATATACCCATTAAGTGTGTGAAGAATGTGTTAACAAATTGGTCCATTTATGTTGGGGCCCTCCCCCTGCCGTGGGGTCCTGGGAGAGGGGCCCTGGGGGGGGAGACATGGGGTTTCCCTCGCCCCTGGTCAGCCTCGTTCCCCATTGGTTGTTTTGTGTTCCCCTGAACGGGCAAGAACCCTTGGGTCCCGTGATTGAGCAGTTCCTCGGCAGACCTCCGGCCATGTGGCTGGAGAAATAAACATCTCTGAAACATCTATCAAGAATCGGTCCTTATATATTTCTTTTCCACGGGCCTCGTTGTTTGATACGCGTGTTGCAGTATTTGCACTGTAACAAATGGTAGAGAAATGCTGGCAAGACACCGATCCCTAAGGACAGAAAATTCATGAGTAAAAACCACTCTAGATCTTTCTCTTCTCACCTTGGTTTGGATATTCTCTCTAAATTATGGAGGAACTGTGGAAAGACTCTTGGCTCTCCGAGCTGCATATGGACATTTATCTTAAACTTGAAAAGATTCTTGAACAACGATTTGTAAATTTTAGCTTGATTCAAGCTCAAAAAGAACTGAAACACTTCCTGACATGGTTCTTTAAGAACTTTTTCTATGTTTCTTGGGATTTAATTCTTACCAAAGACTTTTGGAATACTGTTTGGACACAGTTAATTTTTGAGTCAAAATATGTGCCGATGGAAGACTATTTTCATGAATATTATTTAATTACTGAGACTGTTGAGCAATGTCAGCTGTGTCTTGGCGAAGGGAAGCATGCCTCAGAGTCTGTGTGACCGCGGCCACATAGACCGAGCGCTCTGTGAGCAGCAGCGAGGCAGTTCCTGCGCGCGGGTGGAGTGGCGCGAGCTGCAGTGTTGGCAGCAGAGCCGGGTGCGGCGGGAGCGGGGTGACCCAGCGGTGCCTGTCTGGCCCCACGCAGCGCGTGGTGGAGCGAGCCCCGCGAACGCCTGACCAAGAGGGGCGGTGCGTGTGCGGAGGCCGGCGGCGATGGCAACGCGGGGCCCGCAGAGCCCAGACACACACTGAAGCAACGCCGCTCAGAGGGTGCGGAGCAGCCGCAATGCAGGGGCCCGGCCGAGACATTGGAGATGGCGAGGCAGCAGCCACGTGGGACCGGCAGCCACGACAAACACTCAAGCATGCGATAGGAGAAGTTGTAGCAACAAAATCACAGGAACTGTGAAATGATACAATGTCAAAAACAACTATGGATTTATAACACGAGATGATACAGGGGAAGATTTATTCATCCATAGAACTGCCATTAAAAGGAATAACCCTAAAAATTACCTGCAAAGTGTAGGAGATGGGGAAGTTGTACAATTTGATATAGTGCAAGGAAAGAAGGGTTTACAAGCAGCAAATGTTACTGAGCCTGGAGGTATTCCAGTCAAAGGCAGTCGTTATGCACAAAATTATAAACATTATCCATCCCAGCAACTTCCCTACCCACAACCTACTTTCCCCTTTTACCCTATACCCAGTATGAACCCTTTCCTAAATTTACCCCATCCCCAGTTTATTCCTAATCCGTTTTTCACCCCATGGTTTTCCTATACAATTCCCTTTCCCTATAACTCCTCTCTGATGCTGAGGGGGGAAGGAAAAGGGAGAGGGAAGAAATTAAACCCTCTCCTGCCTCAGTTTCCCCACAAAGCATGCCCGGAGAGTCCTGTCTTCCTTAAGATGTTCCAGAGAATCTGTCTGGACCTTTAAAGATTCAGGAGGGTGTTGCTGCCTGTTCTGAGCTTCCCCTCCCCCTCCCAAAGACATGTGCTCCTGCCCATGTGCTCCAAGCTCCTTTGTTCCAAGCACGGGCAAAGCCAAATGTAACTCAGACTCTTTAGCAGTGTCTCATTGGCCGCTCACCCCGGGTCCGCCCCCAGTCCGCCCCTTTCCCCTTCTCCTAATAAAAGATGGTCGAGGAGAGGCCACGCTCTCTCACTCAGCTCAGTGACTTTCCTGTGAACATCTCTGGTTGTCTCTCTCATTTGAAAGCTTCTAACTGCAGGGAATTGAGCCAGCAGGGAGCTATATTTCTCCCTCTTTGCTCATGCTGATGGTATTTGCTCTGCAGCTGATTCAGGTACCGATTTTAGAGCTACTAAAATGCTAGATTGCCCGTGCTACCTCTCAAGGCTGCTCGAGGCTTTCTAAGGCATTGAAATACAAGCGCTAGCTGGTATAAAGCTGAAAAGATACCTTCCACAGGAGGATGGCTTGTTATGTTTTGAAACTGTCCTTGTTGTTTTCAATGTTAAGTTTTAAATCTCTTTTGTTAAACAGGTGAAATGTCGGGGCCCTCCCTCTGCCATATGGTCCTGGGAGAGGGGCCCTTGGGGAGAGACACGGGGTTTCCCTCACCCCTGGTCAGCCTCGTTCCCCATTGGTTGTTTTGTGTTCCCTGTGCGGGCAAGGACCCTCGGGTCCTGTGATTGTCTCAGTTCCTTGGCAGAGCTCCGGCCATGCAGCTGGAGAAATAAACATCTCTCTGAAACATCTATCAAGAGTCAGTCCATATATATTTCTTTTCCATGGGCCTCATTGTTTGATACACATGTTGCAGTTATCTGCACTGTAACAAACATTTAGGCATAAGAACTTTTTCTGGAATCAGATTGTCCTTCAAGTGCTTACATTTAAATCTGATGTTTAAATTGAACGTACAGGGGGGTGTGATGGTACAGGACTGTGCCTAGATGCACTGGTCAGCCTTGGCACTGGACCATTTGTCCCAGGGGGAAAACCCCAGTTTTGCTTTAGTCTTTGTTGCCTGGGATCCATTTGCACAGAAAGTGAATCTGGTTGGAATGACAGCCTTGAGCCACTTGCTGCCTATAAGACCTGATCTTGCTCCCTCTCTAACAAAAAGATTGAGGGAATGTTAGGGAAGTCAATGGAACTTCAACAAACTGGGCAAGAGGCAGAGGCCCGAGGTGAGTGACACATCAGGTACTTGTGCAACATATTGAAGAATAGGAGAACGATTCAGACTGTCTTCATCCTCTTTAGACTTGCATTCCCTGTTGGTGTGACACCACAGAGCCTGCGGCCAAAGCTGAAACTCAGCACTTCCTTTCCTACAGATTTCACATGCAGCAGTAATACCTGTATGTTTATATATTTTCTTAAGTACCCTTTTTGCCTTGGATTTCATACAGAGTTTTCACTCCTTTCATGAATTAAAAGCCTGAGCAGGTATTTACAATTTCCATTGTCTTTGCACTTGCAGAAATGATGAGATGTACTTGAAGCACGATAACAAGCCAAATGCCTCAAACAGGTGCAAGGTTTGGGCAAACCAAACCACATTTCGTTTTTTGATTTCTTCCTTTCTATATCTAGGGTCATGTAAATTTGGGTCTGCTTTCTTGTGCCATGAACAAAAAACTTTCTCCACCCCATAAGTAACCTAATATTTGTGAATACAACCTAATCTGTCAGAAGGAGGCACTGTTTGCAGTAACTGATGTAAAATCCTGTGTATAAAATGCTGATTTATAACTTAAAACTTACAATCAATCCTGTTATCTTAAATAGATCCTGCTTATTTATTAGCTAAGCTGCTGCTTAAATAGCTTATCTTGTTTGATAGATTGGGGAAGAATGTTAGAAAACTCATGGTTTCACCTTGATTTTAAATTATGTAGCTGGTAGGATAAAAATGATGTAATAGGAAACAGGAACTAAGGAAGTTCAAAATTACATACTTGGCTTTTACAAACAGGTGGTAAAAGCTCACATTCTACTGCAGATGATGTGCAACTTACTCTTCCCCTTGCATATCTGTGTGGGAAGTCATAATGAGTAGTAAAATTTGCTACCACAACCCCCTCCACTGGTAAGATTATAAAACTCCCTGAAATTACACAGTGCCAATTTAAATATTCCTCCAAGGGCTGCATGTAAAGTGGGAGTCCATTGGAGTAGCTGACTCACTACATCTTTCTGTGTCAGAGTAGAAAGTGATAAAATCAGTCTCCAGTAACTCTGGGCCATAATTTTTTTACTCTACTATTGCAGGCTATAACTGAGAGATCTGTTTCACAAGAGTATTTTATAATGCTGTAGATAATGTAGAAAGTGTAGCATGACAAGAAAAGCGTGTAACTGAAGGATGGTACTCTATCTTCTGGTTTTTCATCTTAAAGGAATGATATCGCACATTACCTAACAGGCATCAGCTTTTAGTATTAAAAGCTAATACTCAAACAAAAACCAAAGTTAATTAGAAAAATCATACTGGATATAAAAACATTATCCCTTAAGAACAAGAATAAATCTTTCTCATTATGTTAGAAGAAACAGTCATGAAATTGTTACTCATATTTAAGTCCCCGAAAATTATTTCAGGATTTGTTGCTGTTACAAAAGAATCTCAACTGTAAGCATAGTGTAGAGAAGATTCCTGTGTTACTGACATTTTGTTTGGTTAAAGAACACACAAAAAAAGGAAACATATGTGTATGCCCAACAGTCCACATCCAATGCCCTCACTCAAGCCAGTGAATATCAGAAGCAGAATGCCAGGAAAGAACTTACCAGAAACAAAAAACTCTAAGTCTTTGTAGCACTGACCTATGTCTGAGTGGTGTGTGACAGCTGGAGGAATTGAGGACCCATGAGGATTTACCAGTCCTTAATTCCTGTGATTGCTGGGCTCTTTTCCCCAGCTCTGATCCCCATATGTGCAATGGGGTTAATTGTAGCTGTATCATACGGGTATTGTGAAAATTAATTACTTAATACAAACAGCTTTGATTTTTTTGGGGATATGTGACAGTGTAGGAGAGTAGATAATTATCTATGGTTTTGAAACATTTAATGGTTAGTTCACATTTTAGGGAGTAAAGCAGTGGATCTAAAGACGGAAATGTTTGACCTACTATTTCTACTACACACTGTGTAATGAGTCGCAGTGATAACAGTAATCTGGGAGTCTGTTAATGTAATTAAAACCACTGGCTTTTTTTCTAGGTGGGAGGTTTTTAAATGTGTCTGACGTCCTAAATGGAAGTATGCTGCAACTTCATCATAGCTGCTGTACCACATGCAAAATTAGGAAAATAATTCTGATGGTGAACATATTTTTCCTTGAACCTTTACACATTAACATGTCAGAATTTACTAGTATGCTTCTGGAAAATCTTCAGCAGTGAACGAACTTCTGCTTTTGACAGCCAGTGGCTTTGGAGTTTCATCAGTTCTACGGTCCTTCACGGCAAGAAATAAGGGACAGCATGGCAGAAGGTGTAGGCCCTCAGCACTCCAGTGTGGATGACACAGGGCGGGAGTGGAGGGAGGGTCTAGGACTTGTTCTCTTATTATGTGTAAAGCAAAATATAAAACTACTTCTTTTACTTGCCCACTAAAACTACTGTCATTCACCTGCACTCCAACATGGGAGACTCCTCTGAGAGAGTCTGGTGTGTGATGGACACCTCTGGATCCAGGTCCAGAAGATGAGTCCCATGCTGAGCACAGATGAATGCAGAGCTGCCTTGGAGCTCAGGCTAACACCCCATGGGAGGAGGCTGCACTGCCTCACTTGCTCCAAGACCCTCTATGTCCATCAAAGCTTGGGTGCACAGCTTATGGATATGAAACAGACACCAGCTGAGATGAGTGTGCAGTTAAGGGCTGTTAAGAGGAAAGGAGTTTTAAAACTCCAACAGCAAAAATCACTTCCCCTACCAGCTTAGTTGCATCCCTTCTGCATAGTACATGAGTAGCACAATATATGCAGCCGGATACTGCTTCAGTGGAAATTTTTCTTTTTAATACCTTTTCTACCTTAGGGCTGCTCTTAGTCAGATGACACCTTCCTGTTTACTGGGCAATGCTCTTGGGAAACTTGACTTTAATGCCTGTTGTGTATAGAGGAAGATGCATATTTATGTCTTCAGAAGCAACAGGGCAAACCAATTAAAATGCGGGGGTTAAACTTTTAATTTTAAACACCTGAGATACATTGATTAATGATATTTGGTATTTTCTCATTAACAGCTACTAGGTCTTGCCACTTCTGCGTAACACTTTCCATTTGCACATCTCAGCATGTCTTGTTACTGTGAGTTAACTCAGCTTTGCGGCCAAGTTTTTGTGAGGTAAACAGGAGCTTATGTCTGTACTGCCAAGCACAAAAATATATTGAAGATCTTTAGCCTGGCTCTGTCCTGGTGCATTCTGTGACCTAATAAACACCTTCCCTGAGCTAACTTGCCTCCTGAGAGCCTGCACTTGTGCTAAATGTCTCTTTGTCTACACATTTCACATTACTCATCCTGCCTCTTGCTCTGAGAGAAGTTTGCTGGCTCTTATCTTAAGGAGGATTGGTACCATTCTCTCTTGTGCAATTATTGGTATAATGCCAAATATATTTCCCATAATTTTCACCCCAAAAATACCCACACAAAGTCCTGCACAGATGTTGGCCAATGATGATGTCGTTTTGCCTGCAAGCCTTCTCAGGAGATGGAATACCAGATGGTATAACCAGAGGTCAAGTTTTATCCAGGGGAATAATGGAAACTACAGAGTGAGGTCTCTCTGAAACTCCTCTCTTCCCCTGAATAGTATAAGGTTTTCCAACAGTATTGGTGCTTTGGTGAAGGGGAAGGTCTCAGCAAGTTCAGCCAAGTTGTGCTGAGAGTACTTCCAGTCATGGAGACTAATATCATCTCCTAATTTCCTGGATTTGTCTATTTATGTCAGCCCATCTGTTATCGCTCATCTCACACTTCACCTAGAAGCCATTTATGAAGGTGAATATCGCTTGGCTCTTTAGGTTTGAGTTTTGCATATGTGGGGACGTTTTCTACCATACCCCTGATAGGTATGAATCATCTCTTGCATCTCTGTCTGCTGGTCTTGGCATTGGATTCCCAATCTCAGGAGGAGGAATGAGAGCTTCTCACATAAATTTAGCAATAATTACAGACTTGGGTAGTCTTGGAGTCAGATTGAGTAGCCTAATGTTGTAGTGCAACTTTCCCTCATAAGTAACACTGGAAGGCCTTCCTTCCCCATTTCTGAAGGATCAGGTTTAGGTTACAGTGATTCCTGCTATTAGGTCTTGATTTCTTGCCTCTGATATTAAAACAAAAATCGACTGAAATTAGTTGCTTGCCTTGCCTGTGACCAAAATGAGACAGATCCCACCCTAAAGATTTTGTTGAAGGCTAGTGGGTGCAACTGAGGGGCAGTGCCAATATGAGGTGGATCTGGAGAATCTCATCAATAGTCTCTCAGAAGTATGTGGAAGTCAGGATTTGAGTTTTCCTCATGTGACATTTTCAAAAATATCAAGGGTTAGTTGCCTCTGTCTTAGGTAGTGGAAAGTAGTGTAATAACTCCATTCCAACACTAATAAAGTAGTATTATATTTGTGGGAGATGAAAAATCTCTGCTACAAACAACAGAATAAGGATTTCTGTGTTACTAGACATAATAATATGTGATTGAAAATACACTCACCAGAGTTAAGAGGCTCAAAGCTTAGATTGGAAGAGACTACAAAGGATTTCTGACAGGATCCAAGGAAAGACTGTGTGGTTCTGTACTAGTGTTACACACTGGAAGCAAAAGCAGAGGTATAGACTTCTATAATTAATTTCTCTTGTTTGTGGATTATAATTGGAACACTGTGGGTTTTTTCTATTTTTTTATTTTTTGTCATTGAATTGAGTTTTAGGTTTTAATAAGACCAAATTAAACTTCAGCTTTGAAGTGTCAGTTTTTTGAAAATAAGCTTCTTTTTGGTTTTTGATTCCCAATAATAGAAGTTTCTACAACACTAGGAAGAGGGGAAAAGGGAGTTCATACTGTTGCTGAACTGTGAAATGTGACTTCTATTTCCCACTCTCCAATGCTAGGCACTTACATGAAGGTCTTCAATATCCCTCAAAGGCCTAATTTGCATTGACTTAAGTTGAATACTCCTGAGGAAACAGGCCCAAGTCAAGCTCTGCCCCAGTTTCCCTGCTTTAGAAGAGATATGAACAGTACCTGCAATTAGCACTATGAGGGGTAAAGGTGGAAAATTCACACTGTGAAGATGTAAAGGCCATAAAAATGTTCATGTGATGCATTACCTCTGAGCCATTCAAAAATTTTGGAGGCTTTCATGTCATGTCAAAGAGATTTAATGTAGAATGTTGGTCACTGTTTATGTTGACGGTGCCTGGTTTTGGCAGCACTTAGCTGCAACAGGAAATTGAATGACTACACACAATGAAGGAAACTCTTTGAATATTATCTAGAAGTGGTATTTCATATTTTTATTGTTGTCCTTTTGGGATGAAGGGGAAAGCCCATTTAAAATTCTCCTCTTTTTTTTTTTTTTTTTTTTTTTTGGTCTGGGTAACCAGTTCTTTCCCCAGACTGAAATGAAAGTTTTTTTATTGTTTTTCTTCTTTTTAATTGTTAGCCAAATAGAACCAATAGAAATTATCAGGAACTTCACCTTCATTTACATAATTACTATGTGGAGGAGGAAATTGGCTTATGCAAGGTAGCTGAGACTCATTAGTGACAAGCATCTTTAGGAGAGGGAGGGCTCCTTGCATTAGTGTTCAGCTGAAGGTTGTGGGGGTATCTGAGGAGACGTATTCCCGTTATCCAGCCAGTTAATGAAAACTCCAGTGAATTGAATGGAATCGAGGGTTTGCCTGTTTCTGTGATGTCACTTGCCTGGTGATTGCAAACAAAATCCCGATCACTTGCACAGCAAAAGAAGATGGTGAATACGCATTTGGGGAAGTGGGGGAAGAGGTACTTTGTTTTCATATAGGGTGATCATCATAGCACTTAAATAAGTGCTTTGTAGTGTGAGTTGTGATGTAGAATATACTCATAGGTAACAGGATAAAACCCTCTCCTGGTTCTTCAGGGCTTTAATGGACAATGATGGACATCAGCAGCCTGGGGAAAAGGGGGAATGCAGACACATGAGGCAGCCAACCTATTCCTGCACAGAAGTTTGATTGCATTCACTTACACTTCTTGATTCAGATGGCTGCTCCAACATGAAGGACTGGGTAAAATAGTATGTTGGTGGTAATTTTGGACAAATGAGAAATTATCAAATCCTATTTCACCAAAAAGTTTAAGAAAGAGCAACATCTCTATGGGAATTAGTCATAACATACTTTATACTCCACTGAAAAGATTATTCTCCACTGACCCAAACCTCACATTTAAGGCACTGATTTTGATACCACTCCCATCTCTGCCAACGTAGCTCAGCACAGGCCAAGGGGACCTCAGCAGCGTCCTTGACTTAAAAGGTCAGAAGTGGAGTTAAGTGAAAAGCTAAAAGAGAAGTAACAGCTGTGACAACAGGATGAGTTGGTCAAACTGTCTCTTCTTTTTCACCAGATCCTTGCTGCAAGCCTTGAGACAAACTGAGTGCAAGGTAGACCTTAATATACAACTGCTGCTGAAAGGGAACAGCATGAAGGGAAAATCCATTCTCAGCTAGGAAGGGTTCAGTCTTATGAAACATCTTAGATAATTGTAGCAGGAAAGAAACAAAACCATTCTAGTAGGCAGTTTTTGTTTTTTCAGCTCTGCAGGCCTGAGTGGAAAACCATCCCTTTTTGGTATATTTTGAGAGAGTTCCCAGAAGTGACCCAATGGCAAATGACTCGAGAGCGTTCTCAAGCAGGAAAGGCACAGCTGCACTGAAGAAAGAGCTGCCATTCCAGCACAAGCTCTCTTCAGAGGTGCTGACCCAGCTTTACACGAAATCATCTTGAAACTGGTGCACATGCAGTTCTTGCCTGACAGAGCATTTTCTCAAAAAGACATCAAAGTCCATATTAAAAGTATGAAAGAAAGCCAGTTGAATCTGAGTAATTTCAGCCAGAGAAATGAAGAAAATGGCAGCAAGATTAAAGAAACATTTATCAGGTGTTGATGTTAGTGTGCTTTAAATTATTCATCCAGTTGTAGAAATCAAGATTCAGTCAGCTGTTCAGCTGTAATTCTGGCTGATTTAGACACAGTTTCTGCAGGATTCAATTTTGGAAAAGACCTCCTTGCCTTTATACTATGTAGAATTTCAGCTGCAACTAAGAAAAAACAGAGGAAGAATGTTTTTTTTTCCAAAGAAAAAATGTGCCTTTTATTTTTTTTTTTCCAATTACTTAACAGATGACTTTTCCAAAACTCCTGAATTTCTAAAAACCATCTCTTGCTCCAGAAAGGTCTGCTGACTGAATAATGCTTCAGAGAACTGGGAGACCTTGCCCAGATTTGGGTATAGAAGAGTACTGGGTGATTCTGTGTGTATTAATGATCCAGCTTTAGGAACATGAAGCCAGGATTTTAATCCAGTCACTTGTAATTTACTCAAAACCCCAGACCAAGTAACTGATAAAGCTGTAATAGTTGTGTCTACCTTCAAGTTTAGTGCTGAGGTCACTGGAACAGGGTTAGAATTTGGCCCATGGCTTCATGTTGTCCTCAACCCTGTACTTTTTAAAATACATTGAAGAGCACAAAATCCTCTCAAAACACTGGTGTAAACACCTTATCTGACTGTGCTTGTCTCATATTTGAAGTTTATTTAGTTAAGGGGTTTCACAATAGTTCCCACTGTCACCTTCCAGCTCTGATCATTGCTACCAGGGCTGGCTCACAAATAGGTAGAGAGTTAACAGGATGGAAAATCTTGAAAAATCTGTCTGCAAAAAGTTTGTCTTTTTTTTTTTTTCTGCATGAAATGTTCCCCTCAAGTCTTTAAATTCCCTTTATTAATTTTGAATAAGTACAAGCTAACTCTTAGTCTCTTCCCCATGATTCATATCTATGAGCTCTTACATGATTTCCCATAGCTCTCATTTTCAAGGACAGCTGACCTTGCATGGACATTGGCATGTGGAAAAGCCTTATTCAAAGTGCACTGTAATTTTTTTCTGCATCTTAATATCTGTAGAACAAGCTTAACCTAAATCACTATTCCCTGGGTAATGGAAAACAACATCTTGGCTTAAGGCATTTGTAAAAGCACTGAAAAGAGAAGAGACATTGTTTCTACTGGATTTGAATCTTACCCTTCTTTACATGGGTAGTTTCCTAATTAGTGCAATATTGGGCTGGCAGTGTGTCCTTTCATCCAGGAGGGCCAAAGGTATCCTGGAGTGCATCAGGAAAAGTGTGGCCAGCAGGTCGAGGGAGCTGATCCTGCCTCTCTACTCAGCCCCGGTGAGGCCACACCTGGAATATTGTGTCCAGTTCTGGTCTCCAAGGTACGAGAAAGACAAGTGGCTGCTGGAGAGGGTCCAGTGGAGGCCACAAAGATGATGAGGGGTCTGGAGCTTCTTTCTTAGAGGAGCGACTGCAGGAGCTGGGCTTGTTTAGTGTGAAGAGAAGACTGAGATTCAATACAAACAAATATCTCCAAGGTGGGTACCAGGAGGATGGTACCACACTCTTCTTTGGTGGCCAGTGACAGGATGAGGAGCAATGGCCATAAACTAAAACACAGGAAGTTCCACCTCAGCATGAGGAAGAGCTTCTTTACATTGAGGGTGGCAGAGAACTCGAACAGGATGCCCAGAAAGGTCATGGAGTCTCTGTGGAGACATTCAAAACCCGCCTTGATGAGTTCCTGTGCAACCTGCTCCGGGTAACCCTGCCTTGGGGGAGTGGACTAGATGATCTCCAGAGGTCCCTTCCAACCCTAACAATTCTGTGATCCTGCAATTCTGGGAATATTTTCTACTTAGGATCTCCAGTATTTGTTCTTCTCTCAGACTTTCCTACCACTGAATTCTCTTTAAGTACAGCAGCAGAAATGATAATTTTTTCCCAAAGTTGTCATTTTAATATATACTATTCCTACTATCATTCTTTGGGAAAGAGTTTAAAAACTAGGAAGGGAGCTAGCTGTAAGCAGCTGCAACACAGTCTCTCCTGTTGTCTTCTGTAAACTTTGTAAGAAGGTATAATGCCTCCAGGAAATGGACTTCAATTTAAACCTTGCAAATCATGTCCTGGATATTTTCAGCTTAAACTTGTCTCCATGGGCTGCACTTGGAATCGTCACTCTCAAAATTATTGGGAATGTTGATGGATAAATTTAGACAAAGAAAAGTATGATTGTCACTAGGCAAAAATATCTAAGGAAATATTGGCACAATTTATCCTGTGTGGGAGCCATAAAGGACTTGCATTCCAGGCTCAGCAGTATTTCTCAGCCAAGGTAGATACAGCAGCTGAAAGCAGTGTGGTAAATACTGAAGTAACATTCAGCTCTCCAAGTGCAAACTGGTTAAATGGGAGACAAAGCAAAGGAGAAGTTAATAGGTGGGAAATTGAGGCACAGAGCTGCCTCATTATTTGTTCCGTGTCTCTCAAGAGGATAGCACAGGGATCCAGATCTCTCTGGAGATCTGAGTGCTTTGAGATCCCTTCCAACCCAAACCATTCTATGAGTTCCTTCCCAGCTTTGCCATTGATTTTCAGGATTAACTTGAGCAGCTGAGCATAACTTTGTGCAAGATTACTGTCTATAGTGGCTATAAGGCCTTTTTTACATCTTTGTTTCACTTGGAGAGGTAAAGGCATTTAAAATTTTGAATGCAGGGTAAGTCATATGAGATATTTTGGATCAACAGGTTTTAGCCCATTTCAATTCAAAGTCTTAGATTTTTTTTTTTTTTTTTTTTTTTTTTTTTTTTTTTTTTTTTTTTTGTGTGTGTGTGTGGAAGGCAGGTGGGATTAGGTTCAAGGCACTTTATTTTATGGTGATTACTCCATTTAAGAACTCACTGCAGAACTATGATGTGTATGCAAAGTTTATGCCAAATAAAACCCAGACTGCTCAGAAAGAAATAACAGATCCTTTTCCTGAGTGACCCTTAATTCAGACTGAAGGCAGTGAATGGTCTTACAAGAAAACAATCCAAAGAAAGAGAACAGCTAATGATAATTTTGGCACATCACAGGAAAGGAGAAAAGTAATGCAGTTTAGTGAAAACCTAGACAGAAACCCAAATGGCTCTTGCCTGACATGCTTTGACAAAGAAGGATCAGTCTCTTGCTGATTTATATCTGTGTGATACAGACAAAGATTGAGGATTTCAACTGAGATAATGTACATAACAAAAAAAGTTAAAAAAAAATTAAAAGTAAAAAATTACCAATGCAGTGACTGAGGTTTATGGAATCTAATTGGAGAAACAACGGAGAAGCAAATAAATAAGAAAAAACCAAACTATAGTATTTTTGTACTGAGCTGTATAGACAGCAATTAAATCACTAATCATGCAAGAGTTTGCTGACCTAGGAAAGGAGTAATTTCTTGTCTCAGCTGAATAAGAAGTTAAAATATCTGCTCAAAGGCATATTTAAGGATACAAAACAAACAGAAGAACATTCTGAGTTTCAATTAAGTTTATGGCTTATGGAAACAGTTCCTGCGATAGGTTAGCAACATGGTTTACTTATTTGGAAGCTACTTCAGAAGGATATTTGCTTTACTTTTAACAGAAATTGTTTCACACCAAAAGGAAATAAAAATCGTTTTTGTGTGTGTGTGGGTTAGTATTTAGGAGAAATTTTTACTCCTTTAGCCTCTTTAGAAAGCACATAAAATAGTCTTTATAGAGTTTTGCTTGAGTATCTAAGTATCTGACACCTGTCAGCTTCAAGGTTGTGATGACACTTGTGCTGAAAACATGAGGACTTGACACAACTTACCTGTGTTCTGACTCTGCCAGTCTCCATCACATTCACTGCCTTTCTGGAGGCTTGAGACACCTTGAGAAACCACTGCTGTACATGTGAAATGTCTCCAGAACAAGGAATGTATTGTAATTTGTAGAAGGAATTTGCATCAGAAGAGCAACATCTAATTTAGAGCACATTATCTTGACCTGGGAACTTGTAGAGTTCTTCCAGCTTTTTATGGGCATGTGAGGAGCCAGATGTGTTTCTACCCTTTCTCCCATTGTATAAAAATACCAAATCTAGTGATCAGAATCAGAGACCACCTGGGAAGTAGGATCAGGTCTCTCATGAATGAGCAAGGGATCTGTACAGGTGCAGTGGAATGTGGAGGAAAAACATCATGTGGAGGTATCCCTTTGCAGATGTGGGTGTGACAAACTCACCTTGGACATCACACTGTACATTGAACTGGCAGGCTGTAGAATGAAAGACCCTCAGCTACAGCAGAAGCAGCTACAGCTGAGAGAGCAGGTTTCTTGTATCTAAATTAACTCTGAGGATTAATCATAGAGAAGATATGAAATACCTCATTACTGGTATTGTCCACAGAGAGAAAAAAATCTATAGGGCCTTGAAGCCTTTTTTGTATATTTAGTGATCCAGAGTTGGTGGCTTCTTCCAGTGGAAGTCTGAAGTCCTTCACTCTGAATCCTCAGGGTTTTATTTTAGAGTGTAATATTAGGAACTACATCCTACCTCTGACAAATCAGATTTCTTCTCATATTTTTTATTAGACTGTCACAAAATGTTTTACATGTTCAATACAAAGTAATTTACCCTCTGAGTAAAGTGCAACTGGCCAAAGTCCTGAAGATAAAAGCTTGGTGAATGTACAACTTCCATCTATCACCTTCTTGAACACAGGAGGCATTGAAAAAGCACATTAGGAAGCATTTAGTTCCCAATCTGTACCATTAAAAGAGGACTTGACAGTGTTACAGACACATCAGGGAAATCTTTAATTTCCAGTTTCACTTAAGATCTGGGATTTTAACTCAGGACCTTTTTTTCTGAATCTGTAGCTGTTGTGTTGGTGACATGGTGCCAGATACACTGTGAGACACTGAGGGAATAACCAGTGGATTAATGCAATATATATGCTTGTCTGTAAAGTACAGATAGTCACACTTTTATATATGCATTTCAACTCTTACATTTCTGGACCTCTAAACGTTTGTGGTTTCCCAGCTGCCAAAGCGTTATGTGAATAGTGGTGAGAAAAGTGGAAGAGAATTTTACCACTGGTAGCCAGAGGAAAAGACTAGTTGGAATGAAGTTCTGGAAGTGATTTCTTTCTTCTGTGTGCACCACTCATTCACACAAGGAGGATTTGATGATTATAATGGGAAATAACTCTCTACCTGATGGGTGGAATGAATTAAAACCATATTATTTTAATTTCTCTTTTATTTTGTTTTCTTTTATTAATCTTAATTTCTGCTAGAGTAGATCTTAACTTCCTGGAAGGTCAGTACAACAGTCTGAAATTGCCAGAGTCCTGTGATGCTGAAAGAGCTATTTAGTGTTTGGGGTTTTTAAAAGGCACTTCAACTCTTCATTTGCCATATTTAGGACTAGATTAATTTTTATCCTTCAGTGTTTTCACATTACACAGCAATGCAGAATAACATTGACACTTGGAGGCAGTTATTCTGCATTTGCCTGAATGGTACAAATTGACATTTATACAAATGGACATTTATACAAATGCTCATTGGACATGAAAGTGAAGTCTTGCCCTTTTTGAGCTCATTAGGACATACATTGTTCTCTAAATAGGCTAGAATCTCTCTTCCAGAATTTAATTTTAGTACTGGATCTATCTTTGCTCCAGTTCTTCAGTGCTAAAAGTCAGGTGATTTTGTGACAGGGTTGTTTCTTTCCTCTCTTTCACTCACTGCAGCAGCCCAGGGGCAGTGAAGGAAAACCCAAATCACCAAGAGCTCTGCTACAGAATGTGTCAGTGGGTATTTATTAGACACAGTCATTTTCTGTCCCAAATTCACCCCAGTGTGCTTGGTGGCAGATGTGCTTTGGCTCTTACTACTTCCCCAGCTTCTTACGAATAACTCCCATGTCTTAACACAGACAGGAGTGTGACAGCTCTAACTGCTGTGTACCTAAGTCCAGAAAACCAGAGAAAGGCAACCCTCTTAGAGCCTGATTTGGAGGGATTTTTATCAAGGAGAAATGAAAATTCCAGCTGAAGTTTGCAACAGTTGCCACTATTTGATTAGTATTGGTGGAGACCTATAATTAGCACTTATTTAAGAAGGCATATGGCTCCAACAGATGGTAAAGGAAAAAAAAGAAAGTTAGATAAACAGGGATATTTGCGCTAGGTTTTCTGATCTTCTTTGCTTGCATTTTGCAGCACAGTGCTTGCTTAGTTTCTGGCAAGACGGCCTACTGTTCATATGAAGAATACTTACATGTCTTAATTTTCTCTAAAAATACCAAAATAGTGTGACCTGCAAATATTTAAGAATTCCAACAATAGTAGAAGACTTGAGATGACAAGGAAACTTAGAAAATCTGTTCTTTTTTTGTAGGGGTTCTGAGCAAGAACCAGCTCTGCTTGTGAGGTTAGTGGGAATTTCAGATAGTAAAGGCCAAGGAACAAGACAGCATGAGGATGGGTGGGTGAGGGAGATGGTCATCCACGAGATAGATTTGGGTTATGTTTATGGCAGTACCAACCAGGATGTTGTATGCTGTAGAGATCACTCCAATTACAGGTAGGTGGATTACAACTAGTCGAAACAGATTTTAAATGCTTTGGGGAGACCTCATTGCAGCCTTCCAGTACTTAGAAGAGAGAGAGAGAGAGACTTTTTACACACATAGAGATAGGACAAGGGCAACAGTTTTAATCTAAAAGATGAGAGATTTAGATTAGATGTTAGGAAGAAATACTTTCTTTCCTGTGAGGGTGGTGAGGCTCTGGTACAGGCTGCACAGAGAAGTTGTGGATGCCACATCCCTGGAGGTGTTCAAGGCCAGGTTGGATGGAGTTGAAGCAACCTGGAATAGTGGAAGCTGTCCCTGCCCATGGCAGGGGGTTGGAACTAAAGGGTCTTTCAGATCTCTACCACCCCAAACCATTCTGTGATTTTGTGATTATTTTATGATACTCTCTCTACCTGTTTATTGTCACCCTCCCTGTTCACCTCTGTTTAATTGACTGTGTGATTTCTTCCAAGTGACTCCAGGGCAAGACATGTAGCTGGGTTCAAACTGCCTTCTGCTGGGATTTACCAACAGCCGGTTTTCCACAGAGGCATATTCAGAGAGATCACATGAACTGCTGACACCACATGGCTGTGTGGGCAGCAGCATAAGGTTCGTGGGCAGGAAAGTTTCAAAATGCTCACAGATCATTCTCAAGTGAGTGCCTTGCAGTGCCCTCTCTCCGTCTGTGCACGAGTGACCTGGGACAATGAACCCATCTGCCTTTAAAGGTATCATCTGCCTCTGGGATTTTCCTGTGTGGAAACACAAGTATAAAGGCTATGACAGGCTTCTGGTGGCCATGAATTAGGCTAAAATAGAAATGTTTAAGTGTGCACTGTTATTTATAAAGAAATATTTACAGTAAAGCTCTTTTTACAGCTGTAGTATCTTGATTTCCCTACATTATTGAAGAGCATCTCTTTCATTAAAGCAAAACTTAGCAGAATCCTGCTTTTCCATTTATCTGAATAGCAGCATAATAATACTGCTTTTCCCAGATAGCAAGAGAGATTCAAGAAGTTGCCAGCATTTGAGTAATTATCTAATTTCCAGTGCTATAGTCATAAAGACATTAAAGAGGCTAGATCTGAAGCTAGATCTGTTTTCCATATGGATTTTTCCTAACTGTATAAGCATTCCCTATTTATTTTAGATCTCTGACACAGTGCTCATGAAACTGCAGAGAGCTAATTCTAGAGAGAGCTGGTTGCAAAACTGAAGATGTCCTTCTAAAAGGCCGGGAGTTGTAATTTTATATTTAGAATTAAAAAAAGTATTACTTTCTTTGTTCTCTGCCTTGCACTGGGGATAGGAAGCAATGTAATGTTTTCAGCAGCAGCGTGTAGTGACTGAATTGTCACAGGTCCTCCTTCCTTACTTTGAAAAAGTAGTAACTAATATTACTTTTATGAGCTGCAGAATAGAGGACAGAGTTCATGTAAATCCTGTCTCTGCTCTTCCTTTGTCAAACCCAGAAGTTAAACTATACTAAAAGAAAAACGTACAGAGGGGTATAAGTGTGTTTTTTCCCCCTGAAATTCTCATCATTCTGTAGCCAAGACCTATAGGTTTAAAAACAAAAGTTGTGTAGGATAAAATTTGCTGTGCAGGAGGTTTTAATGTGTTTCCTTTGGAGAAACAAATTTTTCACTTTTTATTTAAGTCTCACATTCCTTGTTGTGTGGAGAAATCTAACACTATTAAAAGTCATTTACAGTAAGATAGTAAACTTTAAAATAAACCAAAGAACGAATTCCAAGGCTTTCTTCATGCTTCTAGTACCTGTTGGAAGCAGAGCTAGAAAGTAATGTGAAGTGAGGTAATGAAGGATTTTTTAACTTTCCTTTTCTAGCCTCTCCAAAGCAAACTGTCTTTCACTCATTGCTTTCAAGGTATCCTCCTATCAGAGGAGCATTCCCTCATGCACTAGTTCTTCATTAAGGGCTGTGCTATGAGGAATTTATATGTTTTCAAGCCTTGAAAAAATAAATATGAACAAACCTCCATTACTTCTCAGAGGTTAATACTGCTCGGCAAATCTGGGTTTGCAGACTAGGGTGCTTACCATCCTTGAAAAGGTTATTGGTTGATATTCATTCCTTCTTTGGCAGGTAGAGACATCATGAGGAAGCACAATTAAAAATGTAATTATGGAAAGATTCTAGGTGGCGAGATTGGGGCACTCCAGTCACGGACATGGCAAACAGAATGCAGAGGGCATACGAACCAGCCAATTCTATTGCTTTGCAAACAGCAAGGGCTCATGTGACTCTGGTGGCTCTGGGAAAACCATTCATCATCAAGTTGCAGCTACACCAAGACTTTGCCATTTCAGAGTCTCTCCCTGGCAGAAATCAGAGGTTGAGATATGCATGTGTCATTGTTTGCTCCATGGGAGAGTTATTGATACAGAACAATCATGAAACTTCTCAAACCATTTTTATAGCAGTTAAAAAAATGAGTGGAGGGTTCAAATAAAGGAACTTTGAAGGAATTTGATATAATTTAGGCATGATGAAAGCAGAGAAATTATGCTATAAATGCTCAGAGTTGAAAAATGTGTAATTTGGATTACCTGGAGAAAACAATTGGGATAATTGACCACTGGAGTTTGGGAGGAGTGCTACTCTATCTGGTGTGTGTATTAGGATCACAGAAAGTTCAGGGGAACAGTTCTGACCTTCAGAATATTATCACCACCTTCCATTACTTTTCCCTAGAAATGTTTCCCTCTCCTCACAGTAATGGGAGTGGTGTGAGGGTTCTCTTGGGGGAAATGACACAAATGAGAATATTTGAAAATCAGGAAAATTTGAGTCCCTGTCACAGCTTTGCACCAGCTGAGGGATGCTGCCAGTCTGGCCAGCAACACTTTCAGCTGATGCACCAGTGGGGATTTCAAGTAGAAATGTCAATTGTTCTGGCATATCACACTCCTTCAAAACACAAATAGCACAACAGTCAAAGGAAGATGATTATCATTATCAACTTCATCAAATTATACCTACTGCCAACACTCAAAGCTATGGTTAAGTGGGTTTGATCAGTGGGTTTGACACATATTTCTGTATAAGGCTAAGGTTTCTGATGGTGTCCTTCAGGTTACAGTGCTTTTTCTAAAAGATGTTCAAACACTTTCTTATCCATTGCTTACTTCTTCCTACATTCTTCTCATCCTCTCCTCTCCTCTCCTCTCCTCTGCCTCAGACATCCACCAACTCAACCCACCTCAGTGCCTTTGTCCTGGCAGTGGTCAGATTAACATGGTTTCTATTCTCACTAAATTAGGTTGTAAATATGTAACAAAATTGTTTACAGGTCAACTATCCATCAATTCCTTTCTTGTAAGATTATCTGGAAAGAATTTTTCAGGGGCCTCCAGGATCTAAATAACCTCTCTCTGAATCTTTAAAGAGATGAGTAATTTCTGTATGATGTGCTGCAATAATATTTAGAAACCTCCATCTATAGAAACTCCCAGATGGGAAAGTTAAGTTAGGTAGACTAGAGTGTATATGGGGAAGCTTGGAAGATTGCATATGGAGAAAGTGGGAAATCAGGACATGACATAGTGGCTGGTCTGTGCAAGTACCCTGAGTATGAAAGCATCCACAACTGCAAAGAGCCTTTTTCCCTTCCTTTTTAAAAATGCCATTCTTCAGTAACCTGTGAAGGAATTTTTAGGAATGATGGTGGGATGGCATGGTAAGAATAGTAAGAGAAGGATGCATAAACAGGCTTTTCTCATTCTCTGAATGCCTGTGGAACACAACTCTCCTCTTCCTACTTACCATGTTTCTCACAGCCCTGAGAGCTCTTTTGCTTTCCAGATAAATTAAAGAACTATTCAACCCAAAGACAATAAGCAGTAAATGGAATAGACATTTAGGAAGAGGAGACAGGAAAACAGGATTCCTTCTAGCTTAAGGAATACTGTACGTGTCCCAAATAAATCTCCTGACAGGTAAATTTACTGATCAAAAATTCACTACCACAAAATTAGAGTTCTTTTCTGTATTCACCAAAGCTCAAGCCTTTGAAACTGTAGAATAAATGCAGGTCAGTAGACTCTTAGCTCCAGGTCTCACCTGGGAATGGGAGCTCCCAGCAGTTTCTACTGATTGTGCCTGTCTCCTTTGGGCTGCCTGTGAATGCTGAGATGATTGCTGAAGTTGTGCTAGAAATAGATGTGGGAAAACCTATGGTTCTGATCTTCTGTCTCACACCCTCCTCTGCCAAAGGACAAGGCACTTGTGTGATTACAGGGATGCACCTGCTGTGTCTCCTGAACATGGGATACACCTGCTGTGTCTTCTGCCAGCAACCCTCTCTGAATGGTGGCAGCTGTGACAAATGCCAGCCTTAGTGCCACTGTCTGTCAGCAGACATGCCTAGGGTTTAGAGAGACATAAGTTTCAGAAGGAATCCCAGGAATAGGGGAAGTTTGGAAAAGGTTCTGGGATGATGGTGCTTTCATGGAGTAGGCCAAGGAAGGATATGTTTGTAGCAGCAACCACTTCTAGTTAGTGCAAGAAGCTCAAGCAAAGTGATGTAGCCTGGTCCCTGTCTGTACCTTAAAGCACAGAATTCACCAGTTGGTGCTGCAGCCTGAAGGAAAACATCTGTAGAGATGTTGTCATTCCCCTTTGATTTGAGAGGCAGGATCCCTGCATTGCTGTCAGCACTGCCAAGACTGCCAAGCTCTCCTCTGAGGAAATTCCTGCTGCAGCCTTAGGTCATACTCTAAGAGGGAAGAAACTGCCTGTGGCCGTTTGAGTAGGCAGGGATGGATGAGTTTAGGGGAGGATTAGTCACTCATCTGCTGTAGTTCTCTGCCAGATGTCTGCAAAGTAGGTCTCCCTGCTTAAATCAGTGATTTTTGGCCCTGTAACATCATACTCTGATTTGAGGCAACCCCAAACACTGTAGTGTGTCATTGGCTTTGACCTTTCCAACAAGAGAAATGACTCCTTATGCCACCTTTCAAATCCAGCTCCTAAAGCAATCACACATGAGGAGCGGTCTGCTCAGGAGTGTGTTTGAAAAGAAAATGAGATTAAGCTTTCCATCTGAGAAGAGTGCCAGTATATCAATATCCAAATCAAATAACATAAAGTTTCCTTTGTCTGCCAGCTAGGAGTAAGAATGCATTATACCTCTAATATGATTTTTGCAGTGTCTGTAATATCATGAGGTTTAAATTAAAATAAATATGGCTGCATGCTTTTGAAGAGCTAATCAGGCTGAAACATTCTAGCCTAACTGGTGTAGCACATGAAAATAAATGTTTATTTATCTAGGCTGCCTGGATTTATGCATAACTATTGTGCAGGATGGGTGATGGGAAGAGCAATAGCAGGAAGAGATACTTGGGCTGCTCCTGGGTATGCTTGATAGAAGTCAGTAATAGGAAAATTATTTTAATATAGCCTGGATGACATCACTATGCTTCTGCTAATTAATTAGCTCAAGTCCTATTGGTCTTATTGGCATTTAGTCAGTTCTGCCCCGTATTATGTGTTTGTTTGTTTGTTTGTCTGTTTTGAGGTATTTCTGTGTCCATGCTGTTCCAGTTCCAGCAGACTGGCACCACAAAATTAATCATTATAATGACAAAACTCCATTCACTTGTATACTTGTCTTCAGTACCTTTTTCTTTGGGTTTTTTGGTTGTTTTGAAGTCCTTTCTATTCTTCTATTTTTATTGCCTCTAACCAAAATTTATCTCATAAAATATTTAATCCTCTGTCAGTTTTGACTCACTGACCTATGACTGCAAGTTATGTACAAATCTCAGCAGAATAGACCTGTCCTGATTTGAAACTCCTGACAAACCAGCAGCCCCTGGACTTTTATCTCACCACAGCTGGTGGATCCAAAACAATTCTTCAAAGGGGAAAATTCCCAGAAGTACCTTCTGAAAAACTATACTTTCTAAAAAGCATGTGCCTTCTGACTTCCTGATGATGGTCACAGATCTGTCTCTCTCTGAAGGACTGGTTCAGGTACACCTTTTTTTAGCACCCCTTGTCAGGAGAGTTTGAAAATACCATTTGCTAAAGGATTATATTTCAAAAACTCAGATTCCTACAGGAAAGGGACAAAACCAGCTCTAAGTAAATTTTTCAGACCTTTTTTGCTCTGGGGTTACAAAAGTAGAATTAGCAGGGGATTCTGATTACCAGCCAAGACACACCTTGGAAGTGCCTAGCTCTGGTGCCCAGTTGTTCATTTAAAAGTCACACCATCATTGCAGGCTCCTCTGGAAGGGATTCACTGTAGTACAAATTGTTGCCTCCAATGTGGGTTTGTACAACTCAGCAAGTCACAGTTTTACTGAAAGGGGAATTGCTCAACAAGCAGTAGACTTGAAGCAAAAATTTGGCTCAGTATAAAGCATGAACTTATTTTTTTTTAATGATATCCTAAATTCCACAGGCTCCATTGTAACCAAAACAAAATACATACACTGGAGGCACCTGAAAGTTAGGAAGGCTAAATCCCATCTGAGTTTATTTGATGTTTATTTGTGATGATGTGATACATCAGCACACAGGTGAAGCTATTGGCTGAATTTGATGTGGAGAAGCTACAGGGTTTTGGTTCTTGAGTTCCTCAGATTTATCTCAGTTTTGTGGACCAAATTGGCATCTCTCACATGTGCCAAGGATCTGAAGGATTACAAAGGCATCTTGAAAACAAAGACTATGTTTTTATGTTTCTGTATTTTAACAAGATGTCTCTGCACTTCCAGTTTCTACATTCAAGAGCTGCTATTGATTATGGTCCCCCCTCCCAGGTAGTAACTTCTGGGAGAACCAGAGATGACAAGAAAACTCCGTCTTCTGAAAGATGCCCATTGCAGATAAAAGATGAAGTTTCACAGGTGAAAACCCACAGTCCCCATGGTGCTGGGTGCACTGAGTTAAGCATTTGATGCTTTAGCTTTTATTAGAAAGAAAGTTAATAGGATAAGAGCTGTCACAGGATCAAGTATTCTCATTTTGGAATCCACCCTGCCTACAGTTTAACATTTGTTTTCTTTAAATATATGTCTGTGAACCTGCAACCCACAATAACAGTCTGCTCTACTACCATTAATTATTGACAATGCAAGTGTTTATTACAAGTACTACCTAGGTAACCCTGGAATGAAGTCATAGGATAAAAAGTAATCTCCCTGCTGAAATTACACCAGGAGTCTGTCTGTGTTTTGTGCAGGTGATTCCAGCCTTTGCTCGGCCTGCGTTCATGAAAACAACGTTTACAGCAGAATATTTCAGATTTTGTACAGAAATGAAGAGATCATTCTTAATGAGTCGATGAACTTCAGAGTGCACCTGCTTCTGGATGGTGAAAGGGTGAGTTGTTTTGGGATGCACATAAAAACCAGCAGGGTTGGGATTCCTCTTCCTTAACTTCAGGTGTGCATTGCGCAGGTATGGCCATTTCAGAAGTTGTGAAGAGCTCCATGTGCTGTCAGAGGTCTAATGAAGGCAGCTGGTGGAGGGAACGACATGATTTATCTGACCAATGCAGCAGCAGCTGCATTAGAAGGAGATTGACTGTCCTGTACCCATCAGTACCTGTGATTTATTTGTTTGTAAATGCTGACACTATAAACCTCTGCATGAGGTCAGACAGACCCTCTGCATCGTTCCTGCTTATGAGGAGCTGAGCCAGATCTTTCTCAATCCAGAAGATTTCCAGAAGCCTTGTCGTCCCATCTGGGGTGCCAAAAAAATGATGCCTTGAAGTGGCCATCTAAAAACAGAGACTAGACAAAAATAAGAGCATAAAAGTAGGTATTTATTTGAAGGGCCTTCAAAGGTACACCCTGGGCAGTCAAAAGGCTACACCCAAGATGGACCCTGGGTCACGGGTTCTTCACACTTTTTTAAGTTTGATCCATTTACATATCAGGGTTAATTCTCCAATTATAACCTCAGTTAATGATGTAATTACCCCAAGTTTGTCCCTCCTCTTCAGAGGCTTTTAGTTTACACATTTTGGGGCCTGGTGTCCTCGAAGAGCAAGCCTAGAGAGGGTTTGTTATGTCTAACAAGCATGAGAGAACCGTAGCTAACAGGCCACATGAAACTTCAAAGCTACACACTAGGCAGTACAGGATTTGAAAAATATAAAAGTTAAAAACCTAAGGCACCAGCAGGCTACACCTTGGCTTTCTAGTGGAATAAGATGTTGACATACACTGGTAAATCAGTATATCAGAAACTCAAGTGTCTCGAACATAATTTGTCCTTTGTGCACTGGATCACTCATTTTATACAGCTGTGCCGATCAGCCCCACCTGAGAAAACTGGGAGTCTGCTGCTTCTTTCTAGGACCAGCTACTATTGCCATCCATTGTTATTACTTTTTTTCTCAACCTCTCTCTTGTGACTGAAATTTTCTACAGCTACCCAGTCCCTTTCCACCCCTCAGAGGTTTCCTGGACTTTGTCCTTGGTGCTCCTGACTGCAGGAGTCCATGGGAGAGCTGCTGGGGAGCTCTCCCTTCTTTAAAGTCCGTGTACAACCCCTTTGTTTTCTGTGGTACCTCAGCTACAATAGGTCCATCCCGAGACTCTTCTCCCCTTTTTCCATCCACTCCTTCAGCCAATAGGAGCACCCCCACAAGGTAAGAACAAGATCTGAGACACCCATCTTGTAGAGCACCTTTAGTTTAATCTTACTGATGTGAAACCAATGTCTTCCAGCTATAATTCCTGTTCCCAGGAGCTACACGGGTGGAGCAATCTTGTTTCACAGAGAGCACTGTTTTACTGAAATCTTAAATAGGAAGGGGAGAAAGTATCACAGTAGAATGGCATTCATGTGTGTCCAGTGTGCCATCGCCAGGCTTTGCCTGCCCAAGGACTGGTACAAAATGTATGGCATTGGTACTTGCTCTCAGTGGTGACAAGAAACACAATGTCAGCATCTTTGAAAAGTCATCATCTTTGAAAAGTCATCTTGCCATCAAAAAGAGACCCTACGAGTTACACAGCCAGAGTGTATCATGTGCTGTGTGTTGAACTTGGAGCCAGAGACACTCACCTATCCTTTGTATAACTTTATACTTGATCATGATGTGATTTAAAATTTTTTTTGCCCTATTTCAAAGCATATATATATATGTGTTATATATAGATCTAGATTAAAACAGCTTGAGAACCTAATTTAAGCTTAACAAGCTTCCTTTTCTCTCCCACTTTCTTTTTGCTGGTTTGGTTTGGTTTGATTTTTTTTTAAGATAGTGTCATTGATTTATTCCTCCCTAGAATTGTTGGTTTGTGCTTACATGAAAAATTACTAAATGCAAGTCTATCAATATTTGTTAGGAAAATGTCCCAGCATGCTTTATCCAATATTAATTCTATCCTTCCTCTATGGAATATTTCTGACTAAATACTCCTCCCCTCAAATTACAGCAGTTTCCACTGTGTTGAGCAGGGATGATTTCTGATGATTTTTGCATTATTATTTGGGAAAGTTGTACACTCACAAAATGGAAAATAAAAAACAGCCCACAAGATTCCTCACAGCTAAAAGTCCTTGTGACTCTTGACGTGCTGCGTGCAGCACCACTTGGCTTTCCATAGGAGATCCCTTGGGAAGAGGACAGCTGCCCAATTCTGTACTTACAGAGAGGTTTTGCACATAGAAAGTCAGCTTTCTCTGTATGATGCAATAGCTTTGGGTTTTCATGGATGTAGAATAAGAGGATAAACAGGTCTGTTGTTCCAGGTGAGTTGCTGAAGGCACTCTAAAGAATCAAATACAAAAATAAAGATCTGTAAAAATTTGTTTGTATTGAGCAGATTAGAACAATTCACTTCTGTTTAATGCTCTTAGGCTTCTTTTTTTTGCCTTGATGTCTTGTCCTCCACAGCTTTGCAAATCTGATATAAATGTGGGAGAGACCGAAGTGTGCCACTACTATATCCACAACAATTCAGTGACAGCTTTATATCTTTGTCGCATAATCTCCTATGTTGGATGAAATCCTTGCAATGTGGTGTTGGCAAGACACCTAGAGATTTTTAAAGTGTTTTAAGTATCATCTACATTCATAACTCCTAATTTATTTAGCACACAACAGATGTGAATCCTTTTTTGTGCCTCTTGTGTGCTATGGTGATTTTTCTTGGTTCAGGGTGAAGGTTCTGTTCACTGTTTTTTTCTGTGGATGGAAGAAGTTATGATAAATAGACAAAAGAGTTAGTCTGGGTAATGGAAGTATCGAGTTCATACAGTCCATGCAGTTTCTGCTGTGAGAGCTGGAATTATCCAATATTATATTAAGGGAGCATTGTTCCTCCTGGTGCTCAGGTGGTTTTTCTGATGAGATGTTTTGCTGAGATAGACAAAAAAACCCAAATAGAAAAAGACAACCAAACAGCAAAAAAAAATGTTAATGTCCAAATTAGGTAATTTGCTATTTTTTTTTATTCTCCCCTTCCTCCTCTAGCATAAGCTCCAGATAAGCTTAAATATGTAAATACATCTCTTTTTTTTTTTTTTTTGTTAGGAATTAAATGTAAGGAAGTGCTATTATTTGCCTTGAAGTGGCACTGAACATACTTTTCACCATATAAATGGTGCTTTAAAACTCTCTGATTTATTGGATGCCTTTTTCTATATTATCCCAGCATACAAAATTTTTTGAATTCAAGGGAAACCATATTGCAGGGCTGGGGCAGCCTTTGTTGCTACAAAGAACTCTAATTTATTTTCATAAGCTTTTGCTTTCTTTTTTATCAGAGAAGAAGCTTTGCCTCTTTCATCAAACATTGGAACAGGTAACTTGTCTGGCTTCTTTCTTGCTGGCCCTGTTCAGGGAAAATTTAGCAGGGAGAGGACAGAGTGAGGCAGGCTGGAATATGACAGTATATTAGATTGTGTATTTTCCAGAGAAATTTAAGTGAGCGGGGGCATCCAGATCATTCAGTATGACACTCTGGCTAAATGGTTAAATATTAGGGAGATACATCAAAAGGATGCAGGAAGCTTCAGTTATCAGTATTATCACAGCTCTTAAAAGCTAAACCAAAGATGAAAAAATTAGCATGCAAACGTGAAATTATGCATTTGATTCCAGGCCAATCCAACAGAAATCGGAGTACTTTGCTTTGTATATACTTTTTATTGTATAAAATAATTTTACTTTTCATATGCAAATACTTCCTATTGTACATATTTGAACAGCATTTAATAAAATGCATTTCCCTGTGAGTGCAGGGCTTTGGCAAGATAGTCAGAACTTAGGAAACAGCCTGAACTCTTGACATCACCTTCTGTAAAATTATGTGTGCTCAGAGATGAATATGGGGTATTTTTGCACATGCTATGAGGCCCAAGGTGGAAGTTTAGGTGTATAGAATATTACAGAACAGAAAAATATTCCTTGTTTAGTATGAATGTATTTCTACAAACACAGATCATAGAATCACAGAATGGTTTGGGTTGGAAAGAATCTTAAACATCACCTAGTTCCAACCCTCTGGCATGGGCAGGGTCAACTTACATGAGACCAGGTTGCTCAAAGCCCCATCCAGCCTGGCCTTGAACACTTCCAGGGATGGATCTTTATTTTCTCTTTCATGAATTGTGATTTTTCTTCTAAAAGATCAAAGAAGTATTAAAAAACCCCACTGGAATACCCTTTACAGAATATCTGAGAGGACACTACTTAGCCTAGGCATTCAAGCACTAATTATATTTCAGATAAATTTTTCAGAGTAGTTTTTCATGGGATTTGATGTGAAAATTCAAAACTCTTTTTCAAGAGAAAAAAAAAATCAGATAGTCTATCAAACTCTTGGAAAATTGTACAGTCTGTAAAGAATAACTGTGGACAGAACTATAATAGTCTCATTAATGCTAAAATAAGCAACCAGTATTTCATTTAAGGACAATATTAATTCATTCAGGAGGCCAAGGAATGAGAGAAGTATCAGCTGCTCTTCTGTATGAGCTACAAAAAGACCATTTTGTTGTTTTCCTGTGTAAAGAGTCTTATGTCTCTAATAAGTGGAAAAAAGTAAACCAGAGGAAACTCCAGCAGGTATCAAAGCTGTATAGTAACATGCCAAGTAGTTCCTGTAAGTAATTCTGCTATGTCTCAACCTGTGCATAAGCCTTGTAATGATATTCTCTCATGAAGAATCCACTTTTTGATTAACTGTCCCATTTTCACTTAATATTTTCACCCCCAATAGAAAAGGGAAAACATTACCTCTGTAGTGAGAACTATGATTGATTTTAGGTGGGGTTTTGCACTATTCTGGTCAGTCTGATTTCAATACAGTTTGGGGATTAATGGACCTTACTGCATGACCCCATGCAGTGAAAAGTATCTCTTGGTCTCTCAGGCATCTGCTCATTGCCTCAAGGTGTTTTGGGAGAGTGTCACCAGCTACGGAACTTGTTTTGAGCACCCACTCAGATCTCAGTTGCAGTTGCAGGTGCTCAGCAGTGCTGGGCACAGACCCAAAATTTCATCCCTTTATTTGAAGGAGGAGGAGGAGGAGGTTTGCTTTGGCTGAAGCACTATACTGAATTCCTGGTTTAAATTCAGAATGTAGCTTCACTAATGATTACTTTCTTTGCCACTGCCAGAAACTGTGATTTTTAGTGACAACAACTCATTAAAAAGGAAAAAATCTTCTAGTTTTAAATTTTTTTTTTAGTGAAAGGCATGCTTCCAGGTTTTTTGAGACAATCATAAAAGAGAAAGCACATTTTCAGTAAATAGAAGTGGGAATTTTCCCCTTACATCTCTATACCTGTGCCCATGCTAGAAGAAATGCCACATTACTTCAGAAGGGATTAAATTTAACATCTTTCAGGATTTTGTCAAAGCACATCACATCCTTGGCTCTCAATTTTCTTATTTCAACAGGAAAATATTGTACATTGTCGATGCAGTTACACCATTGGAAAACCTGGCTTAACACGGTTTATGTTACGTATTTTATGAATCCTACCTGTCAGAGCAGGGTAGATGCCTCTGATGTTGCCTTCAGTGCATTTTTAGTGTAGTCTGTGGTCTGTTGTTAAGAAGATGATGATCAGCTTTGGAAAGCAGAGTTCATCTTGCCTGTTTAAAGCCATCTAAAATGCAAGTGTATCTAGACCAAGATATTTCTCTAAGCTATATCTATTGTCAGTGGAAAGAGACAGGCACAAACAGAAATTAATTGCCCTTCTCCAATGGGTACCTCAGGATGGAGCAGGTACTCTGCTTCTTCTTGTTGCTTGTCACTGACAGAAGACAGAACCATACATCTCACCTCACCTTTTTCTGGAAAAAATTGGGTAAAAATAAGTTGTACTTATAACACCATATCCACAGAGAATACCTGCATTTTTCCACCTTTATTCCTGTGCACCTCCTGTTGTATTCTGTCATATGTTTACGTTCACACAAAAATACTATTTTGGTTATAAAATGTGTATTTTTTTGCTCATATTTCCATTTAGGTTGTTAGAAATTTATTTTTTTATTCTACTAAACCTATTTTTCTTGGCGAAGAATTGACATTTCAAAGGAGTGAATGAGAAAGTGCTGGACAGCTTAATCCTCTTCCCTTCTAATTTATTTATTTCCATTGATTACAGTTTTAACTGTGCCAAGCTTGGATGTGTTATCCAATTTAGTTCTTTCCAGGTGAAGCTAATGAACTATCAGATCCAGCACTGTCTCCAAAAATCCAATCAAACTATTTTATTGACAAGAAGGGCAATTTTACTGATGGGACCTGTTAGATGAGTTAGAATGGAGGTACCAGTGAGTCACACATGATTTCTTCAGTGGTTTTGATGAGCAGAATTGTGCCACATGCCCAGCTATGCAACAAGTTAAACTTCTGTTTTAGTTCTAAAAACAACAAAGGCCTTAGAATTTTGGAAGGAAAATGGTCTACCTGAGAATCCATGACAAACTACCTCCATGAATCTGCTAAGGGCCTGAAAGAGTGACCAGGGGGCAGGAAAGCTTTGGTTTGCTGAGACATAAACTCAAAGATTAATCATGAGTGATAAGAAATTTCCAGAATTATTTGAGCCATTTCTGAATGTTTTAAGCTGTAAAGTTTGAAATGTGTGTTAGTTACAGGAAGGTAACCACAAGGATTTGTGGCTCTTTCTCATCCAAGGAAACCCTTGATTTCTTTCAGCTGACAAGACAACCCAAACAAAGGCTCACTCGGGGAGGGAGAGCAGCTACAGAAATGCTCCTCTCCCTCCTGGTGTGCAAAGAGCAAGTATCCAACAAATGCAGAGCTTAATGCTCTCTGTTTCCTCATCTGGAGTGATTTTTTTGACATGTCAGGGCACCTGGGGGCAGATAACACCTCTGACTGCTCTGGTTCCCTCTGACTCCTTCAGCGATTATCTCGACTCACTGTCACATTTGCTTCTTTCTGTCTCTGTGCTGTCATACTGCTGTTGCTGTGTGGTTTTGCCTTTGCTCTTATCAGACAAACCCACCCACCTTTGCCTTCTGTGTTGTAGGTGCCAACTTACAAAGGTAACCTTGTCTCTCTCTTTTTGCAGGTGGAAGATGCATTGAATGAGGCAGACTTTCAGCTCAAGCTGGACCTGCACTTTACTGATAGTGAACAACAGTAAGTGCTGGTTTAAAGCTCAATTGGTAATGTGGGGACCCGTTCAATTGGAAAATTACTTTGATGAAATGAGTCCTTTTTAAAAAGGGAGAGCTTTAATAAGGCTTCCCTTTGCCTTAGTGTTGAAGTTTCCCTGTTTCTCCTCTCTGTATTTGAAGATTCCTCTTTAAAGGAAAAACATTTTTTCTCCTTGAAGTGTGAGTTTTTCAAAGGTTCTAAGTGTTGCTCTATCTCTGCTGCTGTTAAAAGGAATATCATCATAGACCTCCATGTGGTCAGGGTCTATGACTCAGGAATGCATTTATCTCAGGAGGCGATGAAGTATTTTCTAGGTGAAGACAGGAGTATGAACATGCTAAGTACTCTTCTACTAAGAACCAGAGCTGCCTCTATGTTTTAGGAGGAAAGAGTTTTCCCATTGAATTTGATTCCCTCTAGCTGAATTTGGTTCTGTGATCTCAGGTGAAGTGGGAGTAGCATCCCTTCCTGAGACACAGCAGAAAGTGTGATCCCAGATGTTATTTAGCCTCCCTGAATCAGGAAAAAGTGTTCCAATGACTTGAGCAGCATTTATGGGGAGTGGTAGAGCGTGCAGAGAAAGCATCTGAGCTGTGTTTCATGCTGAGACTGTCCCCATGGGATTTTATTCATACCCACAGAGCACCTAAACAAATTTCAAGAACATCTTTCTGTTATCTTCAAGATACAAAAAGAGAAAACTTGTTCTCTCAGATGAGGGGTACTTGACTGTCTTATGGGTCTTGAAGAAAGAAAAAACAAATATTAAGTTACAGCCAAGAATAAAAAGAACTGAAACATTTAAGTTATTAAATTGTGCTCTAACCCATACACTTAATTTATTATCACCTGAAAGATTAGTATGACTTACTATAAACTAAAGTAGTGACTTTTAGAAAATTATATTCTGCAAATATAATTGAAACATTTCTTGGGGCTAACCATGCACCACTCAACCATCTCTTCTTAGGTTTTCTTAGCTTTGGAAAAAAAAAAGGCTTCAGAAGGATCTTTAATGCTGTAAAATAATTCCTCTTTAGAAGTTTCACTTGCCTTGGGAGGATGTGGTTAGGCATGCTCCAGCTTTACAGCTCATCTCCTGTCTTACAGATGACTCAGATGTCATGTGGTTGACTGCACACTAGGATGGTTATTCTGGAACAGTTATAAACAAACTTTAAATTAAAGTCTTGACTTTTATTTACTAAAAAAAAAAGAAAAAAAAATGGAGAAGCTAATCCAACATGTACTGTTTCTCTCAGTTGCTTCACTTTCTCTTTTGAGTTTTGACCTCTTCCAAAAAGTTTTTTCAGATTGACAATCTGGAAAGGTGTTCTGAATGTTTTCAGCTGTGTCTGATACAGGACTGCTTCTAACTCTCACAGATTGCTTCAGCTGATTGTTGGAAAATCACAAGCAGTGTGCTGTCCCTCACTCAGATAATCTGAACTGTTTGCTAAATGCATTCCCTTCTGCTATTTAGATCTTGATGTCCCTACTAGTGCATAGCTGGACATCAAGGGCAACCACCAGGGAAAACCAGAATTGTGTCACATCTGTTCCTCTTTTATACCATACATTCATATATAACTCTACATATATTCTTCATTTTTTGTACTTCTATTTATATTAATTACATCCATATTAGCATTAATATTTCTGTTTGGCACAAGTACAGCACAAGATGCTCTTCAGTTATGTTAACCTGTATGAAGGTAGGGAGTGATAAAATTTCACCTCAAGCTGTCTCTGTCTGCTGCCTGTAGCACCTTACAGGCTGTGACAGCTCAGCCTTTCCCTAACCCCGGTAAACCCCTTTCCCTTGCAGGCTGAGGGATGTCCCAGCGATCCCCGTGATCAGCAGCCGCACGCTGTGTCTGCACTTCCACCCCCGCAGAGGGCTGCACCACCATGTTCCTGTCATGTTTGACTATTTCCACCTGTCCGTGGTCTCCGTCACGGTGCATGCGTCTCTGGTGGCTTTACACCAGCCTCTGATCAGGTAATGGGCACAGGAATATCTGTGGAAAGGCAGAGGAGGTTCCTCTGCTGAGTTCTCTCATACAATTTGCTGATTGGGTGGGAGAAGTGGAGAGGATAATTTAATTTAAAGTTTTTTGGTCCTGGGCTGAGACTCTGGAGATTGGGGTTTGGAGCCAAACTCTGACAGGCCTCTTCCTGGGGGTTGGATCAAAAAGTAACAAGCTTTTGGGAAAGAGGTTAAGAATTTGGATTAGTCTTGATCTCTCTATTCCCCATCTGTAATGAGGAAAGTGCAAATTGTGTTCTCCTTGGTTGTTTGTCCTCTTTAGTCTAAAAGGAACTAAAAGCATTTACATTTTTCCTCTCTGATTATTTGTAAAGCATTCAGAGCAGCTGGATTCATCCATGGCCTCTGTGCATGAGCATAGTTTATAATGTGGTTTCCAAGGGCAGAGGTCAAAAACAGTGTTGTTCAGGGTGGTAAAATTCTTCAAAACAGGCAGAGAAGTATTCTCTGCACTCTGGGTTTCCACAGGAGGAGGCACACAGGAGTCAGTGCTGGATAAGGCTCCACTGGATTTTTCCTTTGCAGCATCATCTGGTTTGGCTGTGCAGCCCTGTAATTCCAGCTGCCATGGGTCTAGGTGTGATTTATGATATCTGATTCATAATGTCAAGAAAATAATTAAGAACTCCTTCAAGTAAAACAGGGCTGAAGGTCAATATCCTCTAATATTTAGAGCAGGTGGAGGGAAGCAAAGGTCTTTCTGGCAATTTACTTAGTGCCCAATCTTATCAGCACGTGGGATAAAGAGGCCTGAGAGGGAGGGAGCTCCTTTGGTCTTGAAGCAGAATACAGTGTTCAGATTTGTTCAGCTTCCTTTAACTCCATCAAGGTCTTGTTTCCCAAATGACCAAGAGATCTTAAGTTTGTCAAATATCTTGCAAAGAGCACAGTGTCAGAAAGGAAGATGAACCTGTAGAATCTATTTTCCTCAGGTTTTGTGTTTTGACTTAGTACTTTGCTTCAGTTCTCCTTTAGTGTAAAGGCATTGCTTGAACATGATGCCACAGAATGAATTGGGATTGTAAGAGGTTGAGCCTGAGGTGAGAGGTTGAGAAGTTGTAGATGCTCCATCCCTGAAACTGTTCAAGGCCACACTGGATGGGTCTTTGGGCAGCCTGGTCTAGTGGAAGGTGTCCCTGCCCATGGCAGGAAGGATGAAACTAGATAACCTTTAAGGTCCCTTCCAACCCGAACCATTCTAAGGTTCTGTGGTTCTGTGAGCTGTGGCTGGGATGTGTCTCATACCAGCAGACCAGACTGACATATCTGTGTTGTGCTGATGTGATACAGGTAACTGCTGTATCTCTGATTTCCTATGTGTTGACTTTTTAAACAGTGAATTAGATTATAACAGACTGCTTCTAACCAGATAGTTTTGATCAGATAATTTGCTCATTGTTCTACTATAGACAAGGATGAAAGAACAATAGCTCAAGAGGCTTAATGACTGTTTTCAGTTGTGTATTACTCTCTAATGAATGGGGTTGCACAGCCTTGTTACTGTTATTAGGCATAAATCACATGATGAGCAACTGTTCCATAGTCAGATTACTATAGCTTTTAAAATACTATTTTGTGGACATTTGTGAAGTATACAATGTACTTATTGCAGTGGAATGAAGATTTTTGACAACACAATATACAATCTCATTTACTTAAGCCCATAAAATCATTTTCAAGTGCAATAGTGAGGATTTATCTTCTTCTTGATAAATATTCCAAACCTGAAGAGTTTTTATATTATGCGTTCTCTAAGTATGAATCAGGATGAAGACAGAAATGTAAAAATAAATGGCAGTTCCAAGTACTCTAAAACAAAACCAGCCAATTAAAACTTACTTGAGTTGCCCACAGCTCAGAACTTTCCTTTCTATCATTAATCACTGGAGTTTACTAGGAACATAAAAAAAATTACCTATAAAATCAGTTTTATTTTTAATAACACAGTAGAACCTGAATGACTAGAAAGTCTTTTTTTTTTTTTTCTGTCACATTGAATAGAGAAAAATAAACCCCAGTTCACAGAATCACAGAATGGATTGGGTTGGAAGGGACCATAAAGATCATTTAGTTCTAACCCTCCTGACATGGGCAGGGACACCTCCCACTAGATCAGGCTGTTCAGACCCCAATCCAGCCTGGCCATGAACACATCCAAGGAAGTGGGGTTATGGTGGGGAAACTGCAACACGCATATCAGACAACAAGGCCCATGGAAAAGAAATATCTATGGACTGATTCTTGATAGATGTTTCAGAGAGATGTTTGTTTCTCCAGCTGCATGGCCGGAGCTCTGCCGAGGAACAGAGGCAATCACGGGACCCGAGGGTCCTTACCCGTGCAGGGGAACACAAAACAACCAATGGGGAACGAGGCTGACCAGGGGCAGGGAAACCCCGTGTCTCCCCCCCAGGGCCCCTCTCCCAGGACCACATGACAGGCAGGAGGGCCCCAACATTTCACCTGTTTATTTTTAACAAAAAGAAATTTAAAACTTAACATTGAGAAAAACTGGATAAACACGAGATAACAAAGACAGTCTCAAAACAAAACAAGCCACCCTCCTGAGTCTTTAAAGGTCCAAACAGATTCTCTGGAACATCTTAAGGCTGACAGAGAGAGACAGGACTCTCTGGGCATGCTTTGTGGGGAAACTGAGGCAGGAGAGGGTTTCTTCTATTTGTACCTGTTGGAACTCTAAACAACAATAGTTAATTTCTTCCCTCCCCCTCTTCATCCCCCACTCAGCATTGGAAAGGGATTTTTGGGGAAACAGTTGGCAAAGGCATGGTTTTGTGAGGGAAACCATGGGTGAAAAAATGGATTGGGAATACACTGGGGGTAATAGGATATAGGATAAAAGGGAAAGGTGGGATTAGGAAAGGGAGACTGTAGGGGGGGCTTTTAATGGAGATATTGTCTAACATGTTTACAATTTTTAGCGTATATACTGCCTTTCACAAAAACACCATCAGGCCCAGTGACCTCTGCTGCTTGTAACCCTTTTCTACCTTGCACAATTTTGAACTCCACCACCTCTCTATCTCCCAAGCTTGGGATGCATTTTTCAGGGTTATTCTTTTTAATAGCAGTTCTATGAACGAATATGTCTTGCTGGTTGTCACGTCTTATAAAACCATAATTTTGTTTAACATTATACCATTTTACTATGCCTATAACCTTAGCTACAGTGATTTTTTCCTTTTTTCGAGTGGTTGCTGTTTTCTGTCTCGCTGCGTTTTCACTTTCTCTTTCTCTTTCGCTCACTCCCGTGTTGGAATTGTCGGGGCTGCTCATGCCTGTGCGCTCTTCCTGGGGTTGCATTCTGGGCCGCGCAGGCCGGGCCGGGCTGCGCCGCTCAGCTCCCCGCCCACCATCTCCTCTGCTCTCAGCTGTGCTGCTGCTGCCTGGCACCACGCCCTCATCTCGGCCGGGCCCCCGAGTGGCAGCCCCCCCACGCCCTGCTCCAGCGCGCTTCTCGGCTAGGCAAGGCTCTGCTTCGCCGCCAGCCGCCGCCCGCTGCCTGTGCGCTGCTTCTCTCACAGGGCTCGCTTCACCACATGCTGCGCGGGGCCGGGTGGGCTCCCGCCATGCCTCGCTCCACTGCCAGCACTGCAGCTCGCGTCACTCTGCCCGCGCGCAGGAGCTGCCTCGCTGCTGCTTGGAGAGCGCTCGGTCCACATGGTCTGGGTTGCACGGACTCTGAGGCATGCTTCCCTTAGCCAAGACACAGCTGACATTGCTCAACAGTCTCGGTAATTAAATAATATTCATGAAAATATTCTTCCATCGGCATATATTTTGACTCAAAAATTAACTGTGTCCAAACGGTCTTCCAAGAGTCTTTGGTAAGAATTAAATCCCAAGAAACATAGAAAAAGTTCTTAAACAACCATGCAAGGAAATGTGTCATTTCCTTTTGAGCTTGAATTAGGCTAAAATTTACAAATCGTTGTTCAAGAATCTTTTCAAGTTTAAGATAAATGTCCATATGAGGCTCTGAGAGCCAAGAGTCTTTCCACGGTTCCTCCATAATTTAGAGATGGAACAGCAAAACAAAAACAAGAAGAGAAATCCAGAGTTTACTCACAAATCAGTCGCTGTCCTTAGGAATCGGGGATCACTCTGCCCGTATTAACCACCATTTGTTACAGTGGGGATACTGCAACATGTGTATCAGACAACGAGGCCCATGGAAAAGAAATACATATGGACTGATCCTTGATAGATGTTTCAGAGATGTTTATTTCTCCAGCCGCATGGCCAGAGGTCTGCCGAGGAACTGAGGCAATCACGGGACCTGAGGGTTCTTGCCCGCACAGGGGAACACAAAACAACCAATGGGGAACGAGGCTGACCAGGGGCGAGGGAAACCCCGTGTCTCTCCCCAAGGGCCCCTCTCCCAGGACCAGATGGTAGGGGGAGGGCCCCAACATGGGGATAGTTATATTATGATGGAAAAAATATCTATGCAGTGTTTCACTGTGGTTTCATTTGCTACCTTGAACTGTCCCATCATGATACATCGTGTGTGTATACATATTATTTCTACACATATCTATAGACGTGTAAAATTGCAACAGTTCTAGACCTACCCTGGAAATAATTATATAAAATTGAAATTCACTGCTGCATTGAAGTTTTCCTGGAAAACCACTTTGCCTGAAGCACATCTATCAGCTCATACATGTCCTGTGGACTCAGCTTTTCATGTTTTGTCAGCTTTGTTGACAAAGTAGATACTCTTGTTCAAATTCTTCCATATTGTCTATATTTAAAGAGGAAAACCAGCAAGACCAATTCAGGCCTTTCCCTTCAGGGTAATGCATACTCACAAATAGCTCCTGCTGGGGGAACCTTTGCAGGGTGCCTCCATTACCTCCTGTTTTTTTGACAAGTGAACATTTTGATATTGACGCTTGTCCTGGTTAAAAATTCTGATATAATAAATATTACATTAGGTTTGAGACTTTGAAGCCCTCACCTTTTACCAACCTGAGAATGAGTGAAATTCATATTTCTGGGATCCTTTGCAGGCTTCTGGATGGAAATTTTGTGATTCGCCCTTTCTAAAGAGTATAACCCTCAGCTTTGTGATAGGGTCCAAATTCATGGCAACTGCTAATGGCTTTGTGGATTTATTGAGAAGGTGAGAGGCTGGGTAGGAAGGTGGTGAGGTAGATTTTGAATGAACTTACCTCCAGCTTTGTTATCACAGAATCATAGAATGGTTTGGGTTGGATACCTTAAAGATATTTTAATTCCAACCCCCTGCCATGGTCAGGGCCACCTTGCACTAGACCAGGTTGCTCAGATCTCCATTCAACCTGGCCTGAACACTTCCAGGGATGGGGCAGCCACAGCTTCTCTGGGCAACCTGTGCCAGGGCCTCACCACCCTCACAGTAAAAAAATTTTATCCTAGTATCTGAAATAAATCTCTTTTTCAGTATAAAGCCATTTCCCCTTGTCCTATCACTACATCCCCTTGTCAAACATCTCTCTCCCTCTTTTTTATAAGCTGCCCTTAGGTACTGAAAGGTGGTGCAATGTCACCCTGGAGCCTTTTCTTCTCAAGGCTGAACAAACCCAGCTCTCTCAGCCTGTCCTCAGAGGAGAGATGCTCCGGCCCTCTGATCACCTTTGTGGCCTCCTCTGGACCTGCTCTTAGAGGTCCACAATATCCCACAGTTTCCTATGCTGGGAACTCCAGAGCTGGATGCAGCCTTTCAGGTGGGGGTCGCAGAAGGGCAGGGCAGAGGGTCAGAATCTCCTCCCTTGACCTGCTTCCCACGGTGCTTTAGATGCAGCCCAGAATGTGGTTTACTTTCTGAGCTGCAAGTGCACATTGTTGGCTCTTCTCCAGTCTTCCATCCACCAGAACCCTTAACTTCCTCTCCACAGGGCTCTGTTCAATGAGTCTCAGTCTGTATTCTTACCTGGGAATCCCCAAACTCAGGGGTGGCACTTGGATCTGTTGAACCTCGTGAGGGTTTTGTGGGCTGGAAGCTGCCCCATTTATCTCCAGAGCAGTCATATTTGCTGTTGATGTGGATGACCAGATGCTGTGTTGATGTTGATGTGGATGACCAGAAGCATGGTGTGATGCTTTGGTGCTTGGATCGCCGCCTCTCTTGGCTCCTTTGGCAGCTGCATCCCTCTGCAACAGGGCGGGGACTGCTTGGCTTTTACTTGTCCTTACAGAGCACTAAGCCAGATCTTGGTTAAAATCTCTTACTTTAACCCTTAGAGTTCTTTGACTTCTCTAAAAAGCATTCCAGAAGTGGCTCAGGAAGCTGGACTGCCTGGGACCAAGTCCAAGACTTTGCTTTCCAGGCAGGAGTGCAATTACAGGGGAGAACTGGCATGTAGGCCTCAGTGGTTGTGACAGCTGTTGTCTTGACCTGAAACACTGCTTCCCTCACCTGTGTCTTGCCCTAAACCCAAACCCTTCAACCAGGCACAGCAGGACACTGTGACACCAGGGCTGGAGCTGTGCTGTGGAAGAGCAGTGACAGCTGCTGTGCTGGCTGTGGTGTCTGCACTGAGTGCTTTTGGCACCTGCAGATCATGGAGTAGTATTTCAGGCTTTTGGGATGTGGGAGAAGCAGAGCAGAACCTACAGCAGGAATTGGGTGCCACATCTCTCCTAATTATGATACAAGAGACAGTTCTCTTTGGAAAGTTGAGGGCTTGCCTCTGGCAACCTCATTTTACCCAGGGTGGCAGGAGATGAGCACGTTAAGCCTGTCAAAAGATAACCAGAAAAAGGGAACAGTGTTCAAGCTTGAGACTTCTCCTGTGCTGAGGCACTGGCCTCCATAAACAGCTTAAATACCTTCCATTCTCTTACCTAACATCCAGAGGCTAAATGTGAGCAGACACTTGTAAGAGGAAGGTGAGGAGGAGGAGCTGGGGATTTGGACTCGAGTTTTCTCATTTGTATGGATGAGTTTGGTTTCTGGCCCGAGGCATTGACTTCTCCCTTAGCTCCCTGTCACCGGCCTCACAACTGCTCCTGTAACTGCAACCCGTGCTTATTAGCTCAGCTTCAGCTGTTAGGAAAGGAACTTTGCTCCAGCATAGCTCAGACTTCAAGAAATACTTCTGGTTTTCCCAAAGGAAAATGTGCAGGTCTGTGGCATAGAGGTCTACCTAGTCTCAGGCATGCTGCAAGCACAGTGCCTTACTTATGCTGGACTCACTTAGGAAGCAAACAAGAAACATGGTTCATTAATTCCATAAATCTCTTCACTGCTTCCCAAAAAAGTAAAAGCCCAAACCACAAAGGAAATTTTAAAAAGCCAGTCTTGAAATCACTGCAGATAAGCAGATCCACAGGCAGCTGGCAAACCTGTTTCCTCTTGCTTAGACAAGAAAGGGGTTTCTTTTTCTCAGCTTTGTGGATTCTCCTCAACTTTCTATTCCTTTCCCTACTTTCACACGTAAGTTTATGTGAAAAAACAAAGTAGTCTTTCAGGATTTTACTTATTAACATTGAATTCTTAATTGCCCACATCCAAGTCACTGGTTCAGAAATAAGAAATCTTGGTGGAATCTGAGATGGGGAAATAATATATTATAAATTTTGTTGATGGAGCAACCAAGACACAGACACTCAATTTTTATGTGCCTTTACCTTGTTCTTTCTGGAAGAGGAAACAGAATCAAAAGGACACAGAGTATTTAAAGATTGCTGATCTAGCCCTGATCTAGTTCTCTGCTTCACTGCACTGAGGAATTAGGACAACCCTGGGCATTCTTGAGCAGTTTTATCTCACCTAAACTCATTTATAATACTTCCAGGCATCCTCCTGTTCCTCAAAAGCACAACTGATCCATCTATAAATGACACATACACTCTGCTGCCTTGAATCTGGGTGCAGATTACGCAGGTCCATTTTCCTGCAGGTGGAAGTGTAGCTGACTCCTGCTCATGGGCAGCTTCCATCTGAAACTGCACAAATGTAATACTGGGGACTAAACTTCTTCACTTATTTTCCCTCTCCACCCTGTTTGCAAATAAATTAATCTGCAGAAATAAAATGGAATATTTATGCAGTAAAGAGCTATTCCTTCCATAAAATATTTATTAGAAGAATACTGGTTTATATTATTGTCCTTTTAGAACTCATCTATAATAACTGGATGATTTTTCCTTTGAATTTTCTTTTATTTGGTAGTTTGTTATGTATCTGCAAAGATAAACCTCCACTTTGACATGCCATTCTCCTGTGCTACCAGCTGAGAAGTCACATAAGAAAAACATGACAATATCTGAGTCAATTAAAAAAAAAAATTCCACTCAAAAGTAAATTAAATATCACCACATGGCTTTATCTGCTTTCAAATTTTATAGCAACTAAGGTTAAGTTCAGGACAAATGAGCCAGAATTTTTCAGCAGTCAAAATCACTAAAGATTTCAAACCAGATTCCCCCCCTGCCCCAACTCTGTTGGGGACCTAAGGAGAGATATCTATTTTCATTAAACTTTTATTATAATAAATCTTACAGTTTTACACAAAATGCTCAGAACATTTTACAGTCACTGATTATAACCTTAGTGAAACTTCTTAGGTAAGAGAGAACCATGTCTAGAGGAGCAAAATCTGTAAACATGCACAGATTATTCTCAAAAATACATAACAGATCCCCCATGTGCCCTATGGCCTTGTGCCAGTAGTAATTTGCCAAAAGCTATATTAAAGTTTTGAGTTAAAACAATGAGGGAAAGGAGTGTTTTCATTACAATTTTCCTGATCTGTGGGAAAAGGAAGTTCCTGGTGAAATGCAAACAGATGGTAGTGGCGACTGTGAGGGTTTAATTCTGAGTATGCTATTTCTATGAGACTGACTTAAATTTTAAATTTTTAAAGCAGTAATATTTTATGTATAAGGGACTGAGAGAAAATAAGTGGTTTCTCCAAGGATCTGGCCTAAATGGGATACAAGTTAATTTCCTGAATTTCCACTCCTGGTTTACTCACAAGATTATAATTTCTTGTCATTAGAAATGTGATGATTGTTAGTGGGGGGGCATTGTTTGGGGTTTGTTTTACAGTTTGATCATTTCATCTAGAGTAAGAAAGGTTTTTTTTTTCCAAACAAGAATCAGATCCCAATTTTTTTTCCCCCATTCTCCTAAAAACTTCAATTCATTACAAGATTGTTTTGCTCACCAAAAAAAACCCCAAATAACCAAACCCTCCCCTGTCCCTAAAATAAAAATTCTCAAAACCTCAAAACAAAATTAAAAATTAAAGAAAGGTATTTCTTTTTTGGGCAGTTTAATCTCAAAGAGGCCATGGCTTTCTATTAAACTGCCCTAAAGTATTTTTTCTGATTTGCTTCAATAACACATCTGAATTCACATTTATTAAGGCCATTCCATCTCTTATGCTAGGAAACTGTCATTTCATTTATATGTAAGAGAATTGTCCACAGAAGGTAAAAAAACAGGGAATGATTATTTAATATTTTGTGCTATACGAGAACCTGGTGGTGCCACGTTCAATTCTGCAACATCAAGTTTAAAAGAACCAGAAACTTCAGCACTTATTACAACATGCAATTCATTCCAAAAGATGTAACAGAGGCCAAAAGTATAAATCACAAAGTCATGGACACCGATTCATAGAAGGTAACCATGACTGCTGGGAATAATTGCTTGACTATAACCTCTGAGTCAGAAAGGTCTTAAATTTAAATTGCTAGAATCTTGCAGGCTGTAACAAAGGAAAAAAAGGACTTTTCAAGGCAGTTTAGTGTACTGTGTAATAATTTAGACTCCTTTGAAGGAAAATGGCATAAAATCATAGAATATAGAATGGTTTGAGTTGGAAGGGACCTTAAAGATCATCTCGTTCCACACCCCTGCCATGGGCAGGGACACCTTCCATTATCCCAGCTTGCTCCAAGCCCCATCCAACCTGGCCTTAAAAACTTCCAGGGATGGGGCATCCACAAATTCTCTGGGCAACCTGTGCCGTGGCCTCACTACTCCTGGTCTCATGGATAAGATCATCAAAAGGCCAGCTCAAAAATATCCCATAAAACATTTCACTGAAAATATTAATAGTTCTGCACCCATGGTAATCCTCCTGGACACACATGTTACCTCTTTTAACCTTTTTTATCCTGATTCCAATTAAAAGCTAAGGTTATCATACTGATAAGGATCTAAATGTTGATATTAAATCAGTGCTATTAAATAGATAGTCCAAATGGACACATAAGTAACTAGGGCTTGTGATTCATACAAATGAGCATGTTTGCATAAATATTTAGAAGAAATAAATACAGAAAAAAAGAAAAAAAGAGAGGTTGCAAATTAACCTGTTATTGCATATATTGCATTATTGCATATATTGCATATATATTACATATATTGAAGTATTGAAGTATATTGAAGTACTTCAGAAAACATTGGGGGACTCAGCAGTTTTTAAGCCTTCCACTTAAACTTTCCCTCAGCAGACTGATGATGTTTTGGCATGTTTCCCAAAAAAAGGTTTTTGTTATACAGTGCTATGTGAAATCACTTCCATAAACCCAACAGATTAAAAACCCTTCTCTGTTGTAAAAGCAACAGATAAATAAACAAAAAAAGGAATTAAGAAGTGCTGTCCTTTCCCTTTAAACCTTTGAAAGCTTTGCTCATATTCAAATGAGGAGTTTTTCATGTGCACACAATATTTATTTAAGCTTCTCTCTCTGATACCACAGCAATCATTTTTTATTTCTGTTTCTTGAGCCTTTCCAGCAGACCACAGCAGACAACATCATTCAGTAACAGCTGAAATTACTCACAGCAGTGTATAGCGCTTGTCTGTTGGAAATAACTTTATTTATTTATTTATTTATTTATTACTTTTCTCTTAAATGGTGCATGTAGGAAATATGTGGAAAGGCTTCATGCTGCTTAGCAGCAACCAGCTGGAAATTGCTTTGATCACATAAATTAAAGTATACATAAGCAATAACAGATATTTGCTAATTTCTTTTCCTCCATCCTCCCTCTTATGGAATGGCCTTTTTGCAAGTATTTATAAATAATAAGCAGCAGGTTTTTTCTACAGACAAGACATGGATTTGCATTAAACCTTCTGAAACTGGTCCAATTTGTAATTTTGCTTGAGATTCTCTTTCTGATCTTGCAGAAACTCTATTTCACACCAGAACCTCACCTTTTGTATGGATATTATTGAATGTTTCTTTCATCTTGTACCTTTAATATAAGGATCTTTCCATAGCTCAAGAAGCACCTGGACAATGCTCTCGGGCACATGGTGTGATTCTTAGGGCTGCCCCATGCAGGGTCAAGAGTTGGATTTCGGTGATCCTTGTGAATCCTTTCTGTCGTGGGATGTTCTGTGATTCTATGATTCTCTGTTTTCTGTGTGTTTCTGTACAGCACTCGGCACTTTAATCTGTCCTTAAAAACTGAACCAGGTATGGATATCAATGATTAAGTTTGATCTGAGCTGATGCAGCCATGTGATACACATCTACATAGAGGAATAACCTTGGACTGGAAAGTCATTGCAGCAGGAATGGCACTTTCCTGTGGCTTTTCTGGCACATTAAGGTTTTAAGATTTTTTTTGTGCTCTCCATCCTGGAAGTTTTTTATTCTTTCAAGGAGACCAGGTCTCCTGGGTATGATGTGATTTGGGATGCCTGGGTGGGCATCAGATGCCTGTGGATGCTGATCCCAGTCAGGAAGCTGTAGAACAAAGCCAGTGGCATTACCTCTTCAGTTTGTTTGCCTTTTTCTCTGCAGATCATTATTTCAGTTCCACCTTTGCCTGCCTGTTTTTTAAGGACCCTTCTTGTTGCTTGCATCACAATTTAGCAATCACGGTTGGTGATTTGACTCATTGCATTCCCCACACGTAGCCTGATTTCCTTCTTGAAATCTTGATGTAGTTTGTGTACAGCACTTGTTATCAGAGGAACTAACAGTGGGGTTATCTCATCTACCTCCAGTTGTTGATGAAGCAGTCATCCAGCCTCGCTTTACAGTCCACAATAAGAATTAAATACTTAGAGGGTAAAATTCCTCTGATCTGTTTGATATCACTGCTTCAGCAAGAGATGACTCATATGCTGGGAATGCCAATTCCTCTCCAATGAATATAAAGGCAGCCCACATCATTAACTGGGGTGTAACTACTGCTCAGTTTAATCCAAAGTATGACCCCTGGCTGCACATCAGTACTCTGGTGGGCTTGATGCTGAGTAAACTCTAGACAGGATATTCCACCCTTAATGGGCTCTTGGTCTTCAGTAGGAAATGTACATATATAGCCAGAAGGGAGCACTGACCACAAGAGTCAGCACTGAGAATGAAGCAACTTACATTCTGTCATTTTTTTGAGGAAGAATTTGGATAACAGTGAAATCATGTTGCACCCGGAAAAAATAAATGTAGTTTTTTGGCTGAAGTCTCATCCTTTTGGTGCTGAAAGCTAATGCTGTGGGAGAGTGAGAAATGGGAACCAAACTTCCAATCTATAATAATAAGTTTAGGATAAGCTAGAAAAGATACTGGTAGTTAGGAGAGATCATGCACAACTCAGAGAGGAAGGGTGATGTGGTTAAAACCAGAGAGAAAGATGTTGCATCCATCAAGGTGCAAGCTGATGAGAATGTGATCCCTGTGGATAGATGGAAAGGTTGTGTTGGTGAGATGTTTTGCTGGAAAAAGATCTGTAAGACAGCAGAGAAAGGAGTGAGTGAAAGATAACACTCAAACCACTGGACTGAATGCTTAGAAAACAAACTTCATCCACATTGCTTGAGCTACTGCACACAGGATAATGATAATTTTCAAGGAAAATATTAATTTACAGTACAACTTGAAAGAAACAAAAGCAAAACCCACCAAAATAGTAAATCTTTTCTAAGCAAGGAAATAATACTGGGACAACAATGATTCTTCCCTAACAATGCTGCTCTAATTACTTTTTTCTTAATTTTTCTCCTTATAGTTTCGCTCGTCCAGGGAAAGGTTCATGGCTTGGTAAAGGCAACCTGGAGGCGGGACCAGACCAGTCCAGTATGTCATTAGAAAATCTAGTGTTTGGAGCTGGCTACTGCAAACCCACTTCTTCAGAGGTAAGGAGGATGAGAAATGATGTCTTCAATTCGATCACACAAAGTGTCCACATTATCTGTGGAGAACATGTCATGGTTTTATATTTCCTGTAGAGGGATTTTGTTGGAAGAATAACCCTTCAAACATTTCTGCATGAACCACCTGACACTTGGGCACACAATTCCTGGGTGTTCAGCCCCCACCTGCATGGACCATTTCACAGTTCAAGATGTATGGATATATCCCCCCACTCACAGTGACACTTTTAAGAGGGGATTCACCTGAGTAGGTGTCTGCTGTAAGGTGAAGTTAATTATTCAGGAAAAGGTCCTGGCTTTCGGGTCTGATGTATGACAGTCAGAGTACATGAGTCATTATTAAGGATGTTGTGAAAGAAGGTTTTGTGTCCAGAGTATTGTGCATGTAGGTGGAAGGGTGTTACAACACCTTACTCAAGGCAGGTCCCACAGTTAGTGTGTGCCCTTGATCTTGCTGCTTACCACAGGTAAAAAGGAGAGCTCTTGGTGCAATTTTTGGTAGAAAGTTGTTTGTTTTAAAAATAATGATTAATTGGTTTTTTGTGGTTTGTTCTTTTTTTAAATTACTTTTTAATTTCTTTAAGTGCTAGATTTGGAATATTTGGGGTTTTTTTTCTTTTTCGTCAAAAATGTTTCCTCAGATCTAGAAACTCACCCCGGAATATTGCAACCATTAACCTGTTAAGAAACTGTGATTCAAGGCTTCTGATTAACATGCTGCCTTCAGCTTCCCTCAACATTTCCTGTCAAAGCTTTTCTGTATAAACATTAAAAATATGCAAGCCTAGAGCTCCTGGTGCAGAGGAACTACCAGGGAATTAACGAGGGCTGAGAGAAAGTTTGGCCTGAGGCTGCTATGAAGTGTATGCTTTTGGCAAACAAACTGACCTCAACCTCTGCCTCTCTGGTAGACAGTCACATCATAGACATTTAAATAGCTGTTTGTATTTTAGACTAATCTCTGTACATCTCTGTACAGCACATGATAGAGGCTTCTTTGAAGAGTGGTGCCTATTTTCATTATCCTCTGGACAAGTCTCTGTTGTAAGAAGAGAGATGGAAAGGCAAGCTCTCCACTCCCATTTTTGCTTTTAGTCTCCATGGAAAAATCTTAGTCTGTTGTAATTAGAAAAAACCTTGTTTCCTTCCCATATTTTTCCCTTAGATGGAAACCCTTTCTTCTACCTATCTCTGTAGAGTATTTTTTTTTTTTTTAAATTTTAATGATGGTATAATTTTGATGAGTTTACCTTGACTGGAAGCCAGGTGCTCACCAAGCCATTCTATCATTCCCCTCCTCAACAGGACAAGGTGCGATAGAGAAAAATTGTGGGTAAAGACAGAGTAAGTTTAATGTGCAGAAGCAAAGAAAAACAAATGATTTATTCTCTCCTTCCCATCAGCAGGTGATGTCCAGTCACTTCCTGGGAAGTGGGGCTTTGGTATGTATAGTGGTTTCTCTGGAAGACAAAAGTTGTAATAGTGAATTCTCCCTCTTCTCCTCCTTTTTCTTAACTTTTATTGCTCAGCAGATATCCTGTGGTATGGAATATCCCTTTGGTCAGTTTGGTTCAGCTGGCCTGGTTGTGACCCCTGCCAGGATCTTGCCCCACCCTACTAATGGGGGAATATTGGAGAGACAGCACTGGTACTGTGCCAGCTCTGCTCAACAGGAGCCAAAACACTGCGGTGTCACCAACACCTTTGTAGCCACCAACACCAAGCACAGAACTGTGAGGGCAGCCATGGGGAAAGTTAACTCCATCCCAGTCAGAACCAATACAATTATTATTATTATCCAAGCAGGTGACCTATGAAATACCAAAAAAACCTGCTCTACCAAGAACTGGCTTTAGCACGCTGCTGCCCTGCAGTCATCAGAATGCCACACACCAAACCATCATAAATATAATGCTGCACAGTCCACATGGCCAGATGTGCATTCGTTCAGCTTCAGAAACCTCCATAAGTCATGACATCTGTTCTTGAGCTGAGTGTTTTACTTTAATAGACTCTGATGGTGTTTTTGCTATGCATGCTGTATGATAATGAGAAAAGGCTATTTCTCTCGGCTTAACATAAAAAAATAAAAATTCAGAGCTAGAAAATAAACAGTTGTGGGTGTAGACCTAACTCCAGGCAAAGGCCATGTGAATGACTGCTGGTTTATATGGGAGTTTATATCAAACCATAAGGGATTGAAGGAAGAGGAGTAGTATTAGTTCTTACTGTGCTGCAGTACTTGGCACTGAGTCAAGTTTTTCCCTTTAAAACTTGTAGATACTATTCCAGGTTGTTCGAATGTGTTTGTTAAACTTCCATTGGTTTGGAGAATTTTGCATCATTGCCAGTGGGCATGAGAATGGATCCTACCCTTTTCAATAAATAAAAAAAACCCCCAGAACCTGCAGACCTCTCTGATTACATATATTTATTTTTGTTTGGACCTTGCCTACTGCATGTCTGAATTAGTAACTGTTGAATACCAGAACTCAAAATATACCACACATATTTCTGTTTGTAAACTGTTCTGATTTGATGAAACTGGCTAAAGCTAGGGTGGAACATTAATAGATCTGGTCTTCCAAGGCTGACAAAGCTTCACTGGGAGGCAGGACATGGGAAAATCAATTTAATAGGGACATTGGTTAGTTCCTTTTTATGTCATAAACTGCCATGAAACACTTAGTGTAGGTCTATCCTGTTTTTAATTTTGTTCAGTTCTGTTTTCATCTGCTTCTACATTTCATGTGCATTTCTGTGTTTTCCTTGATCTAAGAAGTCTCCAGGCTTAGCTCTTAAAATGCATCTCCTGGGCAAGTGCCTTCTGTTTAGTATCTTTTCTAGGGAACCAAATTTGATTATTCAGTTTACTGTAAGACTGCAAACAGTCAAGACTTTTCTTGTTTTAGCTTTAGCTATTGTGAGTAAACCAAAAAGAACTTTTTTTTCCCCTGACAGCTGCAGATAGATTATTTTTCCAGAATACTTCCCAAACTATTACAAATGAGCAGAAGTTTGTAAAGGGTAGGAACTCTAAACGATTCCTATTGCATCCTTTTCCTCAGGTCTAGGCATAAAACCCAAGGAAAGTACTAGTTTGTGGTGTCTGAAGCACTTAATAACTTCACAATTTATTCAGTTTTATAGGTTTGGTATAAATCCTACGAAGTCAAGAAGCAGATTGTCTCACAAAAGTAAATTTTGTCCTCACTAGTGTCATCATATGCAACAGATGGATTAGTGGCACGGTGTTTTGGGTTTATGTGCCAAGGTTTTTGGTACCAGAGGGGAATGGAACCAGGGGAGGCTTCTGTGAGAGGAAGGAAGAACCTTCCCCTATACAGACAGGGACAATTCTAGCTGGTTCCAAGGTGGACCCACTGCTGGCCAAAGCTGAGCCCATCAGCAATGATTGTAAAACTTCTGTGATATTTAAAAAAAGTAAAAACAACTGTCCAGCAGCTGTGAGTGAGAAAATGGGAAACAAACAACTATTCAGGCACCAAAGTCAGTGAAACAGGAAGAAAAGAGGTGCTCCAGGTGCCAGAGCAGATTTCCCTTCAGCCTGTGATAAAGACCCTGGTGACAAAGCCCTGGAGAGCCACATGCCAGAGCAGGTGGCTGTGCGTGGGAGGAAATGGCTGTAGATTTGTTCTTATATCTCATTCTACTCTATTTAATTGGTAATAAATTATATTAATTTCCCCGAGTAGAATCTGTTTTGTCCATGACAGTTGGTAAGTGATCCCCCTGTCCTTACCTTGTCTCTTGAGCTTCTTGTTGTATTTTTCTGTGTTATTGAAGAATTGGAGTGGCTTGGTGGGCACCTGATGGCCAACAAAGGTCAGTCCTTTTCTGAACCGTACATGGTTCAGAAAAGATTTGAACACAGTAGAGTAGTGGCTGGATTTACAGTAGTCTTAAACCCCAAGAAAAGCCAGAATTGTGCTGAAATATGATGATAAAACTACCAAGTTACGTTTTCCAGACATCTCTTGAATACAAAGTAGAAGACTCCTACCTTGATATATCATATATAGATAATGCTTTCCATTTCCCCTCTTTTTTCCTGATAGAACTTGGATGCATCAGAGAGTTAATGCTCTTTTTAGGCCCACAAGTTGACTGTGGAAGTGCTCATCTAGTTTATGTCACTGGTTTGCTTTTTCCTTACTGAAAAACAATTGACTGCCTTAATTTCTAAAGATAGTCTGCATCAATCAGCTCTTCTTTCCACTTCCTGACCTAATCTTCTGTGTTTGGGTTGCTGAGGTGCCAGTGCTTAATGACACATCCTGAAGGCTTCTCGTTCTGCACTTCTGACTTCTCACTGTGGAGACTAATTAAATGCCAGCAGCTTTGGATTGTACATGTGCATTTTCCCTAAATCTCCCCAAGTGACTTCTGGACATCACTGACAGTTTCCTCATCTCCTGGCTTAGCAGAGTAGTTATAAAAATTAATCCTATTTAAACCTTGTTTGTTTAGGGTTTTTTAAAGTTTTCCTGTCTATTCCCATTCCTCTACCTAGCAAACAGAGATCTTCCCTTTCTTCTTTCCTCCTTCTTCCCTCTCTAATATTTTCTCTCTATCTATACTGCACTTTTCCTTTCAAGCACAATTAAGACAACAAAGATATTTATTATTGAAAGAAGATATTTTTTGTGTAAAAATAAAAGATAAATATGAAGGAACAAAAGGCCAGATAAATATGAAGGAACAAAATTTTGTGGTCAACAAACTAGAAGAGAATAATCTACAGAATAACAAAATCTACTAAATAATAAGAAGTGCTAGGACTTCCTCAAGTTCTCTTTAGCCCATAACCTATAGGGAATATATATCACAGTAGATGTGTTCAAAATAGGATCATATCTACTGCAGTCTTGGGAGATCCCAGTGGGATGAAACAGCCTCATGAGCTGTGTGTGACTGGTTTCCCTTCAGGGACCCTGAATTCCCCTTTGTGTCTGCTAAATTGCTTTTCTATGTGAAGAAGTTCAAGGGTTTGTTTGGGATGTACAAGGCCTGTATCTCAACTCCACACTGACTCTTTCAGGTGATCTCAACAGCCCTAAGAGCTGGATACTGGAAAGCTTCAGCAGCTTTATTTATCTAAAATAAAATAAAATAAAATAAAATAATATATTCCTTGCAGATCTGAAAATTGAATGGTCACTTACACTTCAGGATTTCTGTGCCTTATCCAGTAGCATAAACCTCCTCTGTATCCACTGTTGTCAGGCTGGCTTAATGTCTTTGTAATATTGTGCATCACATGCCTGCTGTGTTATAATCAAGTTGAATCAATGACATACTAAGGATTATTAATAAACTGTACTCACAGTAATCTTATTTTCATTTGGCTAGCAGTTGCACTACAGATAAATTGACTTCTAAGTAATCAGATTGATTAATCATATGATTTCTCATTAATAAGGCACTGGTGTTTGATGAGAAGTGTTCTTCTTTTATCTAGCATTGATGTAGCAATCTCAAAAGACATGAGGTTTATGCCTGGCATAACACAAGAACCAGGAGTGTCATTCAAATAAAATTTTGTTGATGCTAAGAGTTCTTTTCCACAGACAGTTTGCTAATATTTTCATCTTTTCAGCAACATATGCAAAAGCCAGGCTGTTCTAGCCTAGCACCCAAACATTATTCAAACCCACATTTTTATGTCTCATAGCAGTCATCTGTGGTTTAGTCTTCTTTTCTTCTCTATAGTTATGGTTCTTTGGCCAAATAATTAACCTTTTCAGCTCTTGAAGTAGGAAGACCTGGATCATCTCAGTTCATTGGAGCATGGGGCTAATAACCCCAAAGTTGTGGGTTTGATCCCTGTACAGGCCATTCACTTAAAAGTTCAACTTGATGATCCTTGTGGGTCCCTTCCAACTCAGAATATCCTTTGATTCTGTGGTGATTGTGCATCAGAGAGGAGCCCACATAGGCTCCATTGTGGAAATTGTAATGTGTAATATGATTCTGTGGTTCTAAGACAGGTGATACATATTATTTATGTTTTTTAAACCAATTTTTTAAAAATCCCGGTATTTAAATAGCTTTTACTTATAATTGTTCAATGTAGCTAATCCAGACTGCAGAAGTGTCGTTTACATCAGAATTTCATCTGGAATTGTTAATTTTACATGGAAATGCCTTTAGTCTTCATCTTGGACTTCTCTGCTCCGGTGTGAGTGTGTAATGGCAAAGACTTCTTCTGTGTGTAAGCATGTGTTGTAATGGATGGTTTTAAAAGATTCCTTGGGTGTCTTGCTGGTGCAAATGATGATTAGCCGTGATTGGGACTCCAGCAGATGTCCAACACATAATTATTCTGAAATAGGAAGAGAGCTGATATACTGCTCTTTATAAGGTACAATGACAAGTATCTTTAATCAGTATGTTCAGGGCACCATTTGTTATAATTACTGATGAAGTCTTTAATCTTTGGTTGCCTGAAGATAAATGGCTGATCTCTAGAAAGAACAAAATGATTTCCTAGCTGTAGCAGAAAACATGTAACTAATACTGTGACAGTAACTGGTTTCCTTAATCACTGGAATATTTCTTTTCTGTGGTTCTAGCTTTTTGATGCAACATATGCAGAGTATAGCAAAGCAATGATCTGAATTTTTATAGAGTTCAAAGCTGAGATTAATTTGGGTTTAGGCCCTGAAATATGGTGGTGAAAAAGCCTTGCAATGTTTTTGCTATGGATCTTCAATGCAAATGTTATGAAAATAACTGGAGATTCTTGTGAGACTCCAGACAGGAGGGTGATGGAGACTTGTTCTGGAGAAAATCCTTGGGAATTCCTCATATTGGACTGATAATTTATTCCTTTTGTTAAGCAATAGAATTTGAATTGGAAGTTACTCTTTTCATACATTTTTTTTTGCTGTCTTTCTGCATTGTTTATGTATTGGAAAGAATCAGATTGCTGCATTCTTTTTCCTAATCTCTCCTAGACTTATATAACTGAAAGGATTTTTATTATGGCTAATTTAGAGAGTTGTGAGTAGTGTGGTAAAAGGCAGACTAAGCATGGAGGATTTATTTCTCTTTCACAACTACTATTACAGTTATATACTGAAGAATTTATTTGGCTTCCCTCACCGTAATTTCTCACTTTGTCTGAATCCATTTATGTGGTTTGTACAGTCATTCACTTGGCTGATATTCTTTCAATTCAAGGTTTTCCTTTCTGGAGATTTCAGCACTGATGTTTCAATAATTTTAGAGGAAGGGGCTTGGGCGATACCTTTTTCTTTTTTTCTCTGTTCCCTGTAGTTAAGTGCAGGAGCAGCAGGAACAGACTTTTTACTCCTCACTTCAGGAATTGGACTTGGCTGCTCTTTACCTTTTGAAAGAGCACTTTATGATTCACTTTTTCTTTCTTATTTTTTTTTCCGGTGATACTTTGCTTAAAAACCATGTTCATATCCCTTAGGAACACTAATCCTTAGCTCCTAAGGAACAATAATTCCCACTGACTGATGATGAGAATTCCTGAAGGGAGACCAAATCAACTCTCACAGCTTCTGAGCTGACGGCCTTTCCAGCACGAGTGGAGATGCCAACAACAGCAGAGTTGAGATCCATCATCTGAAAGCCAACCCTTTGCTACTGGCAAGTGTCCCAGACAGCAGCTCAGAGACTGGGGAATGAGAAAAAAAGATTCCCTCTTTTTCCAACTACTTTGTTTCCACTTGTTTTGTGGAAACAAATCTCCAAGTGACAGAAAAAGCCTACACGTCTGTTCACAGCTATCCTGTCAGTCGTAATGACCCAAGAAACAGCTTCACAGCTGATAAGAATTATAAGTCTTGGTGCAGTGCTAGGGAGGAACACTTAGAAGTGCAGCCCCAGCAATATCAGTTTGTGCAAAACCAACTGACCCCACTCAAATGGTCTTGTATTTTCTCCAAGGATCAGACAAGATTCAGCAGTCTGACAATCAGAAAAGAGTGAACTAAGAGAAAGAGATGGGTCAGTGTGTTATGATTTGCAAAAGCATTGCCAGACAGAGGTCAATAGCATTGGAAAAAAGTTTTGCCAACAAAGCACTTTTTTGTAGCTTTATGGCAAAATGAGAATAATTTTAGAAGCTCTTCAGGACAAGAATAACTTCTTCTGAAGATGACTTGACTTAACCACATATCCAGAATCTATATTCAAGTATTGTGATGAGTGCCAGAAAAAAAGATATTTGGATCAAAATTGGGTAATGCTTCAAGGAAGCTCTTTGCATAACCAGGAAAAGTGTGTGAATATTCATGCAGTTACACATATGTGCAATTACACATACTTGGGTGAGAATATAGGTCTAAAGACTGATTTAGGGTAAGCCAGACACAGTCAGAGGCAAATGAGCTTACACTACTTCTCTGACTGGCATAAACCTTGAGAAGTCAAGCTTCTAGTCAGCCTAGTTTTACAATAGTATTTTACTCTACTGTTCCCAGCTTCACAGTATGGTATTCAAATAGGGTCTGATGTATTGTTAATATCTGTGCACTCAGTCACTGCATGATCCCAGGTTAGCTGGGTGTGTCATGAAATGTGAAGGAGCTGCATTATTGTTGGTCTTTTGCGTCTGGTTGCTAGCAAATCAGATAAGGCCAAGTAAGATAAGCCTCTTCCCATCATTTTTCTTCTTTATCTTCTTCAGAGACTCATAGAATGGTTTGGATTGGAAGAACCTTTAAACATCTAGTCCAAACCCCCTGCAATGAGCAGGGACACCATCAGGGTGTTCAATTACCTGAGTGGTGGGACTCTCTGAGCCACAGAATTATCTTCAGCAAAATAAGTAGGGAAGTAATGGAAATTGATTTGACTTGGTTTTACAACAGACCTTGGAATATATTCTTGAGACAGATTTTCTGTTGATTATTTTTCACAAAACAATAATGGACAAAATTCAGGGACATCAGGTTACTCAGAGCCCTGTCAAACCTGGCCTTGAGTGTTTCCAGGGATGGTTCATTTACCAGGTCTCAGGGCAATCTGGCCCAGCATCTCAGCACCCTCATCACAAAAAATGTCACCCTTATATCTAGTCTGAATCTACCCTCTTTTAGTTTTAAACCGTTACCTCTTGTCCTATCTCAACAGGCCCTGCTGAAAAGTCTGTCCCCATATTTCTTTTCTTATAAGTTGTCCTTAACTATTGAAAGGCTGCTATAAAGTCTCCCAAAATATTCCCAAACTCTTTCCAAGGGCTGGATAAAACCATAAAGTTTGTTGAAGGCACCATATATCTACTCTTTGATGACCCAAGGCAAAATTGCCATCTCACAGGTTTTCGTTAGGCCTAGATGCAATCTGCAATGTCTCTGCTGGAATTAGGTCTTCCTGGCATTGGCAGACAGAGTTGGCTGATGAGAAGCAGGGGTGAAAGGCTGAACAGGACAGCGGGGCACCCCCAAGGCAATGTTAAATAACGTTCATGTAGGCGGTAAAGCTCTGGATCTGCTCTAGATATTGTGTTTCTTTTGTAAACAAATACAGTTCAACTCTCCAGGGCTGTCAATCAGTCTCTTTCTCTGCTACTGAACTCATTAGAAGCATTTTATTTAAAACCATAAAATTATGGCCTGCAGAATAAATGGTAAGCTACCCAGAGCTCATGAAATTTTATTGTCTTTGAGTGTAAATTACTTGAGGGCTGGTATATGTACTATGCATAATACAGGAGGTATCTATGGGGCTGTGAAAATGAACCTGTGAAGATGCAATAGTTATGCAAATTTATACAGTTCCAGCTATTCAGAAGTTCCCTATTTTGTTGCACTAAATTATAACATATCAATGTAATTGCTTAAAGTAACATACCCAGGAAATATTCTTATTAGCCATTATTTCACTCTCAGTGTTAGAACAGAAACTGTGGATTTCTGCAGTGATAAAAAGGACTGTATATTATTTTATCATTGGCTTTTCCATTTGATGTATGTTTGCATGCATGTGAAAGACCTATAAATGATTCATTGCCTGAGAGTGTCATAAGTGAAGACTTCAGGAATGTGGCATAATCACAGGATTCGACATTGAGCTGTTTCCTGGCAGCAAAAGGCATAGAAACCACATCCCCCACATCAAACAAACCAATCCAGCATTACAGCACCTGGGCCAAAGAGGAGCAATTTTTGTGCAGACCAATTTTTTGCAAGAAGGAAGGTACCTTTAAGCCCAGCTGTAAATTATTTTTCTGGGAGTGATTCTGGGGTTGAAATAAAATAATACTGATTAAAAACAGGTTTTGAAACATTTCTAAAAGAAAAAATCTAATGGATCTCATTGGGTCACTTCAATTACCTGAGTGGTGGGACTCTCTGAGCCACAGAATTATCTTCAGCAAAATAAGTAGGGAAGTGATGGAAATTGATTTGACTTGGTTTTACAACAGACCTTGGAGTATATTCTTGAGACAGATTTTCTGTTGATTATTTTTCACAAAACAATAATGGACAAAATTCAGGTAACCTGAAAAATAGCACATTTGGACCCAATAAAAGGATTCGTTTTCTCCCCATTTCTGTAGACCACGAGAGAGCTGGGATAACACGTTGCCGGAAGGCGCTTCTGTGAACTTTGTAGGATTTGACACAATCGTGCAAAATGACAGCACTGACAATTCCTGCAGTCCTTGTTCTGAAAGGATGGGAACTGTGAGGGCTGTGATATAAACCAATATTTGGGTAATTTGAAGGAGACTTTGCTTGAAGGCATTCAGTTTCTGAAGCTGTCAGGGCTTAGGCTTTTATTTTGCTCTCTTTGTTTACCTGTCTCCTCCATGAGTATCAAATACTTGACTGTGATTGCCTGCAAAACACAAGACTTGTTGGATTTCTCTTCTGATCTGGTTTGACAAAGACTATACAAGTCAAAATCTTTTACTCACCTCTCTGGGGAAAAATGAGAAGTCAATCACGAACCAAGTAGAACGTCGGGGATATACAGGAGCATTTACAAATAATAATAAAAAATAACAGTCCTGTCAATAGGGACATGATTTCTTTTCACTTACATATGAATCATAGGAACCTACTTGGTAACACTTGTGGCTGTGTAACAGACTGAAGGAAACAATAAAATCAGAACTCTGCCTTGGTAACGAAATGTCAAACTGCTTAAAAAATGAGCTCATAAAGGTTAAAGTAATTTGTCACTGTCAAAAGACAGTTAAATATTTCCTCTTTAGCCATTGTTTGACATTGTTGCTAATGTTTAAATTTGCCAAGATGAGGAAAAGATCAGAAATAGTGTTGTGATTGTTTTATATTTTATCTCCATTTGTGAAGACAAAGGTAATTAATCAGCATGCAGCAACTTCTCTGATTATAGACATTTCAACAGTGAATTCTGGGCAAAGCTCTCAATAAATTGATTTCAGTGAGCATGGTTGGCACCGTTATCTCTTCCCTCCTGTGAGATGCTCTGTGATCAAGAATCAAAATAATCCACTAGGAACATATTTTTAGATCTTACCTATAATTTAAGAAGCCAAGCCAGGGGTAGCAAAATGACAAGATTCAGTGATCTTGGCCACCTGCTGTAGTAGCCTGGAAAGCAAACAGTGCAATTCATAAACATCCTGCTAATAGGCAGGAGTATCAAAAATCCCAAGGAGCTCATGTCTATACCCTTGTTATTAAAATAATTCACAATTCTTGGTTTCTTGATGGCACCATGCCATGATGCAAGACAATAGATGTATGTTCCCCACAAATAATACCAGTGAGTGTTGATAAAAGCAAAGGCTCGGCCTGTCAGATTGATGTGGAATGTAGTCAAATAGACTTTTTTTAATGTACATGGCCTCTTTGAATTTTAGGTTTTCCCAGAAAAGGAAAGATATCCTATTTTTTTATTGTATTTCTATGATGCATGAATAGTGGTCCCCAGATTTTGCTTGTGGCAGCATCTAACTCATAAAGGTCTTTTCTACAAAATGTGAACAGAAAATGAGGAATTCGACCTCATTTAAGTCAGACTTACTTTTTATCATCTCTTTAGTATCCCTTCTGCACTTTTCTTGCTTCTGGTTCTTTTTTTATTCCTTTCTTTGGACAGGAGGATATCTGTCTTTGCCTTTGATTCTTTCTTTCTGCACAAATGGTGCTCCAGTGTTTGAAGTAAACAATTCTTCCTCCATACATGGACATATTTGTAGCTGAGAAAATTTTATCTTAAATTTTATTTTAAGAGAGTAGCAGGATGTCAAGTGGTTGGATTTTTGGCTTAAAATGGCAGCTTTGTGTGCTGTTGTCTCAAGGTCTTCACACAACTCAAGCACAGTCTGTTGGGAAATTTCAAGTAGCCCCAGATAAGTTTTCATTTTCATGACCTGCTGCATAAACAGAGCGAGATTGGCCACCATAGGGACATTTCATTAATGAGACTGTTCAGTAAATCCTGTGCTTAGGGACAGGATATGAGTCAGGATAACCCTAACCTGTCTGATTCCAGTGATAATATTGTACCTTAGAAAAAGAACTCATCAAATATTTGATCACTTTGATACTCAATTTTGAGGCAATTCCTGTCAACATATTGGAAAGGTAAAAAAGAACCCAAATTTCAGAAAGCCCATGTGGAATATCAGTGGAACAATTACAGTGAGACTTGGCTTATTTCCAGAATCTTACCGATGTGTAGAGAATGCAGTGTCAGCCTGGTTCTCCTCCTGTATATTGTAGCCCACTGAAATGCCATTTTCCTAGCAAGAGAGAAACCCAAAACACTGTGGTCAGAGACAGGAAGGAGTGGTGTGACTGCTGAGTTCAGTCCTCCACCTCTGTGAGAAACTGAAATAGGCATATACTATAATAGATTGGAATATGTTTTCCATATGAACATCCTCTCTGCATCCTACTCCTTACTGTTCCCCACATTAAGTAATTGCTATGGCATCCTGTGCTATGTAACATGACTCAGCACATGGCAATTTGTCTAACTTTGCAGTGTACAGGTGAGTTTATGGTATGATTTAATTTGTATCTGTAGCTCATTAAGAGGTTGTAAAAGGTTTGTTGTGGTGCTTAAGTGACAAGTCTTGAAATATGAAGTCACAATGACTAGATAGCTTGTAATTGCTAAGAAAAAGGTCTTGAAAAAAAAAGGAAAAAAGCCAAAAGAAGGGTGTTTAATTTCTCTTTGAAGAAGAAAATACTTCTTAAGCTGACTTAACATGTTCCGTTTTTCCCCGTTTGGGCACTGAACTGCAAAATCAGTTATTCCTGTAGCTCTTTTCATACGTGAACAGAGATCCAAGCCTGAAGTCACTTTCTTTCTGGCAGTGACTGTCAGTACATAATAGACTCTGGCATTTCTAAATAGGAAACTGCAGTCGTTGTTGCTTTTATTAAATGAAGAGCATGTCAGAGTGACCATTTGCTTCAGGTCTGTGCTTCAGAAGGCAACACAGAGCCAAGTAGTTTGGTACATGCAGTGTGATAGAAGTTCACTGTGTTTAATAGCATATTCCGCCAAACACCATGAGAGAAATGGCACCTGCAAGAGAACTGAGTTTAATTTGTTTGTTAGGGCCAAACCAGCCCACATGCATTGGCAAAGTACCTTCAGCTGGCTCATGTGTCAGCTGTGGCCATTCTCTCTTGTAAGGACAAGATGAGGCCTTCACATCCCTGCACACCACTTCTATCTCAGGTTCCTTCAGCTCCTATTTTTTCCCTAAGAGGATTTCCAAGCTCACATTAGACCCTAAAATACATGCTCTGGGACTGATTGTCAGCTTCTTGGAGTCAGCAATTACTGCTGATTGAAGAATCCAGATCATCATATCTGAAACATTTCTCCTCTCTGAGGGAAGAAAATACCTATTTGAATTCAGGATGCTCCACATTTATTTTTCTCTGTTCAAAACTGTGTGAAATATTATTTTATATATTTTTTTTTAATAAGCACTGGGGTGAAACTTCTCTGCCCATCTCTGACTTTTCTACATCTGAGCTTCTAGTTTAATTTTCCTTCATACAAAATCTGTGGAAAGCAAGAAGAATTTCTTGGGAATAGTGCATTATAAGAATGCAGAAGAGGGACTTTCTGCAAGGGCATGAAGTGATAGGACAAGGGGGAATGGTTTTAAGTGAAGGAGGGTAGATTTATATTGAATATTAGGAAGACATTGGTTCCTGTGAGGGTCATGAGGCACTGGAACAGGCTGCCTAGAGAAGCTGTGGATGTCTCAACCCTGGAAGTGTTCAAGAGGAGGTTGGTTGAGGCCCTGGGCAGCCTAGTCCAGTGGAAGGTGTGGCAGGGGTTTGGAACTGGATGACCTTTAAGGTCGCTTTAAACTCAAACGATTCTGTAATTCTATAATATCAAGATCTGAAGTAGAGGGGATGAACTGTGCTCCAAAAATTCCTGTTTCTCTCTGTGTGCTATGAAGGGAGACCAGGGTGATGAGCTGAGATGGACATGTTTATAATCTAAATATAAAAGATTTGCTAGACACTAATCTCAGCATTCTTTTGTAAGCAACTAGGACATGTATTAGAGTTTGATCATTAATCCCTATGTAATTCACTGCAAATTTTTGTAAACAAAGCCAATAATGTTCTATAAAATCCTGGGAATTTTCTTTTTTTAATTATTTAGCTATTTATTCATATACCTAATATCAGACAGTATACAGCATTGATATAAAGAGAAATACTCTGCCACTTTCTAACCTGTAGGATTACATAGCATAAAACCATCTCCACCCCAGCCAGAGCCACAGCTGAACACATCCTTCTGTGTTGCTAGACATAAAAGTTGTATCAAAACATTTTTGACATTTTCTGATGTCCTGAATGCCAATTGTAGTGGCACAGTTGTGTTAATATCATTGAACAAGGTCTACCTTTTTTTATATGTGTGTGTACATACAGGTGGGAGAGACAAAAAGATGTTAACAAGTGTTCTTTTAAAAACTGACTGGTTTTATGCTGCTGCCTGCAGTGATGAGTAATAACAAGGCAGCTCTTCAGCTCAGGGGTCCTTGTTTGATCACAGAAACAGTGGATTTGCTTTCCTTATCTGTGAGTAGGCAGCATGGACTCTCTGTAATCAGAAAGGACAATGTATTAAGGACCTTTTTGATGTCTCCACTGTGTTATTTTTGTTTAGGAGATCAGAATTTGCACCATAAGTGTGTATGTATTAATAAATGTTTAATTTAAAATTACATATAAAGACCAGCTTTAGATAGATAGGAGGATATTTATATAAATCTGTGTATCTAATCTGCCCCCCTTTTTTGCATAAAAAATTATTCTCAAGTATTTTGGGGGTTTTTTTCCCCATAAAATTGTAATTATTCAATGTTGCTGTACCATCTCTTAGCCAAAGGATATCTCAGTGTCCTTTGTGAATGTTCCCTACACAGACTCTTAGTAATAACAATTTGAAGATATGGTCTAACATGTCATTTTCAGACATAGATGTACCAGAGGGAAAGAAAAGCACGCCCGAAGGATTGTAGTGCATAGGGTGACATCAGGCTGGCAATGCAAATAGCGGGATTCTGCAGGGCTCCATCCTTGTCCCAGTTCTCTTCAGCATCTTTAGTAACAGCTGGAATGCAAAGCTCAAAGGAATACTAAGTAAATTTGTTGATGACACTAAATTGAGAGGAGCTGTTGACTCCCTTGAGGGCAGGGAGGCCCTACAGAGAGACCTCAAGAAATCAGAGATGGGCAATAACCAACTGTATGGAGATTAACAAGGGCAAATGCCAGATTTTCCACCTGGGATGGGGCAGCTCTGGATGTAGGGACAGACTGGGGAATGAGAGGCTGGAAAGCAGCTCTGGGAAGGGACTTGGGGGTCCTGGTCAGTGGAAAGTTGAATAGGAGTCAGCAGTGCCCTGGCAGCCAGGAGGGCCAACCCTGTCCTGGGGGTATCAGGCACAGCATCACCAGCTGGGCAAGGGAGGGTGTCCTGCCCTGCTCTGCACTGGGGTGGCCTCACCTCAGGTTCTGGGGGAAGTGTTGGGTGCCACAAGGTGAGAAAGATATAAGGCTATTGCAGAGTGTCCAAAGAAGGGTTATGAAAATTGTGAAGGTCTATGAAGGTAGTGAAGGGTCTAGGGGGGAAGATACATGAGAAGCAGTTGAGGACTAGGAATTGTATTCAATAATCCTGATGGGTCTCTTCTAAATCAAAAGATTCTATGATTCTATGACACATGATTCATACAACTTTTCTTGTGCCAGATGATTCAGTGCTCATCCTGGAAGAAGGATGCCTCGTGTCAGACACTGCTCTGACTTTCATGAGACATTTTCCCCAGTGCTTAATTTACTGCTAAAGCAATGTTTTTACAGCTTTAATTTTCTGTATAGTGATGTATAACCCTAGAGATCAGGGGGAGACAAAGGATTTTTTCACCTTCTTATTTATCATAATCAGAATTTTTCAAAAACTTCAGTAGAATACCCTATGTGTGCTTTTACGTGAAGAACCATTGTGATTGTAGACACTTGTGATTATACATAGGATGTAACATAACCTCCAGTCACTAGGTTCAGTTTTTAAAGTGATGAGGGAAATAGGCTTCAAACAATTGCATAGAAATTTAAAAAATGTGTAATGTACCCTAAAGGAAAAATCTGGAAAAAAACCCACAAGAAACCAAATCATCTGTGCATGAATGAAAGTATTTTGGGGTTTCTTTTCAACCTTTAAATTCTACAATATATTTCTATATGAACTTTATCTTGATGAAAAAGAAATAAGAAAAAAGCCAGAAATTTTATTTTAAATGAAAAATCTTTTTTTTCTTCTAGGCAGGTCAGTATGAGACATTTGGAACATGGTCAGTGTTTTTTCTCCTAGAATAACTTTAAGGGAAATCAGTGTAATCTGTGAAACATTTTTTCTTTACTAGAATTGTATTTTTAGATGGTAATTTTCCTAAAAAATACTCTCCTGGCCACTTCTTCCTTGGCCAATTGTAAGTAATAAACCTACAGCCTGCATTTAGAACAGTAACTTATAGTATTGAAACAATAATCATTAGAGCTGACCAGGAGAATTCTCTTCTACCTGTTCAAAGGATGCTCTTTTTCAGGCCTGATGGTACCTATTTTTCAAGGGTATCAAGTAAAAAAACTTCCAAACTGCTAATTTTCTACAAAGTGCAAATTATCACTGAACCTGTCACTAAATCTGACTGCAATGCCAAATATTTTTCCTACTGCTCTTTTATCCCAGGGGTTTTGACAAAATAGCTCTAACTTCTAGAGGTAATATAAATGTCAAATTGTATTTATGAAATACCAACCTACATTTTCTTACATAACAGATTTAGTGAGAGGCATAACATAAATAGTTCTATATATTGTCAATGCCTTTCTAATTATTGTCCTTTATTGAAGCTTTGGATTAGTGTTATTAGTGTCACTGAAATAGAATTTAAATATATTATAATGATTTTACTTTTATTTTAGAGCTTTGGATAATGAACCATCATAGCAAATACAGACTAGTAAATCAATACAGGGTTTCCTTTTCTATGCAATTTAATAAGTTGATAGAATATATACATTCAAGTGCATCCTAGTTATATATATCTATTTATCTTAAATGTTTGGTCCTTGGTTTTACTTTTTAAAATGGAAAATATTAATTTTCCTAGTTGTCCATAACTGTTCCTCCCATAAGCATGCTGTCTTCCTGTTAGTGAATGTTAGAGGAAAGAGGTTTACAGGAGCTGGTTTATGTGGGTGTCACCTACCCTCAAGAACGTTCTGTGTTCACGTATCTGCTGTTGACAGATAAAGAACAGAGATGAACAGATTTTCTGCCAGATAGGACCAAGATTTGTGTATCACGTCTGTTATATGTAGTCTGTAGTTGCTTAATAAAAATAAAAATAATAAAAATATTCCAAATTCCAAAACTGGGCTGAGAAGAAACAGTGTCACCACAGAATGGCATCCACAGTTTGGCAACTGTGGGCTTCCATGTCTTTAAACTACAGGGGTTTTTTTAGATTTGCTGATAATTTTTCACTGCTTGGCACAGGGATCTAGAAAATGTTTGTATTGATGAATGAATTAATGAGGGGGAGTTGTTTGGGTTTGGCATTTTTTCATAGCTGAATGGAGATGTAAATAGACATATACATATACACACATATAGAATCGTTAGGGGTGGAAAAGACCTTTAAGATTATCAAGTCCAGCTGTCAATTCAGCACCACCATCACTTTCATCATTAACTCATGTCCTCAAGTGCAACATCTACAGGAATTTTGAACACTTGCCCAGGGACAGTGATTCCACCACTTTCCTGGGCAACCTGTTCCCATGCTTGACAACCCTTTCCATGAAGAAATCTTTATTAATATCCAGTCTAAACCTCTACAATGATTACATGTGTATAAATTTGTTATATATATATACACCATATATATTTATAAAAAAATATTCTTAGTCAACCCAAATGCAGAATTTTTGCTTTGTTTTGTTTTGGTTTTTTGTTGATTGGTTGTTGTTTTCCTCATGAAATATCATAATTAAAAGTTTTTCATTTTAAATAATCTAGATTATATTTTTCTCTTTAATATAATTTCTGTCATAAGAATGGCTCAAAAGATATTCTTTTCCTCTTCAGTTTTCTCTGAGTGTTCATTTTAACATATTTACATGATAACCTCTTTAAGACAAAAATAATTTCTGACATGCAACCAGTTTCAGAAAATGGAGTAAAAACTTGTCCTGCTCCCATCACTGCTCAAGCACTTTCACTAATGAAGCGGAAACACTAAAGTTTTAGCTCACGACATAACTGTAATTTAATTTCCAACCACCAAATAACAGGAAATCTCCTATCTTAGAAAACAGCATCCAAAGTAGAGAGTAAAGCCTTGGTCCTTGTTTTTGAAGCCAGAATAAAATTTTCATCTTAGGTAATCAAAATGGGCTTGCAGGCAAATGGGCAGATGCTGTGGACTCAAACTGCATTTATCTTGGGATGCTGAGATTTATCCCTCAGTTTCAAGCAGTTCTCTAGATCTTTCTCAGAAGCAGGTAAAGTAGGGTAGCTCTCTCTGCTGCTGGGAAACATTTGGAGACTGCAAAACTTGTCTATTTACACAGAAATGGCTTTTTAGTATATTGAAATTCCTGACAAGCAATTTGAATCTGAATTGTGAAATGTGTTAAGAGTTAGATTAAACATGATTTCATTTACCAACTGTTAGTGCTACTGTTGAACATAGTTAACGTAGTTCATGAAATTGCTTTAATACAAAACAAATACAAGCTACTTAACTGTACATTACAAAGCATAAAATTCAGTTGGTGCCTTTTGATATTAGACAGATGTAGTACACTGGAAGTGAATATCCACAAATTGTTCTCTGCATTTGAATAATGAATTGATGTGAACCTTATTTGATGAAGATGTTTGCTTTTTGCAAGTAATTTTCCTTTCTCTTGTTATAAAGGAAAAGTACATTTATAAAGCAATACAGTCTAATTATAGGAGGAATCTGTTGACTGATAAGAGCATTGCACAAGTAACCCATTAATTTAAAAGGCTGATTTACTTAAATGTATTCAGCAGGGATATTTCCAGGAGTGTTTAGTTTGTTTAGGGTTGTTGATATTGAAGGCTATTTTACTTGTCTGGGTAAATCTAGCAGAAGACCAGCTTAGAGGATAGATGGAAAAGGGTCAATGATGGTCTAGTGTTGGGGTCCAGCTTTGCACATCATGATCAAAGTGAACTGAAGCCTTTACATTTCCAAAACACTAGGAAGTAGTTTTTATCTTTCATTTGTCTAGGTTTTTCTTTATGTGATCATCTAGTGTGAGGTCTCCCTACCCGTTGCTGGGGATTTGGAAATAGATTACCTTTAAGGTCTCTTCCAATCCAATCCATTCTATGACTGTGATCGATGGTGATCACAGTAAACAGGGAAATGGAGAAATTAGGCCAATATGCACAGGATTCTTCGTGAGAAAAAACCTTCAGAGCTCTTTAGCTGGAGAGAGTTTATGACCTTTGGAAGAAGTTATAGGAAACTCAGGAGGACTACAAGGGTGTTGTGAGGTTATTCAGGGAGAAAATTAGAACAGCAAAAGCTCAGGTAGAACCTAACTTGACTACTGCTTAAAAAATGCAAAATATTTGTATGAATACATTCATAACAAAAGGAGGGCTAAGGCAAATTTCCATCCTGTATTGGATGAGTCTCTGGAATGCCTTTTTTTCCAATGTATTGACTTTTTGACCTATTTCCTTTTAATGATGTTGGCACAATGGAAGAAATTCTTTTGTGTCAGTACTACTAGCTTCTGTGCTGTCATCCATCTTTACTATCAGAGTACTTTTAGGTCTTAAGCCTTGAAGTGAGATTTGTCAGGCATTCATGTCCTCCCAAAATTTTCAGAAATAGAAAAGGGCAAAAGCTAGAGATGCAGTCTACCATTACAGACAAAAGGGGTCTTGGAAAAAGAAATCTGCAGATGTGTTATACAACCAGCATAGAAGAATCTGTCTACCTACTAACTAATGAAATTAAAATAACAGTAGGCCAAATGAATTAGCTCAACAGGTCACGAGAATCTTTACAAAGGAAACCAACATGTACTTTTACAATGGATATTACAAGCCCAGAGCAGCCATCAGGCTTTGTGAAAGGTGGGATTGTCAACTTCAGTATCATTTTTTGGTTTAATGAGAGTTTTGTCTTAAACAGAAGCAAACCAATATCTATCATCCTGAGTTGAGAAACCCGGAAAGCTGAGCACTTTATAGCTGCTTAATGGGTCAGAGCCACTGTTTCTCCTGAGTGTTGTTTTTACAGCAGTGTTTTCCCTTAGAGCAGCACGTGACATTTGTTACCAAACTTGATTTGTTAGTGTTGTAGTCTGAGTCCCCGTTTCAGGCTATCGACAAGGAAATAGGGGAACACCTGAATAATTGCACAGAAGAGGAAATTAAAATAGCAAATGTGAAAGGTCTGCAATCTTTAGACCATCCCAAAGGACAACATTTCTTGACATTTCTCAGCTTACTGAGCAGTGATGAATAAGCTGATTTAGCTGCAGCAGTTTATAATGGCATCATCTGACAGATGCCTGCCCTGCTGGGGTCCCTGCAGATGAAGATGCACAGACCTTAGTTCACATTAGTTTAAACTGTCCCTGAGGTGGGTTTAATAATCTCTGTAATGTCCTGCTCTATATCCAGAGATATGTACATGTGTATGTGTGTGACAACTTTCAGAAGAGGCAGTCCTGTGAGAGCAGTAATGTCTTTAAGTGACTGAAGAACCAGAAATTTGGAGCGTGTCGCCTTTTTTTCTGTCACACTTACTTTCCACCTCGACAAAAAGATTTTTCAAATTGGGATGGATGTTCCCACTAAGCAACAGGGTTTAAAAGCCAGTCACCATTTAACAGAATTTCATCAAAATGCTTAGTGATATGCCCTCTTACTCCTGCACAGCACAACCTGGTCTGTGCAGCGTGGTTCCTCTCATGCAATGGCATTCTCAAAGCACAGCACCTTTCTTTGGCACAGACACTCTTCCCAGAGAGCTGGAACAGGAAGAGGAAAAAGAGCTTGGAGCAATGTTTTCAGCTCTCTATTCACACAGGTACCATCCATATCTTACAGTAATTTGAAGAAAGTTTACATTGCAATGGAGAGAAATGCTAGAGAAAATTTTACTTGCCTGTTGTGGTTGTACTCAGTGCTCCTAATTCTGTGTCTACAGTGTAGAACATGTACAATTGTCCAGTGTAAATCAGCTGAGGACAAATTTTAAAAAGCACCATAAGATAGGAAACAAATGCTAAAGAATTTAACACTGGACTAATTGAGTAATATTTTGAACGCCTTTAATTCACACAAGTTTTGAACCCACTTGCAGGTGCATTTTCCTATTACTTTTTATGTTTATGCTATAATCTATGCCAAGGAATGGCTGAAAATAGACCTATTAAAGTGTAGTCATGCACAACACCATGTTATAGCATTCATATAAACTATGAAATTAACTCCCTTTCTTCCTTCTGCTCATCAGTGTAGCATTTAAATGCCAGAATAATTTTTTACCTAAAAAAAAGTAATCAGCATTGGATAATAAAGGAGGGCATATTTTCATGACATTGTACATCAATCGACTTCCAATTTTCTATTGTTTTGAGCAGCATTTCTTTATGCTCCCTTTTTTGTTTCGGCCATGGTGAGAGTAAAAAATATTCATGCTGAGGCTGGAGATTTTGAAACCTTTGAAGAACAGCCAACTCTGCCAATTATCATCAGCTGTTTTTCTGCAGGTCTGGAGAGCATTTCCTTTTGTGCCTACCACAGAATTCTAGTTAACTTCTTGAAGATTTGCATGAGAAGCTGAGGGAAACATCCTGGCTCAGGCCAAGAGTTGTGAAATACAGGTTTTAGGGAAGTCAAAGGGAGAAAAACACAGGAGATGCACTGGTGTGTGGTTGGTTCTTCTCTGTTGCTCCTGGAGATGCATAGTTTTTGGGACCGTCCAGAAAGGCAGTCAGCACCTGGCTGGCCTGTAGGAATTGTATTCTTATCCCAGGAGTGATAAGCAGTGTACTAAGTTGCAAATTGTCCATGTTTCACAAACCCAGGGATTAATAAGTAGTTCCATTTTAAACCTAAGCAGTGTAGCTTTCAAGTATCAGTAATTTATACAAGCATCTTTTGACAAAAGTGGGAATTTCTGATTCATGGTACCCTAGTGAAAACTCAGCTTGCATTCTAAGTGTAAAAGTGTTGTTTGAGAAATATTTGTAGTAAACGTGCTGTGATCTGTCCTGTTACATTCTCCCACAAGAGATATACTAGCACAGACATTGATCCTGGAGTACAGTGGCTCATATTTGTTGATGGGATAGCAATGCCATCTACATTTGTTCACTAATACGGATAGCAAAGCATACCATGGTACCATCAAGCTATCACCTTTGCAGGAGGTGATAAGGAGAGAAGAGGAAAGTGAATGTAGCCATCTTTATAGTTCTTTCCACCCCTCCCCTCCAGCTGAGACGTGTATTTTGCACAGCACTCTCTGTGTTGTGGGGAGAGACATTGGCTCCATGGTGGGACATGTGGGATGGACAGAGATAGATTACTCTGTTGGATTGTTTGGTCTGAGGGTCTTTGCGTGTGACAGCCTTGCTGAGACCTAATGGTTTTGTTATGGTTTGGGCAAAATGAACATGTAGAATGAGATACTGTTGGATTACACATCTAGCTAGTTGGGTGGCTGGGAGATTGGGATGGTTAAAATCTCTTTGGTACCATCTGCTTGATTAGAATTGAAGAATCACAGAATGGCTTGGGTTGGAAGGGACCTGAAATACCATCTAGTTCAAATCCCTTGCCATGGGCAGAGACACCTTCCACTAGACCAGGTTACTCCAGGCCCCATCCAACCTGGCACTGAACACTCCCAGGGATGGGGCAGACACAGCTTCTCTGAAAAACCTGTGCCAGGACCTCACCACCCTCACAGTAAAAAATTTTATTCCTAATATTGTGTGTAAACCTACACTGTTTTAGTTTAAAGCGATTACCCCTTGTCCTATCACAATATACTCTTGTAAAAAGACATGAATCCACATCTGGGTGGAGACTGTCCACAACTGGGTTTTTGTGAAAACCTGTTGCAGAAATGGAGACCATGAATTTTAATTTCTGTGCTTTATTTTCTTGACACTTTTGCTACACAGGGCAGCTTTTATGTCCCATCTGAAAACTGCATGCAACATGCATACAAGTGGCATAAGGATCTCTGTCTTCTGCTCTTGAATGCTCAAAGGGGTCTTCACACCTACTACACCCTCATAATGAATGAGATTCCTGATTTACCACAGCTGAAGCTGGGTAAGTGAAAAGACATTTAAAATCATTGAATATTTTAGAGTGCTGCATTTTTAAACACACACTTTAGTACCAAAATTCTTGGTCTGTTTAGAGACTTCAAGGGATTTTCAGCTGTGTTGTCTGATTAGTGTTTATTTTTGCATGCTGTTAAAGATGACTGACTCCTCAGCTTATGTGAATCCTTTTATAGGATGTGGCCTGATGTGTAGATGGATAAAATATTTTGATACATTTCTCAGAATACTTCCCTTTCAGTGATTTTTGGCCTCAGCTGCATTTTGAAAATTGTAACTTCCAGTTCTGAATGGCCGTGAACTCTTGGAAAGACTCAATATATTTTTTTCTCTTGAGCAAACGTTTTTTTATAATTGAAAAGAAAAATCTGAAAGGTGATGCAAATGGGTTTCTTTGTAACTTGCAATATATTTCTCCCCTGCCAATTACAACTTGCTCTTCAAAATTATTCTGATTTCCTTTCTAATTCAATTTTTTAATAGATTTTCTGGTTTTTTGGCAGAAGGTTTTTTTGGCTGGTCAGGCCTGTCGGGTTTAATGTGCAAGTGCAGGCTGGCTGGATTTGCAGGATGGAGCTCTGTAATTTGTGTTTAGTAATCTATGTAATGAGAGCATGAGGACCTATGAAAATGAGACTCATTCCTGACTAAATCCTGCTGTCTCACCTGTTTCTTCGAATTAAAGGAATGTGGCTCATAATTTCACATTTCACATTGTGTCTTTGTATTTCTGTGGTGTGCAGGTTTTGAAGTTATCAGTTTTGTTATGTTGCAGAGATAATTACATTAGGAGTGTTGATTGCATTGGCCAGCAGGTTTTAAAAGGGAGTAAAATTTTCCAGTATAGTTCTTGTATATAAGAACTATCAAACACAATGCATTGTGCTTCACTCATGGACTTGATAGATCCTATTTGCCACTTCATGTCTTGTTCCCCAACATCTATTTCCCTTCAAGACAGTCTAAAAGTCATAGGTAAGTGATACCCTGTATTATTCAATCCAACTACAAGAGAAAAAAACCAAAACCCAACATTTTAATTTGCAGTTTACGAGCTCTGAGACAGATTAGAACATGCAACAAAACTGCTTTATGGATCTTGGTTAACAGGTATAGATAATAGATGATTTATGGCTCGCCCAGACAGGGTTATAGGTTGTGAGATAGCGGAGTTATGCATGGAGTCACCACAACTCCAGGACCACCCCAGAGCACATACTGATGTTCTAAACACCATTTGTCTGGTATTGAAACGAACACTGGTACTGAAGCAGGCACTTCATTTGCAAATGTACGTCTTGTAATGCATGAAAATTTGCTAAATGCAAATACCCTTTTTAGCGTCTTCAGCAGAGTACTATTTGCATCATTTTATTCAGAGTCTGAAAATCTACTAAAGATTTGGTTTTAAGGCTGATCTTCTGACACCTGTTGCAAAACTCAGTAAAATTATGGGGTGTAAGATTCACGCAGTAAGACAAATATAAATCAAATTTTTATATCTGTGCCTTACGTTCATTAGGGTGAAACATCCCCATTTAAAAATATGTTATTTGACACAGGTAGTGCTTTCTAATTTGGCATGGCATAAACTACACCTTGTACTTGCTATATTTCTCCACTGACCAGGGGAAAAATGTAAATGACTTATTCAGTTGTACCATCTATATTGGTCATATTAATCTCATAAGTTTTTACAGAAGGTTAAGATGAATCCAAGAATATAAATCTCTGCACATTTCCTTAATTCTTGTTTTTTTTCTAGCTCCCTGAGTACTATATTTAAAAATAAAGTAGCTTACTTTAGACATTAGAAGTGGGAATGGTTATTTCTCAAATTTTACCAGCTAAGATTGCATCCTTTCAAGGCACTTGGTCTATCCTTTCCCATTTATTAGTGCTATCTGAGAAGGGACATTTGGGGATTTGGAAGGGGATTGTTCTGTGAGTTGTTCTGCTTTGTTCATGCTTTGTTTCTTTATGGACACCATTAGAAAAATCCGCATTGCAAAATCGAGCTGCCAAAGTTGGAGAGTTGATCAATGTCCTCCTTTGCCTGATAGTCTGCGGTGCATTTAATGTGGGGTGTCCCTGTGCTGGGTTCTCTCAGGAATACTTCAAAACCCTGCTGCTCACAGTGGTGAGGTAATTCCAACTTCACAGGGCAGTACAGAGATGCCCAATCTTTTACTAGCCAGGATTTGATGTTGTTACACAGTCCTCAGGGACAACTGTTACACAGCACAACAGGGACAACTATTCCTTGGACATCATTTGCTCAGACTCTGTATTCAGTTCTACAGTTGGCCATAAATACCAGAGGCTAAAAATCAAACTTTTAGTAAAAGAGAGTAAACAAAAAGCCAAATTATGTTGTCTTTGTCGCCACAAAAACAACAGCTTCTACTGGTTTACTGGTCCAGGCTGCATAAGCAGAAGTTGCGCCTGCACCAGTGCAAAGTGGATTGCAGAATGCCCACACCCAAACAGAAACTTGTCTGTCAGGCAAGGATACCAAATTACCAATTTCTTTCATGAATAAACAGCAGAGCATTAATATTTCACATCCACTGTTCTCAAACCTGATGTCTTTCTTTGTGTTTTTTCCCCAGAGGAGCTATCTGTGGAAGAGACATTATCCCAGCTTTGTATGGAGCTGCAGGTATTTCCTTCATCAGAACCTGCCCATATGTTTTTCAAGTCTATTTTTCAAGTGCTCTGAGACAGCCCAGTCATGTATCAGAGCAGGGAAAAAGGGAATTTGGTGCCGTCAGAAAGTTTGTTGACTGTTTCTCTTCCACCAACTATTTCACATAACTTTGATTGGTTCCGTATAAAATGTTCCTGTCACTTTTAACAAGTCACCAGCTGGATTGTTCTAACATCCTTCAGTAAGCCTAGCTCTGAGTATCAGGATGACAAAAAAAATTATTTGGGGTAGGTTGCAATTATAGCTTTTCTGCTGACAGGAGAAAAGATACTTTGGCAGGTTGTACAACCATATATTTTCGAATAAAAATACCTAAATATGTTTGGAAGCTCATGGGGGGAAAAAAAGTGATTTTGGCACAGAAGTGACAGAACGACTCTCTTGAACTTGCTTCTGCCAAGTTTATTTCAAGTGAGACAAAGATAAGTCATCAAGAGTGCCAGGAAGAAATGCAAGCACCCGCTGATCACTGGAAAAAGTGTTTTAGAATCAGAGATTTCATATATTTTATTTATCATAGGATCATAGAATCATTAAGTTTGGAAAAGACCTCCAAGATCATGAAGTCCATCCTTTGACTGAATATCAGCCTGCCCAGTAAACAATATAAATAATGTGCCACTTACTCATTTCTTGAAAAATTCCAGGATTGGTGATTCCACCACTTCCTTGGGGAAGTGAATTTGGTAACAATTAATGGAGGGAAGATGAGTCCAAACGAAATGAGAAGTCCATTTACACTCCTGCTACAAATTGTGAGCTAATCTTTGTCAGCCATGGCTTGAAAACTGCTTCAAATGACAAATTTATTAGTTTTAAGTCCTGACTTGGACACTTTGAAGGAAATGTGATTTCATATAAAATTGACTTAGAGTAGCATAATTTACTGGGCTCATCTCTACTAGATTTAGAAGCTCTAAGGTTATAGGACAGATAACACAATCTAGAGTCTCCTCTAGACTAATTTTCAGTGCAGTAAGACTCTCACAATTAGAAATAGCCCCTTCCTTCCTTCCTGCCTTCCTGCCTTCCTGCCTTCCTGCCTTCCTGCCTTCCTTCCTCTCTGACAAATTCAAATATTTGACAACCAATAAACTAGAAAAATAGCTATCACACACCTAAGATGATTTGTATTAATAATGCATCTCCCTTGAAGACTTAGCCTTCAGTTTATGATGTAAGGAACAGCTTACTGACTTAACAAATGAAAAATTAATGTTGACATACAGCATATAAAATTGGGTGCCATAAATAGAATCATGCCCTGACTCTGCAAAGGGAAATGTTTGGGCAGGATCTTTTGTTTCCCAGTATCCCCCCGGTTTTACCCGTACCAGAATGGATGCTGGAGCTTGCACCATCTTGGACAAGTGATTAAAACAGAACAGCATCCAAACAGTGTAAACACAGTGACAATATCTGTTTTATCCACACACAGATTTTCTCTGCTTCTCTCACACACAGACAATTTGCTTTTAATTGTGGCTTAGTTTGCAGTGTCACCAATCTGCTAACTACCTGCATAATAAAATGTGAAAAATAAGCAGGCTTTCAGCTAGAGTGCAGTCCTAACCAAAAAAAAAAAGAAAGACCTGGTGAATGACATGGAGGTAAAATGCAATGTTGGTGTCTCATTAAGGAAATTAGCAAGTTGACAAGTTAAGAGAGCTGGGTTTGTTCTTCCTGGAGAAGACTCCAGGGAGAAAATTTAACACCTTCCAGTACCTAAAGGGGGCTACAGGAGAGCTGGAGAGGGACTTTTTACAAGGGTGTTTAGTGTTAGGACAAGTGGGCATGGTGTTAAACTGGCAGAAGGCAGGTTTAGGTTAGATATTAGGTAGAAATCCTTTATTGTGAGAGTGGTGAGACACAGGCACAGGTTGCCCAGAGAAGCTGTGAATGCTCCATCCCTGGGAGTGTTAAAGGCCAGGTTGGATGGGGTTCTGAGCAACCTGGTCTAGTGAAAGATGTCTCTGCATATGGCAGGGAGTTGGAAGAAGATCTTTAACCCAACCCATTCTAGGACTGTATGATTCCATGAAATTGAGAAACCAGGAAGTTTGGTGTGCAGAGACTTTGCTTTCTCATACAACTTTAGCACAGAGCTGGAGGGCAAACAGAGCCCCAGCATGTTCTCGTGTGGGACATGGGCAACAGCACAGCCTGGGCTGTCTGTTTTCATCATGTGCTGAGGACGCAGTGTTTTGGTTTGAGGTTTCTTGTTTGGTTCCCCCTCAGTCAGTCATCTGTATCCTAATGTGACATGGCTGAGAGGGCTCCTTTTGCTAACAGATCCCGGCCATGGCTTATTATTTCAGAGCATTCAGCACCATCTGGTGGATAATTTGGAACCCACATGCTTTGATGTTTTTTCTCCCCAGTTACTACACTTGCAGTAAAGTGTCTGCAAAAAATTATCTGTTCCCACTTCTTGCTCTCTAATTGCATAGCTGAGACCCTTTGCTCCAAAATATGTGATTTTAAAGAGGAAAAGAAAATGTCTCACCAGCTTTATTTGGAGTAAAATAACTGAAAATGGTAGCTTTAGTAATAATAGTCCTAAATCAAGAGAAATTTTTCTTGAAAAAATTCAAGAAATTTTCTTGTTGCTGTTGTTCCTAGAAGGACTTAATCTGATTTATGAACTGATTCATTTTCGTAGTGCTTTTTGATCTCATAATTTCCTTTCTCTCCTCCAGCTGCTGAGCAATCCAGAGAAGATAGCAGAACAGATAAGCAAGGATCTCACCTGGCTTTGCTCTCACCTCCTGGCCCTATGGACCCAGTTCCTAGAGGGGGCAACACTCCATCCAGAAGTCACAGCTTATCTGACTCAGGAACATCACATGCTAAGGGTAATGTTAAGAAGTTAAAAACAAGTTCAGTAATGGTCACCTCCTGATAAACATCGGAGATTTATTTGGTTATATATTTCCAATGCAATTCTGCCTCTATGACTATTTACATGGAATGGGGTGAGCATAACAACAGTTGAAGAGGAGGGGAAGAAGAGGTGAAGCCAAGGATTTGAAATTACAGATTTCAATTTCTGGAATAAAGACTGTTGACTTTGTGTGACCCAAGATCCTATGTAAAATGAGTAGACTTTGAACACCAGGATCAGACACAGAACAGGAGGTGGGTGGGAAGGGGTAAATGTCACCTATACTTGATAGATATCTGTAAATCATAAACACTTGTTTTAAAAAACCCAAACATCACAGTGACTAATAAAAGGAATATGATTTAATCTCTACTGGTTTCACAAAACTAGTGTAAGGAATATGGGTTTGTTTTCTTCACTGTCATATATACAGCTATTTGCCTTTCTCACAGTACAGTGCACACAACAAAATATTAATATTGTTGATGTTGAAATTGCTTCTTGTACCTGGTAATAAAGACGGCACAAAACCACTTGTCATTTGAGCGAATGTTGTCAGATCTGCTTATCTGATTATTCCAGCGAGTGCTCTGTCTTCCATCAGGACGTTCTTGGTTATTGACTAGACACCAGTTCAGCACATCACCTGAGCTGAACTCAAAGTCTGATCTAATCATTAGAGAAGGGACAGTAGAGAAAAGGGCAGGATGTACCTTGCATGCATTAGGAGTGTACAATATAGGTATCGACACCTCAGCTTTTTGTTTTACACCTGTCAAAGTCAGTGGAGGTCAGAGTGACCAGGACAAGTCTCCCCTGGAGCTTGCAAAAATAGGGCATAAAATTCAGGAAGAAGTGGCTGAGTGCCTGATGCTGAAACTCCCCTGGGTTGTGTGACGAGGTCTCCCTTGCCTCTGAGGGGACCTGGGTGGCTTTCAGCCAAAGGACTCAACTTTGTATGCTCCCAGCTCCAGCAAGGTGAACCTCAGCCTGTGGTTTGTTCCAGCCTCGACTGATGCCAACTATCTTTTTGACCTCTATTAAATTACATAACTTTGTATGCTCTGGTTCCTGCCCATATAAACTGGGCGTAATTATACTTTTTCACCTCTGGAAAATGGTTTGAGAGCCCGAGATGAAAAATCCTACTGTTAAGACACAGTCTTTTTGAAGGGATGCTCGTCCTTTGTTCAGAAAGGCTGTTTGCTAAAGCACAGCTGGGATTTAGGGAGATGCTGAGATGCTCTGACATATGCTTTTTCCTGCCATTTTCTGTCCCTGTAACAGAGGTCACTTTTACAATTATTATTAGGAATGTGTGGTCTGCAGTTTAACAGCTCAGTACATTTGATTGCATATTATGCTTGATTCATTTAAACTAAAAGCTTATTCCAGGGCAGATGACAGCACTGAATTTTTTATAGCTTATTTCACAGTCTGTGCTCTGCCAGCCACTTCAGATCCATGGCTCTTTTGTAATTGATTATCCAACACTGAACAGATCCAATGTCCATGAAGGGATTAGAAGAGCTCTCAGTTTATAAGTATCATGACATAGGCAGGTGTGTTTCTACTGTGATAGGACTTATTCTTCTCTGCACTGATATGTAAGGCTTTCTTTGCTGTCGTGGTAGTTTGAGAGTCCCTGTGGATGTTCCCATAGAAGAGATGGTCAATTATGAATTGTTCTAATTTACTAAGTCATTCCACTACTGCTTTTTGCACAGTGGGAAAGGAATAAATCTTCCCCGCTTTAATACTACAGAGGAAAATGGTAAATTTGACAGCTTTTTAGAAAAGTAGCCAGAAGATGCAGATAACCAAACTTTGACTTATTGTCAAGGGACTCTTCTTACCTCAGAAGTAAGAAGAAGTATTTTGTTGCATATTGCAGCAAAATACGCAACAACACCAGCTGCTTTGTGCTGGACTGGGAAAATGAAACAGAATTGAACTCTTTTTTAATGTCAACACTAAGGAATCTGGTCCTGATAATCACTGCTCAGTTCTTAGACTGATGGCACTTGTCACCCTTCAGCAGATCTTAGGTTTAATTTGTGTGTGTCTCTTTCTCTCTCTCAGGTGAGGAGATTCTCAGAAGCCTTCTTCTACACTGAGCACCAGAAACCTGCTGTGCTCATGTTCCAGGAAGGCCTGTAAGTAACCCATTAACACTCACCTAACTCTGGTATGACTAAAAATTTACTTTAAAGTATTTTGCAATCAATAATGTGGTCTGTTTCTTCAGGGTATGAAGGAGTTTGGTTTGGGAGAGGTCATTGGCTCTGTTTTAGCTCTGTATTTTAAACCTATTGAAATGAATTTCAAAAGTAAGTGACTGATCAGGCAGGCCTCAGAAATAAATAATTTCAAGCTTCATATATATACATTTTATATATATACATACACACAGATATATACACACATATATACCAATCTTCAATTAACTTCCTAAACCAAATACACCAGATCCAGCACTTGTACTTTTAATGGGAAATACCTGTTGATAAGCAACAGCATTTACAAATTAGCTTTTTACCATCCCTAATATAGATTTTGGGGTAGGCAGTCATGGGTTGTTCTATTGTTTAGTCCAGCCCTACTCTCTCTAGTAGAAGGGATATTTAAATGTATTTAATTAAATTAAATAAATTAAATGTAGACAGGATCATTAAACAGGCAATGCAAAGCTGTGGATGTTGACTATATGCAGCAGTGAAGGGCAGGAATGGGGAATAGCACCATGTTAGCTGGAGGAAACATGGGTGTGATGTGAGCTCAGGGCTGATAAATAATTGACCAAGAACCAAACATGCAAAACAGACCAGGAAAACAAACATTGCACTGGGCTGCATTCATATGAATATGATCTAAACCATTCCAAGGTAAGTATTTCTTTATGCTGGATGATTCCTACTTGTAACCAAACTGGGAAGTATGAGGAGCCAGTCTTAAAGCTACACCTGGGCAAATCCTGCCTTTGCCTTTCCTGAGTACCATCCAAGTGCTCCACTTGGGTTCATGGGCTAAAACCAGAGTTCAAAGAAAGATGCTCAGATTTGAATTTCTGAGTAATGAAGGTTATGCAGACTATTTGTCACCATGGGCAGACCACATTACCAGTGTGAAACCCATCTTTCAGAAGGGGCTGAGAAAGGCCATGACATCAGGTCCTGTCACAATGATGATTTTTAAGTGACACATTTGCTTCTGACCTAGTGCAAAGGAGAAAATTGCTTTTCTCAGAGCTGTCATTGGGGACATTAAGGCTGATTCAGTGTTGATGGAAAGGGCCATAACTTCATTAGTGGATGGGTTGTACAAGGCTGCCTTGCCAAATTAGAGCAACACCATGGCTGCAAGGGCCCAGCTGTGTTCACTTGGTTCTCCCATGTCAGGATTTTAGTGAGCTGTGTACAAGGAAAACCCCTTGTCAAGATCCTGGGGTGAGGACACAGACACTCATGGCCCTGTTCAAATAAATACAACCCTGCACAGGGGGACGCCTAATTCCATGATGTGATTCTATTTCTCCAGGCAGCCACAGAAGTAGCCCATTTCCTACAGACAAATATAATGTTTTTCTCAGTGATTATCAAGGAGAGTAAGTAAAAAAACCCAACAAACAAAATAGTTAAAAAATTAATTGGTCTGTGTAGAACATCTGATCTATACAGGCCTTGTGGCAGAGTTACATTTTCTTTCTGAATTTGCCAGATGATGTAGTTGGAAAAACAGAGTGTTGTCAGAGTATTAATATTGGGAGTGGTAGTAGGGATTATCAATTGGGTTCACACAGTGTCCAGCTGAGAGCAGTGCTCAGTGTAGCAGTGTGCTCTACAACCACCTCAAGCAGTAAGGTTTTTCCCCCCGTTTATTTTTTTTCCTTCTTACTAGACAAGAGCTGGTTTTTTGCCTCCCATGCTGTTGTCAGTTTGTGTGAGGCTGTGCACGTATGTACCTGGCAGCATTTGACTGCTTAGGCAGAAGAGGACACACCATTTCCAGTAGGCTGGGTATGGCACAGGTGGAGGCCTCTAGCAGGTGACATACCCACCCTTGATTTTACAGACAAAAATATTCCTCCTCACTCATTTTAATATCAATTGTTCATCTTTTTCACAAGGGTAAGTAATAATCAGACAAGGGGTAATGGCTTTAAGATGAAGAACAGATTTGCTTTCAGCTGACTGTCTATGAAAATCTTTTTGCCTTACTCTTTGTATTTCATGTTTTCTCCATTTTTTGAGATGGATGTTTAAATAGGAAAGATCATCAGAAATGAAAATTATTGTATTTATTATAGCCAAACATGTATTCATCTGCCAGTTTAATGTGACATTCACTGAGGAGAGCCAGGTAGAATTTTGAGTGGCCCAAATGATGGAAACAGGTGAGGGGCACAAAAAAAGCCAGAGAGGGTCTTTTTACTAGGACATGTAGTGATAGGACAACAGGGAATGGCTTCTAACTGAAAGAGAGTAGATTTAGATTAGATATTAGAAAGAATTTTTTTTTTTCTGTGAAGGTGGTGGGGCTCTGGAATGGGTTGTTCAGAAATGTTGTGGCTGCCCCATCCCTGGAAATGTTCAAGGACAGGTTGAGCAACCTGGTTTGGTGGAAGGTGTCCCTGCCCATGTCAGGGGAGTTAGAACTAAATGATCTTGAAGGTCCTTTCAAACTCAAGCCATTCTGTGATTCTATGACTGCCAAGAGACAGTGGCTGAATTAATGTGCCTTAGCTCTTCCAGATTAGTACATGTGTAAGATACTGCAGTGCTCTGAGGTCTGGTACAAGTGAGATAGAGGACTTACCATGCATCCATCTTGGCTTTTTTCCTTCCTGTACTGCTCAACCAAAGTTTTGATTATTGCCTCCTGCATCTGGGTTTTGAAACCCTGACCACAGCCAGAGTGACAGAGCTCATTTCCTGACCAGAAACCAGCTGAGTGATCCAGTCCCAGCCATCAGCTGAGACCCTTGGGAGGACAGCAATGGGCTATGGCAGATAACAGGAGCCTGTGGCAGTGGGATGTGGAATAATTTCAAAAACGCTGAGATTTTTCAGGAAGGGATTGTGCAAGTTGAAGGTATTTCTAACTGAGAGATGGAAACCTTCTAGAGTGCGGGATACCCCCCATCATACAAAACCGCTTCCCTCTCCTTTTAAACACATTGGCTGTCCTCTGCCTGCATGTCTGGGCTTGCAGGAGTAGTGGAGAAACAGCACAGTAACTACTCAACCACTCAATTTGTTTTGTACTTTGCTGCCAGGATCCAAAGCCACGCACAGATTTCTACAGAAATTCGTAATTCGGATTATTTCACCAGCATGCCCCCACTGCCAGCAGAATGCCTGGACATTGATGGGGACTGGAACACACTGCCAGTTATCTTTGAAGATAGGTACACAGACATGCCTTGCACAGGTGAGTGAAACACCACAGGGCACAGCTTCACGAAACAGCTTGAGCTGAGAGAGGTACTTCCCCAGCTCAGGATAAGTGATCTCACATCGCTTGGGCTTATGAGCTCAGAAGAAAGTGGGACCCCTTAAGTAACACAGCTGAATTTTAGTGTTTTCCCTAACAGCAGAGTATTTCTTTCACATTTTTCATCTTTAAATTAAGCTGGTTTTTTTAAAGAGCTGGAGGGGAAATCGAGAAAAAAATCAGATCTATTGGATTTTTGCTACAGTACTAATTTAAAGGAAAAACACTAGACTGATATCCCCAGTATGACATCTAGTGGTAAGAAATCTCAGAACAAAACCCCGCCATTTCAATGTAAAGCCCCACACTCCCCTGAAAGGCAGCATTGCCTTCCAAAAAATATTTTGCCCTTCAAGTATTCAAATCAAACTTTTAATTGAGAAATTATTTAGTTCCAGAGCTACTTAGTAAAACCTCGTAGCCCTTACTAGCTTATTCTTTTCACTCAACCATTAAGATTACCAAGGAAGTAATATGTATTAATATTATAGGTGTCCATAGTTTAGTGAATATAACCTGTGATACAAAATCTTCACTCTTCCACAGTTATTCTACTGCCTAAATTTTGACAATGCTCATCAAAGGTATTTAAATTATTAAACTGAGTATTAAACTGATTCAAAGTAAGAGCTATACTATGAACAATGTTGAATGACACCAGGAGTACAGATAAGTATCTATTTTGTTTTGCTTACCTATGCTCTAAAAATTAGCAGTATAGGTACAGTTATACCAAGCAAAGTTTATTTATTAATATTGTTTTCTTTGGCCTAACTATAACTGCTCAGTGAGTGTAATTCTAGTTAAATGCACTCTGGCATGTACATTTGTAATATGCCTTTAATGAATATATAAATTTCATAATATAAATGTATAGAATAATATTTTAGACTTTAAATCCCTTTTTAAAGTCTCACAATTCTTTGGGGTGATTTGTTATATTCTTATAGGTAATACTTCCTTTCTTTCTTTCTTTCTTTCTTTCTTTCTTTCTTTCTTTCTTTCTTTCTTTCTTTCTTTCTTTCAGATCAGAATTTGGAAGTTTTCCCAGATTTTGAGGTTCCTTCAAATACTCAAATGGATGTAACACAGGAAAATGAAGACTGTGCATCAGATGATGCCACTGCAGTAATGAAAGGAGATTTTGGGAAAGACACTCTGCTAATACACACAGACAGGATAAACAGGAATCCCTCATGCCTACACAGCAGTACTGAAGCTGCTGCTAAAGGTTTAAACCAGCACTCCACATCTCAGGTATGTACAGCAAACAAAGAAGGCCAAAGGAAACCTGAAAATATTTTTGTTTCAAGAGAGGAAACTATTTCTGACTCAGAGCCAGGCAATACAGAACACATGTCAGAAGACTTGAAAACATCCAAGGAAGTTTTTTTAAAAGATAATAGACTTGGGGCAGATGTTACCTGTGGAGGCATGGAACCCAGCAATAAGGACTCTCACAAAAGCGAGCCTGTGTTAATTGTCAGTGCTCAGTATGATTGTGGAGCATGTGGAACTGATGGCTTGGAAGACAGGACTGAAGTACATGAACTAGATGAATTTGGTCATCCTGAAACTAATTTCACTTCATCTGAGGTTGGACTGAATGAATTGACCAGTCTTGGAAAACCAGAGGATGCAGACACCAAGACTCATCTCTCTGTTTTGAAAGCTTTGCCTTCACACAGCTGTGAAGTGAAATCAGTGACAAAGGAGCAACGGGGTGAGGAGAGTGAAGAATTTACCCTGATGTCAGGGGTCATAAAAAGATCTTCCTCTATAATATCTGATTCAGGCATTGAAAGTGAACCAAGCTCAGTGGCATGGTCTGATGCTCGTAGCCGGGCCCTGGAGCTGCCCAGTGACCGAGAGATCCTGCACCACCTGGTCCGGAGGCACGCCATCCACCGAAATTCCTTGGAAGGTGGACACACAGAAAGCAACACCAGCTTGCCCAGTGGTATCCAAGCGTCGCTCACATCCATCAGCTCTTTGCCCTTTGAGGAAGAGGAGAGGGAAGTGGAGCTTACCAAACTGACGAAATCTGTTTCAGCTCCTCAGATCAGTAGCCCAGAAGAGCCCACGGAGGAGGTGGATATATCAAAACACATCGAAGCCACCCCAGGAGATTCAGATCAAAACTTAAGAAGCTGCATGGAAACAGAGGATAAAGATGGAAAAATAATCATGGACTTTTCTGAGTGTCGAATCACTACTCAAAGTGGAAAAATAGAACCAAGAAGACATCCCAAACCCCTCCTCAAGCACAGTAACAGTAACACTGAGTTACAAGGGGTGGAAGAGAAAGGTTTTCCAGAGACTTGCTGTAGTCTGGAAAATACAGGACCACCCATTTGTCCGAAGCAGCTGCAAGATAATGTCTCTGAGTGCCTGTCACTGGAGAGCAATGGTGAGTGCAGCTTAAAAACACCAAGGGCTTATAATTACTTGGACAAAAATATAGATAAGGTTGATACATGCATTGAGGATCCAAAGGATAAACTTAAGCCGGACAGTTCAAAAATACCACAGGGCTCCTCCAATAGTAGAATTTCAGGAGAGGAGAGTTTTTCACAAAGCATAAAGGTGGTACCAGATTTTTGCTATCCTGTTAAAGCTCCTTCAGAAACCTCCATTGAATTTCGCTCACTGCGAGGAGAACGTGGCAGCTCTCTTGCTGATGAGAGCCCAGCAGTGTATGCAGAAATGCAGGGGTTGCAAGAAATTGAGCTCAATGACTCACCTGCCTCAGCAGACCCTGCGGCAGGGTCCCACCAGGCTGAACGTCCTCAGGAGCCCAACAGCCAAGAGAATAAACTTGTAGCGAACGGCACCGGGTTTCCTTTGGCCACGACAGAGGGAGTAGCCCTGGAAAGCAGAAAGGCTGCTGATGTGGTTAATCTGTCCGTCTCTTGCACAGCCACCTGTCTTCCCTTTTCTTCCGTGCTCAAAGAGACCCCTGCCATGGCGGGCTCCTCGGCAAAGCAGGCTGCGTTCCCCATCACGCGCCAGCCTCTGGGCTCATTTGGAGTTGTCTGTTCTAATTCAGATGAGATGGATGAAGAGACCAACGAAAGGATGCTGAAGTAAGAATGACTAATTACTTCATTAATGTAATAGTAATGCCAAGAGACCCTGAAACAGTTCAGGACCCTAATGCGCTAGGCATACAGGAGGCTTGCATTTGAGACAGTTGCCTGAGGAATTTCAGTATAAATAATACAAACAGACAAATGGTTCATACAGAATAAATAATCTAAATAGACAGGAAGGATTAAAACACAAAGAGACCAAGATTGCCAAAGATATTAGGTCCTTAATTCTCATGACTAGCAGTGGGATTTAGGTGTCTAAATAATCTTTGAGACCTGACCCTCCTTCATGTAATCAAGGCTATCCATACCAGAGTATCGATCCCAGATAGTCAGTTCACTGTGGCAATGTTACAGACTCTTTTTCTCTTCTGCTTTAATAGCTGCACTCTGTAGCTACACTATGAAATGGGGAGTTCAGATTGGCTGGTATGTCTCAACTTCACCTTCTCAAACTGGAAAAATGGGAGAATTGGAACCATGAATAGCTGGAGAAGAGGCATTATTTTTGTTTCCTGCTTCATTGCTCAATGTGAAAGTGCCACATCATGACCTTGATGTCACAGGGGCCCATTTCACAGATTGGCACTCTAGCACTTATATTTTTCCATTATAGTTTGGTGTCTCTGCTGTGCTGAGGAAAAACAGTAGCACTGAAATTTCTCAACCCATTCAGCTGCCCAAAATGTTGTCTGCCTGCATGAATGTTCATTTTCAACCCAAGCTTTTATTTTTATTCTTTTGAAAGAAGCCTGAAAATTTTTTTATACACCATGCTTAATTCCTGGCAAATCTAAGCACAGAATTTGTTTCTTCTTTGTGAAACAGAACATTTGAGCATGTATTCATGCACATGACTCCAAGGCTTCCAGATGCATGGTTCAAAAGCTATTTTTTTCATTCTTGTGTCCCTTAAAATTTGTTGGGCTGATGTAAGTGATTTCTCACCATTGGACTTGAGTATCTTAGAGGTCTTTTCCAACCTTAATGAGTCTATGATTATATCAAGTGGCCTTAAGATATCCCCAAGCTTTAAAGGTTATATCTCTTGAGCTGGTCATCCCAGTTTTCTACTTTATTCTACACTTACATTGTGATTATTAATTCGTAAATTATCTGGATAAGTTTTACTAAGTCAAAAAGCCACTGAAGAGTTTGGCATCTGCAGCTAGAGAATGCTTTAGGGTGAATTCAGGTGTGAAATTTTAGACCTTTGGTAGGAACGTTGTTACCTTAATTCTTTCAGCATTGGGATGCTCTTCTAAATGCTACTAAATGTTTTCAAAAGAAACCAAAACCAAATAACCCCAAAAATACCTACCATATGAGGTGCATCCTTTAGCTCTAGCTTGAGGAAGGGGGAGAACACCTTCTACCTCACTATAAGTGAATCTGGTGGTGGCAAAATTATACATTTTGCATTTCAGTACCTTTAAGGCCAATCATATTGTCAAGAGGCAAAATTGCTAATTCTGTATCTCAGTCTAATTTTATGAGCTACCAGAAAATTACTTTTTGCTACTCTTTCATTCCTCTGGCAAGGGAGAGTTGATAATGCACTTTAGTTCTTCTCTATATGTAGCCAAATTACTCAAAAACAGAGTTTCTTCTCTTCATTCTGGCATCTCTCAGTCCTAATAGATAAGGAACTGCATCCAGGTGTCTACTTGAAAGCTTAAGACATAATTTCTTGCAAAGAAAAGCCTCTTCATTTCTAGTTTGAAGGTTTGTTGCTGAACACCCAGTTCTATTGTGATTAATTAATGTATTCTCCAGTTTTTATCAGGCCAAAGAAAAATTTAAAAAAGAAATGAAGATTGAAGGATTTCTGTACAGTGACTTATCTGTACTAGCTTCTGATATCCCATATTTTCCACCAGAGGAAGAGGAAGAAAATTTGGAAGATGGAATTCACCTGGTTGTCTGTGTCCATGGATTGGATGGTAAGGCCAGGAAGAATTGCTATTTGTAAGTCATTTTTGTGTAAATTAAAAAAAAAAAAAAAAAAAAAAAAGTCAGATGTTCATCAAGTATGAAAGAATGGAGAATCTAAGTATTTGTTTTAGCTAAGTATTTATTCCTTCTTATGATATTCAGTCCATTGTAATAAAGGATCTAGGGGAATATTAAATATTTTTGCTAATAAATTGGTTCCTGCTACCTATTTTTAGTTTTTGGTTTTGTTTTGTTTTTTTTTTTAAACAGAAATCTACACCAAAGAACATGAGCCCTACCATGTACAGGGAGAGTGCATTACAGTAACTCCTCTTGTCTTTCCACGGATGCTTGATTGTTTTGCAGTATCTCCCCAGGAGAAAAATGTTACTTAAATCCCCAAAACACTGTTATAGATTAGATAGTGTCTGACTTTAGAAAGTGAGAGAATAAAAATCATTCTTCACTCCAGAGGAAGCAGATCCTGGGATGTTTTTATATATATGCTTTCTAAGCAGGAAATTGTTATGTTAAATGTGAACTCTCTCTTGACAAATTAATTTATATCAGTTAGAAAGGTGTAGATGTTGACACTGAAACTACGGAGAAGAAGTGATAGAGGCTCTGAAATCTCAAAAATAAAGAAAAACAAACACTGGCTTCAGCAAGGACTGTTTGCCATTGAATATCCCAGCAGCAGGAACACCCTTCTCGTGAGGTGGTGGTACCTCCTTCACCAACAAAATATTTCAGAAGACTTTGGAATTTCCAAGTACAGAATGAGGCATCTCTCAAAGTATTAGGAATCTGACAGTACTTCAGCACCACCTCTGATTGTGAATACATGAGATGGGCTACTCTGCATCTCAAGGCACAGTCCTATACCCAGCACAGGTACTGAGGTGTCCCTGCGGGCCTCACCTCAGCTTGTCTTTTTTTCTTACCTCTGCTGTTCAGCAAATAGAGGACAGATTTATTCTGGACGTGATCTTTGCTCTTTCTTCCCCAATATTTATGCAGTCCCCCATAGCAGCAGGTGAGGTCTAGCCCACCTGGGGCAGGCTGTGGGAATTCCTGTTCTCTTGCTGTTTCAATGCATGAACCTGAGGTGTGATAACCTTCTTAGCAGCACTTAGCAAGAGCTCCGTGGTGTCAAGGTTATTGTGTTAAATTGACTCTCTGTTGGTTGTTTTTCTGTTGAATTGCATCTTATAAAGTACCATTTGTTCCTAGGTAACAGTGCAGATCTGCGGCTGGTAAAGACTTTTATAGAACTGGGACTTCCTGGTGGAAAACTGGACTTCCTAATGTCTGAAAGAAATCAGGTAGTACAGAGCTAATTTCTGTCTTTCTTTAGATTACTGAAATAGTGCCTTCAGCAAAAGCCTTTTCACCAGCTGAGTGAAACAAAAGCGCTGGGGAATTCAGGGAGTTTTATGTAGTATTTAGTGCAAAGGCCTGGTTCTATTCCTGTCTAACTTGATAGGGAGTTCAAACCTATTGGAAAATATTCCTGGCATTAAAGTCAAAGGCAATGACATTAGCAGTAATAGGACTAGACCTAAGAGGAAGAAAATGGATTTATCCTGCCAGTTTGCAAACTTGGCAGCCTGGTGCCTCTGCAACACAGCACCAACAGAAAGCAGAAAGTTTAGTGATGGTAAATTTTCCAGAGGATGTGGAATATCCAGCAGGTGTTGTCAGCTCCCTTTGCTGCATCAGCCATTGTTTCTTCTCTTGCAGTGTTTATGGGATTTATTTCCTTGAATGATAAACAAATGTCTTCCAGAAAAATTGATTACTGACCTAGACAGAGAAACAGAAATGAATCCTGTGCTTTGCTTGGCAGTGGAGCTGTATTTATGACCAAAGGCCTAACTTTATGCACAAGATAAGGATTTCCATTGTGCAGTCAGAAACCTTATTCTGATTTATGAGTACCTGAAAAATCTGAGTCAAAACTTTCCAACCTTTGTTCAACAGCTTTTATATTCTGAAGTGGCTGGTTGGTGTAAGTCTGTAAACTTGCTACCTTCTAGTGCACAGCTCTGTCAGCAGCAGACCTGCATAGTGAATGTAAGCAAGGTCAAAATAATGAGACCGCTTCATACTTCCATCAAGGCCTCTTCCAAGAGAAGAGAATGTTTTCAGAGAATGAAACATCTTACGACATCTGTATTTAAGATTATCCAGATCCCATAATGGGAACTATTTAGAGGTGTTATTGTCTGGGAAGGTGGGGAAGTTCTCACGGCACCCAAAGTGGAACCTGGGTGGCTTGATGGCTATTTTAATGTTGTAAAGCATCCTGTCCCTGTTTTTCCCTTCTCTGAGAACCACACCGAAAATAACTCAAGAAATTATTCATTTAGCTGGTTTGCCTTATAGAGGAAAATTCAAATCACTTTTTTAAGGCATCCATTTGTGATGCATTTGGACAATCTCAATCAGGCTGAAATGATAGTAAAGGATGGAGATACAATCAGGTGAAATATGATGCTTGACACGTTTTGTTTATGATTAACATTCAGGCTTATATTCTTTCACTTTTAAACAACCTGAAAGGTTTGGGATAATGAGCCTAGGAGGAAATCATTAATTATCAATGCAGACAAAACAAACAGGCAGAAGGTTAGTGGACTGTTTGTAGTTTATGAGAACATTTATTTTAAGTCTGTATTGCAAAGTGAATATGCTCATGTTTTCCTTTGCAAGAGCTGCAATTAGCAAGATGAATTGTGTCACAAAAGCATTAATTACTGATATGTTTCAAAAGCATTAATTACTCATGTTTGCTCTAAATAGCTGTTCCAACATTTGATGATTGTTTTGTGGTATCTCATTAGTAACAAGTTTGATTTAGAGTCCTGCTGGATCGCCAAATTACAAAGTTCTGAATAAGATCTGTCTGTAATCGTATAGACTGGAAATGTATTGCTTTTTTTATTGTCTCACAACTGGCAGTACTGTTGCGAGCAACAAATTATTTGTCTGTCTCTAGCACTCATTCTCTTACTGATGACTGTTGAATAGCAAACACACGGCATTTGATTAAGATGGCCAAACAATTTTGTGATGACATCCTTAGCATCAGCATAACCCTCATGTCAATGTATAATGCTGTAAAGTATTTTATTCCAGTAATCTGTTGAATCCTAAATGCCAAAACCTTTTCTTCCATGTGTAGAGCCTGGTATCTAGAGCAGCTGAGCATTAGCAGTTCTCACCAGTGTCAGGTCAGGCTGCTTTAGCATCATGCTTATGATTCTGGAATCACTCAGCAACCTCTCTCAAAGGAGAACTTCAATTTAAAAGAGGACCCAGAGATTGATAAAAATACCCCTTTTCTCCCCCTTGAACATGTATAAAGAAAATTTACACTGATAATTACATTTCTGCTTCATTTGACTTTGAAAATAACATCAGTCTGCAATAAGTGTCATATATTTTAATTCGTCAACTCATTTTATTTTTCACCAGACTGATACTTTTGCTGATTTTGATACAATGACTGACCGATTATTAGATGAAATTATTCAGCATATCCAGTTGTACAACCTCTCCATATCCCGAATAAGGTAAGCTTTGTGATAGCTAATATTCTGTAACTGTTTGAGTTACATGAGCAACATCTAGTGAAATTAGCTTTTCCTAAAGTGCTCTGTGTCAAAAGCCATTGAATCAGTGAGACTAATTTTTACATTGATATACATGAAAGAGAATCTTGTAGGCTGAAAAAACCATGAAATGATAATTAAAGGATCTTATTGAAAGCCCTGATAGAGTCCCCCCCAGACCCATTTGTGCCATCTTCATGTTTAATTTAAAGAAAACACAGATTGGTTTCATGTTAATGTAATTCTTTCTTTTGCAACAGTTTTATTGGACATTCCCTTGGTAACGTCATCATTCGATCTGTACTAACTCGCCCCAGGTTTCGCTATTACCTCAACAAGTTACACACCTTCCTGTCCCTCTCTGGGCCTCACCTGGGAACCCTTTACAACAACAGCACTTTGGTTAGTACAGGTAAGAGTTGATGGGAAAACTTTGACTGGCTGTGGTCCATGGCAGAGTGCATGAAAGGGCAACACATGGAGGTAGGAATTTATCGTAGCATGACTTGTACATAGATGCTGTAGAAAATATTTGCTGAAGACTTCAAACCCACGCAGAAAAAACTGCAATGAGAGGGGCTTTCAGTATCTACAGCAAGGTCCATCACAGTGCTCCCTGGAAAGCCCAGGAGTGTGCAGCAATGAGAGATGACCCTTAGTCTCCACTTAGTCTCCCACTTCATTTCCCACTTCTTCTGGCGCAAATAAAGAGAGGCATCTGCACAGCTGAAAAAAACCCCATTATTATGGAAATTGAATGTCCCAGATTTCAGTCTTCCCGAGTGTTTTCCTGCTACCATGAGACAACCACAGAATCATAGAATAGTTTGGGTTGGAAGGGACCTTAAAGATTATCTAGTTCCACCCCTGCCATGAGCAGGGACATCTTCAATTAGACCAGTTTGCTCCAAGCCTTGTCCAACCTGACCTTGAATGTTTCCAGGGATAAAACATCAGCCATATCTCTGGGCAACCTATTCCAGTGTCACCACCCCCATTGTAAAGAATTTCTTCCTTATATATAGCCTAAATCTACGCTCTTTGAGTTTAAAACTTTAGACCCTTAGATTTTTCTCCCTTTTGATTAGGAGTAAAAGAATACACAAGACCTCTACGAAAATACAGTGCTATCCTTACTGTAGGCACGTCTTTAACTCCCCTGCATGATGATTTACAAAGGAGAAAAATATGCACCAATTTTCATTCCAGGTCTATGGCTCATGCAGAAGTTGAAAAAGTCAGGGTCACTTTTGCAACTGACCTTCAGGGACAACGCAGATCTGCGCAAGTGTTTCCTCTATCAGCTCAGCCAAAAAACAGGTGAGTAGGGCTTGATGTGCCTTTGTAAATACCAAGGGCTGTCCCACTGGCTTGTGCTGGATTGGCCTGTTCTCCAGGGAGTGAAGGAAATCTGCATTTTGTTAATGATCATTCTTTAAACATACTTTTTAGAAGGGCTGCCCTGTCTAAAATCTACTATCAATTTCATCTGTGCATTTTTTTCTGTGAAAGTTATCAGAGAATGTATTTGCCAAACAACATCAAATAAGTCCTTCATGCAGCAGTAAACATGCACCTAAGTTTATATTCTGCAAGCAAGAAACATCATTCTTGACAGGCCATCATTGCTTAATTTATGCTATGAGATGAAAACCATTTTTCCTTTTTTATTATTTTTTGTAAGTTTAACATCTCTTGTCTCTAGGAAATATGACTCTGTGAGATGAAGAGAAAATTTTATTCGTGTCTATTCTGACACTTCTGTACTACAGAGAGAGATGTATGGCCTCACACTAGAAAAATGATGTCTGAATAGAGAATCTTTTTCCCCCTTCTTTGGTCTGTCATGAATAAACGAAATAAATCTGGCTTTTCTTAAGAAAAGAAAGCAAGCAGAATCCTTCTGTTGAAGCAGTTGTTTTCTTTTAGGAGTTATTTTTAATACTGTGTGTGAACAAACTGGTGCTAAGCATGTAGTGACAAGGTCACTACTTGATGTTTAATTTTTTCTCATACTTTTGTACACTACTAATAGGAAAAAAAGACTATGTTAATATGAATAGAACATCTAAATTCTACAGATACAAACTACATAATCAATGACAGGAAGTTGATGTAAATTTGTGTTATTTGAATTTCCCCTTTGATTCCCTAGCTCTTATTTCTGTGTAATACAGTTGATTACTGCTTTACTACTATCAAGTTCAAATAAATTTGGGTCTACACAAAAAGCTCATATTGTAACTTTCCAAGCAATGAATTCCCAAGCATGTGCTATGAGTCAAAGCAATTTTCTTCTTGTTAGCTTGGTAGACTAGAGATATAAGAGGCTACAAATTAAGGTGTAGTCCTTGAAAATGGAGAAGGCAGAAATTTAAATGTGGAGAGAGTTGTCTGTAAAGTCAGTCATCCAGGTAGATGCTTAGGCAAAATATCTGAAGATGTAGATAGGTCCATATGTGAATGCATCAGCAGGTACTGATTCAATAGACATGTCCCTACTCTGGCACCCTGCTCCCAAAAGAAGTTGGGAGCACCTACAGAGGGAGAAATGCCAGAACCAGTGTCGTGCCTATATTCCCAGATGACTCATTAAGCCTCCAGCAATTTCTGACTTTCTATTAAAGTAGAAGTCCCTGCTGCTACTTTTCTGTCTCTTTAACAAATGTTCCTCATGTTTGTCTTGAGAAAAAAAAAAACCAAAACAACAAAACACACAATAAAATATTTTTCCCTATTGAACCTCTTCACATAAAGTTTTAGATATGGTAACACTCACTGTTGCTTCTCCTACCTTTTACTTCAGACCTAAGTTGCAAACTCAGTTGGTTTGACTGCACAAGAAGAAAATGATAAACTGCTTTAGTCAGGTTTTGGAAAGGCAGCCAGCAGGATTTTTCATTGTGGTGATGATGGTCAGATTTTCTTTGAAAGTCTAGAAATCATAGTTATGGGATGATAGAAATACAGAAAGGGGCCTTCAAGATCACCTAGTTCCAATCCCCCTGCCATGGGCAGGAACACCTTCCACTAGGCCAGGTAGCTAAAAGCCCCATCCAACCTGGCCCTGGTTCTGGACCACTTTCCCGTAAGAGGGAGGGAAAGATGAAGGACAAACCCACAGCTCTTCTGTGCTCAGGACACTCTCTGGACAAGTAGAGTAGATCATCAGTGTCCATTTTCCTACCTTTCTGTTAAATGTAAGTGATGGAGCACTCAAGAGACCCTAGACAGGTCAAACAGCAGGGGCTTGTTTCCACAACTCATCAGTCGCTCCATTACCTCCAGGGAAGAGGGAGGATTTGGGGTTCTTAGTTGATGTACCAGCAGTGTGGATTTATTAAGTGACTGCTGAGTTCAGGAACTGGATTGACCCTAAGGCTCCCTCAACACTGATTTAACGGTGTGACATCATAGCAATGACCTTTTCTTCTCCCTCTCTCTATTTTGTTTAAGAATTTTACTAATTTGTTATTTTTAAATAGATCCTGTTTAAAGGTATAAATATTTGTAAGAATAAGGTGTAAATAAAAGCTTTTTTTTTACAGGTAATTCTTGCTTTTCTTTGTTGACATATAATTAACCTATGTGAGTGCTGATAAGTAAAAAATAGTTCACAGAAGCAGCAGAAATGTGTTTAAGCTGTTATGAATCTTTCTAAGATTTTGTTGCATGTTTTAATAATTACCATCTATTGCAGTGTAGATTTTCAAAAGCCTTTGAACATGAAATAGTCATGCTGACACTGTATGCATTTTCATCACTGTGCTTACTTGTGATTAATGTATTTAATATGTTTGCCACAGGTCTTCAGTATTTTAAAAATGTTGTGTTAGTGGCCTCACCCCAAGACAGATACGTACCCTTTCATTCAGCAAGAATAGAAATGTGCAAAAATGCACTTAAGGACAGACACACAGGTATGTTTAAGATCTTTTATATATTCCCAAGGCTGTTGAAAAATTGCATTTTTGTGCAACTGAGGTCATTACATTAGAAGGGTTTTTCATCAGCATGATGAAAACTCAAATGTTTATTTGATACAGAAGAAAGTGTTCGCTTCCCACAGGAAATTACTGAAATCAATAAAAGAAGCTTTTCAAGAAGCTCTTTTCCTGATGAAAACAAATTTCAATCAGGTCATAATCAAAGGTTTCTTACTGCTTCCTCCCATTCCCTCTAATTTTATTTTTTTTAAAAGTGCTAATAGAACTAGCTCTTGACAATGTTTTTCTGTAGTGTACTGATTTACTTGTATTGTCTCCCCTTATTTTACACATAATGAAATCTCTCTCAACACATCCAAAGTAGGGGGGTTTTCCCTTTGTTTTCAATAGTGTTTGAATGATTGCAAGATAATTTAAGGGACAGATATAAAATCGTACAGGTTTGTAATAAAATCTGTAAAACACATCAGGACTCACCACCAGAGGCCTTCCTATGAGCTCAGGCTATGTGTGGTCCCAGTTATTGCCTTTGTTATTAGAAGTCTTCCTCATTTATGAAATGTTTCATGGCTTCAGTTTGATACCATGTCCAGGAATAATGGTCAGTGCAATTTCATCCCCATTTCACGTATGTGATTACCTAGAAATGGAGGTATTCTTCGGAAACAGAAAGAGACACACAGGCCCAATCAGTGTGGTTACCTTCACACCCCTTACTTAAATGAGAGCTCTTTCTATCCTACCTCAGACATGAATTAAAAGGTAATTCTTCAGCTCTCCTACAGTGGTTGTTCCTTGGGACATGTTTGACCAAGCAGGAGCCAGATCAGTACATTTATCTGTACATGTTTCCTGAGCCATTGTTTCTGCCCCTATAAACACCTCAGCTATCTACATGATGTCCTTCCTGCATTAGCATCCCCAGAGAAGCCCAAATGGACCCGTGTCATTCCAGACCCTCTCACATTGGAATCCCCAGGCAGTGTGAGTCCAACCCCACTACCCTTAAAGAAACACAAGCATTTTCTTCACTGACAGAGAAAAGGTGACTAAAGGCTGAGCACATCCCAGTCCTCATGCTAAGAAGCTTCAGCAGATTCCTCCTCATGGCCAGTGCCTCCATTAGATGAACATCACTCTGGCACTTGGCAAATCTTCAAACTGGGCTGCTATCTCTCACATTTATGGTGGCCTTGCTTCCATTTTCCTTCTCACCGCAACTGCAATTAAACAATACTGGGAAAAAAGATAAGATCTGGGAGCTTTGGCGTGGACATGTGATATCTCAACTCTTTTTCAGGTCCTGTTTATGCAGAAATGATCAACAACCTGCTCCAGCCTTTGATTGGGGCCAAGGACTGCACTTTGATCAGACACAACGTGTTTCACGCTCTGCCTAACACCGCCAACACATTGATAGGCCGGGCTGCCCACATTGCCGTGCTGGACTCTGAACTTTTCCTGGAGAAGTTTTTCCTTGTGGCAGGACTCAACTACTTCAAATAGTGCCTGAAGTATGGGGTAACAGAGGCCAACCTTTCCATTGAGTGGAGGAGACTCCCTTAGCCAAAGGAGTGCAATGTTAGAAATGAGAGCAGGTGGGACTTTCAAACTTTCCATTTCTCTTTCAGAGAATAAAGTGCTATGGCTTTAAGGCATTCAAGCTTCCAAATATTGGTGCTTTTGGAAGAAATAAATATTCCTCTTCAGTTTCTATGTTCTTTGTCCACATAAAGACATGAGCCACTTCTGAAGTACAGAATCAGAATAAGAAGGATGATTCTCTAAATGTGATTGGATCAATATAATTCCTGTTTCTCCTGAATATTAAATCAGGAACTCGGCTGTCCTTGATTTACTGCTCATTTATGTATTAACAAAGCTCTACATTTGTAGCACTTTTGGGGTAGTTAACACACAAGGAAACAAGTGTATGTGAACTCAGGTTAAAACCTTCTTTGTGATGAACTGAGAAGTGTGAAAACCATTTATGAAAGTTTTGGTCTTTCTGTTTATTGGAAGAAAATATTTGGATGGTTCCATTACTGGTAATAATTTGTAACATACAAATTGTACATTCAAATAATGGAAAGGAGTAAAATATTTTACATAGAATGAACAAATATTGATATTTGTCTTTAGAAAGAAACCCCAATTTTAGTTTGGGAAGAATTTTGTTCCAGTTAGACGCTGCCAAACCAAGAGGAGTATATTGGATTACTTATAAAATATCAGTGGCATCTGTTAACATTTCTTCTGTTTACATTTATAGAGGATCATAACTGACTGTGCTTGTTATGATCTTAAAGGTCCTTTTTTTAGTTTTACATTTGTATCAAAGTCCATTTGTTCCAACAGTTTTCATTTTTTAAAAAAATTTATTACTCTGATACAGAATTCAAAATCTTGCCAGTTATACCCTTAAAAGTCCCAAACACTTGTAAAACAAAAGGCTGGAGATACAGAATGTGGAAAGCTTAAAAAATAGAAGGATGTCTTAAGATCCTCTGCAATATTCTATAAATGCTTTGTTAATGCCCATTTGCAGTGCTATATATATCCTAATTATTATACAGTTACAACTGGTTCAAATATTTAAAACTTTATCCATGCAATGATATGTAAGTTGTTTTTAAGTGTTTGAAAAAGAACATATTTCCCAATTTTTAATTTTTTCATCAAATTTACATTAAGATTTTTATCAAAAATTTATCAGCTTTAAAGTGACAATATTCAATAACTTTCTGCACATTTTCATAACATTTTGATAAATTTTCAATGTCACAGCAATTTTTTGAATAAAGAAAAAATAATAATTCTTCAAAATTATTTTTGTTTGGAAGGCAGGCAATTTTTTAAATACAAATACAATTTGTTTAAAAATACAAATGAATAGGTCTCTATATCTTCTAACAAAGATTGTAAAAAAAATTACAAAGTTGGGTTTAGGTGTCAAGACCTTCATTAGTAAACTAAATTCAAGATAGTGGAGATTTGTGAAACAAGAGAATACAAAATGAAAACAAAAAACATCACAGCCACAGGGAAATATTTGTACTTGCAAAAAGCAAAACTAAATTTTTCTTAAAAGAAAAAAGTGAAAAACTTACACAAAATTAGTTCAAGAAAAGTTTTTAGCAGACTGATAAATGCTGGCAAAAGAAAAAGACTGACTTGATAACTAATGCATGTTTTTAAAATAAGAAGGAGAAAGAAGGAATATACCAAAGGGTGAGGTTAGACCACTTGGAAAGGTGCATTGCACATAAAAATCTTGGGCCCTTACAGAGGTAAAAATCATATGGAAACAATTCCATGGTGTGATTCAATGCTGACAAATTTCTTAAACAATAAATATTATCTCAGTACTTGAATTAAATAGGTATATAGTATTGTCTCTCTTTCTTTTTTTTTTTTTTTTTTTTTTTTTTTTCTTCCTTATAAATTGACTGTTAACAGTCAGTTTTACCCAGTTTAAAAATGAATTCTGTCAGGAAACCTGTGGTTTCCTGGTTTCCACTTGTTTGGAAATTCTTTCTCACTTTTTGGCCTCAGTAGTGCAGTGCCAGCTACACTGACATAATATCACAACTTCTTCCTCAGTAAATTGTCTAGAGAATTTTAAATATAATAGGACATGGAGGTTGAGTTGTTATATAGTCCAGCATTTTTGAGCCAGGACAAGTACTTCTTTATGGAACAACAGGAAAGAGAAGCAATCTCTAACCATAAGCAGCCTTCAGTGTGCTGTACAAGGGTCTTATCCACATGTGGAAAATGTTCAGGAGTCTGCCAACTGAAAGTTTTGAAAACCATTTAGAAAGAAGTGACTTTACACTTATATACATGCCTGATGTGTGTGTTTATATAGTCTATACAAAGAATTTTGCTTATTTCCAGGTCTCACACACCAGCTTTCTCAGTCCTGACAATGACAACAAACCAGTGTAGTTGTTCTTACACTCAGATGAGACGTTCTTGCCTTGCCTGGTTTGTTGAACAGCATTCCCAGCTTTCTGTTTGCCTGACTGTGAGAAAAGGGGCATGGGAAGAGGTCTCTGCATTGCTACAGAAGTTGGTGGGCCTTTCCATATGTTCACTTTGAAGTTCTGTACTCCTACCAGTGCTCTGAGATAAATATATCTAAAGGTTTCAGTGCTCCTATTCATACAGATCTCTTTGATGGCTCAGTCTGATTTCAGAGTTGGAGTTGGATGTTTTATAGAGTTGGATCAGGTAACTTACACCTTCTGGGATATGGAAGAAAGCTCCTCTGGAACCTCAGAAAAATCTGGGCAGTATCACTCCTGTCAAATGATAAGACACAGATTTTATCTTCCTTCTGCTGGCAGAACATTGCGGGATATATTGGCAGTAATGGTCCAGCTGAGCTTCCATTTTAAGGAAGTGAGCCTCCCTCACTCCTTCTTCTTTTATTCTTTTTGATGGGATGTTGCCTCTCAGTACTATAAAACCACTCAATTGTGTAAACTATATTGCAAAGAAATCTTCATCGTCATTATAATATAAATAATATCTAAGTTGTTGGACTTCATCAAACTATAGCAATCAGCATGGACTTATTTTCAGATTTTTTATTTACATAGAGAGAAATATATATTAAGAATTATCTGCATTAAAATGTAGCAAAGTAAGTGCACAGTTAGCATCTTTGTTTCTGTCTCAACCCTTGGAATTATAATATATTGTCCTTTCATATAAAGCCTTTAAATATATTTAAGCACGTTTGCAGTATTGCTGCAAGGATTTTCCCTGCAATCTGCACAAGCTCCACTTGGCTTCCTGTATCTATGGGGACAGGGCTTAAATTCTTCAGTGAAGCTCTCACATTCATAGAGGATAAGAGAGTTTTTCAAGACCATGGACAGAGGAGGGACAAACCTGGGGCTTTTTGTAGCTTGTTAATATTAGTGTCAGCTGCATTTGAAGTGAAACTCCATTCAAATCTGTGGGATTCTTCAGTCAAGAAAAAAACAAAGCCAGCATTCCAGGGGTTTTTTTTTAGCATCTAAAAAGCTTAAAACCAACAAGGAGGATCTCCAACAGGTAAAGTGCATTTGGCTATTGAGGTTTTCCAGTGCCAGAGGTGAAGTATGGGCTATAGCCCAGATGAGCAAATACTCTGGAAAGAAAGGTGACATGTAGAAAAAGAGGAGCAGAGCCAGCAGATCTCAAGGCTTTGAAAGACAGAGACAAAGATAGGGGGAACGAAGGAAGACAAGAAGTTCCAGAAGCAGACTGTAGCATTTAAAAGGACTGACATTAACTGTTTTAAAAAATTTGAAGCACTTGAAAACAGTGCAGTTACAGCAATGCAATGGATATCTATGATTCTATGATTATGCCTTTATTAATAGCTGGATTAATTTTTCTCCAATATTCTGTGTCTCGTAGTTCCCATTGCACCCCACTTTTAAAAGAATTTAATATCTTCTGAAATTGATTTTTTTTTCCCTTAGAGATGGATGGAAAGAAATTGCAATATTGACTAAGTGTGAGTAGATGAGGAACAGAATAGTGAGTTCTTTCTGTATCTGGGCTGAGGATTTTCGAGGAGTTGATTTTCAATCTCCTGGAAAATGAGAATCCAATCTCCTGAATCCTTTGGAAATGTTTCTTCTTGGAGAATTGTAGAATGTCCTGTTTAATTTCATCACATAATTGGTACTTAAAAAATTATTGCAAAATGGATTTGTTCTACTAAAATAAAAGTCTTAATTTCTCTCTGTAGTCCGTGAAGAGAGGCTGGTACTGCTGAAAGTCTGAGGAGTGATCCTGTTTTCTGCTTTCAGGGTTATTTACCTCTTTTCCTTGTCCAGAGAACTTACAGTAAGACTCATTTTCTGTGTGTCTAAGACATAAACTGGAGGCTCAGAATTTGTGGTGATGCCCTCATGATTTTTTTTGTCTTTAATGCCGCTGTTATACCTTTTTACAACTTTTGTATTCTTAGTGCTTCTTGCCTACATTCTTGGACTTGTTTGTTAAGCTAAGAGACTCAACATTTTAGAAACTTCCTAGTTAGGGGTTAGTGTGCCCCAGACCCCAAGGTGCTCTCCAGAACACATTCTGTAAACTAAGACAGAACCATCCAGGGGAAGGTTCCTTGGGGAGGGGAGGCTCATTCGAGCCTCTCATTGGGGAATTTTTGATAGATATGCTAATTAGTACGACCTATAATGTTATACCAGATCTTTTGGGAGTGTGCATTGCAGTGTGCATTGAGGTGCATTTGACCTGGATGTGTGCACCTAAGGATCCTTAAAATAAATACCAAGGTAAAATCCCCTTTTCCCTTCTAACTGTGCCTGACTCTTGATTTTAAGACCAGGAAAAGGCATCAGTGGACTGGATGACATCTTCAGTTTTCCATACTTGGGTGCAAATTTTGACGGCACATCTTGACCAAAAGCAAACACTGACTATATGAATGAGGCTCCTTTAAAATCTGGCAGGAACTGTGTTTTTTCCCAGCCTCCAATGAATGCTCATTTCTTTTTAATGAAATTCAAAATTTATTTTCAAAATCAGGTCTGTCCACTGACAATAGAGGAAGTTGAAATTTCTTAGCTTTAAAGAATTATTATCTAAAGACTTGAAACCTTAGCACAGAGCTTTGGAATTACCTACACAAACACTGAGCACTATTTTACTTCAAAACACTTAATAAATATCCACTGACCAATCCTCTTTACTGTTCCCTTGCCAGGAAAGAGCCACACTTAAGAGAGAAAGCTATCAAAAGACAACGTGAAAACTGGGAATTCAAGCCAAAGTCTTCATTAGAATTTGTAGGGTTTTTTGGTGCTTTTTGCCTGCTAAAAAAAAAAAAAAAAGTCTTCTTGCTTTCTACCTCCGCATTTAAAATAGCTGAATGGTGATGAAGGAGAAAGGTGAGAATTTCTAATAACAGGGTGAGACTCTCGTGAAGGCTTATGCAAATATCCCATGAAATTTAGTATATAATGAAGAGTCATGAAGCATTTCTGAAGCATCTCAGCATGTCAATATGTGTCAGCCTAGCTAAATGATTATTTTCTTTGTGGGCTTAAATTTCCATTTATAAATTATCATCAGAACAGCCTAATATATTTCACTCCAGCTGGTTATTTAGATGCTAAAGGTCATGTCCATGGAGAACTCTTATGGAGAGCTTTTTTTTATTTCAATACATATGCTCAGCAATTTTGATATGTTAATATTGTTATGTAATTGACAGTTTCTAGTTCAATTTGCCTCCTCCTCCAAATTTTCAGTGTTTATTTAATCATTGAATTGTTTTCAGGTTATAAACCAGTATAAATACAGGTCTATTGGAGTCAGTGTTCGTCTTCTTTAATGGTTGCTTTATGGGTGTAGTAGCAGGGTCACAGGAGAAATAATCACTGAATTAAAAATTACACAATTAATGTTTGGAGTCATAAAATTCATAGTGGGGGACTTGTTTAGCTGCAGTTCACTCTCCTCTTGTTTGGTTTTTGCCTTTTGGGTCAAACATAACCAGAGCAAGGTTGTGCCTCTGCCTCTGTTCATGGTTCCCTTAATTTGCTGTTCCTTTGAGATGCCTAAATTGCCCTAAACTACTGTTCTGCTTTGTCCAGCCATTCCCACATTTGCTTGGTCATCTTTCCATAACCTGACTGTATCTCCTCCATATACTGTGAAGTCAGTGCAGACAGGGATTCACAAATACATCCAGCACTGCCATTCCATTTATCCAGGAGTGGGACATAGTGCTCACGCATTCATTCCAGTCAATTTTCTCAGCCCTTTGTGAGGACTGCTATGCACCTATCCAGACATGTTACAGATGATAGAATATTTTGTTTCAGAAGGAACAGTTGGTAGTATCCCTGTATAATTCCTGTTCAAAGCAGGATTATCATGAGAATCATGGTAAGGTCAGCCATATCATTTTCATGCTGGATATTGAAAACATCTGGTGATGGATATACTACAGCTACTCTGGAATACCTTCTCTGTACATCACTCCTAGGGAAAACAACCAACCATACAAAAATTGAATTTAAAAAAAGGGCAATTTAAACTTCCTGAGCTGCAGCATCTTTCTGTTACCTTTTTTTATCCCACCTTTTTATTCCATGGGGGTGATCTGTTTTCTGGTGTGGTTGTAACTCCCTTTTCTATGCTTTCAGACAGCTCTTTGTCACTTGGTGTCTTTTGTTCCAGGCTAGACAAGCCTAACTCAGCCCCTCCTCAGAAACTGTGTGCTTAGACTCCTCACTGTCTTGGCAATCCTTTGTTGAGCCCCATCCAGTTTCTCAACCCTGAACTGGGTTTAAGAGGCACCAGGAACTGGCAAACTTCCTTGCTGCAGACTGGTGCCTTTTTCCTGTTCAGAAGGGCCTCAGTGGCTGCTGGCACTCATCACATCCTCTTCCTACCTGAGGCTCTAATCCAAAGAGCTGGAGCTGTTTTCCTGTTGCCACAACTGGAATCTTCCAGCCCACTATGAATTTATCTTTACTTTGTGCACAGATAGTTAGGAAGCCTAATGTGACCAGAGCTGCTGCTGTTTCTTCTCCATTTTAGGAAGACTGTATAATACATCTGCACTTCCCTAAGAGAAATCCATGCACTGATTAGAAATGCTTATGGGAACAGTTTAATCAGTGTTAAAGTGTTAAAATGCTTTAAATGCAGATGAGTCAGGCCTTCCCCTCATAGGATAAAAGCATAAAGAATAAATATATGTAAACTCTTCTTATGCAAAAGGTCAGACTAAATTAACTTCTGTTACAACCTTGAAACTTGATTTCTCTGCTTTTGAAAATTCAATTCTCTACTTTCACTCAAAGTGCTGCAAGATGCTCTTATCTGAGTAGCAACCTAACCATATCTGTCTGAAATGGATTTGCACGCATGCTTATATGTTCTGTAAGTCCAATGTCTATATGCTAATTGCACAGAGCTTCATGCCTTCAAGTATCTTCTGCCTCTGCAAATATGAAACTGTGATACAATGAGTTCTTACTGCAATCCATCACGCCTTCCAGTCTTCGAAAGATATCAGCTACAAACACAAGCAGCTTATCCAAAGGAACAAAAAAACCCTTCTCCACATGAAAGTCCAGTCTTCAGTAATTCTTTTTTTTTTTTTTGGAATGGGTGTTTGGAATACTGTGATGGCCTTGCTGTTTTTATGCATCCTGTAAATGGGGTAACACTAATAAGTATAACTGCTTTTGGTGCTGAACACTCCAGTATTTCATGCAACTAATTTAAGAAGTTTATCATTCCTTCCTGAAAGCATTAAGTGCTAGTAGAAATCTACCTGTTCCAGCCCTGGGGACACTTACTCTTTCCTACTTTTATGTGTCTAAGACTATGTGCATCATTCCCAGCTGTGCAAAGATGTCAAGGCATTTCTGATACTATCAAATATGGAGCCACGCGCATGGGAAAGGCTGAAGAAGAGAGTGGGAACGCTTTTGATGTAAAATGAGTCATCACTTTCAGTAAAAATGAAAATATAAAGTGTAGCTCTTGTATGCCATCTCTACCATATCATATATACCCTAAATACATATGTATACAGGAAGTGTCCTTTCCCATAGGAGCTGTATGTTATTCCCATATGTGGTGAACGTGTGTTCCCATACACAGTGTATATACACCACACCATACCCAGGAGGAAGCTGGTGGTGATCATTCAGCCTAGCAGGTTTCTGTTGCTTTTGGGGGCAGTTTACTTAGTTGTCCTCCAGAGCTCCTGTGTTTGCTGGCTTCATCCACCTCACTGGAGGAGAGAGATTGTTTTGTACAGTGATTTGTCAGCCTCTTGGCACACCATTAACTGACTAAGCTTATCTAAGCAGTCCTGAGTTTGATGTGTGTTATCTGCCACCCCCATGGTTTCCATCGTCAATGCAAAATGCAAAACTGAGTTGCCCTATCTCCTAAGACAGGAAGCTTGTCACCATCTTTTAATTTTCCTTGACATCCATCCTCTTCAACCAAGCATTCATTTTTTAAGCTGGTAGATTGATGATTTATCAGCTTTGCCACTCTTTTTACTAATTTTAATGTTCCATATATTTGACTATGCATCCAGTTTGGGAAATTAGCTATTTCCTTTTTCTGCAGTTAAGTCTTCTTATGAAATATGAAGGAGATCAGTCAAGAAGCCTATACAAGCCATGGTATTCCTTTGCCACTGCGTATCTGGGAAAAAACCCCATACCACTGAAAACTCACTAGTATTTGTAGAGTATTCTATGTTTATTTTCTACTCTGTTTTGCCAAGAAAAAATATACACTGATGTTTTGTCCTATTCCTTTTTGGGTCTCCAGGTGAGTCAGAGTCTAGATATAGCTCTGTTAGACTGAGGGGAAGGCAAAGATACAACCTCCTCCTGTCTAGGATGTGACTGAGATGGCAGTAATGACAGAGAAATCGAAAAGAACAACTTCCCAAATCCTATCCAATTCCTCAAAATAAATCACTCCAGAATATTATTGGATGTTTGGTAAAAGTATCAGGTCAAAACCAAAACACAGATCAGTATATTCCAAAACACTAAGTTCAGAAGTAAATTGAAATTTATGTTGGTATTTTTCTACTTGGATTTTTTCTCTAATAATAAGATTCCTTAGAAGTAGAACAGTTTAACCTAAAACTTGTTTTCTTGGACTTGAACAATGAATCTACTTATTATTGAGGGTCTTAGGCCTCAATCATCTTTATAACTCCCTCAAAATATACTCAAGTCCTTTAAAAAAAAAATCTGATCTTAAATTTCTATCTTTCAATTATGCTTAGACAATTAGCCACAGCATCTGAGACATCAGAAAATTAAACTGTCTCTATATACAGAATTACCTTCAATTAACAGTATAAGCCTTAAGTGGGAAAGACTTGTCTGCTGGGAGATCTTCCTTCTTGTTTAGAGGAAGTTTATGTTGATGAATCTAATTTCATCAAATAAAGTAGGTGAATTCTGTCCTCTTTCTTAGCCCTCTGTTCCATGCTGCAAATTCAGGAACTTAAACATTCTAGTTTGTGTTACAAACAAAAAACATCTCTGAGGCAGGTTTTGATTGATGTCATGTCTTTCCCTGTATGCAATGTACAAACACTCTGGTTTTGGCACTGGAACCATATTATTGGTTTAAGAGTCCTGGAAACCTTAATGGCACTCTCTTCAAAGTATATTAAAATTGTAGCCCTCAAAATCAGGGTTTAACTTTTTAATAGTTTAAGTTAGCAACGGCAGAAGTAACCACATTTTTACAGAATCTATTCAAATAGAACAATTTACACTGCTGGATTAATTCTCAGCTCAATGGTAACACCTAAAATTGGACCTTCACTGTTCCTCAACTGACATGTGGACTAGAATTCAATGGACAGGAGCATAGTTCTGCGCAGATCCTTACCCTGTGTTTCAAAGAGTTACCTTTTACTTATTTTATTAAATATTAAGAAAATACCTCTTGGAATTAAATCCTACTGTTTCCTGTAAATAATTAGCTCTGAAAGTGGTTGTATATATGCACACTTACAATTTTTAGTTAACAAAGGCAAGGCTAGAAAATTTTTGAAAGAAATAATACGGTTTGAGGTTTTTTCAGATAGGCAACTGCCAAAGGCTATTGGGCTGAGTTTCAAATGAGTAATTTCATCTTGAGGCATTTCAAATTTATGGGGTTTTTAATCATAAAAAAACTGTACAAACTCAAGTGGTTGGCCCCTGAACTTGATAACCATTTGTACTCTTGCACAGTGGATGTAAAATAATAGCATTGGATACATGCCCATGTTTGTGCACACAGGCTGCAAAGCAAAGCATCAGAGATATATCCTTCTCCAAGTACTTCCTTTGGGGCTGATTGTTCAGGGCAAGCAATATGCATGATATAACTGGTGCATGTAACAGTAACTACAACATTCTGCAAATCTGAATTTAGACAGTAACTTGATTCTGAGGCTGAGCTTTGCAGATGAGTAGTCTATGGTATTTTTAATTATAACCCTTTCTGTGGTCTGAATATGAGTACAGCCAATTCCATCATGGGACACTAGAGGTTGGACTTTTAAATGAGACATTATTATATTTGATTGAGGCAGTTATGTTTCTGAAGAATTATTTCAAATCAGATAGAAGAGGCAATAATTAGAGGCTGAGAGCTTAGAAAATCTGTACTATTTTTTTTTAAGACACCAAGATTTACAACACATGCTCTGTCTGCCTCTCTCTAATTTACTTCCCTTTCCCTAATGAACATTTGTCAACTGCCATACACTTCAATTTTCTTTAACTATGTCTGTCAAGATTTAAGTGAGACTTACATCAAAAAACCAAAACTAATCTCTCTAAGTGGAAACATGTGAAGTTGAGTCAATTCCATGATATTTTAGGGTAAATGCAAATGCAAATCAATTTTCTTGAAATGTAGGTTCAGACTCAACAGCACTTACAAGGTCTTTACTAAAGGTCTGATGCTGAGAAATGCTGGTCAAATGCACTCTTGGTATAATGGACAAGATCTGCAAGGATTAACTTGTTGAAGAGCTTTATACAGCCCCAGGATCTTAACAAATGGCAACCAGCAGCATCCATGGCATCTCAAAGTCAGACCAACACAAGATAACAAATGTTCTGGATTCTTTTTAAGGCCGATTTTCCAGTTGGTCAAATGTGTTTTAAAAGTAACGTCTTTTTAGACAAATGCAGACCTCTCCAAGGGATCAAGTCAATGGATTAGTGTGGACAGATCCTTATAGGTTAAGGGAAAGGGCTTTTAATTTTTAAATCTACTACTTTGAATCATGACCATACAATAAAGCTGAAGAAATCTGACATGGTCCCTTGTATAAACAAGATCATGAATGTAAAGCTTATAATGCCACTGTGAAATTTTAATGCTTATTTATTATGGTTATGATGAAACCTGTATAATAAGAGGATTATGATGATAATAATAATATAATAATAATGAATAGTCATCAGTGCCAATATGATTCTACTATTTTTCTACATCTGCTTTATCGTGGCATTTTGTGTAGCTTGTGTTCTGTGTAAAGAAATGTCAATAAAACCTTTGCTTCCTTTTGTCTGTACTTTCTGTGGTTCTTGTTTGTTAGGAAGTTCCCCAACCCCTTTTGTCCATGTAGCTCATGGCACACATGGTAAGAGTGATAAAGAGAAGTAGAATAAAAGATGCTCAAGTACAAACAAATTGATGAGCTATATGAAGGACTCTGGCTGGTGCCTTATCCCTGGAACTGTTCAAGGCCAGGTTGGATGGGGCTTTGAGCAGCCTGGTCTAATGGAAGGTGTCTCTACGCATGGCAGGGAGATTGAAACAAAATGGTTTTAACATCCCTTCCAACCCAAAATATTCTGTGATTCTATGCTTCAGACTGTCCTTCTGTTTGAAGCATGAAAACCATCTCTGAATTATTGAATAGATAATTATTAAAAAAAGTAATCATGGTCTAAAAGGCCTTGAACATGGAGCTCTTTTTGACCATTTAAATGAATGAGACTTTGAAGAAGCAAAACCTTGAAGGCAGAAAATTAGTAAATGTTAGGACATTTTGTAGGTGGTTTTGTGTTTATTGTTTAAGAACAAATTTCAAGAATGCTATTTGTAAGTAGACTTGAGTTCCTTTGGCCCTGTATAATGTGACTGTGAACTTCCTTACACCCAGCTGCACACTGTTACCAGGAGGTTAAGGAAATTGGCGGGCTGGGGTTGCAGGGATTTGCTGTTCCTTCATGACTCTATGGCAATGCCTATACAAGTGAACTAAACAAGTACAGGACATTTCTGCTTTTACTCTAGTCAAAAGGACAGGGACTATAGCCATAAGTTCTGGTCTTAACTCATAATTTCCATAAAAATACATCTGCACTTAAAATTAGTCACAGCTGTACACCAGCAACACAAGCTCTGCTTATTCTTCTATCAAGGATATATCCTTCTCTCTTTGTTTTCTTCAGAGATATTTACAGACTGTTGATGACATTGGTAGTGTAATGTTATATGACGGCATACAACCCTGTGTATCTGTCTTGGGAAATGGGAAGGATGGAAGTGAAGCAGAGCAGAGTCCAGTTCCAGAAGTTTCCTGGTCCTGATTAGTGCTTTACACTCTTTCAGGCAATTCTTGTGGAAAAAGAGGTGTTCAGAGGTGTCTTCCCCAGAGACTCCAAAAGACAGCAAATTCATTGAGAAGCTGATGGAAGCCCTTAGACAACCAGAGAGGGAGTTCAAAATTTAGGGCATTGCTGCCTTCCTGTAGCAAACTGATTAGCAGTCAGCAAGGTCTGTGTTGTTGTGCCTGTGTCTGTATAGACAGTTTTTTTCCTGATGCATTTCACAATCATATCAAATGGCAAAGGGGCCAGCAGCAGGGAGGGCATAATTAGTGCATTGGTTAAACGCATTTTCCTTTCTATTATAATTAAATTCCTCTCTCACAGGCAGAAAATGAATTGACCTCACCTTAATCCCAACAAGTCATTTATTCATCCTCAAAATGTTACAGCCAGGAGTTGGCACATTCTCTGTGATTTGGCAGAATGCACCTGAAAGCAATCAGGATAAGCAGGTACTCTGGTCAATGCCAGGAGAGACTCATCACAACTGTGTAGGAAAGCCAAACCAATGCCAGTTTTATGACATCTGGTCCAAACTGGTATTTTTAGTGCATTATTTAAAAAATTGCTAAACACCCTTACTATTCTTCTGAATCTAATTGTGGTAATATCATAAACTATATCCTCCTCGGAATCTAATTTTGTGCTGGGGACTCCTAGTGAAGAAACACCAAGATTTGATGTAAGGGCTGTCCAAAATGAAGCAGGTGTTTTCCAAAAAAATCTGTGGCACAGTCTATATCCTGGTTAGGTTTTAGTCATATATGGGATTCCTAGACCAATAACGCAAAATAAGAGCAACACTTTTAGAGAAGGCCTCCATTTTCTCAAGGGCAGTAAACAGGTGCCCATAAGGGGGTGAAGGCTTAGTTTGGCCCTCTGAATAAATTCTTAGGGAAGTGTAACAGGAAAGGATATGTGTGCCCTTGAGAAATGGGGGGAATCACAAAGAACTCCATGACAGGCATGAACAATATGAAGTAGAGCACAGGTGACATGAGCTTTTATAGTCTTTTCAAGCCTAGGGACAGTCTGCTTTTTTCATTTGTGGTTGGAGAGCCAAAGGCAAGTAGGCAATCTGCTAAAATATTACTCTGTATAGCCCAAGCAAATCTGGTCTAAAGCCTTTCCAGCACTTGGAAGCACTGTGTGTTCGCTGTGGTTCTAGCCTTTGGACGGTTGGGCTTTGGTCCTGTTCTTCCAGATGTAACCACACCTGTAGCTGCAACCTGTGCCCCTTCCCATAATACTTATATTCCAATCTCTCTCTCTTTTTCCTCTAGCCTGTGTTTCCTATACAAACATATCTTCATTCCCTGCTCGTTACCAAAGATAGTACCCACTGTGATGCACAATTGACATTAAAAGTCAGAAGACAAATTCATAGAGAATTTGTGCAGATCCAAGCACCTATTTACACAATTAAGACTACAATCACCAAACAAATAAGCCAAAACTGGTCTGCTGGAATTGAGGGTTAATTACTGAAGAAAAGAGTAAGTGTGGGTTTTCTACGTTTCATCCTTCTGGGTGTCATTGGTCAGACACTGATATGCACTGAGTGGTGGTTGGTGGCTTTAGCAACCTGTTCTTCAGCTTGAATGGTTCCTGAGAGCTTACACTGGCTTGAGTAAGTTTTTATTATTGTTCTCTAGAGAGGTTTCCTCTCCGAGTCAGAGAAGGAGTGAGACCTGCATTCATACACTGTCTCACACACACACAAACACAGAGATAGTATCATTATACATACAGTTAATTCTACTTGTACTAGTTTGATAGAGATCACAAGTCAGAATTATAATTTAATAGGAAAATTAAAATAAATGGAATAGTACAAGAACACTGGCAGAGTCAGGATACAACCTGACACCCTGTTAGTCACGGTGGTGGTAGCAGTACAAATGAAATGGTTCTGTTGAAGTGGTGACCCTATAGAAGAGTCTGGTCTTCACCCAGAAGTCCAGTGACACTCCCATCCTCTGAAAATCCAGTAGGTAAGGACTCGACTCGTTGTGCTATTCCAAAACCCCAGATTATATCCAGGTGGGAATACTTGGCTCCTCCCCCCTGGGTGGAGCATCTCACAATGGGATGATGTAATTCTAGGAGTCATGCCTTGATGGCCCATTAACAGCGATAGCCCCAGGAGGGAGTGAGCAGGGATGAGTCAAGGTAAGAGATAATGAACACTGCCCCACCTGCTTTAACAGTTTGTGAAGATGATCATAGAATACACACTTTTGGTTGCATCTTACATTGTAACGTAGAACACTACTGTAGGCAACTAATAAATTCACCTTCATGCAAAATTTCCTACATATGGAGACAGATGAAACTCAGCCTGTGCTTTTCTTCCTTGAGCCATGACTTTGAAAATAAGAACCAACACCCTGACTGAAAATGCTTCCATCATTGCTTGCCTTTTCTCCCCCTCACTATGTTTTCTGCATTTTGCATTCAAATTCATCCATTAATAAATAATTAGTAGCAATTTTTGCACCTGCATCTAGGCTATATTCATCCCATGAGCACCATGAGGTGCTCATTGCAGGGACTGAAAAGGAATGTATAGAAACATGAGAAGTCTGCATTGCATTGTGCAGTAGGATAGATTAGCTCAGGAATCACTGACTATGCTCCATCAATTTGTTTTATACAGACCTGGTGATTTCTCTATCAAATTTCAAATTATTTTGGGGGACTTGGACATCAAATTCATAGAATTGTCTCGCTTTAGAGAAAACAAACTCCTGCCACAAACATGCATCTTGCCCAGTTGTATAATCCAAAGCTGCCACAAGCTTTTTAGCTGCAGTTATTTATGGATTACCCTGTCTGATCTTTAATGTGGGACATATACAGCAATACCTCTCTAGAGCTGTGCACTACTGTACTAACTGTAAAGAAGCAGCAGGCAGCTCAGAAAGAGCATCCTTAAGAAGCTTTGATAAATCATAAAAGCAATCTGTACATGGCCGGGAGACATAGCTAGTCAAAAAGAAAGTTATTTTAAATCTCCAGTAACAGTAATTGCAGACTCTCCCTGTCTGGATCAGTCTGGGTTACATGTGAATATACCCAAGAACATTTTGTGGTTGTGTAACTGCATCCTGCCTCATCTCCTTCTGAACAGCTTCGACAAGCAAGATCTTTGGCAGGGCAAAACAGGCAGCACATCTTTGCTCCTATTCTCAATGTTAAATTCTGAGCCCAAACTGGCACCTGCATGTCTGTGTCATTTCTTCCACAGCTGAAATGCTGCTAACTAGTGCACCAGAGGGGTCGCATTAACCGGCCCAAATAACCTGCGGACTCATTTAATACACAACAGGAAGGCCTTTGCCACTGGAAATATTCAGATGGAAAACAGGAGGGATGATTCAGATTTTGTTACTTTTATACTGGCTTCCCAAGCTGCAAACCATTAACACTTTTAAAAAATCACGGGGATTCTTACTCCTACAGGCAGTGGAAAGTCCCAAGGGAAGCCTGAGGAAGAGGTGTCTTGCCCTTGCCAGCAGCCACACGAGGTCAGTATTGGCTCATACAATTAGAATGAGCTGTGCATTCCCTTGAATGTCATTGTGCACCTGCCAGGGCTGTGATGGGCCAAGGATACGATGCTGGAAGTAACCCCAGGCAGATGTAACACCATGCCCAAGCACAGAACCAAGTGCACCGTGGAATGGTCACAAAGGCAAAGCTGTGTGTTCTTCTGATGTGCAATGTTGCCTCTGGTAAATATTTTCTCTTTCCAGACTACCACCATGTGTCCTGGGGGTATGTGAATCACAGTTTCCTTATGTTTTCCCCATTGTTGATGACATAAATTGGAGATTCAGACCCAGCATGTGGCTTCGTGTCCATAGACTGCTTTGTGCTTTATATCATGACCTTTTTAGAAGTTGGACATTGAGTTCTCACAAATCTGTTTTCTTCTACAGGCTGTTCAGGACTCACTGTTTCTTGTTAACAAAACTGTGAGCTCAGATTAGGATATTTCACTATCAAAAAGCATGAGGACACAGAGCCTCTTGAATTTAACAGGAACATTTCAATAGATCAAGCTCTTAACAGAGGAATTGCCATGACACAGTAGTCAAATACCACCTTTGCTCTTCTTACAACTTACATTAAAATGGCCAGTGAAGCTTTGGTAATCTGAAGGCCTCCCAGAAATTACAACCATCTCTTCACTGGAAGGGTTTTCAAGCATTGGACCTGCCTGCCCAGGGGAGTGATGGAGTCACCATCCCAAAAAACATTCGAAAAACCTGTGGATAGGGCAATTAAGAACATTGTTTAGTGATGAACATGGTGGTGGTTCTGGGTTTATGGTTGAACTTGATGATCATAGAAGTCTTTTCCAACCTTAATGGTTCTATGATTCCAGAAGAAGAGAATATTTTTTTGTCTGAAGTTAAATGAAAAAGCCTCGTTGTATTTTTCCACTGGAGAATATGCAAGTACTGAATTTGAAACAGAACAGATCTACTTGGCTGGATTTCTTCCTTCAGTTTGAATATCCCTAACTATTTTAAGGAATGATGCTCTAGAGCTTGTGTTGAAAAATTTAATCCATTCTACCGGCAACATGTCAAAGCTCAGCTGAAAGCATAAGCTGGGTACATTCTGGAAACCTTTTTAGGTTTCTGGGCTCTTGTGTTCTACACTTTCTCTTCTGTGAGATGATTCATACAGAGAAAGATTAATTCTGCATTAGAACAACTGTTTTCTCTGTTGCCATATTTTTGGTGGTATAAACACAAACAACAAAAAGACAAATCATAGTTAAATACTATAATCCTCTTAAACCTCTTCAGCAGGAAGCCAGCTGTTGGTGGTGTTATAGTTAAGAAACAATTTTCTATTTTAGTTTAATTTTAGATTTGTTTGTTTATTTTTGCATATTTGTTTAAAAGTCTTCCAGTGTGGTTGTCTCTGGAAAAAATGCAGCAGCTGGACCTACTTTTCCCTGTTGCTCTGCTACACGTTGGCTGTTCTGTGAGGATATCAGAACAGCTACCTATGTGCTTGCTTCTCTTTTTGTTAAAATGGATGGAAATTAATAGATAGAAATTGATAGAAACACTGAGGTCTTTCCAATCCAGGGTTCTCTTGAAGCATTCTAGGAAACCCTTGCTAACTCTTCTGCTTGAGATAGAACAAGTCCATTTGTCTACTTTCCCAGCTCAGGTCAGATTCAAGTGCAGTAAATAGCTCTGCTCCAGAAATGAAATCCAGGGTGAAAATGTGTCAGAACCAAAGGGGAAGTGCTTCAGCCCTTCTGGCTTCCACAGCAAATGACAGGATCACATTGTACTACTGTTTGTCCTCTTCCATTCCCTCTTAATCCCAAGGGAGGATTCAGGGCACAGACACTGCTTTATGTTTTATCCTGGGATCTAAAAGTAGAGTGAAATTACTTCTATGAGGGTGATCTTTCTTTCAACCAACCTAAAATAGTGAATGTCTCAGCCTCCCTGGGAAAGGCTTTCAAATGTGCATTTCTCATAATCTCATACAAGGAAAATGGAAGTTCAAGTCATGGAAAACATCCTCAGACACAATTATCTTACCACATCCTCAGACAAAATTCTCCTACCTTACTTTGAGCCTACTGCAATGCCATTCAGTTTCTCTTGGAAAAAAAATTTCCATAATACAGGTCCCATGACACAAACACAAATACCAAATCATACCCCCAACTCTCACTTCCTCTTTGGGATTGCTCTTACCAGCAGCACATGCTGAATGCCCTCCTGCCCAGTGAACTTCCCACAGGAATACAAATTACTTGTTAATATAAATTTTCCAGAGGGGAACTGAAGCCAACTCGAGTCTAACAATTTTTTTCTACCGAGGAGTTTATCAGTTTTATTCCCATCCTCTACCACAGGTTTATTGGAAGAAGGAGATCTAAGGAGTGCAAATTCCTCATGGTGGTCCTTGGTTTGCAGAAGTCTTTGTGGTACAACTTTAGATCTGCACTGAGAAAACTCTGTTTCCCTTAAGTTTTTGTGGGTGTTTGTTTGTTTGTTTGTTTGTTTGTTTGTTTTAATAGGATAATCTTGTAGGTCCAGCTAAGCACATTGTCTTCAAGGGTTGGGTGCAGCCTCCATGTCAGATGGTAAATGGCTGAAATAAGGTATCAGAGGCCAGACCAAGTACAGTCCTAATGTAGAATGAAACACACCAAGCAGTAGAAATTAATTAAGAACAATAGACAATAATAATAATTTAATAAAAAATTTAAAAGCCTTGTTGGAGATCACTCAGTCAAGACCTTGGCAGAGGCTTTTAAAGCTTCAGACTCCTTTATCAAGACTATTTCAGCTATCTCTGCAGTGCTCATCCTTCACAGAGGAAACAATGTAGTTCTGAAGTGCTAAGAGAAGCAAGCAGGAACAAAACAAACCCGATAATTGAGAGACCCTGAAAATGCTCATATCATGTCACCATGTTTTAACCACTTGATTAATCTTCATCAGGGCAATTTTGAAGCAGTATTCCTAGTAGACAAGAGTGCTTATAAGTTTTGTAGTTTCAAGGCTTTTAACAGAAATTCTTCAGTGGTTCCTCAATTAGTGCAAATATTGACCCCCGGCTTTGAACAAGGCAAAACGGAAGAGTGAAATCAATTAAACATATCCTCTGACTGCCAGTCCAGGAAGGAGAGGTTTCCAATTGATCCTAAAGGAGTAGTGATTGGTGAAGAAGTATCACTGCTCCACTTGTTCTCTCAGGGTAAAGGGGTTTCAATATTCCGTCTGCTGTATTGTAGACTATTTTCTTGAGGAAATGATGCTTGTAATGTCCTGCTAAGCATTTTAGCTGGAGTCCAATTTCATCTAAATTTGATGGAGAGATAGAATTCACTTAGGTATTAAATCCTCACCCCTGTGCACAAGACAATACATCAGAAAGAAAAAACCAAAAAACCAAAACAAACACTGAAGTGCAAACCCGGTCTTTATTAGCTATGTTAATTTGCTCATTTTGTTTTAGCAGCAGAGCAATTCAGCATCAGTATAGACTTGATTTATAAGGATTATTTATTGCTTTTGAAAGTAATGACTAACACTAAGAAATCTAAAATTATTGAGTAGTTCCTGGAGTTCTTAAGTAATAAAGTTAATTCTCCTCTTGTTCTCATTTTCCCCTTTAAATTTTAAAAGCACATTTACCCAGTCTTGCTAGTAACCCAACAATATTTTCTTTTGCCTTCTGAAAGGAGTTAGCATTAATAACTGAGTGGCCAGTGTGCTCATCTGAACACTAAATCTACACTATAAATATTGAAGGGATTAAAATCTCATGATATTACAAAGTTAAAATTTATGTGTCATGAGGAAAGATAGAAGAGGTGAAAGTTACAGGGAAAAGACAAGATACAAAATTTTTCTCAGACTGATATCCAGTATTGCTGCATTCAGTCTGGGCTCACAAGTGGCTGTGTCTCACTCTAAAGTGAAAAAAAAAAGGGCAATAAAATTCACCAGGGGTCTTGTTCATCCACTCCATCTTCACCAGTGGCAGAGGTGAATGATGTTCTCACTTATCAGTGTGCCACATGCATGTTGTGAGGTTATGAACAACCACATCAAATGCAAATAGTAACAAATGATTCCCAAGGTGCCTGTCTCTCAGGGTACCCACTTCTCTTCACTGCAGTAGCTGTGTGTTTTCAAATACAAATATTAAATTTGTACTGGAGAAGCTGATGGAAACCAAAATCTCATCTCACATCTGGGGTCACCACAGACAGGTCAGTACTGTCAGATTTATATTTATATTTATTTATATTTCTTAGCCTGATGTATTGTTCCTTCCCAATGGGTCGAGCAGGTTTTGTCCTGGAGCCAAACTAGAGCTCAGTGACAAAACCCACTCTTGTTTTGTTATTTGATGACTGCCAAACTGTAACTGATGCTTTTTGACAAAATGCCTGTGCCTGTTAGAGCTCCCAGATGCAGAGGACTCCTGATAACTCACAGCAATGGCATTAATGTAGTGGGCATTTTGTTCAGCTTTCCTGGCTGTTACTTACTGCAATACCATAGTGTGATGAATAACCAATTGTCCGTGTTACCCTCTCCCTTCTGAGGCTTTTTTATGCTTAACAATAACTTCTCATTCTGACAGAACTAGCTGGGACTCCTCTCAAATGAAATGTTATTTGGGGGAGGATTGTAGGTGTCAGGGCTAGATCTAAATTATATGGCATGCTTGCTTCAGCAGAGAAGAATATGACACTACCTGCTCTGGCCAGGAAGCAGAGTTATTTTGTCCTGTCCTTGCTGTTACAAGGACCATGTAATAATTATAATATCTAATCTGTTCAACAATCCCAGCTGGCCCTGGCCCTCATACTGTCAAGCTTCCTGCAGCCTTACCTTTGAATACAGTGGGAAGTTCATAAGTCATTCAGTGTCTGAGGACATGTAAAGTGTGACTGTGGAGCCAACCAAACCCCAAGGACTTGCTCTGTTCTGCAGTTTCCCTCACTGGGGATTCATGATGCTTGACCAAAACCTCTTTGTTTGTCCATGCCTGTTTAAAAGAACTATTCCAATGATTTTGACAAAGGGTTCACAGAGGGAAGGAAGGAAGAAAGAGACGGAGAGAAAGAGAAGAAGGTAACGAGGAAAAGTGAACAGATATAAAGGATTAGAGCAGATAACCAAGGGATTATAGAGACACAATGGTTTGGGTTGGGAGGGACCTTCAAGATCACCTTATTCCAACCCTTCTTCCATGGGCAGGGACACCTTCCATTAGACCAAGTTGCTCAGAGCCCCATCCAGCCTGGTCTTGAACACTTCCTGGGATGGGGCAACCACACTTCTATGGGCAACCTGTGCCAGGGCCTCACCACCCTCACAGTAAATTTCTTCCTACTATCTAATATAAGGAAGATTTTTCAGTTTAAAGTAATTTCCTTTTGTCTGGTCACTAGATGACCTTGCAAAAATCCCTCTCCAGCTCTCTTGCAGACACTTTAGGTATGTTATGTAAGGTTATCCTAGAGCCTTTTTTCCTATAAGGTTATCCTAGAGCCTTCTCTTCTCCAGATAAAATATCTCCTAACCTGTGGGTATTACATTATAAAAAATTCTAGAAGGATGGATGTATAAAAAAGTCTTTTTTGAATACTCAGGCTGGTTTTGTAACAGCATTAGGTTCTCTTTTTCCCATGGGAACAGAAAGGCAGTGGGTTAGAAGCACCTGGCCCTTCTCTCTGGTTTCTTTTCTGGGACACTGCAGAGGAGCAGGTATGAGCTGCTTGCAGACTGTACATTGTCCATTCATGTCTTCCCATGACAGAACCAAGTCTGGAGGCAGGGAAGTAACTTTGAATATATACAGATCCATTCTGATTAGCATGCAATGTTTTAAGGATGAAGAATAAAGATTGTGGAGCTTGAAAATCCAAGATAAAATTTGACAGAAATCAACAAAAAGCCAAGACAAAAATAACACAACAATTAATTTAAAAGATGGGGGAAAGTCATAGATCTTATCTGTCAGACTAGGTACCAGTGAAATCTCATTTGAAGCTGAATGTACAGTATTGGCCACTCCTGTCCAATCAATGTTAAAAAATGATTAATTGACATAAGGAGATGAAGGAATGTATAAACAGACTAATACGAAAACAGAGAAGAAGAAAAACCTTTCAAAATCTAAAGAGCTTGGCTTTAGTCTAAAAGAAATAATCATGGTTAAAGGGCAGAAACCCTGCCTGTAAACAAGAAGGAGGTAACAGGGAGAAAAAGAGAAAAATGATAGAACACAAAAATCCCAAACCCTTATGAAGTAGCTATGAATATAATTTCACTGAATATAAAAGGCTTTCAGCCACCAAACACTATGGTCTGAAACAGCCTTCTGGTGGGAATAAAGGGAAGTGGAAGCTGAACTTGCCCCAAGGTGTTGGTCAGTGATTTTGTAACTGAGATTGCAGGACTCTCTTCTCTGCAAGCTAAGATATCCCTTTCAATCAAATATCATACTTTTATGTGGACCTGTGTTTCCAAATAAAAATTTTATTCTCATTGTGTCTCAGAGCAGTGACCTTTTCTCCTTTCAGCAAATCTTGTCTACCTCTATTAAAATAAAGGTCAAGAATAGGGAATAAAAGTGAGAGTAGAAGCTGCTATTGACTATTTATGAAAATGGTCAGGGTCTGCTATGAGTGAAGAAGAAGGAACAGAAATACTCACAGGTACAAGCATAAGAAATTTCACAAGTAAGTTGAAATCTGAGAGTTGCCTCAAGAGAAAAGTAGGATTTTTTTTTTTTCCTCCAAAGATATTCACAGCTTAAGTTTGCAAAATACATTAATGATTTGTCGTAAATTTCATCTTCAAGAAACTTTGAAAATCAAAGTTCCATTTTCCTTCAAAAACATCCAGAAGCCTACATCATTCCAATACCTTAAAAAGAAGTAATTTCTCATTTATGCTTCTGTTTCTAAGAGCATCTTGAATCAAGGAGGAAAAACTGTGAATATGACTTGAAATATTCCTAATCCTATTTACACTATTGTCAACCCATACTAGGGCAGTACAATGCACAAAGAAGAAAATTACTGTTCTTGCTAAAAACGTACACACCTGCATGATATTGTGGTTTTTGTTCTGTCACTTAACGTGGACACTGGACTTGCAAGTTTCAGTCTTTATCTCACAATCAGAAAGATTAACCTCTTTTTTAAATCAATCATCAGTGAAGATATAAGATTTACTGCTCAGTCATACGTGCAATACCATTAAATTCAGTCTCCAAAGCTGAATTTTGGACTCATAGTAAAATATTATGCCCAGAACTATGGAGACTCTGCAGTGTATATTCTACCAATAGCAGAATTTCACTTGCTGCTGAAATGCATTATGTCCTAATTTCATCCAGCCTTGGACCACATTGTGTTAAACACTACAACTTAACAAAGTTACAAAGAATATCTAGCAGTTTCTGCCCTCAAGACCCTGCGATATCAAAGTGTGACCGAAAGGTAACCAGGAACTTTCAGAAATGGAACAATCTGCACAGTTGAAAACTGTCAGCTTTCATGTGCTAGACATGCAATTGAATTACCTTCTTGAGTTTGATTTCACTTCCCTGAGACCAAAACAGAGAGAAAAGCCTCATCAACACAATGAAATGGGAAAATAACCCTGAAAATAGTGCGGAGGTAAAAGCCCTTCCACTCCTGCTTATCCTTCCAAATGGCTGGGGGTAAGAAAGAACATGTTGCTAACTGTGTAATGAGGCACAGATTGAAAATTGCTTAAAAGCCTGTGCACAGTACCAGGGTGGATTTTACCCAGTGGCACTCCGAGAAAATTATTGTAATTCCACTTTAGTTATTACCAACTTGGTCTCCAGGACCTTGGTAAGTGCTATTAGGCATCTGCTGTGGGACTATTCTCAGCAAGTAAAGAAGACACCAAGTCCTTAAAAAATATAAATAAGTGGGGAACACACTGGGTTGGTTGGTTTTTTTTCCTTTCTTTTGTTCCTCACAAATAGCATTCTGGTTTCTTTCTTAAACTTAAATATTATTATTATTGGTGCAGGTTGGCATATGTTATTTGCTGCAATAAATACTTTCCAGGTGAGTTACATAGCATGTGCTCTACTCATTTTAACACTTATAATAGCTGAACACCTGATTAAGATGAATTTTCCAAACAATTAAAGACACTTATGCTATAGGTTAATAGAAGTTGAATATTTGACTCCTCATTTTCCACATTTCACAACCCATTTTTGCTTTACTTCTGCCATAGTTCTGCAAGGCTACTCTTGTAAAAAGAAGGGGAAATAGGTAGAAAAGGGATTGAATCCAGAAAACAGTAGATGGATTTAAAGAAAAAAAAAAATCTATTCCTGATCTCTTCACTGTACGAACAGAGTGAAAAGCAGGAAAGGCCTTGGTGATGTGCAGACACTGTTCAGCAATAGATAAAATGTGAATGTATTATCAGTATGGCTTTAATAACAAATGTAAAGCACACCTCTGTACCAGCTGCTAGGAAGGGTATCATAAACTCCAGCCCAACCAACCCTCTGCAAACATATTCATAAGGGAGCGCTCAGAGGGTGACATCTTGAGTACCAGGCCTTCTTTCACTGGAGAGCTCTCATATTCTTAGGGGGAATCCCAAAGCTATCCTAGAACCTGGAAAGACCCTGGCTAGAGATGCTGCCATCCTACCTGTGGATGAACCTGTGCTACTGCAGTCATATTGATGCCTATGAATGCAAAATATATGGCTGCAGAAGGAAAATGGTATGAGAGAGCACAAGCTCCTAGTGAGAGTAATCAGCTGAGATGGGAGAAGTTTTCACCCCAGCTCTTGGATTATTTCAGTTTATTAGAGAGCCTGGGTAGGGCATAGACACAGTGGAACGGCCCAACAAGCCAAATGCATTTGCCCCCCAGCAGCCTGATTATCTGCTGTAGCTATTCAGGATTGCCAGGAGTCTGTGGAAAACAGAAGTTATTCTGCCCTGAATGGACCCACCTCAGTGGAAGTGGTTCCTACATGGACCCAACTTCACCAGTCCTTAGGCTTCAAATAGTTTATCAAGCCTGTGTTCAGCAGAAGACCAGAAGCCTCTCTTGAAGATTGAGTCTTCACCTTGCAATAATCACACTGCAGACAGTGCAGAGCTGGAATGGCAGGAGGACAGGGAGAGATCCATCCTTCAGAAGAGTCTTGTTCCCTCTCCATTTACACTCGTCTTTTTGCCTAGGGAAGACAAAAATGTAGGGCAACAGCAAATAATCACAAAGTGATACTTGCAGGAATCCTTGCTGTAGCGGTTTGGTCTAAAATACTCATTGCTGTTTATCTTCTGTGAGATAAGAATTAGGAGAAACGCAAAGCAGGCACAAAACTTGAAAGAATATAAAGAAGTTTAAAAAGAAGGAAAAAAAAAATCATACCACCCCTTCAGAAGTCTTCTCCTCCCCCCACCTTCCTCCCTTCTCCCACTGATGATGTAAAAAGACAACCCTTGAGATGTTCAGTCTATCACTTCCATAACAATCTTGTTCAGTCCATTTAGGAAGAGGAGCCTCTCTGCTTGCATGTGTGTCCCTACCCCCCAACTTGCAGTTTTTCCCACAACTGCTTTCAATGGTCCACTCTTGAAGTTTTTTGGGGTACAATTTTAAGGTTGAGCTGTTCAGAAACAAAAGTTCTCTTCACCCATCTCTGGGAGCATTTCATTTCTAAGAACAGAGGCCCTTCTCCTTCCCTGGGAGCAAAGGATCCTCCTCATCTTCATCTTTAGGACTATCTCTGGGAGCATCTCTAGGAACTGAGGTCTTCTCCTTTTCCATTTGGAGCAAAAGTCCTCATCACTTCCATCTCTCCCTGTTCAAACTTCTCATGAAATTACAGCTGCTTCAGCATCTGCCTATCCCAGTGCAGGTGCTTTTGCTCACAAGTACAAGTTGAATGCTCCACCCCCCATGCCTTCATGAAATTACAGCGGGTACTCTGATATATTATAGCTTTACAGCAGAATTTCGGCTTTAAGCGTCTCGTCTTTCTTCTCCCTCAGGTTTTCAGCTCTTCACAGCACTAAAAGGGTTAATCTCACCTCGGCCTTGCAGCTGGAATTGTTCTTATCGCTGTTGGTCACATGACCTCTCCCAGACAGTGGTGCAGCTTCAGCTGAATCTTGGCCGAACTGGAGAGGGGGAGCTGGGCTGCTCCAGCTGCCCACAGCAGGGCTGTGGGGGGGGTTCCACAGCTGGAACAGGGCCCATCGGCTCCAGGATGGCCGTGGCCCGGCCTGGCCTGGCCCAAGCAGGGCCTGGGCTGGGCCTGCCAGCCCCTGCCCAGGGCCCGCAGCCGCCTGTGCCAGCACCGGAAACGAGACAGAGAGACTTTGCCTCGGCGTTTCCTACTCTTAAGTGTGCATCACAGAGGCGGTCACAACTTTAAGTGGCTTAAAAAAATTTTCCTTATTCAAACTGGCCATCTGATAGGTTCTGTCAGGCCACAGAGGAAGCTGTAAGCACCCCTTTGCAAGAACATCACTTCCGAGACTCAGCTTGCTAACCCATGACACTTGATTTGCTCTCCTCTTTTCTACATTGACTCTGTTTTCACGTTGTTAAATTAGGATACTACATGTAAACAAAGAGCTAACTCAAACTCTCTCACAGAAGCAGGCCCTCAGCCTCTTGCTTGTTCCTTGCATTTTTGTTTTCCGTAAGGCCTCTCCTTGGAATCAAACACAAAGCTGCTCGTCTTCAGCTTTTGAGTCTTGGTAAGACAAAAGGGAGAGCCTTGAAAGTGAAGGTAACTGCAGAAGAGCAGGCATATGTTCTCTTCACAGCAACCCTCTTGGGCTGTTTCCTTTGCTTTTTCTTCTCAGTTTCCCCCTGATCAAAGAGCAGGCTCCATTGCCTGCATAATACATGAAGCCACAATAGCTGACAGGATGCTCTGGCTCCGAGAGCTGGGGAGCTTTGGGAAGACTTTGACGTCTGCATGCTCTGAATGGCCCTGATGGAAGCTCTTCCCCTCATTGCCCCACACAACCTTCAAAACCCTGCTCAGGGGAAGAACTGAAGAATTACAGTTTCCCGACTTCTTTCACCAGGTTGGTCCGTTTATATCCCCTGAAAGAAACCACCCCAACTGGCCTATGTAGGGCCTAAGGAAGCAAGCAGAGGACAAGATTGGTATAAATATGGTGAGGGATGAGAGGAGGAGGAAGAAAACTAGTTCAGTGACACTGACAGAGATGGGTAAATACAGGGCAGTATCTCGGAGTGGAGGAAAACCCTTCCCCACCACTGCACGAAGGGAAGGGATTAGCTCCCTTTAGAACTGAAGCCATGCTTTATGCTAGGCTCCTACATGCTTTGAAGCACAAGCCTGAGAAATTGAAAAGGAAACAATCCTTAATCCTGCTTTTTCACGATTTAGTGATAAAGTCAAATCCACTTTGCTGTTAAGTAGCTCAGCTGTTTTCTAGAAGCCAGGCTATTTCCTGAGATACAAGACTTTGCTTATATAAAGAGATCAACATTGTTACTGGGGCGAGGGGTGCAGAGGATCAGGCAGAGGTGTGAGGGAGAAGTTTGGATGCCCTTTGTAGAAGGCTGCCTTTTTTGATTTCATTATTGGCACTGTTACGCTTTGTTTTTTGTATGATTGTGGGAGTGGTGTGTAAAATAGGAAAAAAGAAATATGAGAAAAATATTTTGTACATTTTCACCAAGACATCACCCTGACATTTCATTTAACTAGTCCATTTTTTTACTTCTCATTACACAGAATTTTTTTCAGAAAAGAAAAACATCTGCTGTTCACATGCTGTCCAATATAAATGATGTAGTCTTAATTACATATGACCCATCCAGCTAAAAAAGACAACCCACTTATTCCCTGAATGGCTGCTGAACACAGGTTTTAGAAGCAACATGCCAGTGCATTTCAAGGTCTAGCCCAATGAAAAAGGCTAACTGCAAAATAACAGAAAGCTATAAAACAATTAAAATTCTGCATAAACACCATTAACAATAATGGATCTTTTAAATCAGAAAGCTTTTACTGATTCATTTTGAGACTGGAGGTTTCAACACAAGAAAAAAGAGCTTCCAGCAAATATGAAAGGAAAAGCCACTAGAATTTATACATCCCATGATCATTCCACTCATAATTCTGCAGTTCTATTGATGGCACCAGGCTTATATTAGTCATCCAAGATGACATATGAAAAAAAAACCTTTATATTAGTTAAATAACATCACTTTTGTTAGTAATATCTACGCAATTTTTTAAAATATAGACTGGTAAGACAGGAATTAAACACATGGCATTTTACCTGCCTGAGAGCAGTGTGCATTCAGAAATATAACAAAAGATTAAGATATAAACCGTAAATATGGACATGCATTTTCACATTTTATCAAATATTCTTTATTAAAAAACCCTCACAGTTATTGTTTTCATTTTGTAATTTGCAAGGACCTTGGATGAAGATTTCTTTCATAAGCAGGAAGCAAAGCATTTTAAATTTTCTGAAGTATTGCGTATTGAGTGACCCAATTGAATGTAATACGCAATTTCTGCAGTCACCAAACTGCACCTGACAAAATGAAACAGCAACTTTTTACACAGCTTCACATTACTGTTTATTGCTATCAGGAAAATGCAGCCCAGTCTCTTTACAGATACAGATGCTACAAATATTGTATTGGGGGAATGGCTTTAAGCTGAAAGAGTGCAGCTTCAGATTAGAAATTAGGAAAAAATTCTTTACTAAGTCTGGTGAGCCATTGGCACAGATTTCCAGAAAAGCTGCGGATTCCCCACCCCTGGGAGTGTTCAAGGCCAGGCTGGATGAGGCTTGGAGCAACCTGGTCTAGTGGAAGGTGTCCCTGGCTGTGGCAGGGGAGTTGGAATGAGATGATCGTTAAAGTCTCTTCCAGACTGAAGCATTATATGATTCTGTGAAACAGCAATTAATTAGCTTTCTCCAAACCCGCTATCAGTTTCCACCCTTGATGTTACCCTATCAACGCACTCCTCATTTCTCCCTTCCCTCCTACCTCCATGGTACCTCATCTCCAGGTATTTGTGAATCTCAGGGTACCTGAAAGATCAAGTGGAGCACATCATGCTCCAGACATCTATAGCTCAGAGCAAACCCTTTCACTGCTCTTTGCATCCCTTATGTCCAAGACAATTTTTCTTTGCAAAGTAGAGGCAACATGTCACTTCTTACCTGTGTACCCCATGGCAAGCAGGCAGGCAGATGATGCACTTTTCTCTCTTTCATTACTTCCTCAGTACTCTGTGACCTTCTCCCAGTGTTGTTCCAGTCCTCAAATTCTCTCTAAGAAGGTGTCTTGCTTTTCTGTATATTGTTTTAAGTCAATCTGCTTATCTTTTATTGAAGCTGTTCCTTACCCTTTGTAAAGTCACATCTTAAGAGAAGTAATCCATTGTAACTCTGTAAGAAGCATATATGCCATCATAAGTAACTGAAAAATCAGCAGCAGGACTTTTGGAGACAGCATAAACATAGCAATGAAAGATCTTTATTATTTTGCTGAGAATTCCCTCTACAGTGATGGTGAAACCAACAGTGATATAACATCACTAATTTTGATAGGTCATGTGTCAATAAGAGGTATCCTGGACTTCTGTTTTGTCTTAGGATTAAGACTCACCCCTAGAATGACCTTTCATTACTATTTTTATTACTTTGATGGATTTATTAAGTAGCCTACTTTAGGATGAGAGCTTGGTTGTATTGAATGAAGTGTGCAGTCCGAAAGTCTGTCACTGAGGCACATGAGAAATCAGGATGTGAGGTGTGCCTGAAAGCTGAGATACACATACCAGAACATACCTGAAGAACAGTAAAACAACTACAACAAACAACCCAAAAGGAAGCAAACCAAAAAACTGCTAAGTGGCAATTTCTTCCTTTTGACAGAGAAGAGAAGCAAATGAACACAGAACCAAAGGGAGTGAGGGTGAGGATGCTTTATTGAAAACTCAATTTGCTCAATTTTTTAGTGAGTCAGCCAAAGAGCTGAAATGAACTGAAATATGTCAATATAGTAGGTGGGCTGGTGCTGTGGATGTTTCATTTCCTGAGGGACTGGGGGAAATCTATTAAAAAAACAAATAGTTGAAAAAAAGATGTTGACCAGGCTATTCCTTTTTATTTTATTGGTTTTATTTGTTGTGGTGGGTTACAGATTCTCACTAATTAAAATAAATGAGTGAATATTGCAGAGAGAAATTTTCTAAAGAAACATTTAAAGGAAGAAGTCTTGGAAATAAGATTTCATATAATCATAGAGTGGTTTGCTTTGGAAAGGCCCTTCACAGATCATTTATGGGCAACCTGTTCCTGTGCCTCACCACTCTCACTGTAAAAAAAATTATTCTTTATGATCTAAATCTACTCTCCTTCACTTTAAAATAATTCCTCTTGTTTAATCTCTACATGTCCTTGTAAAAAGCACTCCTCCAGCTCTCTTGTAGACACCCTTTACGTACTGGAAGGTGATAGGAGTTTTCCCTGGAATCTCCTTTTCTCCAGGCTGCACAACAACAACTTTCTCAGCCTGTCTTCATAAGAGAGGAGCTTCAGCCCTTTGAGCATCTTTGTGGTCTCCTCTAGACCTGGTCTAACAGATGAATGTGTTTCTTGTGCAGGGGACCCCAGAGCTGGACACACTACTCCGGGTGGGGTATCACAAGAGTGGAGTAGTAGGGGCGGATCACCTCCCCTGACCTGCTGGACATGCTTCCTTTTCAGCAGCCCAGGAAGCTCTTTTTATCCTTAATATTTACCTCTAAGATCTGTCAAGAGAAATCTTGATAGGGGAAGGAGAAAGACAGAATTAAATAGAAAAGATAAATTAAATTAATTAGGGAAACTCAAGTTGGACCTTAAATATAGGCCAGAACAACCCTGTTGAGTTGTGCATATTCAAAGAAAAGTAGGAGCTCTTTCATTTCACTTCCTTTTTTCCCACTGTCAGTCACTAACTTAAGCTGAAAAACGAGATAAGACTTAACTGCAGATGAGACCACAGTAAATATCACACCACCCCATCAGCAGCAGTTTGTTTTATGTCTCTACTAGTTTTTATGTTAAATTATTTGTGTCATTGGTTTTTTACTAGAACTGTTTTTTTTTCTACCCAAATCCTCCCATCTTACCTTGGCCATAGCATAGGACAGAGCTGCACCTCAGTGTATGTTCTGCCTCTCCATATCAACTTGGAGGATGTTCCAGGGCAATACTGATCTCAATTAGAAACCATATCCTACATTAATACAGAGTTAAATGCATATAAAGTTATTCAGTCATTAATAATGTTTCTTCTCATACTCTGATTTAAAAGGACAAACGAAATCTCCTTCAATTTTCTTTGATAACACAGAAGCCAACTAAATCTTGGTGTCAGCTTCAGGATGGTCTGAACTGAAACTGAGGTGGCAGTGGCTGATGGAAGAAAGCAAATGCAGATTGATTATTCTGAAACATACTAGAATTAGATAATTGTAATAAGCATGTCTGTAGACATGCTTTATAACTGGAATGTGTTAATTTCTGAGCTAAAGCTAACTTCCTGAGTAATTTCTGCCACTGCCTATAGGAAAAACATGGAATCAAAGAATCATAGAGTAAGTCAAGTTGAAAGGGACCTGTAAGGGTCATCAAGTCCAACTCCCTGCTCCTTTCAGGTCTGCCTATCACTAAACCATTTAACCAAGAGTGTCATCCAGATGATGCTTGAACCCTGGTAGGTTTGGTGCCATGACCACTCCCCTGGGGAGCCTCTTCCAGTGACCAAGCACCCTTTGAGTGAAGAACCTTTTCCTATAGTCCAATCTGAACTTCACCTGACACAATGTCACCCCATTCCTTCAAGTCCTATTGCTGGTTACCAGAGAGAGGAGATCAGCTCCTCCTCCTCCACTATTCCTCTGGAGGAAGGTGCAGACTGCAATAAGGGCACCCTCAGCCTTCTCTTCTCAGGCTGAACAAAGTAAGTGACCTCGGCTGCTCCTCCTGTCTTGCCCTGGAGGCCTTTCACTGTCTTGGTCACCCTCCTCTGGACACACTCCAAGAGCTTTTTATTCTTCTTACATTGATGCACACAAAACTGCCCCAGGACTCGAGATGAGGTCACCCCAGCCCAGAGCAGAGTGGGACAACCCCCTCCCTTTCCTGACTGGTGATGCTGTGCCTGATGCCCCCAGGACAGAGTTGGCCCTTCTGGCTGCCAGGGCACTGCTGACTCATATCCAACTTGCCATTGACCAGGATCCCCAGATCTCTTTCTACAGAGCATCTTTCCAGCCTCTCCTCCAAAAATTATGTCTTTTGTCATATGTATCATTAGACTACATCATTATGTCAATGTCTTCGCCATTTTATACATGAAAATTATATAGCAAAACTTGATAAAGAAGTTTTCTCATAACTATGCAAAAAAATAAAACCATGCATTTTACAAACAGCATGGACCAAGCTTGTGACCTAATCCCTGGTCTATTCAATTAGGTCTTAGAATCTTCTTTTTAAAGGATAAAAAATCTGCAATTCAACTGAGAGCTGTATAGAGCATAAAAATGCATTTTCATGGCACATTTAATTAAGATATAATATACTATATTTTCAGGCAGGTGTCAGTGCTGTGAAATGTCAAATACTTTTTTTTTTTTTCTTTTAGAGGGCTTTTAAATATTATCACAGCAAAAATGCTGTTTAATTGAAATTCCCTTTGCTGTCACTCAGACAAACAGAAGGATTAAAACATCAATTAAATGGTGATTATGGCACTGTGCTACTTTGCAGAATCTGAAATTAAATGTTTAATAATAAACTTTTGTTGAAGAAGCTGTTGAGGAACTATTTGAGGCAGCAATCCCAAGCTTAATATCTGAAAAATCTTATTTCTGAAATATCATTTTATAGATATTTTATGAAGAAAATGAATGCTTTTTCTTCAATTTTTAGAGTACCCATGTACCAATAAAATATCATTAATTAAATGAAACAAGGAATAAAACTGATTAACAAAGTTTTCCCCTAAAGAATCTACGAAAATTCAGGCTCTGACCTCCAAACCAGAACTGAAAATAGATGCTCATCTTTGCAGGTCAGGCCATTCACTGGGAGTGCAGTATAGCTACTGGGGACAGAGAAGATGATGAATGTCCAGTACAGTTTAAAGCACAATTCTTCTGCTCAGTACACATAAATGTATGCTTTCCTGTTCCATCTCGATGTAAAATAGACGTGGTCACTGTAGCACTGGGATGCAGAAGTCGCAGCTGATGTAGAAGGGAAATTAGTCCCTTCCCAAGTCATGTGTGGGTACATCTGTGACGATTTAGGCACAGCTCCAGAACAGATTTTCCAAGAGGTGGCTAACTCAGCGCTTGAAATGTAGCTTTTCTGTTTGCCAGGCTGAGGGAAGGCAGGCTTTCCGGAAATCCAGGAAGCTCAGAACCATCAGCAATTTCCAACGTTTGCCATGAATGGTCTTAAAAGCTAAAAGTAGGGAAGGCTGGGGGAGGGTTTTATATTTGAGTGAGCCCCAAGACATGTAGAAAAAAAATTCAGTATTGACTGCCAGCCATGAAGAATGATCAAGTCATTGATTAAAATTTTGCCATTGAAGTCACATGATACAATAACAGGTTTTCAACACTTTTATCACAAAATCTTGGATAAAGCAGAATTTCCCCAAGTTGTTAACTGCTCTAAGGAATAACTCCTTTAGTCTGCACAGCTTTCTGTAACTTCATGGTGGGTTTCTGACAAGGACAAAGGTCTAGTCCTTCTCTGATGGGCTGGTTCAGTGCTCTGGCTTTCCCTGATAAAGTAACCAGTGTTCCTTCACCTCTCATTGTTCCTCAGTATATTAATTTATATTTTATTTCCTTAGCCTTTGGTCAGATAACATATCAGTGCAAACTCTGAAGAAAGAACTTCTTGGGTATTGGTAGCATAATGTTGTTACCAAACTGCACTCCTGGCTAATGCCGCTGGCTTGCTGCCTATTCTTATCAACTTCTTAAACAAGTTATTTCAGTGTCTGCTCTCAGCTGATAAAATGTGATGAATACAAATGCATGTAGTTTTCATAATGAAGTTGCTCAGTTTCTAATCCATTGCTAATGTGCAAACATAATTACTAAGGTAAGTTTCTAATGTTTTGAAGACTGAAGGCACCATTTTTTTATTGCTGTTGCCTCTATATGAATATCTCAGGCTTGCATTGTGCTGCCTGTACTATTTCTGCGCCACGCTAAAATAAGTCAGTTTTCTCTAGAATTTTGCATCAACTTCTGTTCAAATTTGATAACCACTCTCTCATAATGCAAATGCTGTGTACTGCATGGGTGACTGGAGGTATGTCAATTTTCTTCTTGCTGGAACAAAACAGGGGTGTATTTCTGATATGGATATGATAATAGAGGGGTGGTGCCTGCAAGTTCTTCTGTGTTTTCAGTCCATCCACACTGTGTCTGATAACTGTGAGAGAACAAATAATTTGGAAGCTTCTACTTCAATTTTCTTTGAAAAGAAATGCTGTCACGGATGTCTTAAGCTTAAAAAAAGAAATATGCCGTAGGGTAGAGTGGCTGTAGTCAAAGACTTTAATGACCTAAACATCTAGCAAGAGGGTTCAATTCTCAGAACCAGCTGTGAGTCTAAAACAGGGGAAGGATAAACAGTCAGTGGGGGAGAAGATAGGCTCGGGAGGAGAGCATCTAGTCCTATGATTCCTGTAGGGATTTCAATGACACAAATAAACGAGTCACAGACGTAGCTGCAGCAGATCCTCCCTAAGGGAATGGTCAACCCTGAGGAACTTTAAAGGAATGCATGTTGGCTTTTTTTCCTTGCCAACACAATTCATGTGGCAGGTATTTTGTTTCTATAGCAACACATATTTACTTCAAGAGACAGTTTGCACAAAAGGAGGCCAAAGGCTCCAACTCTCTGAGTACATTGATTTGCGTGGGCCATCCAGCATCTACTGCTGTGGTGGGTTGACCACCAGGTGCCCACCAAAGCTGTTCTGTCAGATGGACAGGGGAGAGAAAATATAATGAAATGCTTGTGGGGTGAGATAAGGACAGGGAATGATCACTCATCAGTAACCATCACAGGGAAACAGACTTGACTAGGGGAAATTAATTTAATTTATTACCAATCTAATCAGAAATAAAACCAAATCTTAAAACATTTGCTATCCAACCCTCCCTCCCCAGGTTCAATTTCACTTTCAAATTCTCTACCTCCTCCTCTGCAGTGATGCAGGGAGACAGCGAATGGGGGCTGCAGTCAGTTAATCACATTTCTGCTGCTCCTTCCTCTTCAGGGGGAGAATCCTCACAGTTTCCCTCTGCTATAGAGCAAGGTCCCTCCCACAGGAGACAGTCACCCATGAACTTCTCCAGTGTAAGCCCTTCCCACGTGCTGCAGTTCTTGATGAACTGCTGCAGTGGGGTCCCTCCCACGGGGTCAGTCCTTCAGGAACAGGCTGCTCCAGTGTGTGTTTCCCTTGGGGTCACAAGTCCTGCCAACAAACCTGCTCCAGGCCTCCCATGGGGTACGGCCTCCTTCAGGCATCTACCTGCTCCACCATGGGGTCCTGCAGGGGCTGGAGGAGGATCTCTACAGGGCTGTTTCTCTCACATATTGTCCCTCCTTTCTCTGCCTGCAATTGCCATTGTGCAGTAACTTTACCCCTTTTTAAATACATGATTCCAGAGGTAGTGTCACTGTGACTGAAGGGTGCAGCCTTGGCCAGTGCTGAGTCCATCGTGGAGCTGTGGCACTGGCTCTGGTGGACATGGGAGAAGCTTCTGGCAGCTTCTCACAGAAGTGAGCCCTTAGTGCTGAAACCTGCATGGAGCCTTCAGTCACTTTCAGAAAGGGCCATGGCCATAGTAACAGACATCCAGGCTCCCACATGGTTTGGGTTCATTCTCTTTTTCTGGAACATTTTCAGCTATTTTTCAAATGACAGCAGTTGCTCTCAAGCAGAACAGGATCCCACAGCACGCCAAAGTCTGAAGTTAAACAAATACATCGTTTGCTATCTGAAAATACACAGGCTGCAGAATTTAAGGAAAATAATTTACTAACCTAAATTAGCAGTTACCTGTGAAAAGAGAAATAATTGCCATGCTCAGCTGAGCATAGATGATTGAAGTATGTTAAATTCTGATATTTTTTCATGATTCTTTCAAAAAAAAAGTCCCATGGAGCCATAGAAAAAAATTGATGTCAACAAGAGTTCTTCCTGCCTCCTGCTCTCGGAAATCAAGCCTTTGGATCAATGCAGAACAAAGGCATCCATGTCTGAGGTCATCCTGAAATCCATCTACATGGGTTTGCTATTTCTTTGCCTTTTCTTTTTTTCTTTTTTATTTTAATATGGTTTTCATTTTCATGACTTATTTGCCAGTATTTACACCAAGAACAGGCCAAAAAAGCTAGTATGAAACTATTATTCCATACACTAAGCGGCACATGACCGATTTTACCCCATTCCTACTGAAACAATGCTCTTGACTTGGCAACCTGTTTTTTACCTTAGGGTATCTTCCAGGGTACAAGAGGGAACAGAAGCACTGATCAGAGAAGGTGTCTCCTCCTGGGGAGCTGGGTGTGAAGATGAGGAGAAAAAGAAGAAAGATACGAAGCCGTGGCTGGGTCTTTTATTATCCTTCCTTTCCTATTTTTCATGGGGTCCTAATTCCCTTCCACTGGCTTGCTATTTTTTCAACAGCTTGATTTTCCTTTCTAAGTGAGTTATAATGAATGCTGGGTCTTCTGGTAACAACTGGCCCAATTCTGTCTACAACATGAGTCTAAATCTGTAATTGCATTAATGGTGTCCTTTTCTTTGTTCACAATATGCTCCTTCCTTAGTTTTAAATAAAAAAATGCTCTTTGGAATTGCCTTCTTTTTAAACTTTATGCATTCTTTACTCTCTTTCTCTCTCTTTTTCACATTCAGTTAAATAATTAGAATGCCTCCCTTCTCTGTCATTGGCTTGCTAATTCTGAGAATCTCCCAGTGCTTTTACAGAATTTTAGCTCAGCAATGGATGTGTTGAAGGGCATTGCCATCCCCGCAGTACTGCTCACACCTTTTGTAGATGCAGGTCTCTACCCTTGTTATCTCTGTTTTAAATGTCCATCATGGTCAACTTACCACCTCTTTGCTCTAAAATGAGCTTGGAAGTCCATCCTTGTAGAGTCCTCAAGTATGGTCCCAGTTAACCCACGCTGCCCTACCTTGTTTAACAATATTCTCATTTGTTATGAAATTTCTTGGTGATTTCAGTGGCATCAGACTATGCTCTGAAACTCCAATTCCACTCAAATAAATGGAAAATAAACTCTGTCCAGGACTAAATACAGGAAGAATGTTATGCTTGGGATTTTTTATTATTTTTTTCCACTTACCTGTTCTTTTGTTTCAATGTCCCTGTATCAACAGCTTTCTGTGGTGGAATCATTTGAACTTGGTGATCTCCTTTTTTTCTCATTGTTATTCTCTTCCTTCCTCTCTGTCTTTTATTTTATACTGTGTGAGGACCCAAGGAATAGAGTGTCCTTTACCATCCCAGCACGAGGTTCCAGGAGAGATGTGTAGGTTTGAATCATGTGGTGTCACTGTAATTGCATGTGTGTTTGTGCACACTGTACTGTGCATATCACACTGTTCTTGAAGGAAGGATGGGAAAATGAAAAACCTAAATGGCTCATTTTGGTTTACATGGATGGTTTAAAGATATTTTGTGCTAAAAGCATCACTTGTCTGTAACAGATTAAAAGACCCAACCAGACTGGGCACAGGCACAGGTTTCCCAGAGAACCTGTGGATATTCCATTCCTGGAAGTGCTCAGAGCCAGGTTGGATGGGGCTTGGAGCAACCTGGTCTAGTGGAAAGTGTCCCTGCCTATAGCAGGGGTGCTGGAATGAGATAATATTTGAAGTCCCTTCCAACACAAACCATTCCATGATTCTAATAGTAAATATTAAGTTCTTTTTCTGCATTTGTGATCCATATCAGTTCCCGCCACTGCCCTCCATTAAGTTCTGTACACCTCCTTCCAAGCTGCTGGGACAGAGTTTGAATCAGGACAGCTGTAACCCTACTCAGCTGTGATTCAGTCTGGCATCATAGCTGAAAATGAGGGTAAGAGTCTTATAAAAAGCAAGACTATGTTTGTAAATGCTCTCTTTCTTGAGCTATCAAAGGGTAAAGAAATTGTGATGCTTGTAGTATTTTTTTAGTTCTGGGCTGAAGGTTTTTTCCTACAAATATAGGCAGGAGTAGAGACAAGCAGATAAGGTATTGATGGTGTGAATATATAAAAATGTGAATGTGCCAGATATTCCAAGTAGATATCTTTCTTTTTTTTTCCCCAAAGAATAAGCAAAAGTGTAAATTTTGTAATTGTAATGGCACATACAACCTTAATGAACTCAAACAAAGGTTGCAACCTTTCAGAATGTATTCTCCTCTGAATAAGAGGGGAATATGATAAACCCACTACTAATTAGACTAACCATCTGAAATGGCTCCAAAGAGGGTTTATTTTCAAAAACTGGATTTGATAATCTAAAGATACTGCATTATTGAAAGGATCATTATACTTCCACTCATAAAAACACATTCTGTGTTTACTCAGGTTTTTACTTATTTACAATTCCACTTTTTTTTTTTTTTTTTTGTGACATTCTTGTTCTCTCTGAAGTCAATGGGAAAAGATGCAAGTCTCAGCATTGTGATTCATTTGTACATATGTAATATACACCTCAATCTCTCCATAAGGCGTAGGAGGCCGTTGCACAGACTAAAAATGAGAACTAAAGACCATTGTCCTGCCTAGAGCCTTCTAATTTAAATATTTGGACCCTTAGATATGGTTGCTGGATAACTGTGAAAATTATGTGGTATTCTTCTCACCTAACACAGAATCACCAAATGATGTGTGTTGAAAGGAACCCTAAAACCACCTGGTTCCAATCCTCTACCCTCAGAGAGACCTGCAGGTTGGAAGGAACCCTAAAACCACCTTGTTCCAACCCTCTACCCTCAGGGAGACCTGCAGGGCATGGAGCACTGGTGGCAACCCCGGGCTAAGACAGGGGTGGGAATGTGTGGGTTTGAGTTTTGGCCTTTGAGATGCTTCATCGCTTTATTCTCCCCTCACCTCGAGCCAAGCAGGGCAGTTATATGTCCAGGAGTGTGCAGAGAGATCATATTCAGTCTCTTATCTTTTGATTGATACAGAAGGCAAGAGGCCAAAGCACAGGCATAGAGGAATCAAGTGCTCTGTGCTTTAGAGGAGTGACTTCATCTCTGTAGACATGTTTCACACCCACTTCTCCAAACAAGAGTGTCATCATGACAGCACATCCCTCTTTTGAAACCTGACACAAATACACAAGTATTGTGAGACAGGCAGGGAACAACAGTTCCTTAGCACACATGTACACTGAGGGATGAGAACAATGCATGTCAGAGTTGATGTGATACAGGCTTTTCCTACCAACCTATTAGTCTGATGTTCTTTTTGAAGAGCACACAGAAGGTGAAAACACGTCAAAGAACCCTGGATAACTCCAAATCTCCTGACATAATGGATTTGCCAAAGATCTCAAGAAAAAATAGATGGAAACTGGGGAATTAAGCTTTTTTGGGGGGCAGGGGATAGAGCCTGGTTCTCAATTTAGACTTCAGATAAAAAAATCAACTACAAAAATCTGCAGGAAATACAGGCAGATGTTTATATTTTTATTTAAGTGTTCAAGGCCAGATTGGCTGGGCTTTTGAGAAAACTGGTCTAGTGGGGGGATTGGAACTAAAATACCCTAAGGTCCCCTCCAACCCAAACATTCTGTGGTTCTCTGTGGCCTGTTCACTGGGGACAGTGGCAATGCTGACCCATACCAGGAAGGGAAAGGGAAGGCAATTGGTGCATGTGTCACTGCACAGCCTTTGCCATGACCCACAGCACTACAGTACCTCGTGCAGATGTGATCCCAAACACATCCCCTCAAAAGAAAAAGTCAGGAAACCTACATCCAAAGGCTGCAGAAAAGCCAGATATGAAAATCCCAGATACTAGTGTGGGATCTACCTTCTCTGTTCTGCAAAGGCAAACTAAATTCTGCCTGACATCTCCATGTCGTGGCAGGTCACCCCATTCATAATTTTCTCTAATTGGCACAGTAATGCACTTCACCTGCAGGCAAATGGCAACTCAGAATGGTGTGAAATCTTCTGTCTCTTCTGACAAAACATCAGAGCTTTCAAACTGATCTCTGCAACCAAAAGACCCACTGATCAGGATAATTGAGAGGCATTTCTTTTGGGTACACATAACTGTTAAAACCCAAGCCCCCTGTGGAAAAAATTACATGCATCAGGGTGCGTGAAGTTTCTTCTGCAGGATCCTTAGAGGCTGCAGGACTCTGCTTAGTCACTGTGTGCCACATATATACATAATTTCCCTGCCTGAATCATGCAAAGAACACTTTGATCCTGCAGCTCCTCACTAGAGCCATGTGCTGTTCCTCAGACGAGCCTTTCAGACAGAGTCTTCCAGGAGTACATCTACTTTCTGCAATTTGGGGCAACAAATGGTGAGGGGAGAGAGAGAAATCGAGTCCCTGGATATATATCTCCAGGTTTTCTTTGATCGTATGCTAGTTTTGCAACTTGATTTTAAGCTAGATGCTGCAGCTATTTTAAGATTTAAAGAAAACTATACCTCAAAAAAATAATAGCAAGGAAAACAATTTTAGAAGTAAAAGATGACTTGTGGGGTCATAAGTCCACTCCTCAAACTCACAGGAAACAATGCAATTAATGTTTGGTCAGCAAAACATACTTCAAACCCTGAGGCAAAAAACACTTTCAAAGAGTCTATGTGAAACTTAAATTTTAGAGTGTGAGACCAAAATCTCCAAATATGAAGTGTCAAAGAAAAAGGCTGAGAGAGATGTTGGGTATTGCAAGTGTACTCACCTCCTGCAAAATCAGCAATGATTTAGGAAAAAAATTAAATAAGCAAACCGTACTTTAAAGGTCTTCAGAACTTTGTCCTACAAATTGCCTTCTGCCTTCAGCCTCAGAAACATTTCAACCCTGAGTGCATGTTGAAGAATTGCCATCCAGATTCTGGAGGAAATTCTGTTTCACTCCCATCACCAACACATCCCACCCTGCACCCCTGGGTAAACTCTCACGTCAGAATAAAACAAGGAAACAAACAGACAAATACCACCAGTAACTAAAAACAGAAATAAATAATGAGCAAGGAAAGGAAAATAATCAGATTTTTTTTTACCCCAACTACTGGAAGTTACTAAGGGAAACTGCAAAGCATGAAGTACAGAATAAACACAAGGCAAGAAAAGAGCAAACAGGTCTCCTTTTAGACCTTTGACACAAGCATGTTGGTTCAAGCCCCTGGAAACCTTCTTTTAAGACTCACTTTTCCTGTCTTTCATTCAGGAAACTGAGAACAACTTTTATTTCTTTCATTCCCTCAGCTGTAAGAAGGCACAGAAATGTATCATCCAGCATCCTCCTGTAGCAGCTGGAATGAAGGATTTGCTTGGAATCTGGCTGCATAATGGTGCTTTGCCTTCTCATTAAAATAAATCACATAAAGTGTTGTCATTGCATACTCTGGGCTTAAGCAGAACTCCTCAGGTCCTTCATATATTAAGGGACAGGCATGAAGGCAAACTCTGAAAGGCACATGGAGACAGCACAGAGAAAAAGGGTCACAAAGGGAGTGAGAATAAACTTTCATTGTACCTACTTTTGAAAATTCAGCCTCTGGGGTCTATCAAAGAGTCCCTGAGATTTTACATGCAGTTGATTAATTTTCCATAGTGAAAAACTTCAAATGATCATGTATTTGGGATTGGCTACTCTGTGTATGTGTCCACCTGTCTTTTTCCCCTATTTGGGATAGAATAATGAAATACAGCCTCTGGTAACAGGGCTGCTAAATTTTGAGGATTCAAAAGATATTTATATATGCCACAGGGGAGAGACAGATGCTTCTATTTACAGATAGATGCATCTATTAATATCATGTATATATATATATATTTATACATCTATCTATATCTATATCTATGTGTGTTGAATATATATATTTGTGGACTATAGGTGCATATACATGCCAGAAATATTCAAGAGCACCACAGTACCTTATTTCTTACCTCTTCCCCTTCTTGTATTTGCTAAGGAAAGTATCCTAAAACCTCACATACAGATCTCAGTGGGTTTTCTTTTTTTCCCAAGCTCTGGGTACTGACTCCTAACCTTTGCTCCCACTTCCAGGGCAGCTGTTAGCAGGGTGTGGGACTCTGCCTGCTTCTGGCACAGGTCGCCCTGACATATTATTAAATATTACACGAGATGTTTTATTCCTGGGGAAGCCCTGGAGCCCGGAAGCTCTGCCTGGTGGCTCTGACACACATTGTCTCCTACATCACTAGATGGCACTATTAACTTAAAATCATGGCACACTTTACAGGGAACCTATCCCCAAGCCTCAGACATAGAAAGAAATAGCAAAGGATCTCTCTGCGGGAGGAAAGGGAGGCAGAGTGGAGGCCGTTGACAAAATGTCTACGTTTTTAATTTTGCCAGGTTCTAAAACAGTTGCGCTTCTGAAAAAGGTCCAGAGCACTAAAAACCACGTGAGAAAAAGCCCCAGGCTATTTTGGCTAACTTGGATCTGCTCACAGAAAGGTCTAAGTTGTATCCTGAATCCTGGGTGGGCTGGCTCCTTTCTCAGCTCCTGTCCAGGAGCCCGTGGAGTGTTTGCACCTGCGGAGGGAGAATAAACACGATGTAAGTTGCCTCATTAAGTTGTTATTGTCCTTAAAGCCTTGAAGCCTATGGAATCAGCCCTAGTTATTACATTATAGTAATTAAAAAAAAAAGGTGCTTGTTGGGAAAATCACAGTTAATTAAATTATGATCTGAAAGCAGCAGCAGTTTTCTGTCTTTTAGTGAGCTGATATTATTTGTCTCTTATGATTGGTTGGTGGGAGAAATTACATGCTGTTTGTTGCAGGATCCTTTCCAGTTTGGGTCAAAAAGCAAGGGGATGCACCAATTTGTTCATGTAATTACACTGTTGTCTGCTGCTCTCCCTCTGTCTGTGGCACATTCAGTCTCTCCTGCCCACTCTGTAGTGTTGGGCTGGTGCTGCGGTCAGTGGAGCTGTGAAATGGGTTTGAGAGTCCCCTTGCCGCCCCTGGGCTGGAAGTTTCTCAGCACTGAGCACAGGGCCAGTACAAGATGCTCCAGGCACACACAAAGTCAGCAGCAGAATTCATTACTTACCTCTGGGAGCCCAGAAAAGGCAGGCTGATGCTGGTACCTCCTTATAATGGTGCTGGTGGTGTTAGCATGGGTTTGACCCACATTTCTGAGAAGTTTTGAGTTGAGTCCCATGCTCAATGCCTTTTTCTAGGCAGACACTGATGCCTGAGATGGCCACCTAAAAACAGAGACTAGACAAGAATAAGGGAATAAAGGCAGGTATTTATTTGAAAGGCCTTCAAAGGCACACCCTGAGCAGGCCAAAGGCTACACCTAGGATGGACCCTGGGTCATGGGTTCTTCAAACTTCTGTAAGTTTGGTTCATTTGCATATCAGGGTTAATTGTCCAATTATAACTTCAGTTAATGATGTAACAACCCCAAGTTTGCCCCCCTCTCAGAGGCTTTTAGTTTACACATTTTGGGGCCTGGTGTCCTTGAGGTAGAAACCTAGAGAGGGTTTGTTATGTCTAACCAGCATGAGAGAACAGTAGCTAACAGGCCACAAGAAACTTCAGTTACACACTAGGCAGTACAGGATTTGAAAAATATAAAAATTAGAACCTAAGGCATCACACCAGTATCAGACAGCTTCTCTTTTCCTGGTACTGCCAAAAAGCAGTAAAACTCTGTCAGAAATTATGGATGAGCTAATATATTGTACTGCAATAAATACTTCTGGTACCCGCTGAAGTCTTAGCAATGATTAAATTGGTGTGTATTCCTGGCAAGGGCAGAGCAAAGGTGGAATCACTCCTCCAGGATTCTGCACAAGGAAATGAACACTGGAAACCTAAGAGATCCAGGTTCCCCAGCTCCTAAATTAATTCATTACCCTGAAGGAGATGCTTGGATTCCCTGCAAAGTGAAGATGAAGAGTTAGGAACATAGTAATGGGACATGCAAAAGACATTATCTTGAACGGAGTGTAGCAAAAGCCAAGTGCTGAGAAAGGGGCTGAAAATACAGTTCCCTCAAAGATTTTGGAGTTTATGTCTGAGCTCCCCTGAGACTTCAGTTTCTTCTCAGGGTTCACTTCTTTTGGCAATTCAGTGTTCCGAATCCTCCAACATACTGCAAGGAATGCTCAGTTCTCCTCATTTCCATGTCTAGCAGATAGAGACACCAGGAATTCCAGGAATTCTGCTATGCCTTCTCATGGAGAGAGAGAGACCTTTACAATAGTGTTAAGACTCACCTTGTAAAAGAGGGAATGCAAATTCAATTACTATGTAAATATTTTAATATAAAATACAAGAAATGAAACAACTGAGTTGCCCATGTCCTGCTCCCTTCTCCCCCTCCCTTTCCTTCAGGATACTTCATTCCCTGATGATTAAGGCTTAATCTTAGGAGATTAAAGATGGGATATTGAAATACATTTAGTCCTTCTCCATCCAAACTATGATAATGTCTGAGTGAAGAACACTGTGTGACAGTGAATTTCTTATTGGGGGGATATGAAAAGTATTATATGAAGGGCTTTATTTGCTTTTTTGTTGCTAGTTTTTATTTTCTCAAAGAAAGCTCTTTGATTCTGAGATGCTGGATGTTTTGTGCTATTTCTGTTGAAAGCTGCAGACCACAATCAGAGCAAACTGTGAAGAAATGAGTGTATGAGGAAATGAATAATCAAAAACCAAAAGGATTTAATAAAATGGAAAAATATTGACATGGTAAAGGCAGCAACTCAATAAAGAATGGACAATGCATGATTGATGATGCATGCTGTGTTGGTAAGCACTAATTCTGAGATCTCACTGTGAGGGAAAAACACTTTTCTTACAAGATACCCGGTGTGTGAGAAGGAGTAAGTTTTCAAAAGTCATGCTTAAAAAAACCTTTAAGCAGAAGGAAGTGTCTTTTTATTTCCTTTCCATCCCTTGCTCACACATGCATACACATACACAAAGCTGTGGTGAAAACAAGAACTATGTTATCCTCCTGTTTCTAATTCCTTTATAGATTTCCCCCACTTCTTTCTCTGCTGTTATTGCAGCCAAAGCCTTCTGACACTTTTGTATTGCTGTTACACCTGCCAGGAGAGGGGAGAAAAGAACAAATCCTGCCTTTCCCTTCCACAGATCTGGTGTCAGTTTTTGCTTTAGGAGAGCACAGCTGCTGCTTGTATGGTAGGACAAATCAGCCTGTTTTACCTTCCTCCTTGAGGAGAAGCCACCCTGATCAGAGCAGTGATGTCTGCTTTCAAGACTACGTTGACTTTTGGGTATGTTTTTCTTCGAAGTGGGTTAGGGGTGGTAATTTTACAGAGGAAGAAGCCACTGCAGAAGATGAAATGCATTAATGCCCTGGGTCTGTTGTCATCCCAGAACATTTAATTGAACTTTGTTTTACCAAAGGAGAGTAAGTTACATTTCCCTTTTGTGTTTGATTGAAGACTGGTCTAATGAAGCAGATGCACCTATGATTAGGCCAGTTAATTTTCTCACAGTCCTCACAGAAAGTTTTTGAGAGGAAAAAAAAGAGCAAAAAAACCAAAGAGACTAAAAAAGCCCCAGCTGCATGTCCGGATTCATATCCAAGTCCTGCATCATTTAGCAGAACATTTTTTAGGGATCTCTGTTAGGGGTTGTTTGTAACTACTTTGACCCATGTATCACTAAAAATACAATAACTACGTGGCAGTTTCTTTCTACTGATTTCAGCTGAGAGCTTACAACAGGATTTGCAGGTAGAATAGACAGTGCAGCTCGTACATGTATACCTGGGAGGGAGAGAGTGAAGGGAGGGATGGAGGGAGGCAAGTGGGGAAGGGAAACAAAAAAAGAAAGACTGATTTATTTAGTAGAGTATAATTTTCTGTACACTCAATACAAGAGTAGAGACTTGTTTCTGAGAAATGATGAATCAAGTCAGATCTGGTGCTTGTGCAAGGGTGACAGCCTGGCTTTCCTCAGGCAGGAGAACAAAATGGAAAGCAGCCGTGCGACAGCTGCTAATCCTCCTCTGCAAGACATCCAGCTGATATGATGACAGGGCTGGCACAGATCCCGTGGAAAGGAGAAGGGAATAGCCCTAGGGAAAGTGTGCACAGAGGATACAGTGCAGCAAAGCAGAGGTTTCTCACCATCCTTTAGGTAAGCTTTTATTTCCACCCACAATAGTAAAATTCACTGGAGCAACAAGTAAGAGTTTCATGTACTCTGATTTTTATGTTAAAGGAAGGCATCAAAGCTACCTTTTCAGAGTCAGTAAGCTTAATGTTCTAGGAGTGACGCTCACTGAGCCATGGAAATGTTTAACTTTTATGTTTCTTGCCATGTAGGGGAAGGCATGAACTAGGCATTGGAGGCCTAAAATTGGTCTACAGTGGGGAAAGAACTAAGTCAGTTAATAGGAAATAGTGATGAGAACATGCAGGAAAGCCATCTTTCCTGTATATAAGGTATCTTTGACTTAAAATTTACTAGAAATTCCATGTGGGGGGATCTGGATGGGGATGCCTGGTTAATTAATCTTAATTCCAGAGCTGGAAACAGCCCAGGGATGCTCAGCTCAGCCAAGGTGGTAACAGTTCTGGAGCAAGTGAGACAAACCATGGCCAAGCACAAAGTGGTTGGGATGGGACCAATCTTGAGCTGTGGCCTGGACTTTGACTCCAGGTGGACACCTGGTATCTGGTATCTAACACTCCTTTGGAGCAGGTGTATGAGAGGGATAATGTCAAGTCTCCTGGGAATGTTACGGCTCTTTTTTAGACCAGCCTAAGTGCAAAGTGCTGGTGTCTAAAGTTTAAGTCACAGACACATAAAAATCTGGCACCATGAGGAACCACCACTCCCACATTTTCTCCAAGGGAACCAAGGCACAGACTGACTTCAGACCAGGTTTTGGAAACCTAGCTAAACTCTGCTCGGCATGAAGGAGAGATGACCCAAATCCAAGGTAACCTACCTTTAAACATGTTATCATATTAGCTTATGTTATTGTTGACTAAAAGGAAAAGAAGGCCCAACATTGTGCTCCCATTCCAGTGGAACTTTTGACAAGGTAAATCAGAGCCCACTTCCATGGCATGGTGGAAAAAGGATGAGGAAGGGGAAAAGGAAAGAATGGGAAGAGAGGAGAAAAGGGAAATTAAGCCACATTGCAAAGTGGTTTTACCTTCAGAAGAGGCAACATTTAGAATTACCTCGAAAAACTTTGCATTATATCAGATGGGTTTTGTTCCGTTGGCTGGGGGTATTTAAGAACAAAAACAACTGAACAGATTTCAAGTTTTTCAGAAGAATTTTAAAAGTTTTTCCATAGTAGAAGCTTGATTTTATCTGCACTGGGTTTTTGGTGTCTGTTAAGGGAAGCCCTGTATTTGTGTGCAGTGACAGATGCTGCTACACCATTATACAAAAACATGAATTCCTTTTAACACCTGTTAGCTGTGTCAGGGTGCTCTGCCATGCAGGTACGGATAGAAAAGTGGTGATCCAGCAAAACACACGTTCCTCTCATGTTACAAAAAGCTCCCCCACCCCACCAGAAGTGCTAATGGAAGGAACTACATTTGTTATGGCCACATGGGAAATCCTTTTAACCAGGCATCAGTTTATATAAAATCCTGAAATACGCTATTGTTTACACAAAACAGATTTGTTGGGTAAATTGCTACTTGTGAGTTGTTTTTATCTTTTTTCTCCAGCAAACCCCATCTGATACTATTTAAATCACTAAAACATCACTTCAGTATCAATTTCCCTTGTGAAGGAAGCTGGATCTGGGAGAAAGACTCAGAACTGTAGCATGAATATCACATCATCCTCTCCAAGGGGTGTCAGTATAATTTCCTGCCTTGAAATCAAGGAAATAAAGTTATATTGATTACAGCAAATGACAGTAAGTTGTCTGGAAACAGTAAAACAAAAGCAAAGCAGATAAAACCAAGCATGGTACTACATAAATGATCACCTCCTCTATTACTCTGGTATGCCACTCTACTCTCAAATTGGGGGCCAGCGATGTCATAGGATATGATGTCCCCTTCTCTTTATGAACAAGCACTAGGACAAGAGGAAATGGCCTCAGGTTAAGCCAAGGGAGGTTTAGAGTGGATATTAGGAAACATTTCTTTAGTGAAAGAGTTGTCAAGTGTTGGAACAGGCTGCCAGTGTTCAATAACCTGGTGGTATTTCAAAGGTGTGTAGATGTGGCACTTGGGGACATGGTTTAGTGATGAACTCCGGTCGTGCGGGGTTAATGGTTGAACTTGGTGATCCTTTCCACCCTAAATGATTCTGAGATTCTATGATTGACTGATCACAGTGTCTCATTTCAAGACTTCTATAGCCAGTGTCCAGTGTCTTCTGTTCTTGCTGAAGACTTTGGGACTGTGCAGGGGGGAGATTTTTCAGAAGCGTCATCAGAAATCCTCTGAAGGGAATCAGTTTATAATACTGCAACCATCTGTCCTGTGGAGGGCTGCATCCCACAGGCAAACATAATGTCAAAGTGTAACCTCCCTAAATTATAATACACTTTGATTTAACTGAGACAACCATCTGGTTTTAAATTAGAAAAGAGGAATACAACCTAATTTTCTCTAAATCTTAACTTATTTGGGGAAGAAACAAGTGATCTTATAAAGAGCTGTTAAACGAAACCAGAATGAGAGATGGTTTGGCGCTAATGCAAAGACTTAACAGCTGATTGTTTTCATTTTAGAGGTAAGAAGAGCTAAATGAGCCAGTATAAAATATAGTTTTCCAGAAGCCTGAACAAGACCAAACTGATCTGTGCCCTCATTCACTTTGTCAGAAAGTGGTGCTTTTCTACATATTCAGAAGATGGCTCATTTTCTCCAAAGGAAGATCTTATCTGCCTGTGGAGCATCATAGCATCCTCAGATCTCATTTTTCTGCTCTGGTGTTTTGCCTCAAGCCAAACGCAGATGTGAATTTAATTTGGATTGTGCAATTACATGTTATGCACACTACCGTTTTTTGTTGTTTTCTGCAGCTACACTACCATATCTGAAGTATCATAATATCACTAACTTTTAAAAATGTCTTATGAAGTAAATTTGTTTCATCTCATGGTTGCAGGGATGCAATTGTAGCAAATTGCTGGCATAGTGGGTTTGGTGGGTGCGATGGGAAGGATCGTGCTTTCAGTGGAATGGCTCAAGATGGCAGAAGTCAATCCACATTTTCAGGTCTGCATCTCAGATGACACCAACAGAGAATAAAATATTCAATGTTTCATTTTGATGATGACAGGTTTTTACCACACAAACAGACGGCTACAAACAAAAAAGCCTTGTGGAGCCACAACATTTAAATGTATGAATCTCCACTGAGAAAAATATTTTAATATCTGCATAGCCCCTTGTAGGGATGTTCACAAAACGGCATTATTGAGACAATCACCTGATTGGTAATGAGTGTTTAAAAGCCATCAACACTCCTTCTCCACTGCTTCCACTTATATCTACCCTTGGCCTTCCAGCTAAAAGAGACTTGTCATCCATGACTAAAACATGCAGACAAAAAACCTCTTCTGAAAACAGGTATCTGTGTTTCCCCTTCAAGAAGTCTTCCAAGGTCATGTTGCAAACCCAGGTAAGAGAAGGATGGACTTCAGCAGACGCAGAAGATTTTAGCTCTCATTTTTTCTCAGACTCCTCATCTTTCTAATGCAACTGAGCTTGTTGAGCAATATGTCTGGTCCAGGTAGTTCAGCTCACAAGATGCAGATTAAGACTGTTTGGGATAACAGAGGGCATGAAGATGGGTGATGCCAGCCAGAGGAATGGAAGCTGGGAGACTCAGCAGGAGCAGGAATTGCTGATCTTTTGGATAAGAACTGATATGAAGACTGGTGATGGACAGCCATAGAGAGGGGACAGAAGCTGAAGACTCAGGAGGAAGAGTGAGACTTGTGCTGGGAGACTGTGAGGGTATAAAAACCCAAGGTTTCTTTGTTGGGGACCCTCCTTGGAGGCACCCAGCCTGAACTGTTTCTGTGTAATTGCACCATGATTAAATGGTTTTCTGGAATGAGACATCTGAGACTAATATGGGAAACCTGGCATTGAACTGGTGTGAGGGCAATTCGTAGGGAGTCAAGCAGGGATCTGTGGGCTCACTAGAGCTGCCCATGTGTATGGGCTTTGGTCCAAACAGTTAAAGTCTCTGGCACTGGGAGTGGGACTGCCAGAGAGTCTTGTGAATGGGCAGGCTGGGAAGTTTCCTTGACAACATCAATGCCATATGATAAAGACAACTTCTGATTGTTTTTCCTTGGTTTTAGTTTGTTTGCTTATTTTTGAAGCAACCTGGACTTGAAAGCAAACCTTTAAATGAACCTGACCCAGCTGTTTATTCCCCATTTTCCAAAGTAATTTTCATTTGTATTACCCACCCCAACAAGAAAAATTGTCCAAAATGCAGCAATGCTGAGCTGTCCAGGCTGTTGTCAGAGAAATAACAGAGGTAAATTAGTTTTATTTGTATTTTAGATTCCCTTGAAAAAAAATCCCAGACTATAGGAAAGAGACTTTGAACATCCTAGACCACTGAGATCTAATGCTCTTGTTTGTTTTCTCTCTTAATTTCTAAAATTAGCACTAATAGGCAATAAAATAATACACCCATTAGATGGCACTGTTAGTTTCCACTTTTTCTTCCATCACACCTGATGAGTTTTCAGAAAGAACTGGGTCAAAAAAAAAAAAAAAGAGAGAGAGGAGAGCTAATCTGAAACGGATTTGGGCTGTGTGCAAGTCCTTTGGAGTCAGGGGCAAACAGACTAGTCTGCACAGAGCCGATTTGCACAGATGCTTTGGGTTCCCCTGGCTGGAGCTGGGACCACTCCACACATCTAATAATAACCCCCTGTGATTGTCATTCCTGTCTGGGAGCTGTTTAGCTGGACAAACACGTAATTTCAATGGCAATTTCCGCACTCCTGGATGTATAGACATCTGGCATTTCCCAGATACAGACTGTACTATACAGCCAGCTCTTAGCTGGACTCAGTGGGATTATTGCTGCATTTTTCTATCGCTTCCCTCTATGTGTGGCTGCCTTATATGAAAGGACAGCTGTTATAGAGTGTGCTTAAGAAGATATGAGCAATTTCCTGCTCTGCCCCTGACCCCCCTCACATCCCCCCCCATATCCCCAGACAAATAAACAATAGAAATCCAGTGTCAATGCCTCTTTTTTCCACAGGAAATTTTGCCAAATACTGCCAGTACATAGCTTCGTGAAGGAAAATTGGTGGGTTAGAACAAACCTCCAAAATACACAAAAGCAGATTGAACAGGAATATTTTTGGCAGCTGTGTGGAGGTAGTGTGGGCTCCGTGACAGCTGATTTTAAAAGCACTACAGTTAAGCACAAACAACAAAATTATCAGAAATAGATGGCCATCAGTTCTCAACTTTTCTCACAGAGGAAGAGAAATTCCTCTTCCTTACACTTTGAAACGTTTTTCCTTTCCCTTTTTTTTTTTTTCCTTTCCTTTTCCTTTTTTTTAACTATATTCACTAGGGGAAAAAAAAAAAAGAGGAAAATGAAGGAACATAATGTTCTAATAATGCTGCTTTGCCATCCAAAATTAAACAAACAACTCCAGTAGTTTTGGAGTTGCAGAGTTAATGTGACACTGTTGGGGCTGCCTGAGGCAGCACAGCATCCAGCTGCAGACATCCTTGGTGTCAGCTTCAGCCTGCAGGGAAAGCTGACTCCTTCACCCTGCTTTCCCAAACAAAGATGATGTAAAAGCATCGATGGAGGCAAAAGACAAGAGAGGGGTCTTTGTATAGGTTCCAGCTGATTTACTGCAGGTGGAGAGTCCAGGGACAAAGACCAGGGATAAGGGAGAAAACAGTATTTTATACCGGGGTGGAACAAAGGGAAACAACCAATGATGATGGACTGACAAGGAGGAGACAACAGAGGAATATCCAATAGGGATAACTTAAGGGAGGGAATTAGATGAGTAGACCAATGGGGCGTCAAAGAATGGAGAACTTTCCAGAACTAATACATAAGCAACTAGGGGAAATACATAAGCGTGAACTTTTACATAAAACTGGGTGGAGAACTCCTAAACCTATAAATTTAAAACATGTAGACTAAGAACCACTAGGAACATGAGAACTTGCCATAACCATGGGGTGAGGATTAGACCTTGGTGTTCTGGAGGCCTGTCCACCAGTTCTCTGAATGTTCTGCTGCTGTGCCACTGCTGCATGTACCACAACATTAATGAAGCTGTGTTCGGACTTGTTTCTCAGCTGACCAACCATTTAACAACAAACAGTTTTTTCTCATGTGTGTCAGACCCTTAATGTAGAGTTTGATTGTAAACTCAGGTTGCTGTGTTTGATTACAGAAATTTGCACATGAGAGGTTTTAGAAACAAAGTTATGAACATTTGAACTGCCTTCTTTGCTCAGATTGTTGGTTTTGTGTAACCTGTAGGAAAGTAAATATCTTTGTGATCTGTGTTTCTCAAGAGGGTTGTCAAACGCTGGAACAGGCTGCCCAGGAAAGGGGTGGAGTCACCATTCCTGGAACTATTAGAAAGCCTTGTAGATAAGGCCCTTGGGGACATGGTTTAGTGGTGGATTTGGCAGTGCTGGGTTAATAGTTGGACTCAATGACCTTAGAGATCTTTTCCAACCTAAATGATTCTATGATTCTTTTGAGGAGAAAAAAAGCCTGAAGAAGAGAAAAGGGACACAGTCTACTCAAGTGACTGAGCCCTGGGGAAGTTTCCTAATTTAAGCAAATACTTATTGGTATTATTCCAGCTGTAACATTGCTTTTTCACATTTCTAGATCTGTTACAGGGCTTAGAAAATGCTTTTCTAGTATGTTCTGTAAATGTTGATGAGGTGAGTTATAGGAAAGGTCATGTCTTTCCCTTCTTTTTTTCTTCAGCCTTTCCACTCAACAACCTTGCTCATGCAAAAGCAATGCTGACTCGTTCAATATAATCTAAAATATTGGTCTTTCTGCACTCTTGAATTTCTTTTGTCCAGGAGGTATGAACTCTGACCAAACCTTTTCTTTCCATATGGACATTGAGAAATCTTTATGTTTTATCCACAGCTCCCTGTAAGACTTGTAGGACTACAGACGTTTATGAGTCCTGTACCCTTTCAGTAAAGTTAGATGCCTTCAGCCATTACTCTTTATGTTATTGCTGAGATGAGACTGAAGGCACACATACCCTTTACATCAGGGCCATATAAGCAGCTAAAACCTTCAATTTAAACCACACACAAGTTTGAAGTGAAATGTTAGAATGAAGCTGAGGAAATTTTCACTACCTTCGTGCTCATTTATCACTCATAAGTGAAGTTTTTATTTTCTTGATACCACATTTAACTCCATGGTCCTCCTGATGAGAGTCAGAATTTAGACATTTAGGCATAATTCTCCCTCCGTGCAGTTTCAATCAAGCTCTTTTTGGTAAATCTTTAGAGGGTTCTTAAATTTAACTCTGTCTGCATCCACTGTGTAATATCTCTTCCTGCAGCAGTTGCTGCAGTAATGGACCCTCTTCAGGGACATCTTGAGACAACAGCATCCTCAGAACTGCGAGGTTGGTTTAAATTTTTTGTTTTGATTTCCTGAGCAGCTCTGTGATGTTCAGGATGGAAATTTCAGTCTAATTTTACAGAGAGCAGTCATTGCAGCCCTAGAGATGGGACTAGATGTCTTTACAACTGCTTTCCCAGTTGCTGTCAGTGGTGATCATCCTGGTGGTCAAATCTGGCCCTGTCTGGGGAATTTTCAAGCACAGACACACAGAGTCACCAGCACACAAATGTATACATAAGAAAATACATGAGAAAACACAATATATTACTATGATAACTCCAGGAAATTATAGGTACATTTAGGGGCACTGGGAATATGGAAATATTCACTGTAATTGCTTTTCACTTCAAATTCATTTCAGGAAGATGAGAAGTTTGAAATGAACTGCTCTTGTAAAGAGCCTATTCACTGGGAGTAAAAAAGCTAATTTTGTAGTAGTGTCTCATCACTACACTTTCTGTCTTTTAATATATTTATTTATTTTGTGGTTAAGGACAATACAGTGAAAATTCCCAGAACAATCCCATTATTCCTTTTTCCATTTCTGTAGAATAAGCATGGAGGATCTATGTATAATGCATATGTGACACTGCTCCAGAAGAAACTAATATCTCTACTGGCTTTTAAAACAAAACAAGTAGCCATCATTTTGGAAACAGCAAGAAACAAGATGCTTCAGTGTTCTTTACTCTGGTGATGAAAAAGCAGGTTTAAAGTAAGTGGTGGGGCTGCTGATTCAAACTTTTATTTCATGTAGGCAGATGTGTATATGGCATGGAAAGACAGACACACCAAACCTGTGCCCACCTCAGAAATTCCCACACTTCTTCAATTACAGTAAGTAATTGAAATGGATCTGGTGGTAAAGCTTTCAAACACCTGTGGCCACTTTTATGTCATCTTGGTCAGACAGAGAGAACCTTAATTCAGGAAACTGCATGTTTACAGCTAAACATTTGCTGTTATCCTTAATATGATGGACTTAAACCCAACAAACTCATTATCTCCTTTCATGGAATAATTCACAGGGACTAAATTACTTTCATAAACTTTTCAATTTTGTGCAGATTTAATTATTTATGGCTATTCCTGAAGTATATACATTCATGGAACAGTGAAGATATTTGGGAGGAACACAGGAAAATAAACTCAAGGTATAAAGTTGTACAAAGGAAATGGGCAGCATTACGATCAAGGTGTTGTTACTGTGTGGAGCCATTGTATGCAACATGTACACATTCTCCTGGGAAGATCACACAGTTGTAGTTCAAGGACTGGGGAGCTTCCCTCTTAGATTTATACCTTTTCCTGGTCCTGGTGGGAATAAACAATGGCCAACATAATTCTCCTAAATCTTTTGAATCATGGCATGGACATCCCCAGCCTGGGTGGACAACTCAGACATATGTATGATCTTTAGGTGCTCTTCACCCACATCCATGAAGAGTGAGCTGTCATGTCTTAGAAGGTGTCAAAAGCCAACAAAGACCCCCAAAGTGCCCCCAGACTCATTTCTGAGGCTTTCCACCAGAGGATTGAAAGCTCCCCCTCCTCAGGGGAGGTACCTGGGCATTCACACTGAGCCTGAGCATTATTTTAACCCATCAGACTTCAGGTTTCTTCCACTTGTCCCAATGGATCAACACCATCAGACCAACAGACAACTAAATTACAGCAATCAAGACTCATATTGAGATCTGCAGGTGATGATATGTTTTTATTCTTCAGGCATTTGATCAGTTGTCTTAGCCTCGGGAGCCCTAGATGTATGTGTGGATTTTCCTAAATTGTGTCCTTCAAGTCATGCAGTGGAGGTGGAGGTGTCCAAATCTCTTTCCATCAATTATACATGGAGTCAAAGCCCTAGCATTTCTAAGGCATTGATTTAATCTAAAACAGTCTGAACTTGTATTTATGCATTCTTTTGAAATTCTGCATTTCCTTGAAAAGTTAAGCAGCCACCTCAGACAACACCCTTGTCCCTTCAAATTAATAACAATATACACTGCTTTTCAGAGAGCAGAGTACAGCTCCACCTTCATTTTTCCTCTCTGAACATGAAGAACAGATACCTTATTATTATCCACTGAGGAGGAATGGAGACCTGAAACATCTAGAGACAGAATATGACGGTAGATGACTGGGGACAGCTTGGTACAAATGTTCACTCACTGACGAACTGATAAAATTACAGAAAATTGTGTGCTCAGTTTTCACAGTGAGACTACAGTTTACTGATACTTCTGGAGAGAGTTCTTACTGCTTGGAGATATTTAAACAACTACTTGGTGTGAGGCACAGCACAGCTTTGTTCCCATGCTGTGGCAGTAATTATTCTGATTGTTCTTGAGTGGAGATGAAGGGATTGACACACTAGGACACAATAGGTAATATTTATTCCTGTATTTGTGCTGAAAATTTTCATTAAAGGAACATGAAAAAGCAAATTACCACCTCTTGTGCTTGCCATTTGAGGATGTGGGTACAGCAAGAGATGGAACAGCAGATCAATTCCTTCAAGAAAAACCCTTTTTTTGATTTTGTTGTGAAACATGATTTCGTTTTGATTTCATGTTTGGACAAATTTAAAAAAAAACCCACAGCAAACAAAACTCAATGAAAATCAGTCAGTGTTGCTTCTTATTGTTTTTTAATTGTATCCCTTGACAACTTTACTAGAAATAACTTGTAACTGGAGTGAGTCCCTACAGGGTATAAGCTTTAACATGGAAGTGGTGCATGTTCTGAGATTTTTGCTCAAATCTGCATCCTCTTGGGTTGCATGATGATATGTCAGGAGATTAAGAAGGTTATCCTGATCAAGAAATCAGTAGATCTTTGGACTTTTATGTTCAGACGTCCTATATGCTGAAATTTTGTACTACCTGGAGAATCCAACAGAAGCATATGTGTGTGAGGTCATAAAACCATAGAACCATTAAGGTTGGAAAAGACCTTTAAGATCACGAAGTCCAACCATCAACCCAGGACCTGGACCACGTTCACCATTAAACCATGTCCTCAAGTGCCACATCTACTCACTGTTTGAACACTTCCAGGGATGATGATTCCACCATTTCCCTGGCCTGCACCAATGATTTACAGCCCTTTCCATGAAAAAAAATTTCCTAATATGTTTTCTAGATGTCCTGTGGTGAGATATTTACGAAGCGACAGGGACATTGCAAAAACGATTGAGACCAAGGACATGACCCACTCCTTATTGATAGCCCTGGGATCACCAAATAGAGGAACAGAGTTATGGTCACAAAGGCCAAGTGCTGATGTCCCTACAATTTCATACATAGCCCATTCCTTTGCTTAAGGCTGATGCAAAATGTGAAGGTTGTTTTGTAAAAGGTCCTTTTTTACCCAACTTGAGGTACACAGGAAATATTTCTGGGGAGCATTTGGATCCTTCCAAATACAGGTTTGTATTCTCATTTTTCATCATCTGCTCACATTTAGACTTTTTTTCCTGTTTATAAGACATTTGCCATGCAGGTGTAACAAAATCAATTTGTAGCCTGCATTTTATGTTAGGATAAATAAATCCATAGGAATTACTGAAAAAGCCAGGAGCTTGGCATATTCCTGAACTCCTAGGCCCAAGAGCAGAATTCTGCTCATAGTTACTCCACCACCATGCTGAGTAACCAAATCAGGATTCAGTATGCTGTCATCTAAACCCTACCAACGAGACAGTGCAATCATGGGTTACTATTATGTGCTCAGTTAGAGTGATTATGTGTGGGACTGAGTCCAGCTGAACAGCCAAGGCCAGATTTTGTTTATTTGCTTGTAAAGCTTCTACCACATTTCAGTCATGATATAAAGAAGAACCATTGCCATTCCATTAAAGAAGTCTGACAGTAAAAAACCAGTTGCAAATTGAAAGTGATATGATTGCTACAGCATTAGATTGTTACAAAGTCCACAAATACATCTACAAAAAGAAAAAGAGAAAAAAAGAGAAAGTCAATAGTGAAATGAACTTCAAACCCTCAAAGTACTTGTTTATAAATCCATGACATCCTTACTTATTAAAACAAAAGAGGATGCTAAAAGTACAAAATTATGATGTTGTTTCAGTTCATCTGGCAAACATCTGCATACTCTTTTCAAATTCCTCGCTACACATGGATTTCTGTGAGCAAAGAAAAACCATCAGGAACACAAGCATATGAATCTATTAACAAATGAAGGATGTGTCTGGAGCAATAAACAAGTGAACATATGTGTATTCAAACTGGTGAGCACAAGTTCCTGGGAAAAAAAAAGTGGAAGAAAAGCAAGTCAGCAAGTGATCTAAAGTGCTGGGAGATATATAGATTAAAGGAAAGAAGTATGCAAGCAATCTCATATTAATTTTAGCAGATTCAGTTTGAAGTATATTTCTAGCCTCTCAGGAGAATGGCTGGAATTTCAAAGGTGCTTCAGTGATAGTTCTGGCTGAGCCACAGTTTGGAATATTAAGATGTGGGGTTATTATTTGCACAATTATATGTATTCAAAATGGTCCTCAAACTAAGCCCCCAAAAAACAACAGCCCAATGACTATCAACAAAATCCAACCCCCAAAACTGATTATTGCACTGCATCACTTATTATCAACCCATGACTCCACCTCCAAATCCTTTCTCAGACCTGCTCTGCATTTTCATTTGACTCTGCTTCTTGAGTCCACCTATGTCTTTACCTATATTGGAAATTCTTTAAGTGAAGGCTCTTTCTTCATAGTTGCTTTCTCTATTGAAGAAAACTCTTTATTTCTGTAATGCTGTGCTTCCTGTCTCTCTTTCCTGAGCAGTTGTTGTACTTGGATTAACTTTGATTTTGAGTGGGAAGTTTCTAGCACTTGGTATGCCCTTGTGAACAACAGTTCATCCATTCTTCCATTTTATTTAAATCCAGCTGGGAAAAAGTTTATTATATTACTTCAAATGGCACGTATTGCTTCCATTAGTGAATATGCAGGTAACGTTGGAAAATAAGTACTACACTCTCCCCGTGCTCTTTCACACAAAGAAAAATACATTGAGACAGAATTCACGTGTGATATCTGTGTAAATTTTAGTATAAGGTGTTAGTAAAGCCTGTTCATTTTATCTGTGTAAATTTTAGTAAAAGGTGTTAGTAAAGCCTGTTCATTTTTGAGGACAGAGTTTCCTAATTTTATGAACAGTGGTACTCAGAAAACTCTGTCAGAGATGATGGGATATGACTTCTCTACAAAGGTAAGTAACACATACCTGAAAGCAGTGAGATTTTTCAGTAAAATTGAGAAGTCTTTGGGGCATCTGCTGACGGATGCCTGAACACTGTTCTGCTGTAAGTACAGATGGCAATCTATCTAATTCACAGTGCAGAGAGAAAGTAATCAGCTAAAACAGATGAAATTTCTTTAAAAGCTTTCTGTTTTTGCCCTAGAGACAAATTTTCTTAGCATATCCTTACAAATCACCTATCATTCTGAATATACCAATTCAACATTTAAATACCTTTTCATGTCATCCTTGCTTTAATTCTGCTGTATTTTCAGATGAAGTGTCTGAGCTCAGAGTTACACAGTGCTACTTGAGGCAAACAGGTAAGAAAAAGTTACCCAGAGAAGCTGTGGATGCCCCGTCCCTGGAAGTGTTCAAGGCCAGGCCAGATGGGGCTCTGAGCAACCTGCTCTAGTGGAAGGTGTCCCTGTCCATGTCAGGGGGCTGGAACTAGGTGATCTTGAAGGTCCCTTCCAATCCCAACCTTTCTGTGTTTTTATGGAACATGAAGCCTGTTGCAGTCCTATGGAAGTGGAAGGTTTTTGCTAAGCACAAACAGGTCCTTCCTAACGTTTCTTGGACAGCAAATCCCTGAAGACAAAATGTATAGATTATGGTGATGGAATTTACTCTGAAATTCAAACAATTTAGGTGCCTGGAAAGATTTGTGAACAATTCTGTTAGTGACTGAGGATACAAATCCTGTAGATGCTATGAGTGTTGCCACCATGGTAATGAGAATGAAGTTGTGGCATTATGAAGCACCTGAGTGCTTGGCAAGGGGCATTTCTTTAAACAATATATTTTTTAATACACCAGACTGAAAGGTCAGTGTTGAGGGGCAAGAAGTTTGGGCAATTCTTACTGCACAAGTAAGTACAAGGCAAATTTCAACACAGCAATTCTTCATTTTGAGACTAAATTAAAGAACATTAAAATTATCTTTTGTCATGAAACATACCCACCAGGTGTTTTTCTCCTTCTTTCTTCTTCCCAACAAGTGATACACAAGATCAGAACTGCTGACAAGGGATTCTTCCTCCTCAAACCCCTTGCTGTGGAGGCTTTCCACAGTCCTTCACTTTCTGTGTTTGTGTTGCAGACCTCTTGAAGGTCTCTTTCATTCCTTCTCTGCTCAGCAATTCTCCAAATGTTCCAAAGGAAAATCTTCTCCCTCCTTCCAGCAGTTGCTGCAGCAGGCAGAATAGAGACCCCAGCAGTATTGTCTTCTCCTTCCAGGCACTACCTTTTAATAGACTATGTATAGTATTCACTCTACCAAATCACTTGATAACAAATTAAATAGACAACTCACAACCACTGTCTAGAAAGTCACTTGTTTTATGGAATCTTCTAATACCTACATGTTATTGAACTGAAAATGCTTTGGAAGGTGAAATTGCTTGTCTATAGATACAGGGTCCCTTCTGGTCTTGAGAGCACTTATTCAAGATATCTCAGTGAGCACTTCAAGATATCTTGCCTACATGGATATAAAGTCAATCAAATCAAGATAGGGACAAATATTTTGCAGTGTGAGTTTGCAGTTATAGCATTTCCTTTTTAAGTGTCTCTTAAATTCTCTACACTTCACTCCTCCCTGCTTACTGAAATATGAATATTAATACTTTTGTTCATGTTTACCTGGCACACGTACTGCAAAAATCAATGTTCTACTTACAGCAATTATTCAGCAGGTATTAATGCTTCTTCATACAGCTCATATCCATTTTCTGTTGGATTTTTTTCATTTACAAATTGAAAATCAGTAGGAAAGTGTTTCAACTTCAATCACAGTTAACTACAAAGTTCAAAAAAGGAGAGAAAAAAAGAATTGAATTGCAATAATAGAAATCTGAATGCATGATGTGCTGAATGCAAAATTGGGGAGGGTGTCGTATGTCTGTGTGGGGAAATCAAACTGGTGTTGTAAGGCACTTTGCCTCTGTCACTTAAATGGGACAAGGTGATAGAAAGAGAAAAGTATAAGCTGTAGTTCTTCCAAGCAAAATAAACACCCTTCAGAGCTCAGTGAAGCCACAGTGAGTCTTTGAAATTCTTACATGAGATTCATTTTCTTCAAGCACAACATGCTTCCATTTCAGCATAACATGAGCAGTAAACAGTACATGTGGCTTAAAAACAAAGAACACTCCTAGAGCAGGGATCCAGTATGATTCCTGTGAGAGTAGACAATACCACCTACCAGGAGAAGAAGTCTTTCTCTGCTCTCAAGATGCTAAATTTGAATGCCAACACTTGATCTTCATTGTTTAAAATTTTCTCTCAGCAGAAAAGTACAGACTGCTGCTCCTTTTTAAGAATTGTACAGTAGTAATACTGCAAATCTTTGTCCTCTGACATTATTTTTTAGGCCAAAAAAAAAATTCTGGTGTGCCTTCTTAGAAAACAGAGGGGGTGTCAAATTACTCAGACCTGAAGATGATGTCCTAAATCTCTAAATCTAGGATTTCCTGAACTGGAAAGCACTATGCTTTATAATCATCTTTTCAGGGAGACAGGACACTTGTCATGGAAGAGAGTAAAAGTCTGAGGTAAGTTCTTTCTGCAAACTTCAAGCAGCTACACTCTAGCGAGCACAAGAAGTAAGCAAAACCATGCAAAACAAGAGTTATGCATATGAGATTTTTGTCAGCATTTGAACTGATATTTGGTTAGAGGGAAGTCCAAGATAATTCTTTTCTCCCTGTTTTCACTCCAAAATTCCTTTATAGTTCTTGTCTCTGAAATGGCCAGAATCATTCTTTTCATAGGTGTCTAGTACATAATATACAGCTTTCCTACCCATTCTCAATTCATGTCCTACTATTCATTTATATAATCCAGACTAAAACTACCTTGCCTAGGTCAATAGCACTTAATTCAGGATGTTCTTGCATTTGAAAGATGCATCTCAATGTCTAACACAACACCTATTACTTTCAGATCTTCTGTTAGGTATGATAAAGTCTCTGACTGCTACAGGAGGTGGGGATTAGGCTCAACACTGAGGTTGCAAAACAAAAAGAAAAGGACATAAATCTATTTAAAACCCCCATAATTTCTTCTGCTCCTAAAATTTCCCATTAGGAATGAAAACACAGCTTTCAGCTACTCATTAACCTGTATAATTTCCTAAGTGGAAATCAGAGTGGGGAAAAAAAAAAAAAGAACTTTAGTCAGAGAGAAAATTCCTGGTCATTCATCTAAATGCTTCTAATTTTAAAGCCTAGCTTGACCATTTAAATACAGACAAGCTAGAGTAAATTTTTTTGTATAAAAGGCATTTTAGGCTTTTGTGACCAAAAATAAATGATGAAACATTTTATCTCCTAGACTAAAAACCACTTATTTATTAGCTAATCCCAAAGTATAGTACATTAGTACTAATGACTATGTAATTAATTGGTACCAACACAAATTGTTAGGAGAGGTCTACACTGAGATGTTATTATAAAATATTTTGGCTTTTTTTCCCTAATCTTAGAATTATTGTATGACCTATCTTCTGTATTTCACATGTTGAAATAACTTAATATAGCTACAGATTAGTTGGCATTGGTGATGGAGGACTCATTACAACAGTGTCCCACAGGCCTCTGATATGTACATCTAGTGGAAGGGCAATTATATAGCAAGTTTGAGAGAAAAATCCCTTATCACACATGACTGTGTGACAAGTTTTTCCACTCATGGCTTCCTCTCCATGCCCTCCTTCTCCTTGGTTTCCCATGGGTCAAAAGCCTCAGGAACATTTAGCTGTTAATAAGATTTTGGAATTGCAGCCTGCTCTAACTTAGGTGGATTTGGTGGTTACCACCCTCTTCAGGTACCTCATCTACTACCTACAACCTTCTTAAACAGGCAAACAAAATAATCCTCCTTAATTACTGAATCATAGAATCATAGAATTATTTCGGTTGGAAAGGATCTTAAAGATTAACTAGTTCCAACCCCCATGCCATAGGCAGGGACAGCAGCCCACACTGGCGCACATGATGGTACAGGCTGCTGACAGGAGGCAGACTTTGCTGACCAAACAAGTCTTCAGTGCAGAGAAATGGAATACAAAATATTTCTAATAGTGATGTCTGAGATGGCCACTTAAAAACAGAGACTAGAAAAGAAAAAGGGAATAAAGGTAGGTATTTATTTGAACGGCCTTCAAGGTACACCCTGGGCAGTCAAAAGGCTACACCCAAGATGGAGCCCAGGTCCTGAGTTCTTCACACTTTTGTAAGTTTGGTCCATTTGCATGTCAGGATCAATTATCCAATTACAACCCTAGTTAATGATGTAACAACCCCAAGTTTGCCCTCCTCTTCAGAGGCCTTAGTTTACATATTTTGGGGCCTGGGACAATCTAGGTGTCCTTGGAGAGCAAACCTAGAGTGACTTGTTATGTCTAACAAGCATGAGAGAACAGTAGCTAACAGGCTACAAGAAACTTCAGAGTTACACATTAGGCAATACAGGATTTGAAAAATATAAAAGTTAAAACCTAAGGCATCAATAGTTGTATTCCTTTGAATGTTAACAACCGCATTGTCAGTAGTGTGTTTCAAAAGAGAGCAAAACCCCGATCTGGACATGCCCAGGTGCTAAAATATATGTACTCTCAGGGATGTAGGTAAATGTAGATAATTATGTGGGGAGCAGGACATTGGTATGTGAAGCTGGGAACTGATGGAGAAATTTGAATAAGTACTGTGGTAAAAGGGAAATCTTTGAAGACTACTAAAATTTGGTTAATCAGACTAAATTGAGAGAAGAGGAGGAAGATCAGAGCAACAGCTTTGTTGGCACATCCATACACAGGATAAACTTCTGGAACCAGATGTCTTGTTTCACAAGAGATTTGTTTGCAGTTTACTCATTATGCCATAGAAAAGCTAATTCTGGGATATGCTGAGAAAAGCAGATTAAATCCTCATTGACACTGTCTGCCTGTCTCAAGAAACAATTGCCTTGACCAGTATCACATTTTGGGAACAGTAGAGGAACATCCGGCACTGTCCTTAATGAAATCTTGGTTTTCTTTAGGAATAAAAGCAAGAAGTGACTTTGCTGAACTCTGTTCTGCTTTTTATTAATTACTATTATTTACTGCTTGGAACAATACATAATAGGAAGAAAAGGATTTTCTTTGCTTAAATGAGTTCAGAATTGTATTATCTTGTGTGGTAAGAAAGAAAGCAGCACATTGAAAGTGTGTAATTAACTTGTACCATGAATGATGTGGTGGAAAACAAAGGCCAGTGTACAGCTAATGTGGTGGATGCAAAATAATGTGTTCTCCTGCACAGCATTCCAGAGGTGTACATTATTCCCACCAGTCATTGTTTCCTGAGTCATGGTGTTATTTGGAAAATAATTTGAGCCAAAACAAAAACCGAGCCTAAATCATATGCTTTTGTTCAGGGAAAAAAATCTCAGTGAAAAGGCAAATAGTGTTGTCCCCACCCCCCTTCTTTGTCTAGCAGTGCAAGGAATGTCAAGGATCACAGCATAGCAAATAGCCCATTTGCAGCTTAACTGCTTGACAATCCCAGGAGCCACTTTGGAGCCATCAACACAGCCACTCCGGCTGCATCCCATTGGTTTTCTTTAGCCCAGTCACTTTGCGTTAACGATGTCACTCACGTTGTGCAGCAGGTCAGATGAAGCATGATGCTTTGTGTCATGTGAAGGAGCTGACAGAAAATGTTCCCTGAAAACCGTGGTGATTTTGTCCTTTCTTTTAGTATCTCAAACCAAAATATCCTCCCCATATGGCCTTTTATTTTTGATTTTTTTTTTTTTTTTTTTTCCCCTGAGGATTCCTGTGGCAGTTGTCAACTCTGACCGTGAAGGAATCACTGCACTCATCCATTTAATGCATGTCTGGGATGGAGAGTGGCAGACAACAGGCAGCAACAGCACGGGAGTTGGAGAAGGAACTCTGGGCCAAGGACACCAGGGCAGCTCTCTGCAGAGTTACTTTCTACAGAAGAATTCAAAATAGCCTGTGATAAATAGAGTTTTTCCTCTTCTAATGCTTATCCATAAGAACTAACTCACTTTCTACAGCATATTGGAATGAGAAAAGCCAGCCAGTTATATATACAGCCAAAATATTTGAAACTTTGAGGCTTTCAGTCTGATGAACACCTTCTGTCCTCACACCCTTTATCTGTATATATCCACTTCTGTTAAATGAAGTGTCTGCTTTGCATGTGAATGGTGACTACATGGAGAGCAAAACTACCAATTTCATAATGTTTCTTATTAAAGCATTGTTCAAAAAACATTAAAAAGCAGCCAGAAAATATTCTTCAAACACTGACAGGAGTCTCCAGAGTGTATATGACCCAAAAGACCCACACCAGAAAGGAAGTGAAAAACTACAACTTGCCTATCTCATTACCAAAACACTCCCTGGGACCATCAATACCAAGTATAAACAACAGTGAGAACTGGGCCATCCAAAATAAGAAGCAGCTAATTTTTTAGGATACAAGACCAAATAAAAGAGGAAAACAGAAAGATAACTCTGCTTTTCTCCTTTCTTTCCTTTTTTATAAGAATGGCAGTTAGGTTGTATCTGCCTCATCTGCTATGAAGACACTTGAGGCGGAGCAGAGATAACCCTGAGCTGGTTTCCGCTCTCCAATTCTTACTCAACAAATATTTTTTTTCTGAGACCAGAGGTTCTTAGTATAAAACTATTGGTACCATGCTTTTACAAATAAAATCCAAGCCCAAAAAGGAAAGGGTCTGTCCTTCCTGTCATACTAGATTTGTGCTATGAAGGACATTACTTTGATGAATAGAGGCAGTTCTGTGTTAGACTTCAACAAAAATGCACACTTAACCCTTATCAAAATACCCCTTCAGGTGAGAAAAAAAACCAAAACCAACAAACCAACAAAAAACCCAAAAGCCCAAACCAAAGCTAAACAAAACAGGCTCCCCCAAAACTAAACAGCAGATTTTTACTCTTGATCCAGATTGTGTTTGCATTTTTCATTTGCAACAGAAAGTAGAAGAAAAGAAAAAAAAAAAAAGGGGAAGCCCAGCATGACCATCCTCATTAACAGTATGTGCCCATTTTCTGGGTGGAAAAGCTGGCTCTTTGGGCCCATACTTTTCCAGTCTTTTCCTCTGAAATAGTCAAGAGCTGACAGACTTTTCATACCACAGCCACAACAGCAGGGCAGTTTTGATCTTAGCTTTCTGGAGAAGCAACCCAGGGTTTTCCCTCATACTCCACCTCAGGCTGTGGATCAAGTAAACCTCGGAAAAGTCAATAATTTTTGTTTACCGAGGGGCTGGTGAAGTAAAAGAAGCATTGGGCTTAGCCCATTTTTTATGAGCACATACTTAGGGCAGCACACATCTCTAATGCATGGCAGAAAGTACAGGAAAATGCACCCAGATTTCTTTTGCATGTTATGACCTTAACTTGTATTCTGGATTTAGAAGGTGGGCCTGAAAACCTGTACACAGACATGCAGTCTCTTACCTTCTTTAGACCACTTAGAGAATACTTGGTCCTTACAACCTAAAATGAGTTTTTTAGCACCAGTTTTTCCAAAGAATGAACTGTCTTCACACTGGAAATTTGGATTGCTGTAAGAAGCTTAGTAGAATTAAAATTTGAAGTCCATCTCTCTCTTTTTTTCTCATAAAAATGTATATTATCTATAAAAAGACCAGTGATCCGGACAGTTCATTTTTCTTCCCTTTTCATTAATAAATACATGGAATAAGACAGTCTCAAAACCTCAAAGGCAAAGAAACTTTTATTGCTTGTCAATCCCTATACATTAGAACAGATTTTAATCTCCAGACAAATAGTCCTTTGGCATTTTTAGATGCAAAATGGAGTGTGAGTTTGAGTAAAAAAGAGCCTTTGCCTGAAGGATTGCATTTGGGCTGGCTGCTAATGCTACTTTGCATTTACTTCATTATCAGCAGGGCACAAATTGGGTCACAGCCTGTGTGTCAGTACAGCACACTGCTGGCACAGTGTGTCTGGCTGCTTTGTTTTCTGCTCCATCAAGTCACACCTTTCCCTCTCCTCTCAGTGGCTGGGCAACCAAGCAAAAAGCCTGCATAGAAAAGGAGCAGGGTGAAAGAACATGCCCTTCTTAACTATGGTTGAGTTATTACCCATGTTTTCTCCAAGCCTTATAATGAGTATTTGTCCAGACTAGAAGACTGGCATTTTATTTTGCCAAAAATTTTAGTATCTAATCATACAACATGAGTTAGAAGATATGCTGATTTTGGGTCCTTCTTTAGCCAATGAAGGAGTGATTCCTCCAGAAACATATTTTTCCCTTTGACTGTAAAAGGAGCTTTATGTTCTTCACTTAAGTAAATATAATAAAAGGTCTTTGGGAGAAACCTCTGGAGGTCTTTAAAACAACTCTTCCATCAAAGAAAGTCTAACTCCAAAGTTAAGTTGATTTCAGTCAATCTTTTCCAGATTGTCTCCCAAAAGCTGCAAAGATGGAGACACAGCATTCATCATTCTCCTTGGGAAAAACATTTTTCTCATTTCCAGTCAGTATTTCCTTTCTTGAAGGAAGGCTACTGTCTCTAATCTTCCTTAATACTTCTAAGAGTTTGGATCTGTGTTCTTTAAAAGTTTCTTTTTGTGTAATGATGGGAGGCCTTACAGCCACCTTTACCTTTCTCTTCTCGAGGCTGTGTGAGTAATTCCATTTCCCTCAGTCTGACTTTATATAAAATGCTCTGTAGACCCTGATCACATTAGTGGCCCTCCACTGGTCTATTCCCAAAAATAATGATAATAAGTATCATGAGATCACCCCAAAGATATCAGCATTATTCAGCAACTCCCACATATGCAGGCAAGTTCAATGGTACACAGGGAAATTAGCATTTGCAATTGTGCAGTTTCTTCCATTTCTAAGCTACGGCTCAGTACTGATGAAATTCTATGAAAATCACTGCTTTTCAGAACCACACTAAGGCAGTCTTGCTGAGACCATCTAGTTTATCCTCCAGCAAAATTATGCTTTAAAATTTACAAAATTATTCTTGCTAAAAACAAAATAAAATCCAACTGAAAACTAGGTAACCGGTTTTAAGAATATCTGCAAAGCGCAACAGAGCTGGAGAACTCTAAACATTGACTTTTGAATAAATCCTTTGTGTATATCTAATTTGATTTTTCACCATAGGTACACCTGTATAGCCAGTGAGTAGTAAGTTTGCAAAGCATTATAAATCAGGAATCTCTACATCTGCATAGGAATTTTCTAACTGTTTCTTAAGAAAGGCAGAAGAAGCCCCCCTCAAAACATATGATGCAGTATAGTATGACCAAGCAAACTCTTTTCCTTCCTGGGTCTAGTGTCACAATCATGGTTATCCAAGCAAACTTTACTTATCCATCCTGTTCCACTGCATTTAATAGACTTAAATACACGAGAATGAGTCAATATGGGAAGAAATACAGGTTATGATACTGAAGATTCAGTTAAGATGGAAACTAACTCCTCAGTAAAATCAAACAACAATACTTAATAATAGAAATAGAATCATTCATGAAATGCATTGCAAAAAAGGAAGGCTACCAGATTATCCAATTCTACATATTTTTATTTCTTATCTTGCTGAAGGAGGTTGTCTCAGATGTATATGTATATATATTATCTCTCTAATTTGAAATAGAAGCATGTTGTAAACTTTTTACAGTAGTTTGAAAGGAGACAAATACCCAACGCCTTTTATTTCTTTTTATGACTTGTGAGTAGTGATTCTCAGCATATTTTTTATTATTTTCACATGAGAGAATAGTTTTACATATGGTTTTGAGCTATAAGCATGCTGACATGCACTGACATGGACATGCACGTGCATAAAGACAAAGAACTGAATACATTGCATTATCTTTCCCTCTCTTTTGGATTTCAGTGTCAACAAATAGAAACTCAATTATTAATATGAAGACAAGTTTCCCTAAATTACACCTTTAGCTATTTTTATGACAGTGCTGACAGTGTTATTACTGAATAGAAGAGAGCACCCTGCTGAACAGTATTTTCCTGCTTTTAGTATGAAACAAAGACAAAAGCTAGGGATAAAGAAGAGCTTTTTTTTCTATATTTCTTTTGAGATGTGCCTTTTATGCAAATATCTCACAGTTTTCTACAGTAATGGTACCATTAAATGCCTTGAGATTATTTGTAAGAGAAAAGCGTTACCTTGAGATTAAGACATAAAGTACTAAGTGCGTTTTTAGGAACAGAGAAGATTTCTCTGTAAAGAAGTTAATGTTCCAAAGAAAGCTTTGTTTATTTGAAAGGTTTTATGGTTGTGCTGTTTTCTTCACTTAGCACCTTAATTCTCATGAACCATACGGCTGTCCAGATGTTTAAAATAAAAAGCCCATTTGGGTATTATCAGAGATTACTGAGAAAAGATATACAGACATGATGTTTAGCCATGCAACATAAATTCTCAGAGCATGTAGTACCAATAAACACCCTATCCTAGATCTGATGAAACTGAACACATAAATCATAAAAACTAGGGAAAGGTCTTGTAATACTATTTACCTCTGGCCAGATGCTTTCTGAAAGATGCTTTCTGAAAAGAATCTACTAGCCAGGGTGATCATCCTTTTCTATTTTCCTATTTATTTTCATTTCTTCTCACCAAGGCATTATTGGGAAATGTGCTTACCAGGGGTGAATATGTTTCTGCCCAACCCAGATGCACTTTTCAGATGTTCTTGTTGCTTGTAATGTCTTGAGAATAGGGTTGCCTAACATCTAAAATACATACATTCTCCTTATTGCCCAAATCTTTCATCTCCTCTCCTCTGGGGTTGCCTAATATGCTCACCAAGCTATTATTGTTTTGCTTCAGATAGCTTGGCTCTCTTGCCGAGTTTCATTTGCTGTCACACAGTCACAAATTACAGCATTTACTTCACGCTACCTCCATTCCAAACTATCAGTTTGTGCTTGCTGAAGTGAAGAACATGATGATGGATCAAAGCACATTTGCGCTAATCCATTGCAAGTTGATTCTCCAAAGAATGCAGCACGGTAGTAGTCTCTGGCATTTTCTTTCCATTTTAATTTGCTTATGCTGTTTTCTAGTAATTGTTTGCTATCCCTGGATTTTTTTTTTTTTGGTCACAGCAGTTTGCTCTCACTTCTCCTCTTTGGCTTTTGACAGATCATAAAAAATAAGTAAAGAAAAAAAGAAGGAAAACAGATGGAAAAGTGATTTTTTTTTTTTTTTTTTTTTTTTACTTTCTTTTTACCTTCATAAACAAACCTTTAAAGCTAGCCAGGTTTTCTGCAGGTGTAAATCACTCTGGCTCGATTGTGCACACCATTTCATGCCAGCTGACACTGTAATATGGTACTTTGAAAATGCCAGTGCTGTAGCTGTTTTCTAGACTTGAGTTTCAAATGTAGATGTGGAACTCCTAAAGGAATCAATTGCACCACATTATATACATTCACTGACAAATTGAATCTTCTGTTTCGAATCCTTTCAAAAATATTTCCTCCTTCATGTATGAGAATTCAAGGTTAAAGTGGTCAATCGATGGTTATTACATGAAAATCAATTAGTATGTGTTCCAAGAACAGTTCAGTAGGAAAATCCTGAAGGAATGGGTTGGCATTTATATACTTCCTTAGTGGGTCAGGGTCTGGCTTATGGACTACACTCCCACTGTGTAGCTGCTGGGTCTTCACATGTGGAGATACTTACAGCTTTTACTGGCTATGCTCGTAGTTCAATGCCTTAGAAAGCCTCGGGCAGCCTGAAGAGGCAGCACGGGCAATCCAGCATTTCAGTAGCTCTGAAAGCGGCAAATGGTAGCTGCAAAGCTGATACTACCAGTGGAAGCAAAGAGGGAGAAGCATTGTCTTCAGTTGCCAATTCCTGCAATTAGAAGCTTTCAAACAAACAGAGGCAGATGTTTGCAGAAGGGATGCAAAGCCAAAGAGGGCGGGCCCCCTCTTGGGCCCTTCTTTTATTCGGAGGAGGGGAAAGGGGAGGACTGGCGGTGCACCCGGCCAGTCAGACACTGCTGCTAAAGAGTTTGAGCTACATTTGGTTTTGCCCGCACTTGGAACAAAGGAGTTCAGCGTACATGGCAGAGGCGAGTCCTGGCTTGTCTTGGGGAGGGGGAAGGGAAGCTCAGAGCAGGCAGCAACATTCACAGGACTACAAGAGAGCTCTCCCTTCTTGAAGAATCCATTTTGAATGCTAATTTAACATTAGGAATATTCAATCAAACAATCATAGGTAAATATCGGGTCCTGCACCTGGCGAGGAATGACCCCAAGTATCAGCACAGGTTGGGGGCTGACCTACAATAGAGCAGGTCTGCTGAGAAGGACCTGGGAGTCTTGGTGGGTGACAAGTTCACCATGAGCTGGTAGCGCTCTGGTGACTAGGAGGGCCAGTGGTGTCCTGGGGTGCATTGGGAAGAGTGTGGCCAGCAGGTTGGGGGAGGTGATCCTTTCCCTCTGCTTGGCTCTAATGAGGCCATTTCTGGGCCTTAAAGATCATTGAGTTCCAAGCTCCTGACACAGGAAATGACACCTTCCACTAGAGCAGGTTACTCAGAGTCCCATCCAACCAGGCCTTGAACAATTCCAGGGATGGGGACCCCACAACCTCCCTGGAAAACCTGTTCCAGTGCCTCACCACCCTCACAGTAAAGGATTTTGTTTTTAATATATAATTTAAATCTATTCTCCTTCAGCTTAAGGCCATTCCCCCTTGTCCTATCACCACATGCACTTGTGTACATGCCATTCAATCCATTGAAAATTGAAAAGTTATTTATCCAGAATCGTCTGTAGTATCACATGTAACTCAGCTCTTTATGCTTGGCCTACAGTCCCTGAGGTCTATCTTAGAAATGCGAAATGTGTAAGAGCGGACTGTGTTTCTGCTGGAAGGGTGGGATTAATTTGGATTTGCTGGACATTCTGTGTGGTTCTCCGGAGTCCTATTCTAGTGAAGCATTTACACTGGATTCTGAAGAAGTATCTTACCAAGTTGAACCGATCAAGAATTTCAAATATCATTCTTAATGAATAACAATCATAAGAATGTGTCATTTAACCAGTTAAATATTTAGGGGTTTATTTTTATTTTATTTTATTTTTAGAAGTGCCAGTAACTACAAAATCATCCACTGGACAATATAAAAATGAGAGATACTTAATAGAATAAATTGTGTTAATTGTAGGAGAGGTTGATAAAAGGACATTGGGAGTTATGACCTAAAAAGTAGTTAATGATTCTAGAAGTGAAGAAGGTGACAAAATAAATAGAAATGGTTTGCTTTATTTTGAACAAGGTTCAAGTACATACACAAAAATAGCAGGATGTGTGGTTCAATTAGCAGACAAATTAGTTGCTTCTTCAGATCAATCAGATAGTTTCACAAAGGTTTGAGTTTGAAAAGAATCATTCCCAGCACTGAATGAAAAAACAAACACTGTAAGAATGTTTAAAACTTCCTGAGTCTTTGAATGCTGTGTGATTGACAATGTGGTGGGTACTGAGTGCTGGACCCCCCACGTACATCCAGGACACAATAGGCCAAATTTCTCTGCTTCTCTGGCCAAGATTCATCCTGTCATCAGAGGAAGGAGGATGACGGCATCTCAGAAAGGCATTCACACCACAGGAAATCTAAGCTGGCTTCTGTAGAACCTTGTCCACTGCATTGACTACAGAGAAATTGAACAGCAATTATAGCACTAATTTAGACTTGTTGGGTAACAAGATTTCAGTGAAATGAGTGGGGCCTCTGTATCTAAACCCTGAAGTGCTTGCACACAAAGCTGTGTTTGTGGGAGTAGGGTAGGTCATGGGTGGTCTGGGAAGATGAATAGGGAATGGTTTCCTTTTCTGTCTTCTCAGCACAAGTTCTGCAATTCACCAAATGCAATAGTTGTCAGATTCAAAGCAAACAAGAGATGGTTCTCTTGTGTGATTCTTCACACAAGGTGAAGTTGAACTTTACCTTCAGAAATTTTACTCTAGAGCTGGAGGCAGATGCCACAGGAACTTTATTTACACATTTATCCAAGATTTTTCTAGCTGCTCAAAGTTCCTCTTTAACTTCACAGAGTACTTCTGTGCTGGCAGTGCTGTGATATTTTCTACTCAGGCCATTCTGCTTAACCAATATCCTTCCTGGAAAAATGTGGTACATTAAAGAGTCCCAGAAAACATCTCACAATGCAAAAGTTTGGAATGCCATTGGTTTCTTCTCTCCTTGAGAAGAAAAAAGCCTTGAGCTTTTTTTTTTTTTTTTAATGTAATGACTCTCCTATGAGGTGGGAGAGTGCAGGTTGATATTCAGCTCTACCTGTACAGATTCATTCCTACTTCTCTAATTTTCTGAATAAGCTACTTTGATTGTCTAGACATAGAACAGAGAGGGAGAAGGAGGGAATTTGTGAGTATTTCTCATCCTGTACTCCCCCCTGACAATAGTAAACTACTAGATAGCAAAATAATTTGAGATTCATGAAACCCAGCAGAGCACAAGTGGCAGCATAAGTCGGTAGCCGAGTGATTAGGACCCCCTGGAGACCTAATTTACTCCTCTAATAATACGATTGAATGTAAAAACTGTTACAGAATAAACCACAAATACTCACTTCTTTTTCACTCTGCCCAAAACGTCCAGGTGTGATGTCCTTTCATAAGAATGAATTTTTTATCAGACAATGGCCATGTATAGAGATAGGATTGGGGTCTAACATAATGGTTTGTAGCAATAGATTCTGGTAATTGCTAAAGCCATTTTTTCTCACACAAATTTTGTGCTTTCCAGTAGTGAAAGAGCTTGTTCTGGACTTTACTCAAATCAGAAAGTTGTGCTTGATCTTACCAAACACCTCAAAATGGCCAAGTAGTAAGGAGATTCCATGACCTGCTGAAGGTGCTAGGTTATGAAGACTTCCAAATAAAAAGAGCAGCAGCTTTCTAAATAAGGCTCCTTTAAAAGTAAGTTCTCAGCATTAAACATATTTTGGGAAATTTAACATCTCCCCTTCCAAGCAGTTAACTGGGGCAACTGGCAGACACAACAACTGGTAGAGAAATACTGAAATATGGAGATGTCTGTTCCTTGGCTAAGTGCATCTTTGTGGCTTCCTTCTCTTGTAAAGCTCCTCATGTTGTAAGGACTCCACACCTCCTCCAGGAAAGTTAACGGTGGCAACAGTCCATCACCGAATTGAAGATTAGACTAAACGACCTGCAGAGATCCTTTCAAATCAGTATTCTCATGGCTCCATGAAATCATTCCGCTGTTTTGAGAAATTTTGCCTTGAAATCTAAGCTTAATCTTTATAAAATAGAGGTTGGTATTTCTTGTCATGTCCTACATTGTTGGGGTCTCCCCCCCTGCCGTGTAGCCCTGGCAGAGGGGCCCTGAGGGCACAGACACGGGGTTTCCCTGCCCCTGCTCAGCCTCGTTCCCATGGGTTGGTTTGTGTTCCCTGCGCGGGCAGAAGGACCCTTGGTCCGGTGACTGGAACAGTTCCTGGGCAGAGCCCCGGCCATGCGGCTGGGGAAATAAACATCTCTGAAACAGCTATCAAGAATCTGTCCATATATATTTCCTTTCCATGGGACTCCTGGTTTGATATATGTGTGTTACAGTAATCCCCGCTGTAACACTACATGGATATTTCTTTCCTGTTTTCAGCAGCACATTGCCTACATGAAGGCTGTTACCAGTATGCTTCCAGTCTTTTCCTCTTTTGACTGAATTGTTTGATTTTTTTTCAGTCTTTTCTAAAATATGACTCTTTTCAGATATGTGATCACTCTCACTCCTGTCCTCTGGCTTTTGTCCATAGCTCTCTTTGATGTGTTGCTCTAGAAGTGACCTCCCCAGTGCTGAATAAATTGAAGGGATAACAGCATATGGGACTGAAGGTTATGCTACTGGTTTTACAGTCATGATGGAGGAAGGGGGTTGGAGGAGGATGCCTGTTCACTTATGACCCACTATAACTTCTAAACACTTCTCTGTGTAACGGCTGCTCAAGCAGCTGGTCCCCATTCCGAATTTTTACAGCTGATTATGCCTGTGAAGTGTTATATTTTGCATGAGTCCCTAATGAATTTCAGCACAGTTTTTCCAACCATATCTCCTGTGTCTCAGCATAATTTTGAATTCCAGTCTTGTTCTTGAACTTCTTGAAGCTTGTTGTCACCTGCAGATTTAATAAGTACACTTTGCATTCCATCATCTGGATCATTAGCAAAAGTATTGAAGAGCTCCAAAATGAAGGCAGATGCCTGTTGGATCCTGCCCAGCACTTCCCTCTGTTTTGACTATGAACCACTGACAAATAATCCCTGAGTACAGCTTCCAAATTGTCTTTCTACCTACTCTGTGGTAGCTTCATCTAGTCTGGATTTCTCAGGCTTATTTGGGAAAATAAACACTAAGCCTGTGTCAGAAGTCTTTTTGAAGTATTTTTACCAAAGTAAAAATATGATATTACCAGCTTCTGCTCAATCCACAAACAATTTTATAAAGCAAAAAACAATTGGTTTGATATGTCTTGTTCATTACAAATATTGACTCTCTGTGGCTCTCTGATATTTCCAAGGTACTTGGAAAGAATTTGTTAGATTTTACAGCTCTTTTTCACTGCACAAATCACAGTCACAAACTATTGCTTATCATTTCATGTCTTCTTTAACCAAAGCAATGTTAGCTTTTTAAAGATGACAGTGATTAAAACCTGTCTTAAAATTATGTTGCAATGCACATTACCTCCGAGCTAATAATGCTTTAGTCTTTTGTGGTGAGAAAGAGCTATTCAACATAAATATCTAGATTTATGGAGATGCAAATCATATTTTGTATCTATGCACATATAGTACCTCAAAGAATTATGCCTGGCAGAACTGCAAGCATCTTTCAGTTACTGAGTCCATTGATGGAAAAAAAAAGGGAAGGGATGTAAATGCACCGTGGATGTTCAGCTGAGGTGTTGACCTGTTGGAATGTGTTCAGAGGAAGCCACCACCATGGGGACATGGGGCTGGAGAAACGAGGGCTCCAGGGAGACCTTAGAGCACCTTCCAGTACCTAATGGGGGCCTCCAAAAAGGCTGGAGAAGGACTTTTCATGAGGACATGTAGTGATAGGACAAGGGAGAATGATGTGAGCGGAAGGAAGGAAGGTTTAGATTAGGTGTTGGAAAGAAATTCATTGCTATAAGAGTGGTAAAACACTGGGCAAGTTGTCCAGAGAGGTTGAGGCTGCCCCATCTCTGGAAGTGTTCAAGGCCAGGTTGGATGGGGTTTGGAGCAACCTGGTCTAGTGGAAAGTGTCCCTGTCCATGGTGGGGTCATTTGGAACCAGGTGATTTTTAAGGTCCCTTCCAACCTAAACCATTCTATGGTTCTGATTGTGATGGGTTGACCTTGGCTGGATGACAGGTGCTCACCAAGCTGCTCTATCACCCCCCTTCCCAGCTGGACACAGGAGAGAAAATAAGAATGGAAATGTTGTGACCCACCCCTGAAGGCAAGGGCAACCCAGGTTGTTGTTAATAGATCGTATGGGGTAGATTAGAGTGAAAAAACACTGAATGATCGGTGTTCATAAATATATATATATGTATATATATATATATAGTAGGGTTTATTTTAGAACTGTTTGGTTGCAATGGAAAGCAGGTATGCAGCCATTTTGGTTGTTTTTATTATTATCTATAATAATATAGCAATATAAAAGCATAAAGTATCACTTAAGAAAATATATGAGGGAAAAGAAAGAAAGAGAAGGAAAGGATAAGAGTAGAAAGATATCACCATGCATGGGTCCCATGATGAGACTTGATTGTTGTGGAGTGATGGTGATCCATTGGGGATGGGGGATATCCATGAGACAGAGTTCAATCTGTTAATATATATCCAGGCTTGGTGGGATTGCCCAGGTATCCCCTCTGGCGGCGGGGGTAGCGTTCAGCCCTCTGATGGAAGGTCTCAGAAATGTATTTTGGGGCACTTTGTGGATCTTTGATGGTTTATGACCCCTTCTAGGGCATGACAGCTGCCTCTCATGTCAGTGTAGTAGAGCCAGTTATGCCCCATCAGAAGGGATGAACACCCTCAGGCCTACCTATGAATGTGAATGTCCTGTGTGAATGTGGCCTTCCTGGGGAACAGGGGGTTCATAAGAGAGGACAGTTGGTATGATGAAAAGCACCATCCCACATCGCAGGATCTGCCTCTTATCTGGCTCAAAGCCCAGGCTGTAATCTCCAGAGATGGGTGTTCTCCCCTCTGCCTTATGCAAACCAAAGGCTTTGTCACCAAACATCCAAAAACTCATCTCCCTCTCAGGAGGTGGAAACTTGACTTCAACAAATCTGCTTCCACAAATGGGCATTCATTTTGAGTCATTAATCACTAACATTTCAGTCTCTCACAGGCTGACATAAATAGTTTGCTAAAGTGAAGTTTGTGCACGCACAAGAAATGAGAATAAAGCCTCAAGGTTTATTCTCTACTTCCCATCAGCAAGTGATGTCTAGCTACTTCCTGGGAAAAAGGGTCTCAGCATAGGCAGGGGTTGCTCTGGAAGGTGAACTTTGTAAATAACAAATGTCCCCCTTTTCTCCTCCTTTCCTCCTCCTTTCCTCAGTTTTTGATCTGAGCTGACAGCCTATTGTATGGAATATCGCTTCAGTTAATTTGGGTCAGCTGGCCTGACTGTGTCCCCTCCTAGGATCTTGCCCCATCCTACTGATGGGTGGAATGTTGGAGACATCACTGGTGCTGTGCCACCTCTGCTCAGCAGGAGCCAAAACTCTGGGGTGTTACCAACACCTCTGTAGCCACCAATGCCCAGCGCAGCACCGTGGGGGCCATGGGGAAATGAACTCCAGCTCAGCGAGATGCAGTAAAATGACTCAGTGATATGATAGAAGAAAAAGCTTCATGGTTATTTCAATAGCTAATTATTCTAATAACTGAAACAGAACAGCATGAAGAAAGTGGGTATACTTGGTTTTTTTTGCAGATGGTTTTTGTATCTAAGTGTTACGATTCGGTTTAAACCCAGAAAAGCAAAGAAAGCTAAGCCTCTGTGCATAAACCGGAAAGAACTTAGAAGGTTCAAAATATTCCCAGAAACGAGATTAAAACCAAATGAGGTTAGATGTTGATGCCAAAAATTGATGGTTTTATTAATAGTAGAGAGGCAAAGAGAAGGAAAGAGAAAAGAAAGAAAGAAATAGAAAAAGAAGTGTGCGTGGGGGGGTGGGGGGACAGGGAGAGGTGACAGGGGTTAGGTGGAAGCAGATCACCCATCCGAGGGTCCCAGTGATGTCTCATTGCTCCCCTCCATCTGCTCTGCTGGTGGTGAGGGTCTCCCATCGCTGCCGTGGCCACGCCGCCACCACACCACAGGCCAAAGAGTGCAGAATCCCGTGGATTAAGACACGCTTTGGGCCAGGTGGGAACGCCCACGTGTCTCCTTGCGGGGGCTGGCTTGACACTGTCCCTTGCAACACTGAGGGTCTGTTGCATCATCTCTGGTGCTCTGGTGCAGGGTCTGGGGACCCCTTTGAGGGGGGGCCCCTGTGATGGGCCATGTCACCCCCTTCTGCTGTGGATAAGCTTCCCCCCCAGTGAGCACCCCTCAGCTGGGCTCCTCTGCACAGTGGAGGATGGGAGTCACTGCACCTCTGACCAGAGGCTTTTCCAAGACACCCAAAGCCTCTCCTCCCTCCACCCTTTGGTTTGAGGGTCTGTGGGAGCCTGGCAGCTGATAGCCCTGGGGCTGTGGTCTCCACCTTGGAGGTGTTAAGCCTGTGCTTTGTGAATGTCCCCAGCCCTGGGCTGTTACTTTATTTTATCTTCATCAGGGAGCTGTGTAAGGCCTCAGTCAGGGCCCCATTCAGGGTGCGGTGTCTTCTCTGCAGCTTTTGTAATACAGTTTTAAAAGTCCTCTAAGAAAATGTTTAAGTCATAAACTATAATATTTCAGTCTCTAAGTTTGGATGCTAAGCTTTGAATACTGTCAGTGTAGAAAACTAAGCTCTGAATCACCCCCTGAGAGGCTTTTTTCTTAGGACTCCAACTAGAAGTCTAAATCCAGGCTTAATTAACTTGCATTGTTCCTTTTCTTCCATTGCCTACCAATGCCACACTGGCCTAGGCTCAACCAACTGTCCATCAGTTTCACTTTTTCATAGCTCTTAGTGTCCAGCCTTAATTTCACTAATGTATACAAAATTGAATATATTGCTGTCCAAATCCCTGATTTAATTTCCCTTTGCTTTATTGTTACTCCCCCAAGCAGGATGAGGCTTAATAGTTCATCCAAACTTTCTTTTTTATCCAGATTTATTCTTGCTTCTTCAGGGAAATCAGGAGCCGTCAGGGCTTACTGCACTGCAGTTATAGGTTAAACTATCAGCAAGGCATGATCAAGTTTGTAAACATTTCTAACCATTATTTCCCACTGTTCTCTGTGCTGTTCATATGGCATTCAGCAGTGAGGCTCTTCAGGGGTTCCTCCTGGGATGCTCACCAGTGTTTCCTAATTGCTCCATGCAGAGGGAAATAACTGTACATGGCAGGACTCCATCGTTGCTTCAGCCTGTTTAACTCGTGGGGTCTTAAGCTGTAAGTGTCAAACCACAGAGAATGAACTAATGACAGAAAGATTAGTCTAACCAGCCTCTAATGTGTTATCAGGAAGGCCCCTGCTATTGGATTAAGCTGTCTTTTTACAGACTAATTTCAACACGTCTCTGCTAAACATTGATGGTTTCCTGTCTTGTTCTCATTGCTCCCTCGTGCTGGGTTCAACAGCAGTCCAGTCTGCTCAAAAAGGCCATATATGTTATCCACCCTATTTCCCATCAGGAATTTGTCATGAACCAGCCAATGGTATGCTTTAGGAGTGGGAAATACCAACTTCCTCTTAAATTTTCAAGGCAGCAAATAAGAATAAATTTTGGGGAAGTCATAGAATCACAGAGTCATTTAAGTTGGAAAAGACTTCCAAGATCCTCAAAAAAAAAGCCATATAAAAATTGAAAAACTGTTAGTTTCTTTGTGTGTATTTAACATATTTCTGTAATCCTGTAGCAGGATCTGATGTGGGACAATGAACTCTAACAGCAGCTCATGTACCTGAACAGAGGAGGAATGGTGCAATTTTCCAGAATGCATATTTTGCTTTTCTTTGTGTAGGTAAATATGTTTATTAATGGGATCTGAGATTTCCTTTAAGAAAACAAATAAAATAACGAAGAGGGAGATGAAGAAAATGAAATTAAAGGAAATAAAATGAAATCTCTTACACTTATGGTTGTCCTTTACACCAAAAAAAAATATAAACAAAAGTTAGAACATTTCTGGTTTTCCCAGTTTGCAAACTGTAATCCCTACACCTTCTCTCTACACATACTGCTCTCATGTAGCAAACACAGTTGGAATGGCTTGGCAGACACCTTGGAAGGTGACCTCTTCTGATGCTCTGTCGAAATCTGACAGGGACCATAAATCAGATACTTTATTTTGGTTTCAACCACCTTGTTTTACTTCCATTTAAAAATAAGAAGAGAAGATCCAAAATAATTACTGCACTCCCCATAAATTATATTTAAGCAGTGAATTATGGGATGTAGGTCTTACAAGAAATCATATTAATTTTTAGAGAAAACCATGATTTTTTTTTTTTGTTTGTTTCAACTTTAAAAGAAGGAGATAGTGTAGGCCTTAAACTTGTATCTTTTTGGTCTTGGTCAAAAGCTTTTATAAAAACTCATTCCTCAGAATAAGGCTACCATGCACTGATAAACTTGACCAAGTTAAAAACTGATCCATTCCCTGCTCATGTTTTTCAGAACAACAACAAAGAAAGTGTTAATACGTAGGAATAGATTTTAGAATATGACTGCTTCTTCATGACATTGCAGAAGTCTACAAATAATAATAATAAAGTTTCTTGATGAAGAACAAGTCAGCTTTCAAGATGGTCAGCATTTCTTATTTACTGTAAGCAGAAATTAACTTGATCTCTACTGACAAAATCAGCCAAATCCACGCTTGTAAAATGGCGATGGCAATATTTTTTTATGTCTTCAAGGTGTATAAAAAGGACTGGAAGTGGTTTTGTGAACTATGAAAAATGCTTGGTTAAAACACACATACAGAGGCAACCCCCCACATATATTTCTGTCTAAAATATAAAAAGCAGAAGCTTTGGATTGAGGTAATCATATAATTAAATATTTATCTGTTCACAGTTTCATTTCATATGTAACATTTTTCTACTAGCAAAATAAAATTAAAAGTTTAGAAAATATCAGATTGAAAACCAGAACTTGTCTTCAAAAAAACTTACATTTCAGCCATTGTAAAACTGTCCTTAGTAGGGAGAACTTTTAAAATTACCATTTCCTGTGAACAATTTTGCTTATCACAGTGGTAATTTATGATTAAAAACATCTGTTGCAAAATAGATATGAGCTTCTACTAATGGTCATGATTCAGTGAGGTATGGTAGTTAAACACTAATGTTTCTGTACACGTCTGTTCAAATAATTTTCAAATCTCAGATCCCATTTTAAACATTACATTCAAGACTAAGATTTGTAAAACGGTCAGGTGTTTCCTAGTAGAATCATAAAATGGCTTGGTTTAGAAGGGAACTTCAAGACCATCTAATTCCAACCCCCTTGTGGTAGACAGGGATAACTTCCCCTAGACCAGGTTGCTCAAGGATCCATCCAGCCTGGCCTTGAACACTTCCAGGGATGAGGTATCCACAGCTTCTCTTGGCAACCTATGCCAGGGCCTTACCACCCTTTTAGTGGAGAATTTCTTAACAATATCTAACCTAAATCTACTCACCTTCATCTTAGAGCCATTTCCTCTCATCCTTTCACTCCACACCCTTTTAAAAAGTCCCTCTGCAGCTCTCTTGTAGCCCTTTTAGGTACTGGAAGGTGCTCTAAGAACTCCCCAGAGCCTTTTCTTCTCCAGGCTGAACAACTTCTCTCAACCTGTCCCCATGGCAGAGGTACTCCAGCCCTCTGATAATCTTTGTGGCCTCATCTGGATTTGTTCCAACAGGCTGGTGCCTTTCTCATGTTGGAGACCCCAGAACTGGATTCAGCAGATCCAGATGGGATCCCACAAGAGCAGAGTAGAGGGGGTGAATCCCCTCCTTTGACCTGCTGGGCTCAGATCTTTTGATGCAGCCCAGATGGTTTTCTGGGCTGTGAGCACACATTGCCAAGTCATGTGGAGCTTCTGGAGTGAAGAGCAGGTAACTATCTGGCCAGTAGATGTCTTTGAGGCTTCTTCTATTAGAAAGTTCAGTGCTGAACCTAAAGAAAGAACCAGTTTTGTTTGTGTCTGTGGAAGAAAGAGGGGGTCTTAGTGGCAATTTGCTCATTGTATAAGGGACCTTCTGTACCTGTTCACAGTGGATAAAGCTGCTGTAACTAGAGCTAAGTCCTTCTTTATAATATTCATAAGCTTTTCAAAGAGTTCTCACCAATGATGTACAGGTTTGCTTCTGAATACATCATTGTCACTGGACCATGAAATAAATGTATTAATCCATTGCAGAGTCTTCTAACTCTGAGCCTGTTCTATGCCAGGAATAAAGCTTTTATCTCTTAAAAGCTTTGACTCTTTAGCCAGTAAGGCAGCTTGTTGAGCAGCCTTCCTCATACCCCAAACTGACACCCAAGATCTGGAACTACAAATAAAGAGAAAAAAAGGAAGAAAAAAAGAAGACAAGATCTTATCGGGCAAGTAGAGAAGCTTTTAAAATAGGAGTATAGCCATGACTACTAGAAATACTGATAAGATTCCATTATGGAACTTACTAATTACAGAGCAGATATAATTTGGTTTGTAAAAGTCTGTTTCCAAAGCATAAAGAGCAGGAAATAAGGCTTCAGTTAGGTCTATCAGACATTACAGTGGCAACCCCAGGCACATTAAAAAGCTAATGTGATTTTAATAGGTCATAATCACACTAATAAAGTTTATAACCATTTTAGTAGCCAGAGTAATTTGACAAAACTATAACTTTTGTTCTTGGGGTTTGCTTCAGACTCAAGGTACAATTAATGTTTAACAGGGCAGAGCTCTACTTTAATGGAGTTCAACAGCAAGAGACTCAGGCCCATGCCTTGTTAAATGGCAGTTGCAGTGAAGCTGGGGCTAAAATGTCCTTCTGCTCAGTGTAGATGTGCACAGAAAACTTCACCTCCAGTGAAAGGGAGAGGATTTAACATACGCAGGATGCATCTCTTGTTCTGAGACATTGTGGACCTCCTGGAGGTCACTTCAAAGACCTTCCCTGTCTGCCACAGCCAAGCCAATTAATTTTGAAAATACCACATTGTTCTGTGTGCTTTCTTTTTGGCTGAATAGGCTAGAAAATGTTTCCATTGAAGGGTAATTTTATCCCGAATCAGCTCAAATCAATATACTCACCTTAATCTGAAAGATCACTGAGGTGAACCCCATAAAATAAGAAACATTCTCTGTGCCCATTTGGCACTGAAAGAACAGAGAACAACCTGGCCTAAACAAGACTGGAGATTGATATCATTAAATAAGATTAAAACTTATTTTGATGGGCAGTTAGGAAAGTAGTCAATAACGTTACACTTTCCTTTGAGTGATGCCATACTCCCCTTGCCCACAGCAGAGGTATTTATCATTCAATAAAGTTGGCAAATCAAAGATGGATTGGTCCCACATCACTGCACAAAGACAGTGACAGCAGCTCCCCATTTTCAGAAAGGTCTATATTGCATGAGAAAACATCAGGAGACTGAAGGCTTTTGAAAGGCAAAAGAGTTCCAGTCATTTGAACTTTAGTTTATCTGATAGAAATAGCTGTCAGATATATTCAGCTTCTCTTCTTTTCAGTGACTCTGAGACAGAGCCTATTGAGATAAGCCTAAGAAAAAGGAAGAAAGGGCAGATAGTCAGCATAAAACAGTTGTATTGTGGAATGTGACAGAAAAGGTTGAAGAGCTCAGCTGGAAGCATGTAGTTAATGTTTTAAATATTATCCTATTGAGCTTAAGTGCTGGCCAAAGCAATTTCATGTTAATGACAATTCTGCTTTCCAGGCATTCTGCCTAAAAGGAAAATCATGCTGTTCATGCATTTAGCACTTCTTCAGAGCGAGTTGTGCCTCTGGAGGCCATGGAAGATAGAGGGGACTGGCTCCCTGGTCCAAAAACATGAGGAACTTCTCCCAGTAACTTGTGAGAAGTTCCTCCCCTGCTCAACAGATGCTGAATGATGATGAACAAAATGTTGAGAACAGATTATTCTGTTCTGGTTTACCTTAACACCAAGAAGAATATGATAATGTGATAATATATTTTACAGAAGAACATTAAGACCTTTACAATCACCTTAAAGACACTCTGTAAAAAATAGCAGAAGAAAAAACAAATAGGAGAATGCATATTTACATTTGAAACTCACAAATAAAACGTAAGAAATAGTAAAACAAATCAGGATACATCCTGACACTGTTCTGGTGGTATTTTTCTTGTATGAGCATAGCTGCTGTGGTTCCCCATATGCATGTGGGTTAAAAATGTTTACATAGCAAACATATAATTTGAACTTAACTTTTAAGATCTAAAGCATTTTAGATAAATGAGTGAAGCCCATCCTTTGCTTTTCCAAGTCTTGATTTGAAAACTTCCCTTTCCTTCTGCCAGGGTTAGCAGTACTGACTGTAGAAAACCCTTGTACAATTCCAATACGCTGGCCTTAAACTGTCCTTTTTCCCAGTACTCTAATTTTCAATTACAATACATGATTTGAGATTTTTGCTGTTTCCTTAGCATGTATTTAAATGGGCAGCATTTAAATCTGGCTAATATTCAGTTCTTATTTTACGACAGATGTGTTAAAAAAACAAAAAAAAAAAAATTTAACCAAAGTTAGTACACATTCTTAAATATTTACCAAGAGAAAAAGAAACCACAATAATGAGCCAATCCCAGATTATGCCTAAAAACTTAATGATAGTTAATGGTATCTGTGTAAGGTATTTTCTTCTGGTCACCCGTCCTTCTAATGAAGGCTTGATCCTTTGAACTTGGTTCAAGTCAGTGAATATTTGCTATTTTGTTGAAGAGGTGATAGCAGAGGCTAGAAAACAGCAATTACTTCACACAGTATGTTAAATTGCTTTTGCAGGTATTTGTGGATGATTTACAGTAATGAAAATAGCTTTATTGTATGTATGTAACTTGTAATTGAATGTATAAAGCATCAGCTCTGAATACAACTTCAGGCATAAAGACAGAGAATTTCCTGGCTAAATGTTAGGTTCCACAGTACAGGTGTCTCAGTTTTGTAGAATCAATGGCTTTTTTCCCCCCTTAACAGTGCATGGAAACCTGGTCAATATTGCCAATGAAGTTTTTGATATGATTCAGTCTATTACTGTAAGCACCCATGGGTCAGCTGGAGCTGCATTCACTCTGCTTATTAGGTACAGTAGGAACCTGAGTGCTTTCTCAGACTGGATTTTGACATTCTGAACGTGCAGGCTTGTGGGAGATCAATCCCCCCAAAATACTTCTCTAATTTAGAGAATCAGATTCTCATACTCTTAGAAAACCATAAATGCAGTCATACCCCCAGATAAATTCATGTAGGTCTGTGGCTGGCTGAGCCTACACATTTGGGGATCATATTGTCATAGTAAGGAATAAGATTTTGGGATGAAGATTATTCCTTCTTATTTGTTGTTTTTTTCATTCCTTGCACAAAGGGAGCCTGGGCTACTACAACAGGACTCTGATCTTGGTAGTGGCACAAAGATGGTGTTTAATACTACTGCTCATTAAAAAATCCCCCCTAAAAAAAACCAAAAGCAAAAAAGACCAATTTTCCTTCAATTAACAAAAGGAAATAAGAAGAGGACAAAGTCTTATGTTACTCAGATGAGATTTCCTTGGTGCACAGATGTGTTTGTGGTGAAATGAACAAATTTTATGTAGGAAAATCAAGTTGCTTTACTCCTGAGTTTGTCTGTGAGATCTAACGATGGCTGAAACAACAGAGCTTTTGAAAAGCTGGGGAATAATAAAAGACACTGTGCAAGACATGAATTTTTCCTCTTCCTGCCCTTTCATTTCATAGGAAACAGATGCAGGATCAGTTGGCAACCTGGCATTAGTCTGCATGGCTTGTTTTAAGACAGTCTATTGTTCATAAAATGTTAGGAATACAGTTGCACCACAGATGTGTGGAACTGAATTTGTTGTGACATCAGTTTAATGGCATCACATGAAAGATTCAGAGGACTTCTGATTGTGTTGCCTCATTATATGTGTGAATGCACGCAAAACCACTGGTACGACACAGAACCTGGGCAAATGATTCACTGGTGTTGGCTACTGGTTAAATTCACAGTTACCAAATATCTTAAGGAAACCAAGAAGTAAGGACAATTACCTAATATTGTCCAGCCTCATGAGACATTTTGATGCACTGCTGTTTGGTCTTTGATATTTCTATAGAAACATTGTTTTCTATCAGCAAGAGAAGGAGGATTAAGAAGAATTTCTATCTTATTTGACGTAGGGGAAACGATAAAGGAATAAGAAAAGGCTGAGATGTTTCATGCCACCTTTGCCTCAGCCTTTAATAGGTAAAACAGTGGTTGTCCAGGTACCCAACCCCTGAGCTGGAAGCCCTATAACCCAAGGGGAAATGGTCAGCAACCTGCTACAGCACTTAGAGATATAGTCTGCGGAGCAGGGTGGGATCCACCCCAGGGTACTGAGGAACCTAGCAGTTCTCACCAGATCATCTTCAATCATTTACCAGCAGTCCTGGTCAGCTGGGGAGGCCTCAATTGACCGGAAGGTAGCAAATATGATGGCCATCTAAAGGAGGGGCTGGAAGGAGGCTCTGGGGAACTCTAGGGCTGTCAGAGTGACCTCAGTGCCAGGGAAGGGCATAGAGCAGATCACTGTGAGTAGCACAACATTGTCATGTATGAGGAAACCAGGTGATCAGGCACAGCCAGCATGGGTTTATGAAAGACAGGTCTGGCTTGACCAACCTGACCTTCTTCTATGACAAGGTGACCCTCTTAGGGAATGAGGAATAGTCTTTAGTAAAGGCTCTGACACTGTTTCTCGCAGCATTCTCCTGCAGAAATGGTTTCCTGTGGTGAGGACAGTTGCACTGATATGAGGAGGTGCTTAGACTGGAGAAAAGGAGGCTCAGGGGAGACCTTCTCTCTCTCCACAAATCCCAGAAAGAAGGTTGTAGCCAGGTGGGGGTCGGTCTTCTCCCAGGTAACAAGCGATAGGACAAGAAGAAATAGCCTCAAGTTGCACCAGGACAGGTTTAGATTGGGTCTTAGGAAAAAATTCTTAACTTAAAGGGTTATTAAGCATTGGAACAGACTGCCCATGGAAGTTGTAGAGTCACCATCCCTGGAGATATTTGAAAGATGTCTAAATGTGGCACTAGGGGATGTGGTTTAGTGGTGGACTTGGCAGTGTTGGGTTAGAAGCTGGACTTGACGATCTTTGAGGTCTTTTCAAACCTTAATGATGCTATGATTCTATATATACATCATATGCAGACACCAGTCAAGGGCTGGACAAGCCAGTGATCAGGATTTATTAAAGAATGGCATAAAACACAGAAGGATTGCATCACTTTCAGAATAGTTTCCTATTCTATTATTACTTTTTTAATGGGTAGAGTTTATAGTTGGGATCTTGATCATGCTTACAGTTGGTACCCTCTCTAACTCCTTTGCATCACAAATGGTACTTTGAGCAGAAGCAGCAGATTATAAATTCATTCCTAAATTCCTGAGCCACTACTGCGTGTCAATGGGCATTACACAGTGTTAGGTATACTGCAGTATATTTGTGTAGAGTTGTCCTGGTTTGAGACAAATTCAGAGGAACATCCAAAATGAATGTCCTCTGATAGAAGGCAAGTTTCAGCCATCCCTCCCCCAGCAGGCTCAGGAAAAAATTTTCCTTGGAGGAAAGTGAAAGAAAAAAACCTATTTATTTGACAGACACAATGCACAATGGGAAAAGAATAATGTTAAATAATAACACCTCTCACTGTGGAGAGAACCTGGTAAATTTCCAGAGTCCTTTGTGGGTGCAGCATTCTCCTCTTCAGAGCTGGGTCAGCTTGGGCCCCTCCAAGCCAAGGGGTAAGGTCCCCTGGCCAATGTTCTGGTGTTCTGAACAGTCCAGAAGAGAAGAAGAAGAAACCGAAGTTCCAGGAAAAAAAACCAAAAAACTCTCCATTTCTCTCTGGAGAAAACAGCTGAAAGCTGGCTGAAAAGTAGGAAAAAGGGTGCTTCCTCCACTCTTGCTGCCACAGAAGCATGCAGAGGAGATAGACTGACCTTGGAGCACAAAGTGCTTTGAAGAAATGCCTGGCTTTTTTTTTTTCTTTCTCTCGTACCCAGTTTAAAGACGCAGAAAGACACAGGAATCATGTCTGGGCATAGAGTGGCGATAGGGGATACACATCATAAAGTCACTCCAAGACAATTGTTATGCAAATGTGTATGTATTTATATCTATATTTAGGCAGATAGGCAGGTATATAAAGTTATCCTGAAGTCATCAACCATCAGAGTGAAAATCTGAAGTCCATCCCAGTTACCTCAAAAAAGTTATACAATATATGCAGCAAAGCATTTCTTTCCAAATGTCCCTCTCTCATGAGTTGTTTGTCCAAGTAAAATAAATGCAAACCACTCTCATGTAGAACCAAGAAATTTTTTGCTTGGATTATCACTGGTTGCCATGTTTCATGGCACTGAATTGCAATGCCTTTGTCATCTATCAAAGTCTTGGAGCTTACATACAGAAGAGTTTTAAAAAGGGCAGGCAAGTCATTAGGGTTTTGTTTTGGTTTAGTTTGGTTTTTTTCATGTTCACAAATTCTCCTTTCCTGAGCTTCTCATCCCTGGTTACTTTTGCTTTTGGCAGATGGTCTAGCATTGTTGGGAGCAGGGGGCCAAAGGGGCTGGGCAGAAATGCACCTTAGTCCAAACCAAGCATGTGCACATGGCTGATTGAATTGAGATCCTGCTGTCTGAGCTGGCTTGATTTTTATGGGGTGTAAAGGTAACTTAGACACTGATTGCAGTTTTGAATGTCGGTATATGCTGAAATTAAGGAGAGTTCTCTATGGAACTAATTTTTTACTTCCAGTGTAAACCAAGGATTTAGTTACCTGCTCTGAGACAAATATATAGGAAAGGGGGTTTTATTAATATTATTTATATAAACATTATTCTAATCTTCAGAAACTACAGAGAAAAAGAAGAAGAGTTCCCAGGGTTTTTTTCCCCAGTTCTTCTTGTTTTCTTGTAGAAAGTCAGTGACAGATAGCCACCTTTCACATTTGCAAAGTGCTGTGAATACAGAAACAGCATGCCAAGTGCTACCATCATTATTAAAAGCTGTATAGTAATTAAAAGAAGAATTATAGCATTGCCTGGAAGGTGAAAGTGCTAAATAATATTTATTTTACACAGGGCAAGTAATCTCACAGAAGCAAAAATATGTAGTATAATTACATGGACCCAATCAACATCAAAATGAATGAGTTTCCTTCTGCCTTCATGTCTGGGCGACTCAAACACCTTTTTCAGACTGCTGTAACCTTCCAGTTACTGTGCTCACACCCACTTTGTGGAGGGTAATGGGAACCCTAAACACACAATATTCACCTTCAAGGGAAATTTTGCTTAATGAATGCAGGCATGGGAATGATGCTACCAAGTGTCTTTATCTTGCCAAGATGCTGGTTCAGCACTTAGCTTCTACTTCTGATTGCTTAGAGACAGGAAAACAGAAACAGACCCCTCAATCCCCATCCCTAAAGAAGGCCCATTTGCTAGATTAATTGTTACTATGCCTAATTTGTTTAGCTTGCTCTGAGAGATACCTCTTCTTTGCATGACATCAAAAAGAAACATATAAAATTTCATCTGTAGGTCCTTCCTAAGCCCATTGCTACCTCTTCCTGGTACCTTGCCAGTTGGCTGGAAGTGCTCTTCTATCTTACTATCTAGTGAAGATACTACCTATATATCCAAAAAGGCAAGATCTGGAGGCTAAAAAGGAAGGCAGCTGCAATAAATCCTAAATTATATTAAGTTTGTTGGTTAGGCCATTTAGCTAAGAAGGAAAAGAACTGGTGATGTTTAATTGGAAAATAACTGGATAATTAGTACAGAAGTAATTTAGAAAATGGGAACGAGATTTCAGCTGTGCTCCTAAGTAAGGCACAAAGGTCTGCACTCTGAAAGGCAAACCTGGATGTGATTTCCTAGAGGTAGATGAGCTCCCACCAAGGACAGATGTTCTTGGAATTTCTCCTGCTGTTGAACTATTGATTTCTTTTGAGTTGGTATGAATAATGAAAAAGGAGCCCTATCTCATCCTTCTTCATGGGGAACACTTAACCCATCTGTATGAACTGCTGTCAACCTTGGCACCTTCGTCTTGCACTTTTTGTGACTATCATAATACCAAGGTCCCCTTGGTGAAGGCTTGCCAGCAACCCTCTTCAGTCTCCTGGTTATCTTTTTTAGTTAATCAATTGTGTGCCTAGATTGCTGCATGGATCTCTATAATTGTCCTATATGCTCACATACCTATTTCAGCAAGAACCTAACTGGAACTTCAGATTTTTAAAATGAATTTCACGTCTTGATTAGCCTAGTTTTAGGAAACTCAAGACCCAGAAGTTAGCTCAAAGTTCGTTAGAATTTAGAAATTCAGGTATATGGGTTTGTCTCAAAACCATGGAGACAGACAGGACAAACAGGCATCAATACTTAGGCTGGTCGACAACTAATTGTCAGCAGTTCCAATGAGAAATAGGCTAGTTTTAAAAAAAATCCCATTTGAATGCATGAGGTTTTCACTTCCAGAAAGTATTCCCTCTTCAGTTCTAGTATTAGGGAATCACAAGTACTAACTCTTTTTATCCTGTAGGACAAGTTTTGTTCTGTTAGTACATTATTGTACACTCACATAATCTGTTATTTTAATTGTGCAGCATCCCCCGGGTCTCACCAAGGGCAGGCACTTTATCAATAAAATGATAATTATAGCAGCTTAATGAGGCCAGCTAGGAAACACAAAGAATCTTGATCCACTTGTCAGAAAAGCATAGATAATTTAGTGGAGCTTAGTCTGTTTCTGGATTGCAACCTGATAACCTCACATTCTCTAAATCACGCTATGGCAACCCAGCGGCTTCATTCCTAACTGCTGACGTCCTGACTTCAGAGCTGTCATCTGCAGGGTGAGATTCCCTTCCCTTCCCTTCCCTTCCCTTCCCTTCCCTTCCCTTCCCTTCCCTTCCCTTCCCTTCCCTTCCCTTCCCTTCCCTTCCCTTCCCTTCCCTTCCCTTCCCTTCCCTTCCCTTCCCTTCCCTTCCCTTCCCTTCCCTTCCCTTCCCTTCCCTTCCCTTCCCTTCCCTTCCCTTCCCTTCCCTTCCCTTCCCTTCCCTTCCCTTCCCTTCCCTTCCCTTCCCTTCCCTTCCCTTCCCTTCCCTTCCCTTCCCTTCCCTTTTTCTCACACAAGTACTGAGGCCCCTGAATCTTAGCATGGATCTCACAAATCCCAGTGGGCAGAGCACTGAAGGCAGCAGATGTTGCATTGATCCATGGCCACCCTCATCCCTACCCAACAGCCAGAACAATGCCAAAGCACTGGAGCTTTGTTGTCAAGCTGAGGTTTGGAATTCAGCCCCTCTTCTCAAACACTTCACTTCTCCAGTCAAAAGTGGCCTCTCTTTGTGGTACACTCTCAGTAGCTATGACCCAGGCCTGACCCCTCACACTGGCACAAAGGACATTGCTCAGAGGGCTACTTTAGAGAGGTTTCCTTGCACACACAGCTCCTTTCACCTCACTGCACAGTGACAGGGGAACCTCTTTGCTGTACAGTACAAGGTGCCTTAAGAGCGAAAGTGAGCATCAGCCAGGAGCTGGAGAAGGGGTTCAGAGTGCGGGAAGGAACATAAAGGCTGCCACAAAACACCTGTGATGAAGGACAAAGATATCAGCTTCAGTGGCCCATCATCACGGGGAGGAAGCCTGTGAGAAGGGCACACGTGTTCTGTTCTCTTCCTTCTGCCCTTCAAAGGTATCACACCGCTGCTGTTAAAATGAGAGAAGAAAAAACCCAACAATTTAAGCAGCCTTAACACGTTTTTTCAGGCAACTCTTAGTGGCATCTTCAGCAATTACATTTTACTGAAAGCAATAGATAAGCTGACACAGTTTCCAATATGCCCCTTCATTTTCTTTTTTCCTTGTGCTGGCAAGTTTTGACAAGTCACAGCTGTTGGTCGAGGATACTGAAAAGGGAGAAGGAGATAATATGCAAATTTACCCAGCAGTACTGAACAGTGAAATGAAGCACATTTCATTTACATTTTAAAACAAAGTACAATTTTAGGAGCCGGTTACATTTATATAGGTTTGTTTGTTTGCTTTCCCTGGTCCTGAGCTTTCCTAATGCAGGGTGTTCTATTGTGGTTGCCATTTGGAATTTTCATCCCATGCTTCTTAAGTATAAAACAATTAAATTTTGACTTCCAGAGCTCTCTCCATAAAGACAAAGTATATCTTAGCATGTAAAACTTTCCATTTGGAAATTTACAATTATAATTGTGAGCTCACTGCAGACCTCCAGGGGAGGATTTATACTGAATATGAAATAGGTGTGAGGGTTTCTTTTTTTTTTTTTGCTAAATAGTTTGAATATGGAAGCACATTTCTGAAATAACTTGGACTTAAAGAGATATTTTTTCCACGGGGCCAGAAGAACTGACTCCAAAATATTATTTTTTTCCTCGATAATTTTAACAATTTTACTTCATAAATTAAACACTTTTTAATACCCAGGCTTCCACTTAAAAGCAGGCTGGAAGGTCACTGCTCTGATTACCTCTTCATTACATAAATTTGTTGACTTCTGAAGAATAAGTCTTCAAAGAAACCAGTTCATGTCTCTCATCCCAGGTTTGAGAACCAATTCAACAATGAATTAACTTTAAAATTATACATGTAATTTATGGATTCCAAAACTATTTTTTATTATTATTATTACCATCATTCATTCTGGCCAGTTTATTTAGGACACTCATATGGAAATAGGCACAGTGACAGCCAACTGGTGCTTTCTTAAAATGCAAGATCTTAGAAGTGATGGACATTGAATGAATTTTGAGTAAGTTTATTTAAATAACATTTGAGAAAGATATTTAAACTTTCTTTACTGTGGTTACAGGAGATATCTGTAGCTTGACTGTCAGCAATATTTTTGAAGTGTTATAAATTAAAGGAAATTTGCTAGTACATAATAATTTTATAATTTCTGCAGTGTTAACTATTTTAAATAAATGAACAGATAAATAGTAATAGTGGCCAATGAGTCCAAAAGGCTCGGAATTTGGACTGCTGGGTGGTCCAAGCCACCAGCTAATGTTTCTCAATCAAAAAACTTTATGTTGTGGTATAGACAAACACATAAAAGCACAGAAAACATTTTGAATCTTCCACACTCTGGGTATTTATTTTATTCTATTTTTTTTTTTTTTTATTCCACCTCATTTGTGCTTCGCTTCAAAACAAGCAAGTTTAAGCTGTGAAAAATGGATCAATGCAACCCATAGTTTCAAGAGTGATAGTACAGAAGAAACAGAAACAGAAAAAGTGTGTGAGTCATAGAGCTGAGAACAATATCCATTTAACTTTGGAAACAATAACTATTTCTTAATAAAGAATCCTGTCTTGTGGGAAATGGATTTCCAACTTACAGGACTAAGAGCTGAGACAATAAAGCAAAATCCAAAACATATACAAAAATACTTTTTTTTTCTGTTATGTTTCCCTATTGTCATATATATATGCACACACAGAACTATTGTAATATATATGTATATATATATGCACACATACATAGAAAGATATAATTCATATTTCTACCCTTGCTCAGGTTTGTTTGACACTAAATTGGATATAACTGATCTTCTGAACTTATTGATTACTTTTCACATGCAAGTTTGTGTACCTTTTTCACTTTACTTATTTTTCATTTTACTTCTATATTTTTCCAAATAAGTTGTTCTGTTTCTGGTAAACTTATCATTTAATATATTTTCATTCCTTGGAAAGCAGAGTATTTATATTACAAGTAAGAATAGCACGGACTGGATAATAATGAGGAGAGATACTCCTAATTAGTGGGAGACAAAAATACTTTTTCTGTTTCATTGGATTAAAATTTGAGCACATTTCTCAAGAGACAACAACCAATGTCCTTCCCAAACTTTTTAATATGCAACAAAATAATTGTTGCAAATTACCACATTATCTCCATGCATGTCCTTTTATGTCACTTCTCACTACAGGAAACGGTGAGTAATATGTTTTTAGCCAGAAAATACTTTTCAGATGTTGTTCCTATATTTTTAAAAATATTTTATGTCCCCAAAAAAAAAGAAAGGACAAGTCACAGAAATGCCCAGAAGTATTTCAAAATAGACAACACAAAAACCTCATGATTGAGAGATCCATGTTCACATCTTCCTTATTTCTGAAAGACTTTGAGCCCACATTACCCATTTCCCCAGAGAGTGCTCTAATCTTATGTGGTATTCTCAGTATCTCCTCTGACTTTATTCCATATTCAACTCTAATATTCACTAGATCAGTACTGCAACACAAATCTGCCCTTTGGGCATACTGTTGGCCAGGATACAGAGTCATTCCTTCTACTGACTTTCTGCTGTTCTATCTCATGTTGGCTAAGCATGCTAACTAGGTGTAAATGAAGACATTTTGGCATCCACCATTTTGGGAATCTAGTTGGATTTTTTAATTTTTTTTTTAATGAATCTATTTCAGGAATGTCAATATCCTTTGAAAATTACTAAATGAATTGTTTTCAACATTTCCAAAAATACTGTCTTTTCTATTTATTGAGAATAGTTCAGGGGGTTTAAACTAAATTTGGGAATATGTCAAATTATTTCTTTTTTTTTACTATGTACTTAATCAACCTAAGTCACTGATTTTTCTTTCATTGTTTCCATGAGGAAAAGAGGCAACAGGCAGATACTGATGCACAGGAAGTTCCACCTAGATATGAGGAAGCATTTCCCTACTGTGTGGGTGACCAAGCACTCAAACAGATTTCCCAGAGAGTTTATGGAGTCTCCCTCACTGGAGATATTCCAGAACTGCCTGGACACAATCCTGTGCCTGTGCTCTGGGATGACCCTGCTTGAGCAGAGAGGCTGGAGCAGATGACTCCACTGTGGTCCCTTCTAACCTGACCCATTTGATGATTTTGTATGTGGGGTTTTTTTTAATGATTTAAGGAAAAAAATAGAAATCAATCAAAATGGATCTTTGTAAAAAGCTAAAAATTGTGAGAAAAGGAACAAAAAACAAGCAAAACACCCACAGCCTGATTGACAGAGAGAATGATTTAATATCCCAAAAGGAGTTTAGGCTCTTAGATAAATAAATTTTCTCATTTCATCACAAGCACCAAATAAACTCAGCTCATTTTTAGCACACTGGTTATTTTCATCTTGTGGCAAAATAAATTCTATAGACAAGAAATATCTCAGTGAATGCCATTGTATATTAACCTGGAGGTTCAGGGTCTTATTTGTTTATTTGCACAACAAACTGATGATATTAGTTTATCTTAGATACATGACCATGGACTGTAGAGAAGATGAGAAATTTCAATTTTTGCTGTTAGTAATTCTAAGTGAATGAAATATGTAGCATTTAAATGGTATAAGGGTCAAACAATTTATATGGAAACAGGAGTTTTTCATTCGTCAGTAATTCATTTGTCATGTTCCCCTCTGCCAGGCTCTCTTGTTGGGCTTTAGTCTTCCCTCCTTCTGCATCACTTTCTGACCCTGGGACATGTCCTGTGCTTGGGAACTCCCATCAAACACATGGGCCCATTAGGTAAATAAAATAAAACACTTGATGAACGTCACCTGTACAGTACAGGCTGAACTGCAGCAAGTTTAACTTTTCAGTTATATATATATATACTTTTTAAAAAGAGGAAGATGTGCAGAAAGCAGATTCTGCCTGAAATAATTTTACCTGTTTTGGGTTTTTTTTTAACATTCAAAAATCAGATACTGTTCTAATGGTTTTAGAGGTTTTAAGCCTCTAGTAACAGTATAAGAGATTTTCAGTCTCCTCTGATCAAGGCAGATGCTGAGCCAAATCCTCCTTAGTGCAACACCAACCCAGCACCACATAGGGCAGGTCCCAGGTTCAGGTGTTTAACTAACCTGACAAGTCTATCTCAACCAACCTTATAGCAATATCCCAACCAGCTCTTATAATGCAACTCTCCTATACTGCTCTGGAGGAAGTGAGGGAGTGCACTTGTGCACTTGGTCCTGGGAAGGGGGCAAGGAGACAAGAGGTGTTGCTTTTAGGTTTGTCTTTGTTTCTCATTACCTAAATCTACTTTAACTGGCAGTAATTTAGGTAATTTTAACCAATTTGAGTCTGTTTTGTCTGTGAGAGTAACTGGCAAGTTTCTCTCTATCTTTATTTCATCCCTCATGCTTTTCCACACTGCCCACTTGAGGAGCGGGAGTGAGTGAGCAGCTGGGTGGACATTTGACCCTTAGCCAAGGTTAACCCACCACAGCTCGTCTTCATAATTTGTTTTCTTAGCACAACTGCATATCTAATATATCATCTGAATGTCTAATCTCGCTTCCGAAGTCAATAACTATGCAGGCATTGGACTGTATGTCAAACCAGGTCCAAAAAAGTTTTATTGCTTTTGTGTAGGTGAAAAAAAACCCAAAAATAGAATTTACTCTTCTCTGCATGACAGATTTTTTATATGCTTAACTGGTATAGGAGGAAGTGCCTAAAAACAATTTATTGTTTTACACCATACAGTCATTTTGGACCTCCTGCTGAAAGATATTTTTGAAACCAACAATTTAAATAATTTCTAACCTGCGGATGTTGCCGTCATGGTACAAAAAGCTTCTGCTGAAATTTGGATCCTTTTAAAATCCTAACTGCATCTTGCATTTGAAATGGCTCATTCAGTACTTCAGAGAGCTGTAGCATCATACAAATGAGAACGTGGGTCTGTATTTTTCAGTTGCAGAGCTAAGCAGATTGGCTGCAACTTAAAAAGTTATTTCCATAAGCTGTTTCCTGTTGGCACATAAACTTAGTCTGGGAGTGCCAGGGCCATACAAAGACATACAAGAAGTTTCATACTACTTGGTAGTGTAGAACTTAAAAAAGCTTAAACATTAGCATGACCAGTGAATTTCTATTCCTTTTGCAGAGATTATATCTACCCTGTTGAGATGAAAACATAAGTAGGATACCTTTGAGAAGGCATCCAGATTTCTTGTCAGGATAAACCTCTGAGGCACTGATGTATCATCAAATTGTGCAGAAATAAAGAATATGAACTTTGAAAGGCTCTTATTTTCTGCATGCAACACCAACAGATTAATTAATGTCAAAAAAAAAAAGAGCCTCAGTAGCTGCTGTAAAGCTGCCTTTAGGCTGTAGAAATTGCATTAGTTAGAAAACACTCGATGGGGGGACCCCTGGAAATCAGGCCAGAGATCTTAAAATAGGGGATAAAATGTGTTGTAGCTCTGAAAAACTTCCTGAATTGCATAAAAGCTGTGGAAGTAGAAGACAAAACACACGGTGACTACAGAACTAGGGTTATGGAGAGGAGAAACTGTCAGTCTCAGCATGGACGACACAAAATTGCCTGAAGCTGTGTAAAGCACTGTGAAGAGTAATGAGCCATCGTTGCACACAGGTATGCACAGCACAGATTCCAAGAGTGTTGTTTAGTGAGGGTAGCTCACTTTAAAAGCAGCTCTGTTTCTCGTCAAATATTACACAGATCCCTTATGAGCACAACTCACATCCCAAAGTTCTCCAGAGTGACCTCAGCAAAACAGGGTGGGTGGTTTCTACCATCAGGTCTTGGAATGAAAAACAAAGATATGTCACAGAGACAAGCTGAGGACTTCCACATCCTTAAGGGGACCTATCTGTGCAAAGCTGGCTGCTGGGACAGCCAGGTCTCCCGTGACAAGAGGAGAAGGTGAGTGATTTAGAGAATCATATCATTCTGAAAAGTACAGCGAACTGGGAAGGATGGGTAGGTTTCTCTACAGGATTGCCAATTTACAGAACTTCTTGAAATTAAAATGGCTGGGGAAATCAAAAGTAAAAAGATGAAGGGGGTATATCCTTAGAGGCTTTAACTTTTCATTTAGTATCTGTTGGAAAAAATGTCAGCTGAGTCTACCTTTTGAACCCTTGTTTCTTGTTCCAGACTCTTGTAGTTTTGGAACAATTACAGAAACTGAATGTGATTCTATGTAAAAAAAAAAACCAAACTTTTTGATTGTATTTTGGTTTTCAGACCAGAATACAGTACAGTTCTGCTTTATATTTCCTTTAATTTTTAACTTTTCTCCTCCAATTTCAGGGTAAACACAGTCACTGTATTTTAGCTCTGGCAGAAGCTGTTCCAGTAGACAATTTAAATATACAGTTCCCAAATTATTCCATCTCTGGGATAGAGAAAACCTCCAAGGGACCACTAGGTCAGCCCAGCAGTTTAGCTGAATTGTTACTAAGGAGACATTCTGGTGCCACAGGCCTTGATCACAGAATGGGCTGGGCTGGCAGAGTAGCTTGCTTTGCTGCCAAGATATGTGGAGAGACTGAGGGAAATACTGTTTTCATTAAAGGGTCCCTTTCCACTCAAATTATGCAAGCATTGACCTGATGACACAATCACATCCTGTGTGACTGGAAAGAGTTGAAAGAGCTACCACCAGTTAATCTGCTCTTAAGAAAAGGAGGATAAAGGCAAAAGATGGTAAAGAGAAGAGGTAGTAGCTAATTAGCACAGATGAGTTGGTTTGCTGGAAAAAAATATCCAACGAGTGTAAACCAAGAGTTGTGCAATTATTTGCATACCTCAGCTTAAGGTATCTCTACAGGGCAGACAGTTTACGGGTGATTAACAACCATGACAAAAATGATATAGCTGTTAAGTCATATGTTTGCCGAAGTTACATCCTAAACAAGACCCACTCTACAAGGAAGGATAAATTGGATTAACTCTACGTGTTCTGACTTCTTGGACTTGTTTAGTCACTCCCTGGCTGCTTCTCAGGTATGGACAGGACATAATGGGCCAGATAAAAGTGTACCTAGTGAAGCACAGTTCAGTGTGAGATCTGTGAAGGTCAGTCTAGGTCAATGAAATATCCTCTGGTCTTCATTTCTAGGAAAATGTAGACCATATGTCCACTGCTTAATCCCCTAAAACTCTGCAAACCTTCTGTAAGAACACTTTCAAGGGCACACAGTCTGACCACATTGGTCTCTCAGTTTATTTGTACCAGTCCTACAGCCTGGGAATAGGCACATTCAGGAGAAGGAAAATGCCTGACAGTGCCCAGTGCTTTAGGGTGTGTGAGGGTACCCCTCTCTGCAACATCAGCAAGCTAAAGATTTTTTCTTCAGACACACATTCTGTCAGGCAACACATCCATACTACTTGCTAATGGCATTCCAGATATTTTTCTGGTATACCTAGAAATGAATCCTTTAGAATTTTGAAACATATTTATGTAAGATTGAATTTTAATGATTATTCTACCTTAAGTGGAGTTTTCATCTTTTTTTTTTGTTAGAGTTTTGTTGTTGTCTGATGTTTTTGTTTTTCTGAGGGTTTTTTTTTTTGGGGGGGAGGCATGGGTGGGTTGTGTTGTTTCGTTTTTTACAAGCATTTTATTATTCTTGACCCTTTCCTATGTGCACTTTTTGATGTGAGTTTGCCATGTGTCTGTTTACAAGTTCTATTTGACCTGGTAACTTTGGGATTCAGTGACTACTTCTGAGAACACTGAAGAGGTGAGTATAAACCACAAAAAGACTATTTTTTAAAAATTGGTGGCTGAGTAAGGCAGAGATACTGTTGTGGACTCTATTCAGCCTTTATTCTGTCCCCCAAGAGATGACTGAGCTGCCAGCTAGTCACATAGAGTAAATAAATATTCAGATAGATCTGAGTTGCTCACAGTATTGCTACTAGTTGCTCAGCTGCCTTATGAGACCAAAAAATCCCCAAACATATACACAGGATGTGCAAGAAACTGACAGCCATCCTCAGCCGTCCTCCAGACTTCAAAATCTTAGGCTTTCCAGCAGCTAATTGGGATAATGAATTTGTGACACAGTTGAGGAACTCAATTAGTTTCATACGCAACTCGCAGAAATATTTCAGCAGGAATGTTTCAGTCCTTAATGGTCTGGACCAGCTTTAAACTTGCAGAGAATGGCTCCATAAAGGCCCCATTTACTAGGCATTTAAACTGGCTCAAATTGTTGTTTTAAAATTTATCACAAGGATCTGGAAGTATATAGAATCATAGAATCATTTACATTGGAAAAGACCTTTAAGATCCTTGAGTTCAGCTGTTAACCCAGCACTGCCAGGTCCGTCTCTAAACCATGTCTCCAGTGCCACATCCACATGTGTTTTGAACACTCAGGGATGGTGAGTGAAACACTTCCCTGGGCAGTCTGTTCCAATGCTTGACCATCCTTTCACTAAAGAAATTTTTCCTGATAAGCTCCCCTGGTGCAACTTGAGGCCATTTACTCTTGTCCAACCACTCATTATTTGGGAGAAGAGACCAATTTCCACCTCACCACAACCTCCTTTCTGGTGGTTCTAGGCAGCAACAAGGTCTGTCCTTGAGCCTCCTTTTCTCCAGGCTAAACACGCCCAGCTCCCTCAGCCACTCCTCATCAGCCTTGTGCTCCAGACCCTTCCCCAGCTCCATTCCCTTCTCTAGACAGGCTCAGTGCACTCCCTGTATGTTCTTCTGCAGGAGTTGCCATGGAACCTGCTGAGCCATGTCCTTGCCTCTTGCCCCATCAATTGATTATCTCTGTATATGTATGTATATATTACATATATATTTATATACATACACAATATAAATTTATATATATTGTGCATCCAAATATAGAAATTTATATTAAATCTGTTGGATTTTGGTTTGGTCTATTTCATCAAATGAAATTCTCTATTTAAAGTCAATGTACAGAACTTGTGTCTCAGTCCTTATGTTGGGGTTGGCTAACGATTCACGAAACAAAATTTTGGGAAGGTGTTTTAGACTAGGATCATTCTGTTGTCCAGTGTCTGTGTCCAGAAAGGAAAAATGATTGCATTGAACATGCCAGATGGCAAAGACAGTTAGAGTGGGAAGAGGGCTGGTGCTCTGCCAGTATGTACTAGACAGCGCAGGAAGCCAGTAAGGCAACGATGTGGAAAAAAATGAAAGGTTATAGATAAAATCTCAGCAGAAAGGTGATCTTTCTACAGAACTGAAGGCAAGGAAATTTTCAGGAAAATGGTAAATCACAAGTGAAAAGTGTAATTTTTATTAAGATGCCAGATGTAATACACCACTCTGTGGTAAAGTGCAGAGAGCTGCTATGTGTAATGGAACCACAGAAAAAAACGTGAGCAAGAAAAAGGAAAGTCTGAAAAAAAGAGGAAGAAAACAAAAGTGAAGAACGGGAACAGAAATGGCAAAGCAAAGGTCAGAATTAGGATAAAAGCCATAGGCAGCTCTGAAGTCCCTGCCTTTCTGGGAACAAAATCCTGTGGCCCATGGTTTCAGAGGCCTTGCAAGTATCTTATTCAGGGGAGAAAGCACTTTCCATTCATTTACATAAAAACACTTAAGTTTTTCATTCCTTCTTGAGAACAATGGAGGATACATTATCATGTTTTCTTCGGGAGGGAAGAACAGCTCCCAGTTCATGAAACTTATTGTCTCATAAAATAATTAAAAGGAAACACAAAGGCAATGTGTTCTTTTTTTTTTTTTTTTTTTAATTTATACTCCTTATACCCCTTATAATACATATAATACCCAGGCTGTCACTTGGCAGCGCTGAGAATGAGCTGGATGGGGAACAACACTTCTGTTTAATTTGGAAAAGAGGAATGCTCCTCTCAATCTTTTTTATTCATGATGCATCCCCTCCCCTCCCCTCCCCTCCCCTCCCCTCCCCTCCCCTCCCCTCCCCTCCCCTCCCCTCCCCTCCTCTCCCCTCCCCTCCCCTCCCCTCCTCTCCCCTCCTCTCTCCTTTCACAATAAAGAGGAAGAAAAAGATCCCAACAAAAAAGAGCAATCTAGCAGAACAGAGTGGGTATCAATGGCCAAAAATATTCTTCATTTTATACCTATTTTATATTAAAAGATAAATGAGGCAAATACATCAGAAATTAATGGGTTAGATCAGTGGAAAAAAAATGCTACAGGCAAGTGCAATCAACATCATCCACTTTCAGTGCAGCAGTTGTGAATTTACAGATGCTGAAGGCCTGGACTATAATCTGTGGATAATGTGACTTTCAGGACTACACTGAGATTTTTTCAGCCTTCCCCGCCTACAGTGGTGTTGGCAATCAGGCTCCAGTTCTGAGAACTGATCTCCAAAGACTCATTTGAGCATTGTGCTCAGTAATCTTTAAATGGGACTTCTTTTTGTGCCAGAGCTGAAGTTGCAAACCTTAGAATTATTTACATGGTGCTACTGCTGCTGTTTTGTCCTGGAAGTGTGAATTTCCTAGGTACAGGAATCAGCAGAACCTTGTGGGGAAACCTTAACTCATTAACAGAGTGGAAGGAAATGTCGCTGCTGGCACGCTGGAGAAATGCTGAAGTAATCTGGCCAATAAATGGAAAATTTCACTCTGTAAACTTTTGGTCTGTGACTTCATCAGCCAAAATAAGAAAATATTATAATCTATATGTGCTTGGCCTATTTATCAGTATCGAAGTATGGTTTATTTATCATAATAGATAATGTTTTCTTAAAGAAGAATATAATCAGAACTTTTTATTATAGAATGAGTGGATATTTCCCCACCTTAAATAGATTATTGTTTCAAGTCATACATACCTGACCTATTTTTTTTATTTTTTTTATTGTTCCCTTCTGGCTAATAGTGATAAAAAGTAGGTCAGGTTCAAATGCAATTGCTCTGGCTGATGTTTTTACTTATACATAGAGGTTACATGAAGATTGCACACTTCTCAATCCCTTTTTGGTGATGGTATCCACTTGCTCCTACTAGATACGACCTTTTTTCCAAGATCTCTCTTTTAAATGACCAGACAGTAATATTTTCAATTTATTCAACTTTTTTTTTTTTGTACTTTTTCTTTTGTTTAGGTGCATATCACAGAATGCCTAAACATTGTGCAACATTAAATCTACAATTATCTCCTGCATGTTTTTACAACTGTTCCATGAACTATCTTTATCAATAATTTATTTTTCAGGATTTTTTTACTGAAGGAAAACCATCACTTCCATTGTTTAAAAGTATATCAATAAGAAATTAATTTGTTGCAGGAACTCATGGAAGAAAGAGAAACACAGATGGAAATAACAAATATAAGCAGATCTCAAACCCAGGAAAGTGAATCCCTTGTTGCCCTGGAGGAGCAGCACCTCATGAAGGACTTCAGACAGTCTGCTAGGGGGTTTCTTTTAGAGGGAGCACTGTAGTTGAGCTGGAGAGTTAAAGAAACCCTTCTTCTACCTCTTTCTTAGTAAATATAAATGGCATGTGAGGCATTTTTTACAGGTCACAGCTTCCACAGTCCAAGCCCTGGGTAACAGGACTATTATCTGAAATACTCCAGCCAGGTCTGAGAGCAGGCAAATAGCTGGATTGCAATCCATCATTGCAGGACACAACTCCTGCCATGCTGGGTCAGAGGTTCAGGTGTTTGTCAAATAACACTATAAATCATTTTACACAGGGGTTCCTTCAAGGGTAGGATCTGGGTGCTGAGTCGAGTCTGGGAAACCAGAAAACAGCTGCTCCAGCTGTCAAAGGACCCTCGACAATCCCAGGTGAAAATAGACACGTATGATTGGGGTGACCATAGAATATTAATTGAACTCAGTGCTAGTTCAAGGCAGGACTGTGGGTAGCAGCTTTTTTGTGGTTGTGGTTCATGTGAAAGTCTCATTTCTGATTCACAGTCAGAACCCAACCTGAGAGCAATGCTGCTCTGAACAACCACATTTCAGAATGATCTTTCCTAACCATGTGTATGGATTCATTAACAAAATTCAGATCCCTGATACCGTATCAAACAGATGCCAAAAATGTCTGGCTATGTATCTTGCTGCTTCTCTTGCTTTATTTTTTGTTTGGGATGATTATATAAAGCAGTTTGCCTTTAACATCTGCTGTTGCCTCTAAATGATGGACTAGGTTCCAGACACAATTTCTGCAGGTAACCAGCTGTGATACCCTGCAGTGATTCATAATACTAAAGTGTTTATGGAGATTTTTGAATTTACATGTTTATGAAGTTTACAGCGTGACATAAGACGAAATAATTGAATTGATGTTGTTTATTTTACTGCAGCCATGTCTCTGAAGTGCTCAATACAGTAAATTAAGTTAGTAGGTATTTCTCACTATATGGTTGCAAACCTCTACTCAACAGGACATATCTTATGGGGGGAGAAGTATGTGAGATAAAGATTTTTTACTCTGAAAGCCATTCACAATGAATCTGTAATACAATTTAGTCTACAGATCTAAATTGTTAAAAATAAAAAATAATCAGGCAGGGAATGGTTGTGTGTCTTTGTTACAGAATTAAGCATCTGTCTGGAAGTCAAACATTGACTGCAAAAATGTCTCACTGCATGAAAAAAAAACTAACAGGTTCACTGGAGAAGATACCAAGGCAGGCTACTGTCATAGCATTTTATTGTAATTCAATATCTTCTCATCCTGTCTGTCATGAGAAACACACAGAGAGGAGGCCTCTGTTTCTACGTGTGCAATACTAATTATTGTGAGGGACTGTGTTTTGGCACAAACTACACTGATTAGGTTCAGCAGGGTTGTTGAAGTAAGGGCTGGCCCTTGGCTGAACAAAACCATCGATTTTGGCAGCATTGCTCAGTGTGTGACAGTAACTCAGTAGTTCTGCAGAGCACCATCCTGTTTCTGGTGTTCTGGTGGAAATCAGGGACTTCGAGGAATTCATGACCTGTGAGGAGGGTTAAATTGTACTTTCTTTCCTCCTTTTTCCTGATTCCTCCAACGTCCTCAAAGGATGATCTAATTTTCCCAAGGGTGGTGCTGGTTCCTTGGTAACACCATTGCATAGGATTATCTGTGCTACACGGGCATCCCTTAATGGTGTGGGAGAGCTGGGATTGCCATGCAGCAGGAAGGAGGGCTATGGGAGATCCCCCGGCAGTGTGACAACCTGAACCCATCCCATCTGGGACACTTTCCCCTCCTGCAACATGGGATTCTTTATCCCAGACTCCAGGCTGGAACCCATGTACTTTATTGGGTCCTTCCTCAAATATTCAAATTGATCCTGTCTGTGTGATAGGTTTTCAGATTTTGCCTTAGCTCTTTGCTGGTAGGTTGGGAAATGCAAGGAAGAGTCAACATCTGGATGTAACTCTGAGAGGGAGGGAGGGAGGAAGGGAAGAAGGAAGGAAGGAAGGAATTCGGAAGGAATTCGGAAGGAAGGAAGGAAGGAAGGAAGGAAGGAAGGAAGGAAGGAAGGAAGGAAGGAAGGAAGGAAGGAAGGAAGGAAGGCAGGCAGGCTGGTTGAAATTGCAGACTGGATTTTTTGCTTGTAGAAGGGTAGAATCCTGTTTTGCTTTAGCAGTGTCTGAGCTTTTCAGAGGAAAGTTTGTACTAAATAATCACATCCACATGCAGTTCTCATGCTTAGTCTAGTTACCATTCCTGTGGCTAACCAATTTGCAAATAAAGATGGGAATGAAACAGTAGAAAGAAATAAAATTTAAAAACAGGTATAGATAATAAATATTTAAATAACACTTTAAGCAGCAATTATGGGATTAGGATTATAGAAGACAAAAACTCAGCTTGATATTGTGTAAAAATAAAAAAAAACCAAAAACAAGCAAAAATTGAGCACTTTTCAAAAGCACTAAAAATAAAAAAAAAATGGAATGGGAAAAATTATTCTTCCATCCTTCACTTTCGTCTAAATTAGGAAAAAATAAATAACAATTATATGTAGATTACCATAATACTACTGCAGTGAATTAAACTTTAATTTAATCAATTTATCTTTTTTAAAACAACAATGTTGTCTACATTCTACTTCTAGAAAATGTTAGTTAAAATATATTGATAACATATTTAAAATAATTTTGAACCATTCTAGCTTCCTGCTTCATGCTTTAAAGCATTTTCTTAATGAAAATTTTGCAGAACTTGACAGAAAAGATCTAGCATTCAATAATAATTAAACTTTTTACTTGAAACTGTAATTTGGTATTTAGTAGAGAATTAAATCCCTGCTATTGAATTCCATTACATGACTCAGACATTCTACAGAGAATAAACTTTTTCTCTATTAAGTGTCTTTAGGTTTTTAGAGTAATTTCTAGAGAACATCATTGATTAAGTCACAATTAAATTCTAAACTATTTTCCCACCAGGGTAAAAACAGTTAACATGAGGCAGATTCTTCACTGCCTGGCATCTCATGCAGAGTGAATGAAACATTCTTATGATGTGACATTATACACATATTTTCTATTTATTATGCATTAATGTAGAGGCCACAAAGTGCTCTTTCCTCTTTTTTTTTTTTTTTCTAAAACTCTTCATTTTCAGGCTCTGTAATAGTGTCTCACATGTGGTGCTCTCTAACACCTTTATCGTTTCAGTTGTGCTTCACTGGGTTTTTTCAATAGCTTGTCAATGTCCTTTGTGTACTGCAGGGACTCATCTGTGCCCTCTACTTCATTGCCTGCTATGCCAAGGGCGGAAATGCTGGACACAATCCTTCACATCACACTCAAGTAGCTCCTATTAACCGCTTTTGGTGGCGTACTCAAAGAAAGTTTCTAGGAATTGTATTGGATTCCTTCTGATCACCTTCCATCTGTTGAGCACTGCCTTTTTATGTTTGAGTTTAGTTAACTAAATGTAATTTGGTCTAATACAAGGAAACAATTCAGGTTACAATGCCTGTCCTGAGTGTATCATGACTGCTGCTACAGGTCTTCTACAATGCTAATTGGACTAAAAGGCAAAGATTGTTTACTAAAAGGAGAGGATTGAAGCAAAGCATATTGAGCTAGTCCAAAATTTCCCAATCTATTTGGCAAATATACATTTGGCACAGCCACATAAGATAAGCATCTTTATCTGGAAGGTAAGGGTCAGACTCAATACAAAAAATGCCGGACTCTGAATTTTTTTTTTTCTGCTGAAAGTAGTTTTATAAGCAAAAAATATTACTTTATATTTTTGATGAGGAAGACTATAAATGTCTAGAGCACATGAGAGCAAAGTCATTGTGGTAGCAAAAAAAAAAAAAAATAGGGCATAAAAAGAGCCTTCTGGAAAATGTCAGAGGCTTGATGTAACATTTTATAAATTAATGTCATTGCAAAACAACAAGATTTCCCAAGAATTCTGAGTTCTCCAAAGATTTTTCAGAAATCAACATCTCAAATGCATTTTATAATATTTTATTAAAAGCAAAAGCCAGAACATTTATTTACATGACTCTATCTTAATCCCTGGAGAATTAGCTACAGTTCTGTAAAAACAGACTACAGTGTCCTTCTACTTCAGTTCTGATAGGCTGGTCAAAAAGTAGTTAAATGGTATTTTGGAAATAAGTATGTTTTTTGAAGGGTCTCTTCCTAAAGCAAAATTCCAACTATAGATTAACATTCTCAAATCTGACTTCTGGTCTGTTTTACAAGATTTCTTGTTGAGGATAATTTAAAAGTAGGCATTAATATCTCAAGAGAAAATGGGATGCAATAATAAATTTTTATATACTTACAAATTACAAATAGGCCTTTAAGGTGTCTATAAACCAGGACAAAAAAATTCTCATCAAGTTGGTTTATACTTTCCCTGCAAAGGTGTCAAAGAATTTTATCTGCCAATAAGAACTCAGTAGACCAGTACATATACCCATGGCAAACTGTACACCATGTACATTTTCATGCTATAATTAATTAACTCCAAAATATTCATACCTGGGTCTGAGACAGACAACTCTGACAGATTCCCAGCAAACCTTGAGAGCTGCCAGTCCACCTCAAAACAAAGACTGAAACGGAATATTTTGAGATGAAGACAAACAGCTTTACAGCCAGGACAGAGAACACAGCCCACCTAGAGATCAGATGTAGAAACAAGCACACATCTGGTGTGAATTAGGCAGAAGCAAGACAAATAGCCATTTACAGCCTGAGGATGGGCCACCATGTCTTTTGGCTCCCAAAGGGCTGCAGGCCCTACATATATAAATGAAAATTCAAATATTACTTAGCTTTGGTGTCTTTTCCATTCATACTTTTTGATTATGCTTCTAAGGTATCTCCAAATTTTCATAAAACCAATTCCTGGATGAGAAGAGGATCCTAACCTTCAGTCTCAGATGGGAATGTTGGGGTTGAGTGCTTTTAGAAATCTCTGAAATTTGTGACATGGGATGGAGAATTCAGGCTTAAAGGGCAAAGAAATGCAGAGCTGGAAGAGGCTGGACCTGTAAGGCAGGTGGCCTTTATTCCTGTTGCCATGGGGTGAAATGAGACAGCTATTTTTTATATCGAAGAGTGATATGTAACAAGAAATCAAATGTATAAAAAATAAACAAAACAAGACCCAACAAAAATGCCTACTGAAGGAAACAACCCAATTAGGTTTCTGCATTGCACAGAACTCTGATACAGGACTGAAGAATTTAAGATGGAAGAAGGTAAATATGGGAGTGAAGGGATGCATAAGTAGATGTGTTTACAGTGAGACAGATAAATGGATTAGATAAAGAGAAAGCAGCACTTTGATAAAGCTAGGAGTAAAAACAAAATCAGAGAGAGTATTTTTCCAACCCCTTATTTTCTTCCGCCTTGGAAAAGCAGCTCTGCAAGTATCCACTGTATTATCACACCTGCTTATTTAATTTTGTGAGTTGCATCATTTCACCCTTTATTTTATTCTTTTTCATTTGTTGGAAAATAAAAAAATGCTATTTTGGTAGTAGACAGAATTGTGAACTATAAGAAATAACATTGCTTGAGGAAAATATCATTTTCTCACAGTCTGACTGCAAATTGGAAAGACCTAGTGAACTGTTGCCTGTATATCTTACAGGATATATACTATCTTATAGTGGAAGAATATTTATTCAGATAAATTATTATACATATATATATATATGTAAATGTAGATGTGTGTGTACATGTGCACTTGCATAGATGGAATGACGCAGAGGATAAGGAGAAGTGATACACCATTTAAGGGAATGAAAATAAATCACACTGGTAAAAGCTCTTCAGTCTTATTAAATATTTCTGTCCAGGCCTGTCTAAGGACAGCTAAATCTGTCCAGGTGGAGAAAACTCTCATATCACCCCTTACTCCTCCAATTTCTTTACCCATGCCTACAACTGAATTTCATAAAGAATTTTCTGTGGACATGAAATAACTGTCTGTTTCATTATCATGTGCTTTTGAACCTGGGAAAAAAAGAAAAAAATCCTGCTGGAAAATCTTTATCTGTGGTATTTCTGGTCATCTTTAGATTAGGAAGTTCCACCAGTTTTTAAAGAAAGGTTCAGTTTATGATATTTAGTAACGTCCAGAGACTTGGGTGAGTCAGATAAGCTCCAGATAAACATCTGACCTTTGCAGGGCTTATCCAATGTGAAAGAAAGCTATTGAAGTGCACCTATTGCTAAACCTGCACTTGTTCCAAGCAGGAAATTTTCACTGATGTTAATGTGAGCTCTGTGCACTGAATGAGAGGAGATTATCCAACAGATATCCACAAAAAAAAAAGAAAAGGTAAGAGCAAATGAATTAGAAGACACAACAGTGACAAAAATTAGTTCTTGAGGTGTGTCAGGCAGTTTGCTTTTTAAACTAGCAATATTACCATATAAAACTAAATTGATTAAATTATGAACTGAAACAAACCTTTTGCTTTCAACATAGACATCAGCTTTCAAGATGCTTCTGTGTACATGTACTTGCAAGATCTAATAGACAGAAAAAATTTTTTATCACTAAAAAGACCTTTCATACTTCATACACTTCTTGAAGTGCAGAAGTTAAAACTACTTTTCCTCTTGATTTAAATTCACTCTTAGCAAGCCAGAATAACACTATGTATTCCAGGATTGTGTTCCAGACAGTGCATTGGTCCATTTTATGCAAAACCAAAATTAATTACTCACAGAATCATAGAATGATTTTGGTTGGAGGGAAGTAAAAAGATCATTTAGTTCCAAGCCCCCTGTCATGAGCAGTGAAACCTTCCACCTAAACCAACTTAGTCAGGGCCACATCCAACCTGACCTTGAATACTTCCAGGGAAGTATTCACCAGAACATTTAGAAAATAGCACGAAAACTGGTGTGAAACACCCCAGTCAGAAAAATTGGCTGGATGCTCTGCTACTCCCATGCCTTGCAACCCTATAAAGAACCAGGAAGAGCAAACACAGCCCTTTCTCTTGACTCTCTCCAAGCTCCATTACTTCTTGATTGGTCCTCTTGTGTCTTAACTTGAAAGTTCAAGGTGGAAAGCTGCAACAAGAGGCTTGTATAACATACAAAAGATGATATGAACCCCTTCCCACCCCAGTTTATTGACATGAGTTGCAAATTCTGGCTTGTCCAGTCTGCAGTGATTACTTCCCTCCATGTTGTTGGCCTTAGAAATCCCCTGGGAATATCTACAGCATGTTAAATAATGTGGCCAGGAACAGTTCAGTGAAATTTTACAAACCAGGCTATACTCCCCCAAAGTCAGGCTGCAGAAAATTAACAATGACTTTCTGCAAAACTAATGGAGGGAGATAAGCTATGAAAAGAGGCAACTCTCTGGAATTAATAATGCAGCTACACCAATTTATAGCAGCTGAAGATCCAATATTTTGCTTATCTTCTTCCCTGATAAAGCTGTCTCTCTTTCTAAGAGTGAGAGTTTTATTACTTTTTTTGGTTATAATTTCTATTTTTCTGTCACTGGGTTATTTGTTAATTGGAATGCAGAGCTGACCTCAGCTGAAAATTCACTGAAAGTCCTGCATGGCAATCCTTATCAACAGAATTCCAGCTAAAACCCCTGACCTATGTATTTTCATTGTCCTCTCCATAACTCTATTATAGTAATGATATTTTTGACAAAACACAGTGAAAGAACAATGCTAGAGGTGTGAATACATTTCCTGTCTCCCTCGAGCAAAATGAAACCTAGCCTGCCTCAGGCCTCCCTTGATGGAAAAAAGAGTTAATGCATTAAACATAGGACATACTCCGGAATTTTAATAGGATCTTAATCCACCAAGTTTGGGTTTATTATTGTTAACATTTTGGTTTTGATTATGGAATGTTTTATGCTTAGGATACTCCAAAAGATGAACATCTGGTATTAATAACTTTCCAGCACAAAAAACTGAACAAAACTGCGACCTATTGTAGTTGGCAGATGGGTTACAAACACAGGAAGAGAAAAAAAACAAGAAGACACTGGATAGATTAATCCACTGCAATGTAGATCCTGATTTAATTCAAACAATGCATAATGCATTGACTTCCCACAATAGGTGGCTATTGTGAGCAGTCTTTTCATAGTTAGACATATTCGGTAATGATTATTCATGTAAACAGGCTTTTTGTTTAAAATTAGTCAGTGAATTGTTTTGACTGGTGTGTCGTTTCCAGCCTTGATGGAAGAGAGAACATGGGTGCTCTGGAAGGAAGAGCCTCAGAAAAGTGGAAACAGGATCCCAGTTGGAAAGATCATGGCACTGAGTTTGCTACACTGGTTTCCAAAAGCAGAAAGAGACTGTACAATGAGTTGTTTTCTCCTTCACATGACTCTGCCCCTGAAGAATTAGAGTGGGTCATCCTAGAATCATAGAATGGTTAGGATTTGAAGATCTTTAAGTTCCAACACGCCTGCCATGGGCAGGGATGCCTTCCACTGGACCAGGTTGCTCCAAGTCCCATCCAACTTGGCCTTGAACACTTCCAGGGATGGAGCATTCACAACTTCTCTGGAAAACCTGTTCCAGTGCCTCACCGCCCCCTTTGTCTGGAATGTCTTTGTGTGGGATGACATTTGCCACCATTAAGAAAGGCTTACAGTACAAAACTGACTTGAGTTGAAGGAATTTTAATGAAGGGGAAATTACCAATAGCTATATTGTCATGTCTTTCATTTGTAAAAGGCAGATGAGGTTGACTTGACTCAGACTTGTCAGGTCTGCTAGATCATTAACTTTTGGCTCTCTGAATTTGCAAAGACTTGAGGGCCTTAGTTTGCAATTTCTTTTTTTCTCTCCTTTTTTTTTTTAAATTTATTTTTTCCCCCCTCAATTTATTCTTACCAAAAGGACTAGGATTCATTTTATCACTTACAATGATGTTCACCTGGAGTGACTCCAGGAAGTGAAATAGATTTTCATGGAGAGTTGTGTTACAGTGAATGACAAAATTCTAACTGTAGAGTTTTCACCTTGGACTAAGCCTGGAACTGTTCTGACATTACATTATGGACTCGAATAGTGTGAAGCAAGAACCTGCCCCATTAGAATTGAGTTATTCATGAAATAATATTTGTTCATTCTTGGGAGCAGAAAATGTAGAAATTTCTTGCACATTCCTTTCCTTTATAGTCACCCAAAAAAAGAGAGACCTGGTCTAGAGAAAGATGTCATTGTACCTTGTAGTGTTCAACATCAGCTCTTTGTTATAAAAACACCCCTGTGCTGGGCTTCGACACAGTTTCATGTGGGAGAGGGGAAGACACAAACACAGATAGAAATAAGATATCTCAAAGTCACAAGATGACTCATGGCAATGAGGGCTGGCCCAGGGCCAGCTTTCATGTGGTACCAACCTCTAGATCATGAAATTTGGAGTCTGCTATTTCAAAGTATGGATGTAGCCCCACAGATGGGCTCTGGGCAGGCATTAAAAGAGTCAGACCACATCTTTCCCAATGCTAGAGCAGCAAATAAGCAAAATCTGTTCCCCAAGTCTCAGTTTTCTCAGTTCTGTACATATCTGGAATGATGTTAGCTAAGATACCCTGAAACTCAAAGAAAGAAAAATTAGATGGATTACTAATCAGATTATCCTCACAAATGTGCATATTTAACAAGTCACTATGTAGGTCTCTTTTGCCTTCCTCCCATATAATTGCTTTTACCATCCTGTTCATATTGCAAAAAAACATTGGAAGTGGGACTCTTTCTTGTTACATAGCTCAATTGCATCTACTTCTGAATTCCAATTAGTGCCTGGGTGTTGTCCTGCTGAAAAGAACAATAAAGATTGCTGCTTGACAGCCTCCAGACTGAAATCTTTATGACAAAATGCTGGTTCAAGGGTCGCAGCTTTAGCTGGAAGGTGTTAATTTAGACTAAAAAATAGTTTTTAAGATAGCTTTTAAAAATTTTTGAAAAATTTCATACAAAAACAATAGGGAGCTGTAGAAATAATATTAAAAAAACCAACAAAAAAAACCCCAAAAATGAAAAAAAAACCACAAAACAACAAAAACAAACAAAAAAACCAAAAACCAAACCAAACCAAACCAAAAACCAAAGAAAAACCCAGAAAACCACACACAAAAAAGAAAAGAAAACAAAAAAACAACAAACAAAAATCCCCCCATAAATCAAGTTTTAATTTATCCAAACAAAAGGACATCACTGTTCAAAAGGGCTTTAATTTTGTGACATTTTTTCCTCCTTTCAACTCGGGAAAAATATACATTTTCTTTTTTAATTTTTTTTTTTTTATAAATGAAAAGTTTGGAAGTGCCCAATAAATTTGCAATACTTTTGCTGAGTCCTCTTAGACACATTAGTGTTTGAATCAAGCAGTGTCATGTTTTCAATCTGGAAAGGCAGCTTTCTGTGCAGCTGCCTTCCTTAAAGGATACCACTCTAAATCCCAGCCTATAATCACCTAGCAAAACCTATGCCATATGTAAATATGTAATTCACATGAGATTGGCTCCCAAGGGAATTCCTATTAGAAGCATGAGCTGCATTGAGAGTGACAGTCTTTTTAGTGCCATTAAGGTAAATGAGGTGGTAATGGGAAGTGCAGATTATACTAACTTCAATAATTTATTTCATACTTCCCATCAGGGTAGCTTTTACAAACAGCTAGTGTTAATTGAAATGTAAATGAATGATAAATTATGAAAAAAGGTATTAAAAAAAAGGAAAACAGGGTGAAATAAAAGGAATAAAACCAAGATTCCTACAGCAGAGGAAAGAAAAATGAGTTGACATGTTAATTAGATAGCACAAAATGATGTGAAAACAAGAAAGCACGCAGAGAACTGCCTGTGTGAATATGAGGCACACATATGCACGGTGTTAGTGCAGTCCTGCCTGTTGGTGCTGAGCACACATGAGTGGCAGAGTGCCCTCAGTCTCTCTGTCTTTGCTGACCCACCGTCTGAGGTTTTCTGTGCACATCTCCTGACAGGAAGTTTGCAGCTCATGGCATTGTTCTATGTCAATGGAGTATGAACTACACCCTGACCCCTCTGAAAGATTCTGGCAAGGATTTCCAAGGGCAGTCAATGATTTTGCCTGCTTCAGACCTGCTTTTTCATCATATTCATCTCAGGGTGTCCTAGCAGGCAGGATTCAGAAAAGCATGTTGAGTTAAAGCATCAAAATTAGTCTTCTGGTATAATTAGCAATTATGAAAAATCTTGGTATGTTCCACTGAAGGTGGCCCAGAATAACCCCATCCATAGTGTCCTAGACATGCTTTCTTCCCACAGAAATGTAAAAATAGGAAAATTTACCAGGCTGAGAAAATTTAATGGAAGTATGAATCATGTTGACTTGTACTGCTGCAGATTAGTTACAGTACGTTACCATTTTTAAACTATTTTAAGTTTCACCAACAGAGCCTGAAGAGTACAATTAAAGTGTTGGAAGGTTATTGATCCAGGCAAATACTGCCTACCAGAATTAAACACATACACCCCTGCCACTTCTGGAAATGCCTTTCCAAAAGTATCCCATGTACTTGTAGTAGCAATTGTCTATTTAATGATTAAGGAAATGCCAGGAATTTCAGAAAATATTTGTTTGGCTAAGTCATTTCAATAAATGAGCATACTGTGCCTTCTATTCCTTTAATAAGAGATAAATATACTGAAGACAGATTTGAAAACCAAAAGGCTGAAAAGTCACTAAGTGTTCAATTAGAAATGCATTTGTTCAAAAAATACCTGACCTAATGTAAGTCCTGAGTGATTAAATATAAATTCATTTTTCATTATCAATGTCATAAGACACATCAGTGTTAAAACTTTGGAAATGCTCTAAAGAATCTCTTACCAGCTTCACTACAAGAGTGTCTGGACCTTATTTGGCAAATCTACAGAAACCTTCACTGCACAGAAGTCTGTCATCTCACAAACCCTTGGAGGTCAAACCTGATGGATAGAGCAGTGCATGCAATCAGATCTCTTTATGTCACACAAAGCAGCAAAGAAAAGTGAGCCATTACTAAACCAAAGTCTTTGTGTCTCCTGTAGAGACAAGCAACTGACTGATATACCAGCAGAGAAAATCACCAAAATGATTCTCAAGGGAATATTCTTTCCTGAAAATATTCAATACAATATTTTGGTAAAGCCATGAAAATCAAAATTCTGGTGTGGAAACTCCAGCAGTAGCTACAAAAGAAATGCCTTCAGCAAACAGTTAAAATTCATTCACGGTCAAAAGACAAGACAAACATTGTGTGAACATTGAAGCTGCTGGATGACCTGATCAGAGACATGAACAAGTGACAAACATTTCTACATTCACTCTTTGCTGGGCTAGTTAGCCTCGAAATCTGTTAGGCCAAGGTATTTCTTTCACACTTCTGAAACACAGGGAGGACAGATGGGTGAATTTTTCTATCCTATGTACCACAAGGAGTCATGCAAGTAACTGGTGCCATCTCTATTTTATGTCCAAATGTAGGGTCTAACAAACATCTGTCCTCTATTTTAGAAGACAGATAATCTCTCAGGGATGTTGTGAAATGCCTGGGGAATCACTGCCACCAGGCTACTCCTGACACCCCAAATCATGGTCCTTGTAAACATTGGCCTTGAACTGCCTTGATGGCTGTGACAGATGTCATCGTGCCTCCAGGGCAAGAGTAAATGGATGAAGAGCAGCTGCTGAAGTGAAAATCTGGCAACCTGCAGGCAAATCAGCCTGTCAGATAAGAGCTCTTAGGGATGACAGGTGACATGCTAAGCCTAACAGCCAGGGAGGGGGCTCTCTCCTTCCAGATTACCAAGCAATATTAAGATGAAATAGACCACTTTTTCTTTTGACTCAGGAGTTAAAAAGTGTTCTCACAACTTTAATTCTACTGAAAGCTTCAACCTTTCCTCTTAGTCCTGCAAATTGGGCTGCTGAACAGAAGTTTAGGGAAGGAGCAATATAGCTGTTAACAGACTGAAAAGGATGTGATGACAAATGTGTTTCAGGAAAGAGGATGGGTCCTGAGAAACCCTAGGGCACAACAAACACTCTTGACTTTTGCCCCAGATGATTCTGCTGTAACAGTTTGGGCTTGGATATTTGAACTAAGGAGTAAAAAACTTTATCTTTCCAAGGGTAATTCTAAATTTCTACAATTGTTACTTGATTTCTCAAAGCTAACATCCTCTCATGCAAGCATGGCTTAACTGCAGTTACTGACATTCAGAACCTTACAGACAAGTCTTTCATGAACAAGGCATAAGCAATATTAAATAAGAACTCCCTTGACACAGAGGCTTCAACTTGGAAAATGGTTTTTAAAGAACATTAAGTACTCAAATTCTGTGTCTAGGTTGCAATGATATAATTCAATAAATGAGTTTATTGGAGGAAAATCAAAGAATCATAGAATCATTAAGGTTGGAAAAGACCTCTAAGATCATCAAGTCCAAGCATTAACCCTACACTTCCAGGTCCACCACTAAACCATATCCCTAAGCACCATGTCTACACATAATAATTCAAAAAACAATCATAAATTTTCCCAAACTCTGGAAAAAAAAATACAGAGGAGCAATTGTGATACCAGAGATGGCTATAGATCTCATCACTTTTATTTTGCTTTATATTTTTATCATATGTCATAATCTACTTTCAAATGAGACAAAATGCTTAAGATCTGTAGACAAAAGACACCTTTAGAGCAGGTTAGTCTTCAGCGCACCTGAAATGTATGACTAGATCTCTGCTACAATAGCCTGAATCTATGGTGATGGGCTCTGCAGGCCCATGGATAAGCAGGAACAAGTCATAATTAAGTTTCTTGAGACATAGTTAAATCAGGTGATCCGTCCAGACTCTTAAGTTCTGTGTGACAAATGAAAGAGAACATCAAAAAATTGGTAACTGCCTCTTCCCACTGTGTTGTTATATGTCCTCTCCTGTAAAGCTTTCCTTCTATTTAAATCACAGCATCTTATATATAAAAAGTAATGTAAGAGAAGTGATATGTTCTGCTTCCAGAGACATCTTCCAGTGTTAGTTTTCCCATTCACTCTTTCTAAATTTTGTACTGAATATCTGAAATCAATAACTGATTAGGCTGTAGAAACAGGAAAGTGTTATGTACACCTCCTAATCACTTGGTATTATTTTTACCATTCTAAACTAAACTTGAATCTTTATTTTTCCACTATATTTGTCTGTACTTTTCACTTTCAGCTCTCTGTTTCATTCCAAGGTCTCTTAATTTTCCTTAGAACTTTTTCTTGTGTTCTACTTTAGTTAAGTGTCCTCTTCATTTTCCTCCATGTGTTTCACCTATCATTTCTCTGTGAAAAGAAAAAAAGGAATACAAGGTCACTTTGTCAACGAATCATAGCAGATATGCATAGAAGCTTAACTTTCAGTGAAATAAATCATTTGGATGTATCACTGCTTCCAAGACAAATAAAATGACAATTTTGGTTTCCCAAAATGATTTATAATTTTCATTACCTCTGCATTAAGCTCTTAGTTATAAACCTCTGTGAATGTAGCTAAAAAAACCCAATTAGCATTGAAATCAGACCATTTTTGAAGATAACCATTTGGTGATTTGCTTAATTGCAATATTCAGTAATTGACTTGATTGGAGGGTGAGACTGAAAATTGAAGGACCTCAGAAAATGAACTGATATAACTTTGATATTAGATTTCTCACTTGTGTATTCATATCTAATTAAAAACAAATAATTCTGCTTATTTTGCTTAATTTTGGCTAATGATAATACCCAAGAGCTGAGGGCCAATACACAAAAGTCCTCTTCCAAACAATGCATCCTTTTTCATTTTCCTTACCTTCAATGGTTAATTGCTCAACTTTGGCATGGACCTTCCACAGCTGAATGGAATGATAGAAAAGATGTGAGGAGAGAGACGGGCAGTTTCTCTTTGAAGGGATTATCCCATTTGTTGCAATGTTTTCCATTAGTCTTCAGTTGTTTCCTTTATTTCTTCTTAGATCTTTCTTTAAAGAGGATAAGTTTTACATATTTGATGTTGACTGCCCAGAAAATTCCAGAAATATCTCAGTAGGCAACTCAGTAGGCTTGAGGAAATGATCAGAGTGCATTTTCAGATTTGTATAAGGTTACCTAGTTTTCAAGACTTTTATGTTTACAGATAAATTGAAGTCTGGTGTAAGTAGCAGTAAATTAAGTGCCCTAAATGTGTCTTCTAAAGTTTGATTAATTTATGTCCATAAAGCATTTTTCATGGTTCAGACTAAAGGTCTGTAAGTGCACAGAACAAAACACAATCATTATTAATCCTGTATCTCACTGTATGTGTGTCCTGGTTTAAAACAAATTTGGAGGAACATCTGAAATGAATGTCTTCTGACAGAAGGCAGGTTACAGCCATCCCTCCCCCACCAGGTTCAGAAAGAATTTTCCTTGAAGGAAAGTGAAAAAAGTTATTTATTTAACAAGCAGAGTGCACACAGGCACAGGAAAAAAAAAAAAAAAAGAGAATAATGCTAAATAATAAAACCTCTCGCTGTGGTGAGAACCTGGGTAGATTTCAGAGTCCTTTGTGGTGTGGTTTTCTCCTCTCCAGAGCTGGGGTTTGGCATGGGTCCCTGCAGGCCGTGGTGTAGGGCCCCCCAGTATGTTCTGGTGTTGCTGAACAGTCCAGAAGAGAAGAAGAAACCAAAGTCCCAGGGAAAAAACTTTCTTGCCTCAGCTAGCAGACTAGCTGAAAAGCAAAGGACTTTAACTCTTCATCTCTCTCCTGACAAAAAGAACCGAGAGGTGGGAAAAGCAGGAAGGTGCTTTCTCTGCTCCACAGTAGCAGAAATGCAGGGGAGTGTATATCTGTGTCCTTGAACACAAAACGGGTTTTTTTTCTCCCTTTCTGTCGGACCCAGGTTAAAGACACAGAAAGGCACAGGATTCATGTCTGGCATAGGGCAGATGATAGGGAATACAGTATCATACAGTCACCCCAAGACAATGAGGGAGTATTGGAGAGATGCTTAGCCCAGGTACTCTAAATTATACAGCCCTATACTTCCAAATCCATCTCCCCCAGCCATAGCTCCATTAGCTTTTCTGATCTTTTCCTGTAATGAATTTGCTTTTTGCTAGTTTGATGTAGAATGAAAACAAGGGGCTATGCAATGCTTTTTACAGCTGTGTGCTTTGACACACAAAAGATATTTCAGCTCCCATGATGACAGCATGCCATTCTGATGAAATAATGCAGCAGTCACTTAATAACATGGAAGGAACAGATACAACCTAAACATGCAAATATGGTAATTACCAACCTCAAACACAATTATCTCATGTGCTAGTACTCATAATGAGAACAATATTTCTGTACTGTTTTTTCCCAGAGTCATTTGCAAAACACTAGCTCTGTCTGTTTCCTACCTTGTGGAAATTTGTCTCTCCCACAAAACTTCATTTTCTGTAATGACACAAAAACCACTGGTTCAGCGACCTTGGCAGCTCCTTCACGGGGCACATAACTTATGCTGTCTTTCCACCTTTGTATGAATTGTGTGTCTCAGCTCCCACGAGCTGATCAGAGCAACATGCTCCAGCCCAACACATGCATGGTTGAGGATGCAATTACTGGAACAGCCTTTCCGAGCTGCCCGCTGCAAGAGCAAGAGGTCGGATCCTCTGCGGGTCTAAAACCTGGTCTAGATTCATAATGGTACTGGTGTGATTTATGCTAGGAGAGAGTTTGTGCTGGCTTGTGTGTCCATATCAAATTTAGTTTTATAATAAGACTCCTTTGAGATTTTATCCTTTAAAATAGTTACAGCTGTTTGGTAGTTCTCTTTCTTCAGCTATGATAATGCACTGGTTACTGCCCAGAGTTAAAAAGGTAAGGGACTACTGTTATGTGAATACAATATAACCTAAGGAGCAAATACAGGAGATTTGTTCCAGAGATTTGGGAAGTGTAAGTTGGGAGAAGAATGTACCGACAAAAGATGTTTTCTAGCTTCATGAAACTTTTCATCAGATGGGATTGAGTGGTTCATGTACTGATATTATCCCTGACAATCAAGTAAAAAAATGTAACACATCATCAGAGACTGGCATAAAAATTGCTGTAAAAATTATGAGGGCTCCTCAGAAGCAGAAAATAATCATAAATCTGAGTGAAAGTTTTCGGCAAGATTTTTGGCCTCTTTTCCTTAGACTATATGTTTGTCGGAACCTGGTCAGAGCTGGTTTCCTTTATGCTCATAAACACCCAGGTTCGGAACTCAGTGGTAGCTCACACACAGGGCACTTAGTTATTTCATATACCTGGGCTGACACAGCTCCAACTCAGTTTTTTCTGGAGGTGTCATGTTAAGACAGAACTGCTAGAGGAAGCCTAAGAAACTATTTCAAACTATCCTTTCCCACAGCCTCCTGAAAGGGTCAAACTTAGATCTATAGTTTTTTTTGCTTTGTTTTTGCTTTGATATTATACTTCAACATAGACTTGAAAATCACTTGGGGTATCTCGCTTGTTTTGTATTTTGTGCCAGATATCAAGGCAGAGTTGGCTTGCACACCAGACAAGTAATCTGTCACATGGGGCAATGAACTGCTGGGGACAGCAAAACACACAGTGCCCTTTGAGAGGTGGTATCAGCTGCTAGAACAACGCATATTGTTAGAGTCATCTGTCATCTCCTGCTTGTAGGTCTTTGCTGATGTTGTTTCATGTGGGGGCATATGAGAAATAAGCAGCTCTTTCTGTGAAAAGTGGCTCTAGCAAACTGTTGATCTCCCACTTCAGGTATGGTGGGAGAGTCAAACCAATATTCATTAAAGCTTTGTCAGCCTCTCTGCCCAGTTCCCACTTTTCAGTGACTAAATGGCAACATCAAGTCCCTCCCTACCCCACTATTCCGTCAGCTCTCCGAATAATTATCTTGCTGATTTTCCAGTTTGATAAAACTAGATACATATTATAATTTACAATTTTATTATTTAAATAACATACACATGATGTTATGGATCAGTGAGAATTTTAAAAGTCATCATAATATACGTTTATACAAAACAAGAATCTGAACAACATATATATTCTGTAATTCATTTGTTTGTGGCACCAAGAATCTATGCAGGCCAATAATAAATAATGAAAGTTGAAAAAATTACAGATCATTAATAATTATATAGATAGCAAAACTCAGTAATTTAACTCTCAGCCAGGATTATCCCCTTCATAGATATCTACTGAAATGATTTTCAATCTTCAACTCCTTTCTTGTAGCTATACTGTAAGAAACTCCATGGTTTTCATAGTATTATCCTTATTAAATTCTGGATGTCTGTAGCTCCATGCAATAAATTTAATGAGTGCAAGACCCACTCACATGAAAAGAGAGTTCTTTCATCATGAGACTAGAATTTGACCCCATTTTTTTGAATGAGAGCTGCTTCATAGCTTTTTATGACAGAGCACAGTGAGGTTGGCTGAAAGCCACAGTGAGTTTGCTCTCCCCTAAATCGGTCTGAGGGGCAGGACAGACAACTGAGATGTGAACAGAGAGACTCCAGCACGAGCTGCCAGCCAGTGCCACACTCTGCTTTGAAACCAAAGAGGTGTCAAAGGCTGAGGGCTTGGGGTCCCTGAGCACCACCACTGCTGCATGGGCAAGGACAGTGCCTGGAGTAGAAACTCGTGGGCTTGACCCAGGATAGGATTTTATTCAACATAATGAGAGGCAACACTGCATGACCACACATACCATGGAGGCTTGGTAACTTTTTAGCCCAAATTTCATTACAGATTTTGACCTAAGACCTGCAGACAACACTGATGATGGCAGAACCCTGTGTCCCATTGAAATTAGTGATACGGTACCCACAGTAAATTAATCTCGTACAAGCCTTCAGCCCCTAACCTCCAGCTGATTCTTGAAAGGTGACTCTCAGCATCACTGTAACCCAAAAACATTATCAGAAACATTGAAATTAGCATTTTTTAAATTTCCCATATAACATTTGAAAACTGTTCTTGCATGAGGTCTTACTGAAAATAAGAAAACATTTTAAGTTTGAATGTGAGTTACTTTGAATTTATGATTATTTTTCCTATACAGAGGTTACTGAAGACTAGAAAATTGAAGGATCCATTAGCTGAAATTCATTTAATGCTTAATTTTTTCAAGGCAATGGGATTCTCAACACTATAATTAGAAATAATTTTGGTATCCTTTATTTTCTCTGTTTTAAAATCTTCCTTTTAGTTTCCTGCTACAATATCTTTCTCCTATCTTGATTTGACAACTTGCCTTTCAACCAGAGTCTCAGTAAGTTTAGTATAAATTTACTTCTTGATCAAGGCCTTTCAGAAGGTATTACATTACATATGACATTTTCATGTCCCACTTCTTCGGGTCATCTACAGTGTAGTTCATCTGAATAAATTTTGACATTTCCATTTAGGACCTCTTTCTAGCCTATGAAGAGCAATAAGTCCTTGCACGGTCTGAATTTAAACTTCTGAAGTAGGTCATGGGAATTGTACTTATTCACTCGTGCCTTTTCTCTCAGCTGTCTACAAAGAAACCTGGGGTGACTGGCACAGCTGGAATCATCTACACTGAAGATCTCTAAAGCTGGATGAGGTGAATCCCGCCCCTGTTTCATAATAAAGGCAAATTGTGAATGACAATGGCAAGTCTGATCTTCACTTGTTTGGCCCCTTGTTCTGAATCTTTGCAGAATACTATAAATATATCGCCACTGACTTTTTACAACATTTGGGACAAATCTACTTATATTACAGCCTGCAATGAAAAAGAATGTTTTATTACTCTTGCTCAAGGAAAAGACTAAATCGCTCCCTTTATTATAAAAGGCCTAAAAGTGTTTATCTGAACAGGAGACATTGATATTCTTTTATCCTTTTGTTGCAGCTGAGCAGCACACTGGGAAGCCCTGATGTGGAATTCACAGGGATTCCAAGAGATACTTAGAAGCTTGATTTTCATTTAACTTTCTTAAAAAAAAATAAACCTTCAAAAATCTGAAACTAGGGTAAGAGAAGAAGGAAAAGAAAATGATGAATTATTTTGAAGAGCTTTGGATCCAAGCAGAGACTTGGCCTACTTTCATTATTTAATAGTCAGGAGAAGAATTTCCTCCCTCATGTCTTTTTTTTTTAAAGAACACCATCCCCCTAAACACTATTTCATGCAGGTATTATTTCCAGCTTAGAAAATGAAATTGCTAGTTAAAATAAAAATATCAAAAGTTGACACATAATTGAACTGTTTCTCTTTATCCATGTAGATCATGACGATTCTTTTATTTATTTAGGGAAGAGGCTAGGCACCTAGACTGGCTGGCAGATGCTGTTCAGCTACTCATGGAATAGCATCACTATTGTTTATATTTCATTAAGTGGGCTATGCTAGTCTTGAATTCCAGAAAAAGGTAGGTACCTCTGCTGATATCCTTACAAATACTGAGATAAAAAGGAGGATGGAAATACCTGAAGTCCTTTAAGTCCTTTGGTGAGGAGCTTTTCCTTTCTGAATTTTCCTAGAAGATGATCTTTATGGTTTCTGTGATGCAGATATGTTTATTTTTAAACAGGAAAATACTCTCGGAAACAATTTACCTTGTAGACTATTAGGAGGTAACCGTATAGCCAATATGGATTTGTGTCCTACATACCCTGAAAGAGGAGCTCTAAACTGCATTTCCACTCCCTAAAGTCATAGAATCATAGAATGGTTCAGGTTAAAAGGGACCTTTAAATGTCATTTACTGCAACCCCCCCTGAAACTAGATCAGGTTGCTCAGCCCCTCATCCAACCTGAATGTTTCCAGGGATGGGGCATCCACCACCTCCTTGGGCAACCAGGTCCAGTGTTTCACCACCCTTAATGAAAAAATCGTAAAAAATTTCTTCCTTGTATCTTGTGGTGGCCAATTAGCCTGTGGCACAAGGGACAGAGAGAGCTCATGGTAAGACAGTCTCTGGTGCCAGAGACTTAGTGGTCATGATGAGGGAAAGAAGTCTCTCCCAGGATGCTTGTTCTGTTACAGTAATCTACCGCAGTTTGGCTTCCCCAGTTGGCTGTCAGCCTCTCCCCCTTGTCACTCCCCCAGAGCTTCCCCATTGGTCCCGTTCCCTAATCCTGCCTTTTCCCCGCCCCTGGATAAAACCTCTGAGTTCAGCATTGTTCTCGCGTTTGCCTCTGAACATTTCACAGTGTGGAAGCAATAAACTGCTCCTGTGGAATGCCATGCACAGACCCTTCCCATCTCTTTTGTCACCTACTTTATACTGAAGCTAGCCATGCATTTGTTTGTGCATGCATGCGTGTGAGCTACGGAGCCGGACAGAGACAGCAGTAGTATCTAGACTAAATCTATCCACTTTTGAGTTTAAAACCTTTATCCCTTGTTCTATCACAACAGGCCATCCTAAAAAAGTCTGTCCCCATCTTTCTTATAAGACCCCTTCCAGTATTCAAGTATTTCAGTGTGTAAAGCCACAATGAGGGATCCTCAGTCTTCTCTTTTCCAGGCTGAACAACCCCAGCTCTCTCAGCCTGTCCTCACAGGAGACATGTTCCATCCCTCTGATCACATTCATGGCCTCCTCTGAACACATTCCACAAGGTCCACATCTTTCCTGTGCTGAGGGCCCAAAATTGGACACAGTACTCCAGGTGGGGTCTCATGAGGGAAGGGTAGACAGGGACAATCACCCCCCTCAGCCTGCAGGCCACGCTTGTGATGCAGCCCAGGATACTGTCGGCTTTCTGGGCTGTGAGTGCACACTGCTGGCTCATCTTCAGCTTTTCATCCACCAGAGCTCCCAAATGCTTCTCCCCAGGGCTGCTCTCAGTGACTTCATCCTTCAGCCCCTGCTGATACCGGTGGTTGCCCTTACCCAGGTGCAGCACCTTGCACTTGCACATGTTGTGGGCCCACTTCTCAAGTTTGTCCAGATCCCTGTGGATGGCACCTCATTCTTCTGTTATGTCAGCTGTACTCCTCAACTTCATGTCATCTGAAAACTTGCTGAGGGTGCACTCAATCTCACTCTCTATAGCACTGATAAAGATATTAAGGAACATCAGACCCTTCAGGGACACCACTTGCCACAGATCTCCACCTGAACATTGAGCCACTTGCCACTACTCTCTGGATGTGACCATACAATTGTGCAAGTCATCCAAGTCTCCTCCATATTATTTGCACCTCCTTGTGCAAATTCATCTTTGTCTGGCTTATTATTTTTCCCTTTCTCTCCATTAATGGAAGTATTAGTCATTTTGGGGAGTGGGAGAAGAAGAGAATGGAATCTTGAAGATATGTTGCCACTGATTACACTTCCAAGTTGATGAAAAAGTGCTGTTCCCAAATTTAGTACTGTGCACTAGATTGCAAGGAGCAATGCACCATAAATTACTGTATTTATGACATGCAATACAATATATAGACCATTTCGCGAAATTTTTGTGACAAGTGCACAAGAATTATTGAAAAAATACCACCCCATTAGGTACCAAATTCAATGGAAATTTATAGCCACCTCTGTTTCTACACCTGCAGGCATTAGTGTCAACAGTATATTTCCTCTCCTCTCCCAGTCTTGAATACTTCATGCTGGTAGCTGTAGTGTGAAATAATTAGCATTTGTCCATTAGGTAAATAGCTCTCTGTGTGTGTGTGTGTTGAGGACAAAGGGATTTTTCTTCTTTTTCTTCTTTCTCTTTTTTTTCCCCACTATTGTATGTCTGTGCACAGGTTTCCCAGGGGACCAGGCAGACAGAGCAATTTGTGAAAAAGCCTGAATTAGGGAAAAGAAAAAACAGCTTGCTTCAATTTATGTGGAAGGAAGTCTTCTATTATATATTTATTAGGAATAGAGCATCCCTGTAAGCATGATTAAGGCCACTGATATTTGTATCAGAGAGGTGATTTTCCCAATCTATGTTGCTGCTAACATCTGAAATAACTTGCAAATCCTGTGGCACACACAATAATAATGTGTCACCTTTGTAAATCAAACCTTACATAAACTAGCAAACAGGATGAAAAAAGAGACAGTAGCTAATTGAGCACTAATTGTGCTTGACAAAATTCTCAGCCAGCATATGCTAATATTCCTAGTCAGGAGGCTGAGCTGGATCTTAGGAGACTTCACTTGTAATACCTAATATCCAATTCCTCACAGATGACTATAACTTGATTTTTAAAAGATCTGTTTAGGCTGCTAAATCCATCTGAATGCTCCCAGAGCCAGTGTTTTGCTTTTTAAAGACCACTACTCAGTCACTACTGAAAGATTTCTGGCATTTCAGATTTCTCCAATATAGCCTAAAAGTAATGACTACCAGGTACACTCACACTTGCCTATGGCCATATAATTTTAGAGGGAAAGATAGAGTCTGAGTGTTTGCTGACCTGGATATTATGTCAAAAGCCTTCTCTTTAGGGCCAGTAGTCAGGCTTCATGGGATGCACCTGCTGGTGCTGGGTGTGCATCTCCTATACCTAGGGAAATTCAAGGTAGTCCTTCACCATTTTTACTACTTTTATAATGTCCATTTTGCTGCTGATCTTTTCTTTCTTTTTTTTTCTTTTCCTGAGTGGATTTGAAATCATATCTCTTATGCTTTGCCTAATCAACAAACTGGGATATTCTGTATAAGGCTCCCTCAATCCCTACTGCTAAAGCAGTTCCAGTTTGCATGACACTGTGAAATATTCTGTAGACTAAAAGCACTGGAATAGAAGCTGGAGTCAAAGAATAAAGGGGATAGGGTTATCTTAGGGAAATGTGGCTTTGTAAACCTATATAGGGAGATCCACTACTGAAATGCCTTGGAATTAAGCGCTGTTTCCACCTGAATCCAGTAGTTGCTTTGTTGTAGTCACTTAAATTCTGTTCCTCAGAATTCTCTCTGTCTCTTAAAACAAGCTAATTGTATTTCCTGATACAGTTATCAGGGCAAACACATGAAGGACTTTGAGATGATCAGAAGTCCTTGTGGCTGCCCACTTTTGAGGGAAAAAAAAGAACAAAACAAGCAAAATAAAACAAAACAAAAGCATAACAACCCATCTAGAAAATGTAGACTTAGATCTGTGATTTGATCAGTCAAGCACTGATTATTATATATGTGCCTCTGTATGGTACTACATTGAAAAATGGGTCTGATTATGCTCCGTTTTCCTCCAAGTAAGCTCTGGGTTTTTTTGGGTGGAAAAAGAAAAGATTAATCTCAATGTTCTCTCAAGGTCAGCAAATGACTTTGGGCATATATATCTAATACCTCTTTTCCAAGCATGAGTCTTTTATTCCCATTACACTTTTTCATTCGAAACATTATAAGTCCAGTTTCCCTGAAGAAAACATTGTAAAAGGAACTTTTTTTCTCCCTGACCATGAAATCAAAACACAGCATAAAAACATTACTTATTTTCTCATAGACTGATTGAGTCACTGTCCCATACTTTGTTCTGTATAACACTGGTGTATTGGGTAGCACGACCTGGGTCTTTCCAGATGAGTATAACCAAAAGATGTAAATGTTTGCCCGAATGGGAATATATTACAAGGAAAGAAAAATAAATTAACTTACCAGATAATACAATGTAATTTATTTCCTCCAGAGAGCATATTTTCTGTGTAAACTTTATTTTAATAAACTTGTCTCATACAGTATTTCCCGGCACCACATTCAATCCAACTTCAAATGCATAACAGCTTTGGAATATAAATGATAGTTTACCTAATGCAACTTGAAGATTCAGCTCAGACTCGAGACTACTGATTAGTGTTCTCATTTGCAGAAGATGATGGGTCTGTATCTGACAAATTTTGAGACAAAATACTTATCTGCCTCTTGTGTCACAGACTGAGGTTTATTTTTGTCTCTTCTTGTGTTCCCTTCCTGTGGCAACTGAATAAACTTACTGTAAACCTCACCGGGCCTGAATAAATCATCAGAGCTAAGTTTTGTAACATAACTAACTAAATAAATAAAATAAAGGAAGAAGATTGTTTCTGGCAATAAAGGATTTGCTGGAAGGTAATAAATAACAGTGGTATACCTTCAGGGTCCATTTGGTAAAGAAAATTCTCTTTAATACAGAAATTATTTTCCCTCTGTTTTGAGACTGCCCTAAATCCAGCAGGGAGTAGCCTGTCTTCTACCATCATCTATCATTACATAAAGTCATAAAATATGTCACAATCATAAAATATTATTGAGGTAATTTAAAAGGCAAAAAGATATCTTTCTGTTAGCAACACACCACATGTACTCTTTTGATAACACTCCCTGGCATATGAAAAGATTGTTTCTAAAAGAACCAAGCTCAGGTGTGAGCCACCAGGCATCTAGAAAGCTCAGATTTTGCCACTGTAAGTAATTTAGGGGCCTTCATGAAGAATAACTAAAACCTGCCCTTTTTTTGTGGCTTCAGTATATATTTAAGACTGCATTTCCTACATTCTGGAGGAATAGCTTCTGGTTTTCTGCACCTTACAATTAGCATAAGTCCCTCCTGATGAGTTAAGCCCTTTTCTCTCTGCAGGGTGTCCCAGAACCAGTAACTGTGCAAGCAGGCAGGATCTCTGACTGAAGGGAAAATTGAAACAAAATAATAAAGTTAATATCTCTTTGTTTTTGCTGGTTGGGTTGTACAATGTAACCAAAAGCATGCTATTTGAGGAGTAAAGAAAAAGAGGTGGGAAGGGAGGGAAAGCAAAAGCTCTTTGTGGATAAGTGTGTAATTCACAAGGTTAAAGAAAAAACCCACGGGTAACGTGACAGGCAAATCCATAAAACTAATAACTTGCTTGAAAAGGTGAATTTGACCTCGGTATATTTCATGAAGCAAAAAATGTTCACTCAGTATTGTGATCCCTGGAGTCTTATACAAAGGATTTGTTAATTTGTTACCCACTAGGGCACCTGTAGATGAATGTGCAGAAAATGCAGCTTACTACACTTCTGCTTTGTCATTCTACCTGCTCATGATCACCCCTGTTTTAGTAATTATGGAATCAGAGGAAAAATTTGTCAATCTTTCATATGTAACTGGAATAGCAAGGCAAGATGCCTTAATTTTAACCAGTGAGTATTGCATATTGATATTTGAACTTACAGAATTTCCTATAAAATATTTTGAGTTTTCCTGGGAAAATGTAATGCAATTGCAGGATCTGATCAGTAGAAGCTCCTGACAATGAAGCTCAGAAGATGCAAAGTAGCATTTCTAGTTATATCTGCTATTTAAACATGTTTTATACAAGTTTATTTAGTGTTGTATTTTTTGGTGGTGCCATTCCTCCAGCTGTGATAAAAGCAGAGAAAAAAGTGCACGATCTCCTGGAGGCAATGGTGTTCCTATGAGATTCACTGCTATAACTGATATTAATGTGTTTACAAAGCTTATCAGGTACAATGAGCTTAGCTGGTCTCAGCAGTAGAAAAGACACCTTAGATCTTGTTTGTGTTCCTCCACCAGGACATCCTGGTCATAGAACAGTTTTTTTGGAAGGGTCCTTTAAATGTAACCTAGCTCCACCCCCCTGACATGAGCAAGGACATCTTCAACTAAACCAGGTTGCTCAGAGCCTTTGATGGAGGAAGGTTTCCCTGCATTTGGGAGAATGTGTTGTTTCCATCAGAAGAATGTAATAAGTTGGATGTAGAAAATTGGTTTGATGCCATCCCCATCACTTGCACTGATGTCAGAAAAAGGATACAGTAGGGATTGAGTGACATGATTCATACAGTGGAAAAAATACTTCTTCAAAGCAGGAATTGTAATCATTTTTGCTCAGGCAAGTAAATATTAGGAGAATACAGAGATTTTTTTTTCCTAGCTGTAGTTGACTTTACAAAGAATCAATCTCATGTATGGGAATAACTTCTACCACCTAGCACTGGGCTGAAGGAGCATTCCAGCACTGCTGAGACCTTTGCATAAGAGTGGGAACTATTCCTCAATACTTCTTCATCCCTCAGATCAGGTTGCCTTATCAGTCCCTTTGAGTTCTCACTTCCACGTATGACAGACAATGACACAGGTCATGGGGAACACAGGCTGCAACAGCATCCTACTGCCTTTATTTGAGATATTAGTTTTATCAAGCTCTCATTTCCCTTTATTCTAACTTTAAAATCTCAGCTGATTTCCTTTTTGAAGTTGGTTTTAGAAATGGAAGTAGAAATACAGCTAAAAACCGCAACCAAATAATCAAGCAAACTGAAAAATCCAGCAATAAATCCCAGTCTCTTGCTCTGTCAGTCTTGTTAATTGCCACTTTATGTAATACCTTCCTCTTCTGCTAAAGGTTATTAAGAAGAATGCTGAAGCCAGACACACTTACAGTCTGGTATTTTATGAGAGATTACACTGTGAGATTTTCATCTAGGCTCTCACATGAGGGACTCCCTCTGCTCACTGGTCCATAATGACTGACCTACATATCTCTGCCAACCAGGGCTTTGCTGGATGACTGCATTACCCAGCAGGATTTGACTCCCCTCACTATATTCATTTGTCACAGCAATTAAATCCATGTGTTGATTTATTGAGTGCAGACCTGGTATGAAATGTAGGAATGCACAGGACTCATTCTTTTCTTTCTGACATTACACTACCTCTGTCCAAAAGGCATTTGGCTATCTTCTTGTTGCTTTTAACTTGCCTAGATTTACTTTTGTCTTTTAGTGACAAATAATTAACACATCCCTTAATTTTCAATATCTCATTTTTTTTCCCTCTCTCTTTCTCCTTCATATTTATTAACATTAGGTTCATTAATGTTGTGTCTTCCCTTTAATGTCCAACATGGAATTTACTCCATCCCTTGACTGCCATTCAGTTATTAAGATCTGAGAAAGACCCTGTAACTCTGGCTGGGGATCCAGAATCCCAAAAATTAATATAGTTCCAATGTCTCCTCAATAAGTTTATCAATACATGCATGATCACTGTGTCTCTTGAAAATTAGGTTAAATGGTTTCACCACTGAGGACATGGGCTATACCTCTAGATAAAAAGGGGTATTTGTCAAACACACAATGAGAGAGAGGAAAATGAGAGCTAAGATTCATCTGATACTTTGGGTGCAAATCAGATAATCTGTGTATGTAGTGGGAAAACAGGGCTGGAAAGAATCTGGAGAGTGAAAATGTACTTAAACCTTTACCAAAATATTCACCCATGGTCACAGCACTTATGGCAAGGCACAGGAATAGCCTGCTGCCCCAAACCAGTCAGTGTGCACCTCATAGAATCATGGTACCATCAGAGAATGGCTTCAGATGGAAGGCACCTTCAAAGATCATTTTATTCCAAACCCTTGCCAGGGGCAGGGACACCCTTCTACTAGACCAGGTTGCTCCAAGCTCCCTCCAACCTGGCCTTGAACACTTTCAGAGATGGAGCAGCCACAGATTCTCTGGGGAAGCCTGTTCCAGTGTCTCACCACCTTCCAGGACGTTCTCTTTTCCCTGCTGAACAGCTCCAACTCTCTCAGCCTGTCTTCGTGGGCGGGGTTTTCCAGCACTGTGATCAACTTAGTGGCCTTTCTCTGGACTTGTTCCAACAGGTCCATGAGTTTTATATTCCTCAAGGAAATTTAAAGGTTTTTTTCTTGGGAGTAAGATCTGAAAAGGTACTTAACCTAAAGAGTCTGAGTCCAGTGATGGCCTTCCTATCTTTGTTTCAGACTCCTTTCCAGCTCTCCTGATGCCCACACTGTGCAGACAATGGAGTATTTGACATTACTGTGAGTCAGGAGGCAGAAATTTTGCTTCAGACAGGGCTGAACAGTCCTGTCCTAAGGTAATATCTTGGTTCCTTGGGAGAAAAAAAGAGCCCTCCTCTTTTAATGCATGCCTACTAATTGAGGGACCACAGAAAACCGTTGACCATTTCTCTTTCTAGTTTAGCCCTGGAGTAGGCAAGAGCAGTCCTGCTCACTGTTCTTCTTGCAGTAGAAAACTTATGTTTGTTATGGCTGCAGTGTTCCCTAAGAATTTGCACACCAATGGCTCAGTTCCTTCATGAAACTAAGTCCTAATCCATGGTTTCCCCTGTAGGAGAAAATCTTTAAAGCATGAGACAGAAGAGTGTAATATTCTGAAAAAGGCAAGTTATCCCTGTCATTCTGTGCATACTTGGATGCCAAAAGAGGCGACTTCAAGCCTCTATCACAACAAGGTGATTTTATATCTCTCAGTGAACATTTTTACTTTTTTAGTGTTGCATTAAATGAAGAGAAACAGTGGGAAAAGGATTGAAGTTAATTATGCATATTTTCAAGTTTTTGCTGTCATATCATTTTCTAAATATAAGAACTCTGTGGCTCCCTTCAGAAATGGGCTTGGGGCAATGAGAGGAATGGACAAAGATGTTTTAGAGTAGCCTTGGGAAAAATGTCCCAATACTGGCAAAAGGAGGGATCTAGAGCAACTTTCTAATCTACTTCATCATGATGGTGCCCAATGGATCCCATGATGGTGGTGCCCTTTGGGGAGACTGACTTGTCCCCCTCTATAGTGTGATCCCGGACAGGTTTCACTGGCATCTGCATGCTAGAGCAACATGGAAGTGAATCAGGACTATTGATTTTATGAAGGAATGTGCTTCACCATATACTTAATAGAATATTAATTCAATGCAGAATAGAAACAAATAATACATTTTCTCGGTTATTTGGCACATTATACACACAGTGTGTGGAGTTGACGTGACTGCACAGAATTAAGAAAGCTCATAACACCAAGGAAACCTCTCATTTTCTTCAAGTACTGAAGCTCCAAGTGTTTATAAACAGCAAGTTCACACTCCTCCTTTCCACAAAACACTTGTCAATAGTTATATTAATTTCATTTTTAAACTCTTCTCCTTGGGATGACCTTACAACTTGTCACAATCTTAAAAAAAAAAAAAAAAAAAAAAAACCAACCAAAAAAACCCCCAGTAACATTTGGAATTGAATAAAATATATAAGTAACTATCTCAAATCATCCCCTGTACAAGAAGAGATCCCCAGTGTCTCTCCACAGAGAGAGTCAGACAAGCAGGATGAAATGGATAGCAAGGAGGGGTTTCCTTGGCAACATGTACTTGAAAGGATTCAGAACTTCTACCATCCTCCTAAGACTCATTTTTGTATTTTTTTATGTTTGTTTGGTTTTTTCCCCCTTACACATTTTTGTGTGGAAGGGAGGCAGGATTGTGAATCAGGCCACTGAACCTGGTCCTTCCCTGCTGCCAAAAGAAGTTGCACAAATCTGATATCTGACTCCATTATGACTTTGAAATGGCACCTGCTTAGGGTGGACTTTGCCAGCTCTTGTGTGAAAAGCAAACTCTCCTCGATGTGCTCAGTATCAGCATTCATTGTTAGTCCTACTTGGATTCACACATGTGCAGGGGTGGTTTTTTTCCAGGTTTTTCTTTTCTTTCCCTCAAAACTAAGCCAAGAAATGAGGTAGGAACATTAGATCAAATGAGCAGCTTAGTATGGTTCAAAGATTTTGGATGATCTCGGTTAATTTCACCTTGTTTCAGATGCCTAAATGAAAAATGGCCACCTGAGTGGAATGACTGTACATTCCCACTGATCTGGCAAACACCCAGAGTAATTCAGATCTCTGTTGGGTTGATTTGTCTTCTGCAGGCACAGTCCAGGTATAAGGTCATAGAATCATAGAATCATTAAGATTGGAAAAGATCTCCAAAATCACCAGGTTAAGACTTCGCTGTTCATTCAGGGATGCTAGAAAGACTGTCTCACTGTGTATCTGAAGGCCTTAGAAACTCTATTACCGTGAAAGCACCTCAAAGATCAGAAGGATGCAAACTTACATCAGCTTCCAATCAGTCCTGCAATAACAACTCTGCTTTTCTTTCTAATAATTCCTCCAGATTTCCAAAACAAACAAATATTATCTGATAGTTTCAGGCTTCAGTTTTTTCAGTTCTCTGAAACTACTCCAGACTTACACTAAGGAACTGAAATTAGCTAATTAAGCCTACAGACAACGCTGAATGAAGTGCAGAGCCAGGAGGTGGGCTCAATGATCCTGGTGAGTCCTTTCCAACTCAGCATATTCTATGATTCTTTGAGATGAGATTTTGGTCCCACTGAAGTCGATGGTCCCATTGGAGTCCATGCCATCCTGTTGAGTAGAGTTGTCATTCACAGATGTAATAGACTTGTCTTGAATGGGGAATCAACTGAAAATATGTTTTCTAGTTGATCTGATATGGGTAAGGAAGGCCACAGTAATATTCTTTTGCCTTGGTGTTGTTCCATTTATTCAAGTGTATTCTTAATGCTGCATCAGTTTTCAGTTCAGGCTGGTTTATAAAGTTTCATAGGAGAGCTTCTTGTCTGGACATCTTCAAGAAACTGTGACAAGGCAATTGAGGACTGCTGACTCTTTCCTGTATGTAGGACGTAGGATGTGCATGGTAGGAGTTGTTAAATTGTGTTGCCTAGGTTTCTGGCCCCAATGAACTATTCTAACAAACTTAATAACAACACTATTTTGTGAAAGAACATTGTGTGTGGATGGAATCCAACAGTTACAGTCAATGGCCTAGTAATAACCTGCAGTGCTTTTATACTGGACACAGCCTCTTTCTTTGGAGTCCTATGACAGCTTTTTGTTGTTAGACAGAATAAAAAAGAACCTCAATAAGAGCAAAGTTTGGGATAACAGATTTTAATTTATGAAAAAAAAATATATAATTGTCACATATAAAGGGCCAAAGACAAGCAGCTTGGATTCAGGATGAATTAAATTCAATATTGGAGTAAGGAAGCAGGGGGAACTCTGTGACCTTTAGTAGGCAGGAAGTCAGGAGATCAGAGAGTCATAGAAGAGCCTGTGAAATAGAGATGGAAAATACAGGCTTTCAGTGAGGAGCAGACTGGGACATAGGGCAAGAGGCCTTATTTACTCTCTCTGGGCTTTGATCTCTTTGAATTTAATATCTGGGGTATCATACAAAGCAATATGAAGCTTACACCCTCCTTTTGATTATTTGGAGAAAGATTACTTGGTCTTGGAAAGTAATTAGGGTATTTTGGTGGCAGTGCTTTTTTGTAAACGGTATTCCACAAATTCACTTGTTTTCATAATAATTAATTTGAACAAACTCCAAAAATAGGTTTTAATACATCTGCAATTCCCTCTTGAATAAAGCAAATTGCATTTTTACATAAGAGGACAGATCAGTTACTCTTTCTTCTGGATGTGCTGGAATCATGAAAATAACAACCCACTGGGAACCTTGCAAGGCCTCAACTTCTGATTTGTTTAACCATAATTGCATATTTATAAATTAGAACAGACTTTTCTAATTAATTTTGTATTGTGCGAATAACATTGGTTAGGAACAACCTGCTGTATTAGTAAAATCCTTGCCAAGAACATAGCAGTCTGGAGTCACATTCAGTTTGAAGGGAAATGAAAGGCAGCCAGAGCAGTGACTAGCCTTTTGTTTCACTCATGAGAGGTAATTACCAACTCCAAAATACAAAGATAAAGGCCTTTCAATAAACTGACACCTTCTGCACATTAAGTCCCCAAAATGTTTTTAATTCTGTCAGACACAAAGGAGATGAGCAAATAAAAACGCAATTTCCAGTCAAAGTAAGCAAAGCAATATTATTTGGCAAAAAAAGGTGGTTATGATGGATTTCCTTTGTGCCTAAGCAGTCAGCATATGGAATATTGCACAGCTCCATCCTAAGATGTGCAGAACCATCTTTGGTGACTCTGGATGCTCAGGTCTTTCTGCAAACAAACTGCTTTGATTTTGTAGGCAGGGCATAATTTGGGTATGAGCTGGCAGCACTGACACAGAATTTATGGGAAATCCGTAAACCACAGTAAATTAGGCAGGATGTCTCAAAGGGCATTAAATGCCTGTGTTTAGGTAACTGAGTCTTTCCCTTGATCTCTACAAGTCCGTTGTACATGGTCTTTATTCTGCCTGAGATCAAGCAGCTTAAAAATCCCTTCTGTTTTTACAAGGAAAATCTTGTTAGGGCATCCAGTTGTCAGAGCTGAAAATTGCTTTTAGTGTAATTAATGTATTAACTTTTTAAGCAGAAGTACTACCATTCTTATTAGGCCAGGCATGTTACTATGCAATTACTGACTGGTTTAGACAAACTCTAGTATTTTCCCCCTTTCTTGTTATGTTTTTATAATTGGCCTTGCAGCTTCTCTCTGACTCTCAAGGTCAGTGTTGCCTGTATTTCCCAAGGAGGAAGAGATTGTGATGAGTTACCAATGTCCCAGGTTCTCCACCCATCTTCAGAAGATGCTTGCAGTGAGGAAGTTCTTACTCCACACTCTGGGTACGCTTTGATGTTTTCTTAACACAGTCTGCTTTTTTTCATTGGTTTCAAGATAAAGTGAAGCTTCACCATCACCTTGTCCCTCTTCAATTAACACCAAGACATGATATGTGTTTAGCAATGACTACTCAGGTTTGCGAGACCTTTCCACACATGACATTTAGAGATGAACTAAAAAGATTTAAGCTAAATTAATTTGATCAATATTCATTGAGCTGGGGAACTGTTATTACAACTAAAATAGGCTAAAATCGGCTCAGACTGAGATAAATCCTCATTCCAGCTTTTGTGAGTTCTTCAGTGTTTTACATGATGTCATCATGTAAGTGACATACTGGAGCTGTCATACAGTGCCACAACCTGTGTGGCAGCTACATGTATTGTGAAAACCCTTCCAAGCCAAGGGTTTAGCCAAGGGTTCCTCTTCTGGAAATGCTTATTGGGATCTTCTCAAAGACCTCTGAGAATAAAGGAATAGTTTAAGTGGATATTTAGGCCTGGAAGATATTTCAGTGAAAAGGTAGCTAGGGAGTCTCTGCTCAGTTTTAGTATGGACTTGAAGGTTTCCCTTGGGTTGTGACCTGTCAGGAATTAGCAAGCATAGTCCTGGAAGTGATGTTCTTGCAAAGAGGTGCTTACACTTCCTCTATGACCTGACAGAACCTATCAGCTGGCCAGTTTGAATATGGACAATTTTTTAAGCCACTTAAAATTTTGACTGTCTCTGTGGTCCACATTTAAGAACGGACAAAGCCCGGGGGAGGTCTGTCTCATTTCCAGCGCTGGGACAGGCGGCTGCAGGGACCATACGGGGCCCGGCGGGCTCAGCCCCGGCCCTGCTTGGGCTGGGCCAGGCCGGGCCACGGCCGTCCTGGGGCCAATGGGCCCTGTTCCACCCGCGGAACCCGCACAGCTCTGCTCTGTGCAGATGGTGCGCGCCCCCCCCCCCCACCCCCAGTGCAGCCAAAGATTCAGCTGAAGCTGCCCTGCTGCCTGGCAAAGATCATGTGACCAACAGCGATAAGCGAAATTCCAGCTGCAAGGCCCCGGTGAGATTAACCCTTTTAGTGCTGTGAAGAGCTGAAAACCTGAGGGAAGAGAAAGAGGAGATGCTTAAAACTGAAAATCTGTTGTAGAGCTATGGGTGGTGATGGACTATGATATATCAGAGTACCCGTTGTAATTTCATGAAAGCATGGGGGGTGGAGCGTTCAAACTGTACTTGTGAGCAACAGCATCTGTGCTGGAATAAGCAAATGCTGAAGCAGCTGTAATTGCATGAGAAGTTTGAACAGGGAGAGATGGAAGTGATGAGGACTCTTGCTCCAAATCGGAAGGAGAAGACCTCAGTTCCTAGAGATGCTTCCAGAGATAGTCCTAGAGATGAAGATGAGGAGGACCCTTTGCTCCCAGGGACAGGGGGAGGGCCTCTATTCTTAAGAGATGAAATGCTCCCAGAGATGGGTGAAAAGAACTTTTGTTGAATGGCTCAACCTTAAAACTGTACCCCAGTAGCTCAAGATTGGACCCTCGAAAGCAGTTATGGGAAAAGCTGCAAGTCGGGGGAAGGGACTCTCACATGATGCAAGCAGAGAACCAACCTGGGCAGCTGTCTCATTGTGATACTTGAAGCCATGAGAGAATTTCTTGTGGAGATAGTCTCCATAACATGAGCAAGAGAGACTCCTCTTCCTAAATGGACTGAACAAGGTTATTATGGAAGTGGTAAACAGACTGAACATCTCAAGGGTTGTCTTTTTACATTGTCAGTGGGAGATGGGAGAAAGGTGGGGGGAGAAGTGTTCTGAAGGTGTGGTATGATTTTATTTTCTTTTTTTTTCCTTCTTTTAGGTATTAATAGACTTCTTTATATTCTTTCAGGTTTTGTGCCTGCTTTGCTTTTCTCCTAATTCTTATCTCACAGAAGGTAAACAGTAATGAGTATTTTGGACCAAACCACTACACCTGTCTTTGTAGTTTGCATTCTTACCTTCTATAAACAACAAAATTAAAGTGAGGACTGTCTTGCACTCCCAGGGCAATGCTGCAGTGTGCTGCCTGGACATTAAAAAGGTCACCAAAATCACTGGCCTGAGTACTTCAGCTGACATTTTTTCTCCTCAGAAATGTGAAAATTAACTCAAGGGTTAAAAAAAAAATGCTAAAATTTGTTTCTCTCTTGAAGAAAGAATGAAATCTTGTAGAGCAAAGGATTTTTGCAAACTTTTTTGGCTGATGCCCCATCTTCACTGTGGGATTTCCAATTATTTTTAAAACTTTTATCTTTAATAGTAGCACAAAGGTGTGTGAACATGAAACACAGGTAAACAAAACTCAGTTTTATTCCTGGAGAAACAACGAGAGAGTATGAATGCCCCATGACCAAAATTAGTCACATCATTTGAGGTTCTGTTGGCAGGCATCCAAATATTGCAGTAACGATGGTGAAATAATAACTTATAAAGAGTACAATCATACTAATTATTTGAATTAACACCTCTCTTGTCCATGTCATTTGCTTGATCAGTAGCAGATGAGTACAAAGGGTATTTGTAAAGCGATCTCAAATGCAAAGAGAAGTTTGGAGCTGTTGTTGCAAACTACTAAGAAATCTAGGTTTTAAAAAAGCACCTAGATTTTGCCTGTATTTTTTTAATTTGGCAAAGAAAATCTATGGGCTTCTGGGTCTGTAAAATCTAATTCAGTCAGTGTAAATCAGTGTCATTGAAGTGCACTGGTTGGCCCTCAGGAAACACAAGTATTTGGTGAAAACTGAGTAATAGTAAAAAGTTCAGTGAAGTTGGGATGCTATAAATGCCAGCTGAGAATGTGGCCCATAATGTTCCATTCTTGTGCTATTGCCAACAAGCAACATGAGAAACAGCATTTGTTCATGTTGCACTTCTGTGACCATGTGCAAAGTGACAGTGGCAAAAGCTTATCCTACGCTGCTTGCACTTGGGGTTTTTTTTGTTGCATTATGGCAGTTTCTGCATTCGAGATTAGCATTCCCAGTTTTAATGTGTTTGCTTACATGAAATGCAAGTTGTAATTAAATTTCAGGCTGCTTAAGTGTGCCTTCATTTGTATAAATTAGAAAAAGAGAAATTAAAAAAAACCCCAAAAAACACCTTTCATTTTCATTTCCCTCTCAATGTTGTATCTGAATTAATAGTTAAATAAGAGGAAACAAAATAATTTTTTTAAAGGATCAGTGTTAATTAGCATTTCCCAGCCTGGGAAGGATATGTTGCCACAGAGCATATATCACTTGCTTCACAAAGACAAAATGCTTCAATAAAATGTTTTTCTGCCCAGGGAGTAAGAAATGAGCACTGGCTTAGCAAACCAAAATTCAAAGATTTTACTTCATCCTGCTCATTACAGGTAATTGGAGCCAGCTCTGAGAAGGAATATAGGCTTTTAAGGTAAGACTTAGGTAAATTTAAGGCACCTGAATCCAAAAGGACTTAGAAAATTCATTTACTTGGACTTAAGACACCTGAATTGATGGAATTGAGTTTGTAGTAAACCATATCAGCTTTCAGACACCAGGCAGTCTCATGTTCTGGTGGGCACTCTCAGACCCTCAGGAATACACCAATACAATACACAGATAAAGTTGTGGATAACAGGCTGATAGCACACTGTCTTCCCAGTAGCAGGTTTGCCCATGGGCATTGCTCTTCTCAAAGGATGCAAAACTCATGGCAAGCTCTTTGCTAGGGATGGGGTTACAGGGAAACAATGGTTGCTCTGTATTTCCTCCTTTGAAATTTTGCCAGTGGGAATTAATAGAATCATAAAATGGCTTGGGTGGGAAGGGACCTTAAAGGCCACCAAGTTGCAGACCTGTATTATCTTAATATCTATCTCAATACCTTGTACTGTCTTAATGCTTTGAAGGTATTAAGAAGAAATTCTTTACTGCGAGGGTGGTGAGGCACTGGCACAGGTTGTCCGGAGAAATTGTGATTGTTCCACCCCTGGAAGCATTTAATGCCAGGGTGGATGGGACTTTGAGCAATGTGGTCTACCGGAAGGTGTCCTTGCCCACATCAGAGGGGTTGGAACTGGAGGATCTTGAAGGTCCCTTCCAACCCAAACCATTCTATGATTGCCTGATTCTCTGAAGGGGAATATAGATACAAATTTTCTTGATGGAGAAAAAGCAAAATAATATCAAATGCTGAGAAAGGTATGAATATTCAATCAGCATTCACTGAGCCCTACTGATATCTCTTTTAATTATTTATTTGTTGCTATCACTATGACAATTCTGGATATTCAGGGTATCCTCATAAATCACCAGTCTCTTATTAAACCAACCTGCATGTCATCTGGGCACCAGCTGCCAATGAGAGAGACATTTTGAGGTCTTCAGCAGATTGTTGCTTCCTTGCAGTGGGGTCTGAAATGAAGGAAGTTTGTGTTGATATTAGCCACGACAGAAGGTAAAGGTGAAGCTGGTTGTAAAGAGCGAGCAGGACAGAAGGGCCTCACAGCAGTAAGGCACTCCTGGATAATCATCTCTGTAACAAACATCCAGCAGATGGTTCCCTGTGCTGTGGGGATTGTCCTAGGAATAGGACATTGCCAGGACAAAGATTTTGACTTCAACAAAGGAGCACACACTGCAGGCATTGCTGTGTGCTGGTACCGCTAGCTCTGCCTTCTAAGGTTTTCTGGCCTTCCTCGTTATAGTGAAACTAATGGGCACATTTGAGAGCAAACCAGCACCATGCACAGAGGTAGCTACTTTAGATGCAAAACAGACAGGGACTGCATCTTTGAATGTTTCCTTTGTATTAGCACTGACCTGGTTTGTCTATAACAAGATAGGGCTCATTCTGCGTTGCACAGGGCTGGCATTTCCCCAGGCTGACACACACAGCATCTTCAGCAAAGTCTGTGTGCCAGGGCTGTCTCCCAGCAGTTAGGCCTAATGGTAGATGCTTGCTTAAACCCATGACATTCTGTCCCATTATTTTCTCCTGTGGAAAGGTGATCATACACAAAACAAGTTGTGAATGGATCAGAAGCTTTTCGACATCTTGTACCATGTGTGGGAATAGTGTGAGAATACACAAAACGGCCCATGCAGGGGATATTCCAAGGAGCATCACTGTTCCCAGGGACACCCTTTGGAACTATTTATCTCAGCGGGAAGATATGGCTGGAAAACCAAGTGGAGCCCTATGTTCAGTGACAGCAGAAAAAGTTGTTATTCACTCAGCAGTCACTAGTAGGTTAAAGAATGAAGCAGAGGGATTAATTAGTCTTGACTCTCAAATTAAATACATTTTCTTGGGTTTGGGGTGTGAAATATTGACAAAGGCATTTTTAATTGCCCAGTTACAGTTGAAGGTGACTGAAGTTAACAACTATTTATACTTATCTTTAAAAATAGGGCCTACATGAAAAAGGGGAATAACCCACCTTCCCACCTATTTGTTTCATATCAAGGTATCACAGTAAGGAGAACAAAAAGTTTAATCAAATCCTTCCTAATATATGCTTTCCAAGATAATCTTAGAAGGGGTAATAACAAGGGTTAGGAGGGGAATGAAATGCAGCCCTTTATAAACCCTGAGATTAACTGTTTAGGGTTCTCATGAAGTGGGAATAGGTTCTGCCCCTTTGGCCTGATTTTCACCTTTTCCATATCTGTCAAAAACTGAAGAGCTTCATCTGTGGACTTCCTCTGAGTTGTAAGAACTTCTTTAACTCCTGAAATACTTGTATTTCCAGTAACCAATTATCTTAGATGTGTAACCTTATCAAAAGCTTTTTGAAACTCAAAGTTAAAGCCTCTGGCTGCACATCTCACCATAGCAGGTATAACTTCAGAAAAGTGTCATCTGTTTCTTTGCTCTGCACATTCCATCCCGACACATGTGGAAATATGATGGCTATCAATAGCTTTTTATCTCTCTCTATTATAAAAGAAACAAACAAAGCACTCTGGTGTTAAAAAAGATATAAATTTCTTACCCTGGTCTCTGCCTCTCCAGTAGCTTCTATATTGGTCTGAAATGTTGGGTTTTTTTTTTTCATCTTTTGTCCATAAATGTTTTGGGAGAATCACCTGCAGTTATTTAGCCAAATAAAAAGTCAAAGCCTATAGTGTAACTCAGTGATGAGTGAGGAGCATGTGAAAAAAGCAAAATGCTTCACTGGATATAAAAAATAAAAGAAGAAACAATAAATATTGGAGAAATAATTTTACTAATTAAATCTGAGTGTATTTTTTAAATATCCTGTCTAACAATATAGTGGTCATATTTAAGTCTCAGCAATATTTTTCTTTCCAGTCTAGAGTATTAATTCAACAGATAACACTTGCTTTCCTTCTTTCAATCACTGACACCATAAATGTCTGCCCTCTCATCCGCCTAGCTATCATTGCACCTTACTGATTCTTTTTCTGCTGTTACTTTTCTATAAATTCAAAGTGACCTTGACTTTCCTTTTTAAATTTTATTGGAATGTTTTAAATTTTTAGTGTCCCTCAAACTGTTTCTTTCCCTCTTTTGGGTATTTGACTTGTTACCATCTTGAAGTAAAGGTGGATGAACTACTGGATCATTTTAACTGAGATGCTTTATTGTCATAGTATTTATACTGCACTTCTGAGCTTTAGAAGGGCCATGGAAGCATCAGCCTCTCCCCTGCCCTCTTTTTTTTTTTTTTTCATTAATCTAGATGAGAGGTTTGGAGGGCACTTCAGATTTATTATCTTTCTTTGAAAGGTATTGAGGTATTGGCTCATAACAGAAATAGATTTGAGCTAGTTAAACCATGCCTCCTAGTCATATGGGAAGCTTTTGGGGCATGTTATTTGTATATCTTTCTTGTAAAATTATGATTTACATATATTTGGGACAAGGATGAATTTTTCCTTCAAGTTTTTAATGGACTTGAAACAGTGGTAGTGTCCTGTATTCTTTCAACAGTAGAGTCTAATTTTATAGACTTCTAGACTTTAGCCCTCATGGCATAAGAAAACTGTTCTTGATATATGTGGAATGAAGATTTTTGTGAGGAATTTCAATCAAACATCTGGTTGCCAATGACCCTGAGCCATACAGCAGTCCTGTGTTCAGCTAGTTATTAACAGTCTTATTCTGCTGTTCAAAACACAGACTGTGAATAGCCTGATTTTAAAATGACACACAAGATGAATAGGGATCAAAAAGCAGCTGGTCTCCTCATAACTCTAAGGACTGCCAGGTGGATCAAATCGCTCTTGGTGGAGTCCGAATGGTTCCCAGGTTCCTCTCACAGCAGAAAGTGGAGGTCTATTAGCAGAAGTTACAGGGCTGCAATGTTTTACATGTCCTTTTCTTTACCTTTGTCCTAGAAAACCCCCTTGAAAATGGAAATTGCTTGACTGCGCTGGTAAGTCAGAAGCCTTGGTTAAAGAGCATATTAAAGCAGCTTTTCTGTTTAGTGAAGTTGTTCTTTAGACTACTTATTTCATATCTGGGTGTCTCAGTTCCAAGACGTTCCTGGTTGCAAAGATATAAATATTATTGATGGTAATAAGAGGAGACTGAGGGGAGATCTCATTACAGTCTACAGCTTCCTCACGAGGGGAAGCAGCAGGGCAGATACTGATCTCTTCTCTTGGGTGACCAGTGACAGGAACTGAGGGAATGGCTGGAGTTGTGTCAGGGGAGGTTGAGTTTGGATAATGAGAAAATGTTCTTCCCCCAGACTGTGGCTGGGCACTGGAAAAGGCTCCCCAGGGAAGTGATCACAGCACCAAACCTGACAAAGCTCAAGAAGTGTTTGGACAACACTCTCAGGCACGTGGTGGGATTCTTGGGATGTCCTGCACGGGGCCAGGAGCTGGACTCGCTGATTCTTCTGGGTGCCATCCAACTGAGGATATTCAATGATTCTGTGATTAGTGGGAAAGGACCTTCCACCCCCACTAATGCAGAATGATCTCTACTTTTATTCAGAGAGGCATCTTGAGGATTAACTTACCCCTGGAAACCACCAGTCTTAGAGAGCATAGACTAAAATCCCAGAAACAAGTAAGAGAGCAAAAATTTTGTTAGCAAAATTTTTGGAGCCTTTAATTCATCTACCTACACTCTCACCATGCTATGAGTTGTGTGGAAATCTTAGCTCTAACTCCCTCATTACCCCTCCAATTTAAATGCTTTGAAAGATTCAGTTCATCAACCCAAAATGCAATCATCTCAGCCAGCTGAGTGAACACAACAGAGAAATCTATACTGTTTGCCATGCAAGGAAGAAACACTGAGATTGATTCATTAGTCTGTCTTTCTTATGCTAACCTGCTCAATCAGAAAGCACATCCTGTTGAAAATTTAAAGGACTTCCTGATAACTTCATAACAATATGGAAGCAGATCCTCTCTGTCAGCCGGTTTAACTCTGTAGTTTTCCATTAGCTTTGAATTCCCTGGTACAAACCACTCCTCTAAGTTCCTCAGATGTTAGAAGCAGAGGGTCTTGAGACATGAAATCACTTATAACTGGTCATGCTTTCCCTCAAGGGGAAAAAAAAGGCAAAAGCAAACAAACTAAATTAATTCTGCTGCAGTATATTTAACATGAATAGACAATCAATGCAGTCTAGGGGTACCATGGATCATAATCTATCACAATCAGGATAATTTATTGATGGATTTCCTACACTGCAGATCAGAATAAAGAGAGAAATCTCAAATGTACAAAGGACTTCTTGTGTACCTACTACCTTTAGTAAAATTTTCAGCATTAATTTACAAACCCCAGACTTCTGTCTGGAGATGGGCATTTACTTAAAAGTGTATCCTCAAAGGTTTCTTCTCAGTTAATGAAGTGTGAATGGCTTTTAGAGAAGAGCACAGGGATTTTTGTATTCAAGTTCTCCATGAATAAAACACCCTGGTCTAGATAAATGGGCATTCTAATTTAAAGATGCAGTTACCCGTGTTGGATCATCAGGTCTACATCCTTCTAGGTCAGAAAAAAAATATTACCATAAGTTGTGAACTGTCCTTTTAATGCATGAACTGGTTGTTCAGAGTGTTATTGATTCACCAAAGAGCCTCTTCCCTGGTGCATCACTCCAGGGGCTGTCTAAGTCTAAGAGAAAGTAATAGTGCAGTTACTGTGAGTAACACACACTTGCAGCAGTGTATGCCAGCCCTCCTATATGTCTCACTCAATGCTCCTGGACTGTGCAAACACCACAGTCCCTCTAACCTTATTAGTCAAACTTCAGATGCCTGTCATGGCCTTTATTACTATTAAAATCTAATATGAACAGTGGTTGAAAATTTTATTTTCTTTAGACTTCCTACATTGCATATTCAATTTTTCTGTTTGTATATATATAGTAATTTTTGGGTGTTTTTTTTTTTTGTTGTTGTTTTATTTGTTTAGGGTTTAATTATTGTAATGTAATTGCTGATCTTCACATGATAGTTCCTCCTGAGACTCCCTTCTGCAGGCATTGCCCATTCAGCACACTCAGTTTAAGATTTAGCTCAGGATCAAGGTGCTTCCATGTAGGATTCTGTATCTGTCTATATATGAGTGAGATATCCAAATTCCCATTACAGATCTAGTTTGCTGATTAACCAGGATGGATTGATTTTTTTCCCTTTTTTTTTCTCCCTAAACACAGACATTTTAGGGAGAAAAGTTCCATTTTAGATGTCATGGTGCATCCAAGGCATCCATTTACATGTTTTATATATATATATATATATATATATGATGATTGCTGTGAGATTTGCAACCAGGAGTGGTACCCTATCCTTATAATCCAGGGCAGAGTGAATTTCCATGTATTATTCAGACACCTACAGGTAGATACCTATATGTAATGATCTTTAACTGGAGCTGAGCTCCATCCTAGCTCTACAGTAAAAGCAACAAATAAAAGCTGCATCTTTAATAAAGGTGGAACCAGGTTCTGTGTTCTCTTGAAAAGAAGACAAGTTTTCTTATCTTGTCCTGTGGTTTTAGTGTGCAAGTCCTTTACAACCACACACAAGATTTTCCCAAGAAATTAGGAAGGATTTTTACATGGCTGTTATGGTGGAGCAGCTGAGTTGAAGAGTTCTGTGAAAATAAAGGTATGTACGATTCACTTCATATGATTAAAAGGTGCTGTAGTTTCACCCCGGCCAGCAGCCAAACCCCAGGCAGACACTCGCTCACTCCCCCAAAAGCAGAATCAGGGAGAGAATCAGAACGGTAAACACTGGAAAACTCACGGCTTGAGATTACAGTTTAATGGGGAAAGCAAAAGCTGTGCACACAAACAAATTAAAACAAAGAGTTAATTCCCTGCTTCCCATGGGCAAGCAGGTGGTTAGCCATCTCCAGGAGAGCATGGCTCCATCACAGGTAACCGTGACTTGGTAACTTGAACACCATCATTACAAACATCCCCCCTTCCTCAGTCTTCTCCCCACTTTATATACAGAGCATGATGTCACATGGTCTGAAATATCCCTTGGTGAGTCTGGGTCACCTGTTCTGGCTGTGTCTCCTCCCAGGCTCCCCTGCACCCACAGTCATCTCCCCAGCGTGGCCATACAAGAAGTAGAAAAGGCCTTGGCTCTGTTTAGGCCCTGCTGAGCAATAACAAAAACATCTCTGTATTATCAACCCTGTGTACAGCATAAATCCAAAACCCAGCCCCACACCAGCCACAGGAAAGAAAATCAACTCTACCTCAGCTGAAACCAGCACATATGCCAACCAGATATTTTTTGTACATACATGTAGCAATGAACAGGGAGATGGAAAGGTTTGATGTGGCTCAGGGTTGTGTATTGTTTGATCCAATACTTTCCAAAAAGGTTGTCTGAAGTATAAACCTGTTTGTTAAACATTTGCAGCTTTCCCTATGTACTTGAATCCATATTTTATGTTTAAGGTGAGTTTGTTTCAGAGCTGCAAAAGCAAAGCTATTGCTTTAGACATCATAAAGCACCTGGTTAAGCACAAGCCACACATCATTAAGATTTGGTAGCATTCTGCGTGTGCACATCATCTGAAAAACTAAATTAAAATTGAACCAACAAAACAAGCAAACAAACAACAACCAAAAAAAAAAGAATAAATTCTGAGGTGTAGGTTTCAGCAATTTAAGTCTCGTTCATCTTCAAACAGACTTAATGTGCTGTATTACAATCCAGCCAAATTACATTCAGATCAGCGTGAAAACAAATTCAGGTGCACAGTGGGCTTAATTATGCTATAGACAAGAGCATCACTAATAGCAGAAGGGGACACTAGAAATCAGCTACTGTATTTTCTGAATCCGTTTCTTCTTTTGCAGTCACCTTAACATTTATAATATATATTGAAAGAAATGCATGGACATAGTCTCATTTATTAACTAGTTACCTTTGCACCCTTTCCCAAGATCTTACTGGGATGTGCTGGGATGTACATCCCACCTTCAGCCTTTACCTTTTGTAGCTGGTGTTCTTCAGCTGCTCTAAAGTTGCGTAAAAGTTGGCCACTTTAGCAGGCCCAGCAGGGGTAATTAGACCCTACAGCAGTTTCCTTTTAGTAAAATCTGAGAGCAGGCTTGCAGCGATGCAGAAACAAAGAATTACCTTCCAAACATAGTATTATCTATTTAGAGGAACAGAAGCACTTGGAGCAAAGTGCAAAACCAGCTGAAGGGATGAAAGTTGAGTGCCTATAGCAGTACCCATACCTCAATGGGTATTGAACCTGGAAAGTTCTCTAGAAGCAAGAAGGACCACTATATCCTCTCAGATCAACATCTCTTTGTCTTTCCTATGGTAAATAGTTCTTTATTGGCAGTTATATTCCACTAGTTTCAATGAAGAACTTTAATTATTCCAAGAGCTTGGTGATTGTCAGTATCCTTTGATTGTAAGCATGATCTTAGGAAAACTTTTCCAAACAAGAGGCATTTAGAAAACAGTGGCTGTCCTGTTATCCTAGCTGTTTTAAAGTTGTGCAGGCTTTTTATCCTGGTAGTTATTACAATTTCTTTGTCTTCACTCAGTTTTGGCATTCTCTGGTCCATCACCATTCAAACACAAAAACAGGGAACTCTTCTTAGAGCCACAATAAGGCTCTCTAACCTGAAACGCTTCTCTGCACAATACAGTTTCTCTTTTTTTCTTTCTTTGCTAATTTTACGTGTCAAAAGACTCTATCCCCTTCTTTGAGAAGCCATGGACCTTTTCATGAGCCAACAGGTTTTATAGCCAGAGACACCTCTTTCATTTATTGTCTTTTGCCATCCGTTAGCCAAAATAAGGAAGATCTCCTACCCAAGAAGGCAATATAAGCTAAGTTTCATATTTTGACATATTTTGCTTGGAGCAACTTTGTCTAGTGGAAGGTGTCTGGGGCCATGACAAGAGGGTGGGAAGTAAATGATATTTAAGGTCCCTTCCAACTCAAACCATTCTAGGATGCTATGATTTCTGACTTTTATTTAGCTAAATTTTTCCATTATTCAATTTAAAGCTAATATGCTTTTCTTTTGAAGAGAGACTCAGAAATCTTTCCTCTCCCAAGTGTCCTGAAATTGAATAAGAAAGGGAAGAAAATATGCTTTAAAAATTTATATTGAGGGGCTATGGTGGATGACACTGCAATTAGAGGTTAAGAAAATGCTAAAGGCATGTTGTCCTTTTAATGGAGGTTCCAATTCAGATCTCTTTTTTCTCCCTGTGTAGAGGCAGGTATACAGGGACTTGGAAATGGATGCATGCAGGATCTGCTAAATGTGTTTCTAATTGTCTAAGTTTAATAATTGATAATATAGACAGAGCTCGTGAATTTTTCTTTCACATAAAAGATAATTGTGCCTGAGTTTTGCGTAGTCTGAAACTAAATGTGTTAAGTGCTCCAGGGACCAGCATGCATGTTCCATGAAAGATCATTCCTCTTGATAAGAAGGAGTTAGAAAATGTAATAACTTTTATTTATTTCGTTTGTAGCAGCATTCAAAGAGCTAAAGCAGGGCTGGTGAGCCATGGTGACAGGTGATGGCCACTCTCCTCCCCATAAGGAAACAGTAGATGTTGCCTTCATTCTTGTATCCTTTTCCTCTCATCTAAAAGCTCATAACAGGACCTCTGGCCATCCAGGCTACTCCCTCTAAGGTGATCTACCTTTCTTTTGTGCAGACCTCTCTTTTATCCCCTTTCTTTCAGTCTCCTGCACCTCAGGGAAGCAAAGAAGAGGCAGAAATGACTGCTTCAGATTTTTCCTATTTTCTACTCCAATTTGGAGGAAGAAGAAGGATTTTTCAAGGACTGAGAGTAGCAAAGGGCACAGGGCACGGATGATGTCTTAGGAGGATAAAAGATTCTTAAAGTTTGGAGAAAACAAAAGGTATGAAAAGACAGCAAGGGAGATGAGGGCTGCACGTTTGGAGAATCTTCCAGGAAACAGAGGTCAGAGTGCATCAGAAGGAAAAGGGATAAATTTATGCTGAAATACGATGGATGAGCAAGATGAGACAGTGGGCAAGAGAATGAAGGAAATAAAGAAAGAACAGAGAACTATGAGTGTGTAAGACTCTTAGTCTTTGCTTTAGAAGTTGAATAATTATGCTAAAAAATGTATCATCATCTTTACATATTTATAGAAAAAGAGATTAAACTCATGGGCCAAAAATATAGGAAGAGTCTAGAGAACTGATAGAAGAAGAAAAGAACTGTGGGATACAGTAAAAATTTTTCTTTCTTCTAGATTTCCAGAAGAAGATATAAATGTGCAAAAGAAAGCTGTTACAGGAAGCAATAATTTTAGCCAAAAGGATTTATGTTTGTAGAGATCAGGCTTAGGTCTGAATAGAAACCCAGCAAAATCTAGGTCAGTATTGGATCAAGGGCTTTGGATTAGGGTTCAATAGACTCTATCTATTGAGATGCCTTATGAGAAGCGTTTTGGTTCAGCAAACGAACTGTACCTCAGCCTTATGAAGTCCTTGTTGTAGCTGAGACAGAAAAAATGTACTTTCACAACATTCTGGATGCAGTCAAGTGTCAACAGGTAATTTGGAGTATTCTCTGTGACCACAATGGCTCCCTGCAGTGAGCTTTGGTGAGGGGCTGAGAAGGGCAACCACTGATAAAAAAACCTCCTAAATGTTTTCCATGCTGCTTGCTAAACACAAAGATAATTTTGCAGGTCCAGCTTTCCTGGAATTGTTTGTTTTTCCAGGAGAGTAAGCAGCAAGACATCACCTTTCAAGAGGCAAAGTGAAGTTCTTTTGTCCCAGTATTCTTCTGTGTGATTTTGCAAGACTGTGCTCTTGGATCATCAAATAGACATGCAATGAATGTTCAGGAGACAAATTGAGTTCTTCTGGGCTTATTTTGCTTTATAATGATGCTCTTGTATACTAGCCTAGACAGTACAAATAATACTGTGCTGGCAAATCTGTGACTTTCTCAAGTGTGCCCGCATTGAATGCTTTTATGTCTTTGAAATCACAAGCTTTCATCTCTCATTCTAAGGCACAGCAGCCTTTAATGTGTGTGGTCAGGTGCCTGCAATTGCTTTCTTTCAGTACAGAGAACCAGAACTCCAGAAAACGAGACACAAATCCAATATATGGGAATAACTCTGGATGAAAATGACTCCTCTGTTGTATTTCTGTAGTAAAATGGGCTTCATGTAAAGATTTCTCTCCCCACTCACACCCACTTCCAAGGAAATCAAAGAAATTCAGTGAAGCACAGGAAAATGGATGCCAAATAAATTTTTTTTAAAAAAATAGTTGTCACTATTATGGCCATAATCCTTAATTTTGTAAAAATCATAGGCAAAAACTAGCCATGAAATTAAGAAATTAGAATGAAATACACAATGGTTCATTTAAATGCAAAACTGACTCAGGAAAAACACTTTTCCAGTAATGAGAAAATCTGTGTGAAATTACAGCTGTGTAATAAAGGACACTGGTAAGTGCACAGATTCTGATAGTGAAGATAAATGGCAGTGATGCAAAATATGATCCTAAAATGTGGATTAAAAAAACCACTATCATATTATAGCAGAAATAGATGATATTTGAAATGATTCATTTATGACAATTTAATAGTCATTAAAGCAAATCTAGAAATAAAACAGTGCTGGAAATATATTTGTGTTATATTAAAGATATGCTCATAAAAATTTTGTGAAGGGTTACTAAGTAGTTAATCAATTGCAGAAGACTGTTCCACAGTTTCTTCTTTCTCACTGATGTTATTCTATCCTCAATAGAACATTATGATCCTTAGATCAAAAAGATTTTTAGAACATTGGTTTCTTTTTTGAGATAGTACCCTTTCTTCCATTCTTGAATTAGTCCCAGAGGTTGATGGTCTTACAAAGCTGAGCACAGAGAATTGTCGCTTTGATACAATGTCATAGACTCTATAAATAATTACCCTATATTTTCAAATAAGGAGTCACTTAAAACAAAGGACTCCATACCTTCATTTTTAAAAAATGAATATGATCTGTTATCAAAATTCAGTATTTTTTCAAGAAATGTGTGAACAAAGGAGACCAAGATATCCCTTGTAAATGTATATTTCCTAATAAAAGTGCTTCTTGAACATGGATCCTAATAGCAATATTTCTTCTATATAATTCATTAGCCATATATGATTGAGAAAAATTCTGTCATTTTATCTCCTCAAAGGATAAATATGGATAATGTGAAGTAACTGTGGGGAAAAAAATGGTCTTTACTTTTATCAGAGGATGAAATTTCTGTAAAAATATGAAAGTCTTTGTGCCATTTTCCACTGAAAACTCAATTGGGATATTCTGTGCAGTTGTGGCAGGATTATGGGATTTAGGTTGTGAGCTGGAATTATGAAATTTAAGTTTATTCATTAGGTATAACAGTGGGATATCTGTTTTCAGAGGTGTGCCTGTGCACTCAGAATCCTGCTGGCATGGTCCAGACCGTCTTCTGGACAGATACCTGCAGAGGCAGGATAATGGATTGCCTGGAGACAGCATCAAAAGTAAAAACCAGGTGACTGACCCAGCCTTTAGAATTACATATTGGACTTGTTGTTACAGGAGCTGTTCAGATGGGAATTTCAAACTACAAATTACTCCTGAGTCAGCTTCTGCTGCATCAGGACCAATTCATACATCTAAGTAGGCTGAGTGAACTCCTGGGTGAACTAAGCCACAGACTTTTTACATCACTCCTGCTACAGGAGTGTTGTGCATAGATAATGTCATTGAACATAAACAATAGAAATGTTTTCTTGCAGACCTGGTTGTGTAGGACAGTCTTTTGTATGCAGTTAAGACATTCAAGTATGTTTTTTACGTAATTAAGGTGTATTAACAACCAAGAGTTGTTGTCCTGGGGTTCTCATGTCACCTGGGCCATCTGGCTTGTACAAACTGAGCAAAACAGTGGTTTGGGACATCTTTCTTGATTTGGGTGAAGATACTGAGGCAAGGACCCAGTCTTGTAACAGGAGTTCCCATCACCATCAGAAGTCATATAGTTGTTTGGCCAAATTAAATTATCATGGCATTACCTTCTGCCAGAATCCCAACAAATTTCTCTCTACTTCTAGCCCTTTCTCTCCTTCTCTGTCTCTTTCCAGCTCTCTCTTTCTTTCTTTCTTTCTTTCTTTCTTGTTTTCTCTCTTCCTCTCTTCCTCTCTCTCTCTCCAGTTTTTGTATCTGTGTAACAGTTCTGATCATTCATGTGTAAATAAAAAGAAAAATCAATTCAGGCTAGAATAGGTATTGAGACAAATGATTGTACACAGGCAATGGGAAACCATACCTTGTGAGAGTGTGCTGAAAGAGCTTGGCTTATTTAGCATAATAAAACAAAGACTCTCAAGGAATATAATTGTGATCTGTAAATATGCCAGGGGAGTAAACAATAGTGAGAGACAAGTACTGCTAAAGCACAATGTTTTTATGTAGCTACTGTAACATAGCTGTGACTAAACAGATTCTGAAAGCTAGACATTGATTCTCATGGAAGAAATGAGACATAAAGAATATTCTGGTAAGAGTAATATGGGTAAAAAATATGGGAGTTTTATGCTGAAACTATAGGTTTATGTAAGGGAACACATGATGCATGCCTGGGACAGAAAAGCACTGGTTTTAGTGGCCCAGGAAGTTTTTCCTTTCCAATATTCTATGTTTCTTTTTCAAACTGTTGGAGATTTAAGGTCTTTTATCTGTTGGATTATCTTTTCCTCCAGTAGGTTGAGGTGTGTAGTGACCACCAGCACCATGGCTGTACTTTGTGATTTGTAACCTAAAACACAGGCCTGCAGGCTCTTTGCAGTTTGAATAACTGTCTGTCTGGAGGCATCTTCCTGTACCAGCCATGGTGATTCCTACTAACAGCTGTGGTTCCTGAATTTGTGTACTGAGTAAAATAGGGTGGGTTCAGAATCATTGGAAAGCTGAAGAGGAGCATCTTTCAGTCCAAATTCAACCACATTCTACATAGCCTTGATCGACATCATTATATATTATAAAGTTTCAATAAGCAAAGAAGTCACTGATTTCTGGTGCAAGGGTGCTATCCTCACTTATGTTGGTGATTGTCTTGGTTTTGAAAGACAGGTGTCTGCTAAGGAAGGCAGAAGCCTCCCTTGAAATGGCAGATGTAGCCCCTTTCCCTCCGAGTTATTATAATTTTGAAATCAAGGGCCTTTAGGCAAAGATGTGGGAAATAGGAATAACAGTTCTTTACTGTTATAAAATAGTAAAGAACTGTTATATATAACCAGTCAAACAAAACAACAATAACTATGGCAGTAACAGCAAACAATCACAAACCCAGTCCCAGCCTTCTCGGCTGTCGGGCCCTTTCCCCTCGGGTGCAGTTCCGCTCGCAGCCGGCAGGGGCGCTGGCGGCTCCCGGTGAGCAGGGCAGGTGCGATGGTTCCCCCGCGGCTGCAGGGGGCGCTCCGGAGCGAGCTCGGGGAGCACGCGGCACTGGCGGCCTGGGATCCCGGGGAAGGATGGAACAAAGGCTTCGCAAACCCCAGACGGCTGGCCCCGGTGTCCGGCTGGAGCCTCGGGAACAGCAGGCTGGAACGGCAGGGATGAGCACAAATCCCGGGTGGCAGACGCGATGTATCCAAGCGGGAAACCCCCCGGAGGTCCAGGCCGGCAGGACGAGCACGGCTACAGCGCAGCGAAGGCTTGAATCAGCGGCGGGGCAGGGCGGCCACAGCCCGGCCTCCAGCGGGACAGGGAAGGTGGGCCGGGGGTCCTGGGATCTTTCTCCGCAGAAAGAAAAACGGCCGAAAAGAACCAGGCTCCTCTCCCTGAGAAGGAGAACGCCGAGAGCGAACTGACTCCACACCCAGGTGAAACAAAGGAACAGCCAGGCCCACCCCACCCCCAATGGGCAGCTCTTTTGTCTTTCTTAAGTACAGCCATTTGTCCCCTAGCAACATGCATATGGGAAAAAATTCCTTTAACAGGAAAAAAAAACTAGGACTAAACTAAAACCCCAACAGTGATCCTAATTAAAAATGTATTCAGTGATTTTAACAAACTCATCAAATTACTTATAGGATTGATTAAGCTTCATCTGCATCTGATAACCCTTCATTTGGACATGGTTCCCAGTGCTCCATGAAGCTGCCCTGCTCTGTGTCCAAGCCACTGTTTGTATGAGTATAGTGAACCATCTGCATAGTGGAGAAAGCAAGACGGGAGTCTGCAGGTCCTGTCTGAGTGTTTTAATAATACCCCTGTTTGGCTAGACTCATTCCTTATGCCACCTGTGAAGTGGGTTACATATGCAAGATGGATTTTTCAGGGGAAAAAAAAAAAAAAAAAAAGAAGTGTTGCAACTCTTTTTAAAGTAATTAAATAGAATTCCTGCTTTTTTGGCAAGATCCTTAGGCAAGGGGAAAAATATTATAAATGAAATAAACCAACAGCTGAAGGTAATCACAAGTCACATGCAAACAACACTGTTTTTCAAAGAGAGTCTTTAATGATGACATTCACTCAGATTTCAGCAGGCACTCATCAACAGCATAGGAGTCTTATTAAAAGGAATCACAGGCTTTTTGCTCATCTCTCTGAACGCTTTTCACTTCAATGAGCTTCAGTTCAGTCCAATTAGCCAGTGCAATTTAGTTTGTTCAGTGCAAGTCACTGGATTTTAATTGAGTCCAATAAGGTACAAATCAATAAAAGTCAATTCAAACTAATTGTCTTCTGTGCAAATCAATAGGATTCAATTAAAATCAATGAGGGTCTTATTCATTCTAATGACTGACCTGTTCCCCCTCCTCAGTGATAAAAAGAGGCTACACATTGTTCAATCTGGGGGTCCTTGACAAGTATATCTCTTTTAGTGAGGGATATAAATCATTAGACAAAGTATGGAGAAAAAGATATGTAACTGGGTTATCCTTTTCTCATTTCTGACTCTTCTACAGTAAATTTTCTGCAGTGAAATCTTCTCATTCAGATTATGCAGGGGTTTGAATGCATGTGCAAATTTAGACGTACCTACAGAAAAACTGAGCTATGCAGTCAAGAACTTAAAAATTGAAGAATGTATTTATTCTCATTCACAATGTTTATTTTTACCATAGAAATTTCTCTTGATTTTAAAATGTGATTGTGATAAAATGTGAAATTTAGCCATGTGTTTAACTGACAGCAGCCTTTTGAGGAGTTAATCCATGGAATAAAAATGTCTTTCAGTAAAGACCTTATTACATGGTTTTACAATGTGTATTACAAAGAAAGCCTTGCTATAAATAGAGGGGGGAAGGTATACACTGTGATAATCACACAGTCATTGAGATATGCACTGGTTTGGGCTGGAATAAAGTTAATATTCTTCATAGCAGTTCATGTAGTGCTTTATTTTGAATTTGTGACAAGGACAGTACTGAAAACACAGTAATGTTCTAGCCTTAAAAATACTGTTTGGCAAAAGCTGTGCACAACATCTTCCACCATTTGAGCATGCTCACCATTCAAAAGTGCAGGATTTCTTTGCACTCAGATGGCATTTGATGGGTTTTGATTTGTGCCTATTACCTCACATCCTGTCAGTGGGCAGAATCTGGTTCCTTCTCCTTCATTCCTTATCAGGTATTTACACATGGGGATAAGATCCAGCTGAACTTTCTCTTTTCCAAGCTAAATAGTGCCAGCTCTTTCAGCCTTTTCTCATATGATAATACTGATAAATAGCAAGAATAACTTGGGTAGCTCAACTTTTTTAATGCTATTACTTCATGAAAATATCTTCTTTAGAACTACATTACTAACTTGTGTTTAGGAATCCAAAATTTTCCTTTCCTTTTAATGAGCATCCAGTACTTATTAAAGACCTACATTCTTAGGAAAATTGAAAGCAGAAAACATATAACAAAGGAAGTCCATGCAGGTTTTTCTTAAAGCTGACTGAGCATCCTTCATATCTAGGATATGTCTAAATCTGCAAGACTACTCAGAAGGCAAGACTTGATTGACTGAGCAACCTCGTCTAGTGGAAGGTCTCTCTGCCCATGGCAGGAAGGTTGGAACTCTAAATGATCTTTAGGTCCCTTCTGATCCAAACCATTCTATAATTGTATGATCCTATTCTTTTTAAATAATGTGACCTGAAGACTGATGTCTCACACAGTTAAGGAGCACTCTGGAAGGGACACTTGCCATGGAAGGCAATGATTAGCAGCTTAGCTTGTTGTTTTAAGTGTTGTGTTGTGAAGCACACCCACCTGGTCTCCACCTGTTTAGGATGTCGGTAACTTATAGATCCAGCTGTGCTAAACTTTTCTCTCTAAACATTTTTAGGGGCTAGGATAGGTTGTTGTTGCAGTGGGGATACTGCAACACGCCTATATCAAACCAGGAGTCCCGTGGAACGGAAATATATATGGACAGACAGATTCTTGGTAGATGTTTCAGAGATGTTTATTTCTCCAGCCGCATGGCCGGGGCTCTGCCCAGGAACTGTTCCAGTCACCGGACCGAGGGTCCTTCTGCCCGCGCAGGGAACACAAACCAACCCATGGGAACGAGGCTGAGCAGGGGCAGGGAAACCCCGTGCCTGTGCCCTCAGGGCCCCTCTGCCAGGGCTACACGGTGGGGAGGAGACCCCAACAACAGGTTGTGATTCAAGAAAAAGTGATACCTCAACCCTTCAGGCACCCATGAAACTCCCTCTCTATTCTGGTAATGCTCTCCCTGACGTGTACAGACTGTCTGAATCCAGCAAATGTTGGGTCAAGCCCTGAGGCAAGGTGCAAAGTAGATGATGTTGAACCAGTGAATGAGAACAGAGATCTGCATATGCCACTAAAAAATAGGAAAGGAATGTAAAGGTGGATTGAATAATGAGAAATGGAGGAGAGGAGCTGATAAACCATCAATGAAAATCTAGAACAACTGCACAGCAAGCCACCCCCTAACTCCAACAGTCAAGTAGGCATTCCTTCCAAAAGATCCGTATCAATACTCCTTGCAAATGAGGAGAAAACAGGAAAGGTAACAGGTTAAATAATTTCTGGATTAAAAAGCAACTAATTATTAAGAAATTGTACCCTATTTCTGTTAAAAATCCACTTTAATTTTGTTGACTACTTTGAAATATAACATCTTGGTTTCATATGGTAGAATAGATCTTCACCTGGCAACGTTTTTGTGTAAAGATGAGATTATTTTGTAGCGCATTATTTTTATTTGTGCATTAGATGTCTTTATGTATTCCTCTAAAAACTAGTTTAAAAATAAAATTTTGTGGCGAGTTCATCAAACTGAGGTAGCTCTTGAACATGGAATAAGGGAGCAGAGAGACTACCTTAATTTCAGACTAAAAATCATGTTCAATTTTTTTTAATATATTCACTAATATAAATTTTAAAAGTTCTAAATACTTGCATTTTTGAGGGAGATTTCAATTTTTTTTAATTGTATGAGTGATAACAACGTGTGTCTTGGGAAGTTTTCGAAGCTTGGAAATAGAATCTGAATGTAGACTAAAAACATATAGGTACAGCATAGTAGATTGATTTATTTTGGGCAGCTTAACCCCAAATTCTTTTTTTTTTTTGTGCACTTTGCCATATGTATATGCAATCAACATTTAGCAGACAGTAAAACATCCCTGATGTCAGTTAGATGTTTGACATAAATTAATCAGTTTATTCATAAAGAGTGAAGTTGTCCTGACATGGCATAAAATTGAAACAGGTTTCAAGTACAGAGTTCTGTCATAATAATTGATACTGTGATTAGAAAAAAAAAAAAAGGTATATATAATGAAAGCACAACCCCACAATCTTTAAATGTGGAAATGTGTAGTTAGCTGGCTTCTTAGATTACAGCAGTGATGCCTTAGGTTTTAGCTTTCATATTTTTCAAATCTTGTACTGCCTAGTGTGTAACTCTGAAGTTTTTTGTAGCCTCTTAATTTGTGCTCTCTCATGCTACGTAGCAAAGCCTCTCTGGGCCTGCTCTTCAAAGACACCTAGACCGTCCTAGGCCCAAAAAATATAAACCAAAAGCCTTTGAGAGGGGAACAAGCGGAAGGGAATTTCATCATTAAACTGAAGCTTTGATTGGAGAATTAACCCTGATATGCAAATGAACCAAACCTATAAAAGTGTGAAGAACTTATGACCTGTTGTCCATCTTGGGGTCCATTTTTGGCAGTAGCCTCTGGCTCCCGAGGGGGTACCTTTGAAGGCTTTTCAAAAAAATACCTACCTTATTCCCTTACTCCTGTCTAGTCTCTGTTTCTAGGAGGCCTCTCAAGGCATCAGCAGGACAAGGAAAAGTATTTAAAAATCTTCAGTTAAGCTCTGAAGTGCAGTTTGAAAAGTGTAGTTGGAGATGTAGTGCTAGGTTTGTGGAGTGGCTTTCATGTGGTATCAAATTGCAGTATGGGATCAAGCTACTTATGTCGGCACATGAGAGATGACATTATTAACAGTTGGATCATATCCTAAATGGCTTTCAAGCTTGAAATAAATTAGAATGTTTTTTGTTTTACACAAAATGTAGTCATGAGTGGAAGTGAGATGAAAATTTCTGCCCTAAAGCCTCATAAGAAAAACAAAATGGTTTCTCAAATTTTTTCCCACCTGTACGTCTCCAATTTCAAACAAAGTACCTTGTTTTCTGTTATATAAATTACTTCTTGTTCTTGCTCATGCTGAATAGTAACTATTTCTATGTCTCTACTAATATCAACAGCTTTATATGAGATTAAAATACCACCTGACATCCTGCAGGGATCATGTTATAACCTAAATATGAAAATTTTAAAAAAGTGTTCAAATTATTATGATTTCAAGGCGTTTTAGGACAAAACAGGTAGAAGTTCTCTCTTTTTTTTTTTAAGTTTCTACTGTGGAGATATATTTATTAAGAAAGGGGAAGAACTGATAGAAGCTTTATTAACCTTAAATGATCCCAATGTTCCACCATTTCAAGTGCAGGCATGGTTTACAAGAGTCTATTATCAATTTGTAAACTTTTTGTTAAAGTAGATGCTCAAATGCACAACCCATTGGAGTTAAATGGATGTGGAGGCAAGATCTGTCCTAAATATTTCTTGAATTGATTGGTAGACTGAAAACAAATATAAAAAAAAGACACAAACTATTCCTGACTATATAATTCAAGTATGCACATAAACTTAGAAATAAGAGCTGGAGGAACAGCATAAGAAAATCAAATTAATGCTTTATTGAAATACTATGAAAATTCATCCAATATATAATAAGCAATTTTATACTATATAAAAAGTGTTGTAAAAAGGGCAAAGTGCCAATTACTGGATTGTTAAAGAAAAAATCTGTTAGTTTTACTCTAGGTATGACTAGTCCAGGTTCTGAGCAACCAGGTGTAGTGGAAGGTGTCCCTGCCCATGGCATCTTGTTGGAACAAGATGATCTTTAAGGTCCCTTTCAACTCAAACCGTTCCATGATTCTATGACACTACAGTACTTATTCCAGTGCCAAAATAAATCATTACAAAGGGGTGTGAGTTGGACCAAAAACATGTATAACTTCATATCTTGTGTACAGAGAGGCCACCCCAGATGATACTTTCTCTGAGCAATCTCTCAGCTTCCAGGGGTTTGCTGCTGAGGATCTTCCTGAGTAATGGTGGCTACCTTGCTGCTTTACCGTCTGATGGATTTCTCCTCTGTGATCTTCAGCAGCACCTTTTAGTGTGTAGTCAAAGAGGTTCTCTCAGATTCTGCACAGAATCGGTCAGAATACAGTTCTTATTCCAGTGAGCTCCAATTACTCTTCATTCTCCAGAGCACTCCTATCAGGTAAGTGTGAGGTGATTTACTGCCTTCTGCACATCCTTACAAAAAGTTTTTAGTAATCGTCTCATTCCTTTGCTCAATTTCTCTACTTCTTACTAAATTCTCAATATATTAACCATTTTTTATACTGTCCAATCTATTTTCTTCTGTTATTTAATCCACTCTCTGCTATTATTTTCATGTTTCTCATCAGTCTTTTATGATGTATAACACATTTTGTTTCCTTGTGTTTCCCCTTTTACCCTCTTTGTTATTTGATATTTCTAATTAATTAGTGAATGAAAATGGTATTTTGAAAAAAAAAAAAAAAAAGTGCTCATTATTGGAGATGTTAAGGGAAAAAATATATATATACAAAAGCTGCCCAAAACCTTCTGACCAGTTGAATGACCCATGAAGAGTGGATTTTAAAATTTCACTTTTATCTAGGGAAAAAAAAATTAAAAAGGGAACGATAGCATATTTAAAGAAGCAATCAACCAAACTGTGTTTGAGAGTTCATAGAGTATTCATAGAATCATGGAATGGTTTGGGTTGGAAGGAGCCTCAAAGATCATCCAGTTCCACCCCCCTGACATGGGCAGGGACACCTTCCACTAGATCAGATAGCTTAGAGACCCATCCAGTCAAGCCCCAGCCTTGAACAGCTCTGGGGATGGGCCGTCCACAACTTCTCTGGGAAACCTGGTTCAGCGCCTCACCACCCTCCCAGCAAAGAATTTTTCCCAATGTCTAATCTAAACCCACTCTCTTTCAGTTGGAAGCCATTCCTCCTTGTCCTATCACTCCAGGCTCTTGTAAAATCTAAACCCACTCTCTTTCAGTTGGAATCCATTCCTCCTTGTCCTATCATTCCAGGCTCTTGTAAAAAGTCTCTCTCCATTTTTCTTTTTGGCTTCTTCAGGTACTTGAAGGCCAAAATTATGTCACCCCAAAGCCTTCTCTTCCAGGCTGAACAATCCCAATTCTCTCAGCCTTTCCTCACAGCAGAGTTGCTCCTCCCCTCTCATAATTTTGGTGGCCTCCTCTGGACTGCTTCCAACAGGTTGATATCATTCCTGTGCTGGGGACCCCAGAGCTGGATGCAATACTCGATTTTGTCACTGTGATTTCCTCATCCATAAATTTGCCTTAAAGGTAAGAGGATGTGTGCAGTAATCTTGGAAGGGTGGAAGGTGCTGTTCAACCAGAAGGAAGGGTGGGAGGAGGGAACTTTTCAATTTTCATTCTTCCAAAGCACAGTGTTTCGTGACACCAGCAAACACCCTCTAAAGTTGTCTGTTATTTCCAATATTTCTCTTGAGTTGTCTTGTAGTCTAATGTCTTTTGGGTGTGAGTCTGAAGGCAATTTAGCTAAGGGTGGGAAGAGTCTGAAGTAGGTATATAACATTTTTTTAGAATGTTAGCAGATCAGAAGTGGAGGAAAATTTGGCACTTAAAAAGAGTTTTCCATCTGTTCCCTGTTTCATAAAGAAAAGGAAACATTTAGAACCCAAGTTCCTGAAGACAGGAATGGAAATAACCACAACATTTACTGAAAATTTGGAAGTTTTCAATACTTAGAATTGGTAAAGGATTCAAAAAGAAGGCTTGGACAAAAGACTGAAGGAGAATGTATAGACAAATTCCACATGTACTGATGACTTATTTATTCTTTTCCCCTTAGAAGTTAGACTTGTATTATTAATAGTAATAAAGTTTCTGCCTAGTGTCTTAACCCCTTCAATAAATTTACTAGTTCTTTAAAGAATATCAAAGTTCTCTAATGACTAAACCAAGGGAATAGGGAAAATTTGGCTGAGATGAGCATAAGTATTTTTCTGGAGCTGGACCATGAGACTCACTTTACCAGTAGCATTGCAAAGGTAGCTCCCTGCCCACTTTCTGAACCCAAATCACTGCCAGGTCCTCATAAACTATAGATCTCACACATCCAGTTTGTTTCCCTCTCATCCTTTTGCAGCTGGATCTATACTCAAGAGGGACAAGGTATGAAGTATGGATTACACAAAGCCAGAATCTCCTCAGTTAACTCATTTGGCTTCTTCCTCTATCTTTTTTGATGTTTCAGTGGAACAAATGGGATGTTCTGGCCTGCGTAGCAGTCAACAGAAGACATTTGTTTGAATTCTGATTTTGGCAAACTGCTATAAATGTGGCTTGGAGATATAAATGGTGTCTGGTAAAACCAGCTGTATTTTGTTAGGGTCACCTCCAATGGTGGAAACTGAGCCGGCTCCATTTAATAACTGTTTAATTCTCTTCCCCTTTAGTGTCACATTGAATCAAAAGTTCTCAATTTTATTTTCTTTATGCTTTATTTCAAAGCTAAATGGACTGAACATATTACTCGTCTTAATCCTTCATGGAACTAGTGCAAATTGACATTTTCCACATCCCAGGGTAAGACAAAGATTAATTAAAACCTCATGCTGGCCTATTATCCTCCTGTATTAATTTTGTTTCTAATTCCCATGAATTTTTAGCTAAATTTAAAATTACTCCTTTTCCAAATATGAATAAATCCGAGCATCAGGCTCTTAAAAAAGAGAAAAACAATCAGGAGACACCCATGCATTGGTAATATGCATGACCAAGTGATGATAGGAAATTTCCCAAGACATCCAGCTCTCTAGCAAATCCCAGGCCAGTTTTGCAGTGTTCAGATAAATAAAGATGAATGCCCAAACTTCTAATTGCTCATCCAATTAAAGATAGTCAATCACAGTTATATCCATTTTAAAGGATTACCACGAAGAAAAAAACAGTGGAATTGTGGTGAAAGTAGAATGGGAAATCACTCTTACGGCTCCCTGTTTCCCACATACTACAGTTTCATCTTATATGGAAAGACATTATATCATTTATTTGTGTGTGTGTTTTTGTGCATCATCTCAACCATAACAAACACACCCAATACAAAAAGTTAATTTGGTATGAAGGTTTTCACAATAAGGATCCTCCCTCAAGGAGAATTGAGGAGGTGGGAAAAGATGATGAAGAAATTTGACTGTTGCCACCTTGGACTTTTACCACTTTCAGTATTAGCCATAACTCTGAGAAAATTTCTTTTGCTTTTGGTGGTTATTATTAAATAGAAAAATTAGGCACCCTGAAAAGAACAGAAAAAATGATGCAAGTAAATAAATGATCCATAATAATCTGGAGGTCGAATTGTAAGTATATTCAGTTCAGAATTGCTAGAAGCTTGAAGAACAACAGAAAAAAAGTACTTTCCTTGTTTTCCTTCAAGCACCTGACTGTACTAAACAAATCTTTACTTCCACTTTTGATAGGATTTTGTGTGTTCTAAAATACTCAAGAAACACTCAGAGGTGCCATCCCACCACTTTTTAAATCCCACCTGAGATGATATCCCTACTAAAGATGTGGAAATGTCTCCATTCCCAATTGGGGTAAGTCCAACAAGCCCCATGCTTGGGGGGGGCTCAGTGTCACCACTTCTCTAGTAACCGTGGGCAGATGGAGAAAATACAGATGTGGAAATTGTGATGGGGGTGGTACAGAGCTGTAAAGGGCACAGGTTCTTTCCTTCCTCATTGCAGGGGGAGACAAATGGTACTCACGGGGAAGGAAAAGATGGGCCACACAGAAAGAGTCAAAAAGTTTTACGCTTTTCCACCCTTTTTTTAAAAATCTGTTTTACCTCCTACTCCCCATCACTACTTTCACCTTGTCCATTGCTTTCCATATCCACAGATAAGTGGCATGTTTTCCCTTTAGATTAACGTTGCATAGGAGGAAAAAAAATCAAGATCTTTGTTCCAAAGAGGAAAGGGGCTGTACTATCCAGTCCACCCCCTTGTAACTTGGCACAGAACTAGATTTCACCTTGCCCACATGCTCATACCATGTCCAGCTGCAGGAGGCAATGTCAGCCTTATTATTCCTCATGAAAAATCCAGCCATAACACAGTTATGGCAATCCAGAGGCAACTGTAATTTGTTGTAATTTTTTAGGTTTTTTTCATGATAGTTTTATTCATTCACTGATTGTCTTTTCCCATCACTCTTACTGTCCTACTATATTAGTCTTTTGCTTGTATGACTTGTCACCCAGCAGCATTACCACATTGTGCTGTTATTAAAGCAAAAAAATGTTATAATTAGTTTAGAATAGAGAATAGAAGATGTAATTCTGATTGTGCTCACATTATGTCTATTGTAAAACTATGTGCTGAACCATATTGAATAATACAATTATACAAGATTTCCTGCAATGTAATTATACTCCCATGAAGAAAAGTCAATTTATACATCAATTTGTAGTGTTTGAAACAGTGAATAACTGTTTCAAAATACATTTTTATATTAAAAAACTCTGTAATCAGAAAGTCAGGAGTAGGAAAAAGTTATATAAATTATTTAATACTGTTATTTAATACTATTTTTAATATGTTTTCTATACCTTTCTAATTAATAAAATATTTTCTTGTCACTATGCTGACTAGTTCATAGAAGGAGCAGACACAATTTATTCTGTTACACAGGGCCACCAAAACACCTTATTCTTGCTTTAATTTGCTGTATTCTTCATGGCAGAGCACCACTCTCTTATTGGGGTTTTTCTAGAAGTTAGTGAAGCAGTGTCATTAGGTCTTTCCAATGCAGGAGTCCCTAATGTATCTTTGTTCTCTTTTTTTTCTGAAAAAAAAAAAAAAAAATAATGGCATTAGGCAAAGGTATTTTTTGGTTAATTTGTTGTTAATACTATTTGGTTTTTAATATGAAGGATATGATCCAATAGCCCATTTCCCACCTGGAATGGAAAATTTCAGGCAGTCTTAAAGTTCTAATGGTAGAACCTGGAGAACTGTAATAACTCCTTGCCCTGCATATTCTGGCATTCAATTCCACCTACCTGCACAGTAGGACATGTGACCAGTGGTGCATGTGGGATCACAGGTTCTTCTTCTGTGCATGGATGTTACAGTGGGGATACTGCAACACTTGTATCAGATAACGAGGCCTGTGGAAAAGAAATATAAGGATTGATTCTTGCTAGATGTTTCAGAGATGTTTATTTCTCCAGCCGCATGGCCGGGGCTCTGCCGAGGAGCTGCTCAATCACAGGACCCGAGGGTCCTTGCCCACGCAGGGGAACACAAAACAACCATTGGGGAACGAGGCTGACCAGGGGCAGGGAAACCCCGTGCCTCCCCCCCAGGGCCCCTCTCCCAGGACCACATGGCAGGGGGGAAAGGACTCCAGCACTTAGACATAGCATTTCTTTAAGGAATTAGTTGGAAATTCGATGCTGCTGGAAAACCTATGGTCTTTCTATGCAGCATGGTAGGAATCTGCCACAGGGAAAAAGAGAGGGAATTGCATGAACAAAAATACATACAGCATCAGGGACACTCTGAATGACAAATGTAGCTTCAGAGAAACCAAAAAAACCCCACCACAAAATCCCCAAACCAAACCCACAAAATCCCCATAGATTGTTCAAAACCTTTTCCCTTTCTGTATAGAGAACCCTACTTTTCACTTTTTAAATTTTCAATTCCTTGGATAAATAAACTGCTTTTCTTGTTAATGCCTTTGTAACTAATTTCTTTCCTTTGTAGTAATTATTCATCTATATAAAATTTTGGAAAATCACAATAAAGAAGAGCAATGTCACTCGGGTGATGCTGCTTCAAATAAAAATGGGTTGGCAAAGAACAACACTGGTAAAATTAAAAGCACTGCTATTAATCAGCTGACCTGACTGTTATTAACTCCAAGTCACTTGTGAACTGGATAATCTAAGCAATTATTAAAGCATGAATGTGAATTTAGCTAATGCCGTTGTCCTTCACATCATTATCTTAGGCATAATCACCCTTTGGTCCTTGAATGTCTTTTTTGTCTGAGTGCTGAAAATCTCACTATGCTGTTTTCTTTAATGACAGCAAGACAAGGCAAAATTCCCAACTAACACAGATCCTATGTTTTCAAAATATTCCTCTGCATATTTTTTATGCCATTCATTAAAAAAAAAAAAAAAGAAAAAATATATAAACAATGCATTTTGCAATAGCAATTTTGCACTGAAATATTTTAGGTCTAAAACTAGACTTCTAAGTTCCTCATGTAAGCTGTGGGAAATGAAGACTTTGCAAAGACAGATCTATTCCATCAGGGAAGATGTCGAAGGCAGGTTGGATAGATTGACCTCTCCCAGTGCCTGTCTCTTTTCAGTGACTGCAGAAAGTTCCATGAGTAGCTAAGGCTCGATCTCTGCTGGATGTTGAACCCCCTCCCAGCTTGCACAGTGGGCTGAGTGAAGAGGCAAACACTGTGTTTTCATCCCTGGCAGTGATCCATTGTGCAAGCTGAACAAGGCACTCTTTGCAGTCCTCTCTTCTGTGTCTCTGGGACCTTGGTTTGTGAGGTTTTCATGGTAGGGACTTTTCAACTGTGTCTTAGTTCCTTTTATCACTGCAAGAATAATATCCATTACAGAGTTTAGGCTGTTCTGCTCTCCAGAAGCATTCTTTCTTAACCAATTAATGTTTCCTGGAATTCTACAAGATGAGATAAAAAAAGAGCTGCCACAACTATAGATACATAAGTAATGCCTTGTAGTTAAATTTATAATTACTCATATCTACATACATAAGTATAATGGCTGTTTGTGTGTGTTGTTACTGTGACTATACCTTGTGCATAACTGAGAAGTTAAATCCCTTTTAAATTCTGTGCTAGGAATTAATCGAAGTGTAATGTATGGGTTCCCATGTTTCTGTACTAGAAAAGAAAAAAACGACAGGACAGGAAACGAAAGGCACGGCAAGGCAAGGCAAGGCAAGGCAAGACCAATCATTACTGCCTTGGGTCTAGAGAGGTCTCAGCTCCTGAAGGGCTTGTGGTAGTGCTACACATCACTGGGCCCACCTGTGTCTTTTATCTGCTCTGATGTCCCAGGGCCCTACCCCAAGGGGGGATTTTTGGTGTGCCAGTTGCTTGGTAGCGTCTTTGGGGCTGGACCAGAGGCTCCCGTGGGTGTGGTATGCAGAAGTGCACTGAACCACCTATGCAGAACTTGCCCTGCCCTACCCCAAACACACACTTTACTTATTTTGAGCCATTAATCATCTGTCTGATCTCCTACAACAGCTCAGTAATGTATGGAAGAGGGCATTAATAAGCTACCTAAAATTAAAATAATAGAATCATAGAGCGGCCTGGGTTGGAAGGGACCTTTGAGACCACCTGGTTTCAACCCCCTTGACATAGGCAGGGTCACCTTCCATGAGACCAGGTCTCCAAGCCCCATCCAGCCTGGCCTTGAACACTTCCAGGGATGGGGCATCCACAACTTCTCTGCTGTGACATCATTTTTTGAGGAGTTTTTTTATTTCTGTATTTTGTACTCTCTTGGGGTGACTTTATGATGTGTATCCCCTATCGATGCTCTATGCCCAGAAATTAATTCTGTGCCTTTCTGTGCCTTTAAACTGAACCCAAGAGGGGAGAGAGAAAAAAAACGAGCGAACTTTTCAAAACAGTTATTTAAGGACACAGATACACCCTCCTCTGCATTCTCCTGCTGCAGGGAAGAGCGGAGGAAGCACCTTCCTGCTTTTCAGCCAGCTTTCAGCTCCTTTTCTCCGGAGGGAGACGGAGAGTTGAACTTTGTTTTCCTGTGACTTTGGTTTTTCCCTTCTTCTCTTCTGGACTGTTTCAACATCAGAACACACCAGGAGAATTTTTCACAAAGGCCCTGGAGGTGGGCCCATGACCCAGCTCCAAGGAGGAGACTGACCACACCTACAGAAGGACTCTGAAATCTTCCCAGGTTTCTCTCCACAGCAAGAGGTTTTATTATTCAGTATTATTATTCTTTTCCTGTGGGTTGTTAAATAAATAGTTTTTCTTCCTTCATTTTCCTACAAGGAAAACTATTTTTTTCCTGACCCTGGTGGGGGAGGGATGGTTGTAACCTGTCTTCTGTCAGAGGATATTTTCCTCCAAATTTGTCCAAACTGGCACATGTACTTACCAGTTCGTATCTACCAGCTCAGGTACTATAGGAAATTTCAGCTGCTTTTTGATGCCTTTATTTGACAACTAAGCTTAGTCTCTGATGAGCTGTAACTTTCCAGAATAGTTGTTTAGCTTAAAAAAATTGAATTTCTAGTTTCCTTGTAATTGTCCCTGTCGTTGTTTTCTGTACTAAGACCCATCCAATAGCACTATTAATAGTGTTATGAATTAAACCTCAGCAAGAGCCAATGACAAGCCATTCAGTGCAGTTTTTGAATCTGGGGAATAACTTAGCTGAGGACAGGAACTTTTTGAGATAAGCTATGGCATCTCACAAAGGAAGTCTATATTGAAATATGATTATCTAATGTGTTTTATGTACCACCAGATGTCTACGTCTGGGCAAAGGGATCAATTTCCTAATGTCAACTGTATAGATATTTGTATATGAATCCACCATCTATTCTGGGTTAACCCCAAGAGGCAGCTCAGCCCCACAAAGCCCCTCACTCCTCCCCAGGATGGAGGAGAGAATTAGAAGGGTAAAAGTGAAAAATCTTGTGGGTTAAATCAAAGACAGTCCTGCAGTTAAATCAAAAGCCATACTGTTTTGGTCATAAATCCGAAAAAACAGCATCATATGAGCTACCATGAAGAAAGTTAACTCTATTCCAGAGTAAATTAGTACGCTATCCTATAAAATCTATGGAGAGGACTGATAGAGTGCAGTTGACACACTGAAGCTGAGGATTAGGATTCCTAACATGACCTGTATAAGGGGCCTATATAACTAAATTGTAGAAATATTTAATAAAGTGAAAATTACACTACATTGCATTTATAAACTATTTTCCCAAGTGAAGATGGAGCTACTGTGGTTCTGGATCACATCCACGTTTTTTATGTAGATTCATGAGTGTAGGTGGGTAGAACTGCATGAGATGTTTCTCTTTCAAAACTACAGAAATCTGGGTATATACATCTATTCACCTCCTCGTACTCAATTTTCAAACAGTGCAGAAGATTAGGTAAAAGTCTGCTGCCAGGATATCATGATCTATGTTGAAGTAAATAGCTTTTAGACTGTCTTATAAAGAGAGAGTATATAATCTTTATGTTATTTTTTGATTGCAATCTCATTCCCTGATACTGGTATTGCATGGTTCAATTTCATCTACAACTTGACTCCAAGGAAATTGAAACCAACATTGTCAATGGGATAGATTTTTTTAAAAGTCAGTTATTAAGAATTTATTTCATCAGATCAAAAAATACTTTTTGTATTGTCAGTTTTCCTTGGGATTTATTGACTTGCTCAAATATCACTTGAGAGAAAAACAAAAATGTTTCAGACCTACCAGTGATATGGAATTGATAGCTACTTATATCGATCAGAGATTTAAAAGAAAAATGAAAACTGCAGAACAATAAAACAGTGGCACAAATAGCTCCTAACAATTGAAATGATTTAGGCTACAACAAACTGCTTGACACAATGGAGCATGTTACCAAAACTTTAAAAAAAACCTTTCCACTTAGTTTATCTGTTGATGAAAAATGCAGATTTATAACCATTTCCTCAAGTCTACTATCCATTTTTGTCTAGAAAATCTTGTGCCTATTGTAGGTCATGTTTCTCATTAGCATGTCTAGGGTGGGCATCTGAGATGGGATTCTTGGAAGAACAGCACAGATACCTTATTTAAACAACTTACTCGTGACTCTCTGCAAAGGGCTTCTAAAATTACTTTCTCAGCATTTAGTTGGTGGCATTCCCCCAGTTTTAAATGCCTGGAGATAATATCACTGTTGTGTTCAGTTGATTATACCATCTCAGAACATTATGAGCAACAAATATTGAGGAATTTGTACTGAGATTTAGAACTTCAAAGACATCCATTCGTACCCAGGTTTTCTCTTTTATGTCCATGAATTGTTGAATTGTGACTGAAAGTGTTCAAAAATTAGATGGTATTAAATGAATATCTTTGTCATTATCTCCAAACAACAATACAATACACCACAATTCATAGTGAATTGAAAGATGAAAGTGTGGTAAATCACAGTAAAGCTGGACTTGGATATCTCATTTGAACCATGATGTATGGCCATGGATTTCCCAAACATGGTACATCTGTGTAATATCTTCATCAATTTAAAGGCAAGAAGATGTACACTAAGGGAAGATATGGACCTACCAGCTACTGAAGTATTAATTAGTGAGGCAATGAGAAAGACTGAAAGCAGATTTAGTGAAGTGGACATTTATTTGGGTTGCTCAGTGGCTTAACTATGAAAGACTTAATGCAAGTTCTTCTCAGTTTGGGGTTTAGATGATGCAGCCCTTGCTCAGGTCACCAGTCATACACTTACAATAATTGTTCCAGAGGAAATGATCATAAATATAATTTGGTAGGATTCCTTGTGAGTAAGATGCTGATCTTTTTCCTCACTTTGATTGTCACTTTATGGTATTTATGCAGTCATGGGAATTGAAATGCTTGTAGGGTGAACTGTTATTCAATGAGGATAAAATATCTGTGTTAATGAAATCCTCTCCTTTGGGAATGTGACAGCATTTTTCTGTTTTCAGATAGCAATACTGTTCTGTGTTCCTGCACTTTAAAGCCATCAATTCTATTTTTGTACATCACAGATGTCTGATCCTCATAGGGTAGAGACTTTAAAAGGTCCACGTTTGATCAATCCTTGACACTTGTGCTCACAAGCTATCAGAGATATCAATTAGTGCTATTTACCATAGTGTTTTCTTGTGACAGGGACCTTTCCTAGCAGTATTTTCTACTGGTAATCATTATTCAGGCTTAAAAACATACAGCTTTTTTCTGGACCTGGGATTTAAAGAGCCACTTGAGCTCTAATTTTATCTTGTATGATACTACTGCAATCAGGTCCTGGTGAGGCAATTGTATTTTAATTTATCAGCATTATTACTAATAATAATAGATTTATGCAATTTGATTTTTAATGAGGCACAGATCAGGCAGTTATTCTGTGCAATGCAACTTCTGGTCCCTGGATAGCTGCCTTTCATTTCCTAATCATGGAGAAGAAAATCCTAAATTCTTCTCTCATAAGCTTCCTTCTGCTCATTACAAATTTGTTTTTTTCATTTTCGAGAATACATTTTAGATTTCATCTCTTATTTTCTTACCATTGTTATAAAGACCTAACATTATGATCATATTCTTAAAATAAATATTAACTATTTGATTCTAGTTGCTAATATATTTCTGTACTATTCATTTTAATAGAGGTTATTAGTGACAATAATAACTAGCTGGGGGAAAACCTGAAAATAATAGTTGATTGGATGTCCATGGAAGTGGTAAAATCTGAAACAATAATTTTTCAAAAAAGTCATAATATTCGACAATTACTTTAAATCAGAAATAAGTGAAAAGTAAACAAAAAAATTAGGAAATTTTATGTAATCAAATAAAAATATCATGGGAAATAATTCTGAAAAAATATTGGGTACTTATGTAGTCAGTTGCAAGGGAATAGGGTATTCCCATGCACCCAGGAGGATCAGTGCTACTTAAACCATACCATTTGGAGCTTAATTTAACTTTTCTTTTAATTCATGGTTGACTTTGGATACAGACACATACTTTAATGATAAGAAGTTAGGGATAATCCAAATTTAAAATAGAAAAAACCCCAATGTTCCAATTTAATTATATCAAATTATTTCAAAACACTGAAACTATTTCACTCTCCTTTTTGTATGTAAAAAGAAAAAAAAAAGAGGAGTTTATGTTTTCTGCATGTCTATGAGAAGAGTGTATTTTGCCATAGCAACATTTTTTTTTAATGAAGAAAATAAATCTCAAGACATTATTTCTGAAAGTTTACTTATTGGCTTTATTTATCTCTGTGTTTTTAAGTGGGATTCTTTTGTCTTTTCTAATAGCCATTTCAAATTTAAAAAAAAAAAATGGTTAAGCAGAGAAGGTGAACTTCAAATTCCTTGAGACTATTCCTTGCTATTGTCTCTGCTTGGGTTCCAAAATAAGGAAAGTCATTGCCATTCCCTTTGTCATGACTCCTGTGAGCTGTTGGAGACTGGCTGGAAAGGTCACTTTGTCATTGTGTAACAGGGCCATGTCCCTCTTCCTTTTCCAAGGAATATTCCAGGTCATTCAGGTCTATGAAAACATCTGCCTCTGAGACCCAGATTGTCTTTTCTCCCTCTCCCAAATTAGGCATTTTGGGAGACATTTTTACAAAACACCCTGTTATAAACACCCCTGGAAATGGTTGGTCTGAGGTCTGAGCTGTGGAGCTCTGACTCTATAAACAAAACTTTTTTCTTTCACCAGAAAATTCTCAGGAATTGCAACTCCTTTATTTTATTAATGTTTAAAACAAAAGCACTTCTCTTGTGGTATAGTTCTTGTCTGACATATATCACATCAAACGAGCAGAGAGGCCTGGGTATTTAGAAGAAGGAAGACCTAAATTTCACATTTGCATGTGCAAATATGCAGAGTGATGCCTCTTTGGCCCTTCAGCTAAGCTTTACTTTTAGTTGTATTAGGACCTAAGCAATGTAGCCACATAAACAGTGATGCTAAACCTTCCTCAAACAAACAGTTGGAACCACAAACCAAATAAAGAAGGACTAGGGAACCATGGCTGAACGTTAGATTTTCTCTTTAAATGGGCTGTTGATCTGCATGAAAATGGTTAAATCAACATTGCACCAGGAACATCACATAAATTCCTGTGGACTGCCAGGATGGTCAATCCGGATATACCTGCTTGCGACTACCAAGCTCTTCTGTCCACCTCAATACCTGGCAGCATCTCTATTAACTTCCCACCCCATTCTCTGCCCTCTTTTTTACAACACAAGCTCTTCAGAAAAGTGGCAACCTCTGGTGAAACATCTGCATGGAGCACCATATAATGTATCTGTATATAACATTTATATCAGGAGATATACAATCAGTGACTGACTGACCAGCAAAAGAAATGACCTAGGAAGGCAGCAATTAAGTAAATGTATTTCTGATTTATGATGGACACAGACCAATGGATTGAATTTTCAGTTTATTAATTTTTCTGGCTTTAGTAAAATTTTAAAATATACAGGCTTCAAATTGTTCCTATTGGTATTAAAAAAGTAAAAAAAGTCATCAACTGCTTGCTTTGTGATTTTCTAAATATAATGTTATTCAGTGTTTATGCAATAACATATTTTTAGGTTTGTTTGTTTAGTGTTTGTTTATACTAACAAAAAGGGGGGCATGTGTAATTTCTTGACCTAGGACAGCTCAGCAGAGATGTAACATCTTGCTTCTCACTGAAGTCTTGCATTTCACCCACTTTTCCACCTGGGTTGACTAGAAGATATAAATCTAAAATTGATAATTACCAACCTCTGTTTCTGTGCCTGAGAAATTAATTTCCAAGTTTCACTGTAAGACTGCACACACTCAAGAACACAGGCAAACAATAATATTGGTTTAGTACATCAACACTCACCTCTAACTGCTCTGCCTTGGATTTCACTTGAGAAATATGCAAATATAAGGTTGTTAAAGTAACTGATTGCAAAAATATGGGATCAGTAGAGGTATTAACCTTGCTGCCCTGGCTAAGTTCCAGTTCAGGTAATTAAATTCCACCTTCTTAAATTCCCTCATAGGTTTTATTTCTTCACTTTCACTTAAACTATAGATATTTGGCTTCTAAATAATGTGGCTTTGTCATGGTTCAGTGTCTCACTGTGAGCTATCTGCAAATAAAAATATTCATAGAGTTTTGTCCACATGGACAGCTTCCTTAATTTGTGATAATTATGGCAAAGAAATCTTGGTATGCTCACCTGTGGCAAATTAAATTTCCTTTTGATCTTAAAAACAAACAAACAAACAAACAACTGTGATATGAGTTTTCCAGGAAGACACATAATTCCTTCTCACCGGATATACAAAACAGGAAATGTTTGTATATTTTTCTATGTGAGGAAACAAATATGAGAATGCCCTAATAGCTGTACTAACCACTGGGGGTGAGTTTTAGGATTCAGAATGCAGGAATCAGGTGCTGGTTTGGTACAGATATAGAAAAAAAGGTTTTTGATGGTGTCACTAAGCTAATTTTGTGAACTGGATTGGAAGAGTCTCATATTTTGAAGCCAATGGAGAATAGCTCTACTATCTCTTCCATAACTGCATTGCTAAGAGGGGGATTTACCTTGCAATTATGTCTGGCTGCAGATACAAATCTATTTTAATATTCTTTCTCCCAACTCTATTCTTAAGAAATTCTCATCACAGATAAAGCAACATAGCTCTCTTAATTTTTGTGAAAGTATTGTGAAACTCATAAAATAACACCAAGATAATCAGTTTGATTCCCGTATGGGCCAATCAGTTAACAGCTGGACTTGATGATCCTTGTGGGTCCCTTCCAACTCACAATATCTGTTATTCTAATTAAGAGTAATTAAAAAATATTAAATCAGAGAAAAAATAATTTCTTTGCATATTGATCATTTAGCTTTTCATCTATTTGAAAATCCATTTCTTCTGCTCCTACTAGAGGCATGGGAATGATATTGGTGCCACCATCTTAAACGGTTAAATACTCAAGCTCTTAAATACTCAAGCTCTGAATAGTGTAGAGCCAGGACACCCCAGACTCTCTAAAGGTTTAAGTTTCATTTTGCACATTAAGGACCAAATTCATCACACCTTACTGTAAGTGTTGACCTAAATAGTGATTTCAGGATTTTAGACAGTTTTATCAATTAAAAAAGTCTGGAACTACAGAGATAAAATAAATTTGTGGTGGGAAGTATGACTGGAAATAACTGTACTTCTGCACTGATACAGAGAAAATAACGAATTCTATACTTCACATAGGTCAGTATCTAGTGACTGTTAGGAGCTATCTGAGCCCTCACCTGCAAACAAAAGTTGTGGATACTTAAGTGTGGGGTATGCCCAGCCCCTGCCCTGGAGGGATCTCTGCTGAGATAAGAGATTTCGCAGTCGCCCAGCAGGACTCCCTGGAAAGGCAATCACTTCTTTGGTCACGTGGAGAAAAGACAGACCCACAATCCTTTAGGAGACCCTATGCAGATCCTTTGTAGCCCATTGGCCTTCACCCATCCCCTGTATCCCTATAAAAGCTAAGGCCTCTGCCCCTGTGGGTCAGAGAGAGCTCTTGTCCCTGGCTTTCCCCTTCGCCGGAGTACGGACGGACAATAAAGCTACCTTCCGTGTGGAACCAGCCACATGAGCCTCTCCTCTCTCTTTCTGGTCTGGCTTGGCCTGGAGGCTGCACTGCAGAGCTGAGCTGGAATCACGAGCTGACAATCACTAAAGAGCTGACAGCCTCTGCAAGGGCTCTCCTGCCAGCAGCTGAGCGAAGACACCGGGCCTCGGGAACGCGATTCCTTTCGGGACCATCTCCCCGGACCGGGCACCTCTTCCTGGGTCAGAGCCACTGACCCCACCACCAGCTGTAATGCTTAAGTACCTCCATTTAAAAAATGGCTTATGTAAATGGGAGGATTTTTCTGTACAATAGCAATACATTGAAGCTCTATTCGTGAAATACTTTTGCTTTCAAAAGTGCCAACAGAATCCAGCAACTGAAACTGAAAAGGTAATTTCAGACTACAAAAAGATTTAGGAAATTTTGGTTGTTTAACACGCAATGGCAGTTCCTTCTGGGAAGCTGCTTAACCCTGGATCATGCTCTTTGACCTAAAAGTAAATTTGACACTTGCATTTCTACCTGCAGTGAAGCTCAGACCAATTCCTGCCAAATTCAGGCTCCTTTTGTGTTACTATAGCCATGAAAAATATCTTTAAGTCTATAAGGCTCCCTTGTTTGTGAACTAAACTTCATGCTGAGTTCCCTTTAGATTTAGAGTCTATTAATTGTAATAAAACCAGTCTTAATTTGTCTTTGCAAATAATATTACTGTCAGTTGCCACTGTTTATGAATACATCCAAACATAAGGGTAATTGTATGAACTTTCATTTCCATCATGTTCATGTGGCATTTCATTCTCCTTTATTTTTGCCACAGAGACATGCAAAATACAGGAAAATGAGGCTTGAAGTTTTCAGCTTGAGAAAAGTTGTAATAAAACCTATTTTTGTGCCTTCACTTTTATTTACCAAGGCCATCAACTTTGTTATTGCTAGTAGATATTTTACTGTAGTTGGCATACTTAATCCCTGGACCTCCTAATTCCAACAATATCAACTTTTTACATTATAATATAGAATTGCAATAAATGTGAGAACTAATTGTCTTGAAAGAGTGCATTGGGAGTGTACCATCAGGTCATTAATCGGTGTCTGAGTTCCTACAAATTAAAAAAATACTCTGCTGACTAGTAAACCACATCTGAATAATAAAAAGTTTGGAGACTGGGCTGCTAAGGTAAAACTATTATCTATTTCTCATCCTGACATTTAAGGAATATGTCAAAAATTAAAAATTCCCTTGTACCAATGATATATTTATTCCATCAGGACTATCTTAGAATCTCACACTGTTGACAGTTTTCTGATTATGCCAGCCCTTTGCAGGATAAAGCTTCCTGTTTGTTATTCTGATCACTTTGGAGCAAAATAAGCCTGTTTGTTGCATATAAAGACTACTCTGCATTTTATTATTGGATTGGTTTTTTTTCTTCTATATTTTCAGTTCATACCTATTGAATTTTTGATAATCATTGCTTGCATACTTACAGGAGTACAAGATTTTTCTATTTAGGAATTTTTTTTTCTTTACTTATTTGTTAAATATAAATGGTCCAACAAGCTTTCCTAAGAAGGAGACAGATAAATTGTTGTTATAATGCTGCATAATGTGTGAAATAAACATTAATTTCTAATCTTGCTCCCTCCTTAAAACCTCTGCTGTCAGAAATCCATAATGTCTTGCCTTTTTTTTGAGAAGTTATTTTGTATGTTTAAAAAAATGCAGATTGGAGTATTCAGGATTCTGCAGTGTATTTTTTTTTTGTTAATTTAATCACCAGAATTCTTCCACATTTTTTTTCACCAAAAACTGCAAGATAATCCTCTAAAAAAAAAAAAAAAGTATTTTGTGTTATTTCTATAAAATTCTATTGATTAGTAAGTGAAAACTGGAATTTAACATGTGTTTTTTTTATCTTCCAGTGTCTTCATAGAGGATTTTGGACTTTGAAAGATAGTTCTAATGGCTTCCAGTTTTAAGGTCATATTGTGCTTGGAGGCCATTTTAATCCTGGTGCCTGTAAATTCATAGAGTCGTAACTTGGGTTGGAAAGGCCCTTCAAAACCATCAAGTTCCAGCCCCCAGCCATGGGCAGGGACACCTTCCACTATCCCAGGTTGCCCCACACCACATCCAACCTGGCCTTGAACACTTCCAGGGGTGAGCATCCAGAACTCTGGGCAACCTGTGTCAGTGCCTCACCACCCTCACAGGAAAGAATTTTGTTCCTAATACCTAATCTAAACCTGCTAAGTTATAATGCAAATGGTGTAAGCAACCAGAGCAAACAAAAAAGAGTTGAAATGAGATTTATAAGGCTGTAAATCAGCTATAAACCAACTGTGTCTACTTCTGTGTGACAGCACAAGGATGCTCCCAGGTTTCTACATCCAGCAAACAGATACAAATACTGGATATGTACCATCCATTCTTACTCCTTAGTTTTTATAGAAATAAATCCACCTGTTTACTTGAAGGTATGGGAGATGGCATTTTGTAAAGTCAGGCAGATGCCCAGATGGGAAAATATGGTGGCAGGATGCTGGAAAATGCACTTTTAAAGGTCCAAGTGCAATTTAGGAGACTAAGGAGGTGAAACTGGACACCACAACTGATTGACAAGGCATTAGGTCCTCAAGGTGATGGTTGATCATATGTCATTATTTTAGCCTCTAAAATAGTTGATTAAATGGTTTTTATCAGTTACAAATAATAACTTAAGAGATACCAATCCTTTTTTTAATAAGCATTGGCCTGTGAAAGGCCTATCCATTTCTTTCATCAGAGTTGCAAAACAATATATTTTCCTGTTATAACCTATAACCATGCTCAGAAAATTGCTGCTATTTTATCCTACTGTGAAGGCACCAACAGTAGAATAATAATTGGCATAACAAATAATAAGGCACAGTCTGAGAGCTCAGTTTAAGGCTTGGGATGTGTCAGGGTGTTAGGAAAAAACAGCACCAGTTGTTATGTAAAACACATATTAGTTATACTTGCTGACTTTCTTCTCACCTTTACTTGTTTGTACCTTCTGGTACTGCACCTGGAATGATCACTTGGAAAGATTTGAGGGAAAAGAAAGCAGTAGTTTTATAGAAAGTGGATTTTCTTTGACTATGTTGGAAACAAGTTCTTAAAGACAAGAGTAATTTTTATGAAGTAGAAAGTTGTAAAAGATCTGTAGAGCAAATACTTCATGGATTTTTTTTTGGGGGGGGGGGAGGTAGGGGGAGTAAATTAGAATATTGTCTCAAAATTATCATGTCATGTTAAAAGGAAAAGGAATAGTAATTTAAATTAGATACCAAAGCAGTACTTTTTTCCAAAGCACATTCTTTTTAGAAGGTGGTGAAGATATTTACAAATTTGGCACTAATCAACAGCTTCTTCACCTAAGTTTCCAAAAGGATGCAGCTTAGAGGCAAAACTTCAGAGAAAGTAAAATCAGACAAGATTTTAGGGTAACATAAAAGGGGATGAGCACATGTTAAAGCATAACTCCAGGCAGTAACCAAGCACGTCACAGCTGCTCACTCACTCCCCTGGTTGGGACTGGGGAGAGAATCAGAAGGGCAAAAGTGAGAAAACTTGTGGGTTGAGATAGGGACAGTTTAACTGGTAAATGAAAATCCAAGCACACAAGCAGAGTGAAAAAAGGAATTAATTCACCCCTTCCCATGGCTGGGCCGGTCTTCAGACATCTCTGGGAGAGCTGGGCCCCATCACACAAAATGGTAACATGGGAAGACAAATGACATCACTCCAAGTGTCTCCTGTTTCTCCTTACCTCACCTTTACATGCTGAGTATGACTCCATTTAGTCTGGAATATTCCTTAGGTCAGCTGGGGTCAGCTGTCCTGGCTGTGTCCACTCCCAACACCTTATTTCCCCCCAGCCTCCACACTCCACACCTCAACTTTGTGTGAGCTCTGATGAGCAGTAATGAAAATATCCTGTGCTATTAACTCTGTTTTGCTCAGAAATCCAAAACACAGACCCATATTCACTACTGAAAAGAAAATTAACTCTAGCCCAGTCAAAACTAGCACAACAGGAAAATATGCTAAATCCATTAAAAATAACATGAGTAGTTATAAATCCACAAAGACTGGTGTTTGGCTCACAGATACTGGTCCCTTTATGATAAGACAGTGTTGCTCCGTCAGTTTTGCTGGACAGTTCAAGTGACTCGCTTCACTTTCCAAGGGACAAATGTAGTAAAAACATTAGTTTTTTATGACTATTTTTAAATTTTAATCCCAGGATTTTTATCTGCATACAACTGGATACAACCCTAAATTTTATCCAACTGGGAAAGCCAGCAATGGAGAAGAAAAGGACTAATTCACACCCTTCAAAATTTTGAATCAGCTCTTTCCTAGAATCAAGTGAGTGATTAGAGTTGGCACTTGAGTCTTTCCATGTAATCATCGTATCTTGGGGGAGAGCAGAGGAGTTACACTTATGTTGGAAAGTAAATGAGAGAAGAGTTCATCTCTGATCAGTAGTTTTGTAAAGTATATGTGGAATTAATAAAAACAGAAAGATAAAGCAAAAGACTTAAGCTTTTGGTAGATGGTGAATATTAGATTACTTTCTCCTAACCCTGAATCTACTTTTCAGCTATAAAATTCTGCAGAGGCAAGTCATCCATCATTGAAATGCTTATCAGACATGAAACAATTAGAGTGTGACTGTTGTCCTGAAATAATGAGGCACTGATCATATGCTTCTGTAACTGAATAATGAAATACAGAAGAAAGAAAAGTGGGAAAAGAGAAAATGAAATGATTCCTAGCACAGCTCAGAGCTAGATTTTGGGTTCTGAGCAGCTACGGTAGAAAAGCAAAAGACTGAGCACATGTCACTCTAAAGTTGCTTTCTTGACCTTCATGTAATGGGGAACCTGTTCTTCTAAAGTATTAATATCGCACTGACTTTTGGTTGTGAAATGCAAACCTGCAGTGACAACTGTGTACAATTCAAACTTGAACATATAGAGATTCATGTGGTTTCACCTATAGTGCAAGCAGAGTTCCGGAAACAAGAGTTATCCTCATCCTCTATAAAATCCTCTTTTAGATAGTGTTGTAGTTTGACTCTCATAAAAATAACCTAATTACTTCATGTGGAGGATCTGAGAACTACCTGTGACAGTTACAAACTCTGCCTCCTTGTTTTCTTAAGACCCCAGCACTCTCTGTATTGTTCTGCTTGTTTTGTCCTCATTAAATTTTAGTTTCTTAATTTTTTTAACAGAGGTATTCTAGTATTATGTGAACAAAAGTCTTCAAATAAGGGTATAGATATTTTTTTTTGTTTGAAAATTCCTTGCTTCCTTTTAGAATTAAAATATTTCTGAGACTTTTAATATTAATAAGAAAAGATTCTCCTAAAAATGTCAATATATGGCCAGCACCACTGATTATACCAGATATTTTAATATAAGTGTCATGAAAATAAGAGGAAATGTTTATTAGAGGAGATGGCTGTACAACACCTAGTTTTAAATTTAAATAAGGATGACTGTTATGTGTTATGACTCAAAATTACTGACTGAAGAAAAAGACTTGAGTAAGCAGACGAAGCTCAAATTCATGGGATGAATGGTGCTGGTTGCACTGATTTAAATTTAAGTTCTTCTGACATAAGTACAAGCACAATGCAGATTTCTGTATTCTTTGCACAATTCTCACTATAACATGCTGAATCTTAATTATTTCTAAATAAAACTGTAACGAAAACATGATTTTTCTCCTGTTAAAAATGAATCAACTTGGAAGTAAATGTCCTTGCTTTTCTGCCTTGCCTGGTCATTGACTGATGGCTCCTTGATGGAAACATGTTCTGACCACCCACCTCTGATTTCATTACAGGAAGAAGCCTTCTCTTATGTGAGAATAAACATGAAACGAAACCTCCAGCATCATGAGCAGATGACTCAATATTTGACCTCCTATTAGGTTTTATAATGTGATAGTGTCCAACCTACCACAGAACGTCTGGATATCAGTCTCTCCATTCTTCCACAACTCTTTGGGAATATATAATTTTATGAATCAGCATTAAAAAAGGAGACTTTTTTATTTTACTTCATTTGAGGGGGAAAAACAAAAAGAAGAGAGGTTTCCTTGTGAATTCTGAGTGGTGAACATACTTGCAGGGAAGGACACTGCAGATATATGGAGTTTAATGAGAAATAGAAATGCCTATTCTAAGGTTATAGATTCAACTTTAACAGTCTTGACCCTGATAATACAAAAATGCCCTGAATTTTTTTTTTTTTTTTTTTTTATCCTATATTTTGCACTGCTACAGACACATTTTTTCATGGTCTCTGGGAGCTTTACCCTCAGTCACAACTCCTGCCCAATGGTAAGAACCCTGTTGCTGTTGGAAAGATTTACTATCTTAGCTCTCTGGTGGGTGGTTGCTACATGTGCATTGGTGTGTTACCTACACAAAATAAAATCCATTGATTAAAGCAGCTTAGCATTAAGCCGTTGATGCCATTAACACTTCTCATTTACTGTGCACTCTGATTGTGCACTAAGTCTTCATGGATAGGGCTCTGGTTGACCTTTTCCTGACAAGCTTGTAGGGGTTTTGGCCATTGACCACAAGTTTGAACTAAAGGTGATGATCACCATCCTTAATGATCACTGTGGGAAGAAGGATCCAGTGTGTGACTTGTCTGTTGACCAGTTACATCAATTATTTGTGCGTCTTTTTCCTCTGCTGCACAAACAAGGTTTTTAACATTCTCATATTTCAGAGAGGCAATGATGTGACATTCATATAAAGGAGAGATGATATAAATGGTGGTTTTCTTATTCTTATCCTAATGTTCCATGGAAAAGAAAGAACATTCTGTTTCGTAGACTTCCTGGTCTCTCTCTCTCTCCAAGAGGTTAAATAAATAGCTTATAACTGAAACCTGTCAAAAAGAGAATGAAGCGTGGGTTATTAAAGCATTACCTTGTTTTTGTATGCTTCATTTGGGAAAAAAGTGCACAGTCTCTATCCCTGTCTGAAGTATGGAGGTACCATCCCACATCACCTGACTAAATAATGTCCCTGGGTCTCAGTCTGCCCAGGAAATATTCCTGACAGTGAGAACTTCCATCACTGTGAAGGGATCAGAAACATCACCAAATAGAGGGCTACTTTGTCCTTTCTTCCTGTCATATGCTATTTTTGCTTTTTTTCCCCCTGCAAGTCTTTAATGAAAATAAGTTTAAGTAGGAAGCTTAATTTATTTACATTTCCAAACTACAAACAACTTAAAAAATATTTATCGGAAAGAAATTCTGGCTTCTTCTTTTAGAGGGCTTCTGGTAGCCCAGTTTCATTTCTAAAACCAGTGAGGAGAAGACTGCAGTAACTTTTGCAGGAAATCCCAGGGTCTATACCACCAACTCTTACTGAGCCAAAAGAACCCCACAGCCCTTTTAATTTTGCATTTGAAAGGTTTGCTCTCAAAGCAAGATGCTTTGCTTCTTGTGTGAGCCCAAATACGATTCCTGCTGTTAACATTTAGAGATAGTTTTTGCCATCTGAAAATGGTTCTTTGGGCTTCTGCTCAAAATTTCCTGAAGAACTGTCACCCAAGCTCTTCTAAGATCACAATGCTTATAAATATTGAGACAAAATGACAAGCTATGCCTGGCTTATTCCATTAGGACCATGTTTTAAAAAAATGTCATTATGAGGTTATTTCTGGGTCAAGGCATCTCTAAGTTGATAATTGGTGCAACTGGGGATGATATGTCTAGTCAAAACTTGGTGTGCTTGTGACTTTCCTGGGGTGTCTGATATTGGTAACTGATGAAAGAAAAACACCTAACCTAGACTGACCAATAGCTTAAATTGTTGATAATTTTCTTTACTATTTGGAATTGTTATATAATAAAAATGATAATTTTATAGGTTTTATGAATTCAAGTGATAATTACTTCTCCCCCACTCCTGCCGTGTGTTTCAGAGCATCCTTCTTTCAGTATCTGGGTTTCAATTAGAATTTTAAAAAGTATTTCTCTTAATTTTGAATGGGAATTATTCAAAGTTGCATCAGGAGAGGTTCAGACTTGATATTAAGAAACAAGTCTTTGCTGACAGATAGGGTCGAACACTGGGACAGGCTTCCTAGGGAGGTGATTGATGTCTCTGGCCTGTCAGTGTTTAAGAGCCATTTGGCCTAGGTGCTTAACATGATTCATCTTTTGGTCAACCTTGAATTGGTCAGTTAGTTGGGCTAGGGGATTGTTTTAGGTTCCTTCCCAAAGAACTGTTCTATTCTATTCTATTCTATTCTATTCTATTCTATTCTATTCTATTCTTTGTTTGGGGTTTTTTTCCTTCAAATTGAGTGTTGACATACATTTGAACAAATACAAAAGCAAAAAATGTCAGGATGGCACTTCTGAAGAGTATTAATTGCCATTTCAAGTGTTTTTTCATCCATTTTGAAAGAGAGTATTCTGTTTCTGAAATGACACATTCTCAGGTAAAATAGCTTCTGCCTTTTGTTCAGTTTGAGTTTGTGTGTTGATGATTAAATTTACAGTTGCATTATCTTTATGTCTGTGTATTATAATAACTTAATGGAGCAGAAATGCATTGCAAATGGACAGATAAAGACTGCCCATGAAAATGAGAGAGAGGGAAAGTGGAATGTCTTTGAGTAGAGAGTGTACTGCACTGGAAGGTAGGCTGGCCCTGAATATTAATAGAAGTAGGGAGTGTTTTTAACCACATTTCTTTCCATATTCCATGTTTCACACATGACTTTGCAAAGATACATGTTAGGTAAAGAGAGTATGACAGTTGTGAGTATAAATACTGACAGTTGTGAGTATAAATACAATGGGGAGATTTCACTTGTTCGTAGTTCACACAGACACAGTTATTGATTCTCATTTTTCTTATGTTCAGAAAGACAGATTTTCCCTTTTACTTTGGGTTTTTTGGTGGTTTTGTTGTTGTTTGTTTGTTTGTTTGTTTGTGTTTCCCAAAGTGTGTTGTTGGATCTTTATCTTCTGCTAAGGCATTTACAAGACAGGCAGGTGCAACATCAATATAACATCATGTCTGCCAGGATGACGCAGTAAAGACGGGACAGGCACTGCTTTCAATTCTTGGATGTGCCATGTCAGGGCGAAAAGGAAGGGAACATGACAAAATAAAGGTCATAATTGGCTTTAATAGACTAAATTGTGGTAGGAGAGAAAATGGGAAAAATTATCCAAATAACTCTGTTAGAATGGCAGCTACAAATCTCAGCTACATGATGAGGTAGTGGACTTATTGGGTTCTCTACACAGAGACATATCTCAAGACAATCTTTACAGGGTGATAGATGAAGAAAGACCCAGAAGTTTCCACAAAATCAAAAATTTAGTAGAAAATATTTGTGATAGGAAAGACAGGACACATTTGCTTTGTGATATTATAGAAATCAAATAGAAAAGAGAATTTAGGTTTCTGAATTTCTCTCTAGCATTCCACTAATTTATATCTCCATGTATTAATGAATTGCTTTGTGTGGAACTGTCACTACACTTATTTCCATCAAGTCATGATTTCCTAAGAATTCAAGACCTTCTCAAAACTCTAAGCATATTTTCTTATATTTATGCCAACAGCAAAATCAAATAGCTGTGTGATATATTCACTCAGAAATTTCTTTTAATAGATATCACATGGGACCTGTTTCATAGTCACCTTGAGAAGCACATGGAATTCCCACTGACACTGTTTCTTAGCATTAAATAATAGTTCTTAATAACCAGCTAACATCCCTTAGATTTTTTTTGTCACTGAAGAAAGATAAATGGTCATAGGAGATGCATGAGAAGATTTGATTGACTCATGGGCAGTGAGGATAGGTCATTTAAAAGACTAAGAGTTGTGTGTCATTGTAATCTTATATATGTCCACTTTGAATAACTTACAATACTTCCTCTTACAGATCAACAACATTAAGTTTCACACTGAGATGAGGAGAGTATTCACACAAATGCTCTGAGTTTACTGATGGAAAAAAAGTTATTTCAATTTCTGTCTAAGTGATGTATAGTGCTCACTCCAGGGCTTGTCTGTGGTTTAAGGTAATCTTAAAAAGCATTGGTTTGACAAATTTTCTGTTAGAGAAAACACTTGTCTTATTTGTATGAGCAAATATTTTAATAATTTCAGGAATAGGAAATGAATAAATGTCAAGTGAATTCCACTGCTGAAGTCGTAAATTAGAGAAAATTTGATAATTATTGTGAGAAGTTGTCTTTCCACTGGCAGATCTCTGCAATTACTGCTGTGGCTAAAGAAAACTCACATATGAGTTGTGGGGCCAAGGAACATGTTGTACTCCAAGAAGTATTAAGAGTTTGTCATCAGTAACTTTGAATTAAATACACTCTAAATTACCTTATAAACAGTGAATGTGGCAAAGTCATGTCCTTTTGAACATTGGGACATATCAACATTTAACCAAATTGGCACAGAGGAAAAAAATCTTTGTTCATGGAGTTTACTGCCAGGAGTGCAAATATCATCAAGATGGATAACAAATGGCTGATCAGGTCCCTGGGATACCAAAGGAGAGGAGAGCTGAGGAATTAAAAGGTGTTTTGTGAGATTTTGAAATTAGGTAGAAGATGACTAACTAACACTTCTGGGAACTGAAGGTCTAGGTTAGGTCTTCCGTAAAAAGTCTTTGCCCTGATCTTGATACCAAGGGAAAAAGAAAATAAAATTATTGCAAAGAGAACAAAAAACCTCTGAGGAGCCAGGTTTATTTTTGGTGCAATTTTTCCAATCCAGAAAACTATGCCATGAAGACAACCACATGTATAAGAAAGTTTATTTAGATTTAGAATTTGTCATGTAGAATTTTCTGCATTCTCTATATTTGGATGATGTAATTAACAGAAACAACATTCATTTAAATATATAGTGGCCAAATTATTTATAAATAACAGCATATCTTTTGTACCACTGAAAGCACACAATATTCTCTCTCACTCAGGATAGGCTCAAGTAAATGGAGAAAATCAATCAAATTTAAAAAAGAAAACTGTAAAATTAAACACAGGCAACCACAGAGGTTTTCTATCATCATAATTTTAAACATACTCTGAAGTGTTTCTCTGGCATATGAAGGCAGTTTTTAGAATGTTTTTCAGAGGACTTGTGGTGAACAGTTGGATTGTGCATCACTTGTTCTTTTCCCTTTTTATTATATTTTTATTAATATTAACATTATTTACCATTATTATTGTATTTTAATTTATTTTCAATTATTAAACTGTTCTTATCTCAACATGCAAGTTTTGCTTCAACTCTCCTCCCCATTCCATGTGGGAGGATAGGAAGAGACGGGGTGGTTGAGCAAGTGGCTGTGTGGTGTTTCATCTCCAGCCAGGCTTAAAACTACAACAAATGGATGAAAGCAAAATGCATCTATGTATTATAAACATCAGCCATAATTAATAGATGGAAACACTGGTTTTCTGTGGTCCCAGCTCACTGCTGGGTGCTGCTGATGGCTGATAAACAAATCAACTTTTTCACCTCTAGTTCTGAGAAAAAGTATACAAAGGGACAGTTGAAACCTGAAACAAGTGAGTGGTTCAGCTCACTTGCAGTTTTTTGGCGACCCCAGAAAATATTTGTTCATTTCCTTCATACTTATTAAAAAAATAAACTATTCATTGCAATATTTTGTTAAGTGAATTCTATATGTAGTCCTAAAGGGGTTTTGGTTTTATTCTTTTTTTTCTATGATTGTTTGTCTGGGCTTTTTGCACTGCTTGTTTTGAGTTTCAGTGCTAAATCCTGTCACATTTTTTATTTCAGAAGGCCATAAAAGACAGCATACAAAAGTATACAGTGAAGAATGAGAATTAGCTTTATGCAGGGACTGGCTATTCCAGGGCAGAATTCATTAATATCCTTTGTATGATACTAAGCCCAGGCTTGTCTTGAGGCTCAGCTATGCAAAGTACTTGAAATCCACAGCTATAAACAATCCATTTCTGCTGTTAAACAAAACTATTGGAAATATCACTCTGCAATGGCTGCCTGGAATAGGGAATTTGGGGATAGGATCTGTTTCATCTGTTTGTTGATTATAAAATGTATCTGTCTACAGCTGAGCTGGCTGTTTAGGTTTCCACAATAGTCAGTGTAGCCTAATCAATACAGTCAATAGAGTTTAATGTGATTAATTTGGACAAATGTGTTTATTTTAGAGTGAGATAAACTTCTCAGACTTCAATTCTGTTGAGTTTATTGACTAGTCCCCCACAGACTCAAAAAAGAAACTCAGAGTAATTTGATCAGATGTCTCAACATTGAAGAAATCCATGGGTAGTTAAATGAACCCTGTGTTTGTGATGGTTATAATCACAGAGCTCATAATGTTTCACAGGCAGGTCTTCTGAATTGTAAAGTAAAGATTTCTCCTTTGGAATTGTACTAGTTCTGGCATGATAAATAACTGACAACATGCTTCCCCTCGCAAAAAAAAAACAAAAAACAAAAAACAAAAAACAAAAAAAAAAAAAAAAAAAAAAAAACCAAAAAAAAAAAAAAACAAAACCAAAAAAAAAACCAAAAAAACCAAAACAAAAACAAAAACAAAAACAAACCAAAAAAAACCCCTCAACAAAACTGGGGTATCTGAAAAAAAGGAAAAAAGGAAAAGTGTTCACAACAAAGCTCAAGGGTATAAGCATCTTACCTTTTACAGAAATATACATTACCCATACAGATTTCCTCAGAAGTACTTAACCTTGACTTATGCATAAATTGAACACTTCTTGGAATACAGAATATGCAACGCGTCACCACAGCCTACTCCTGCCTACTTCTAGGAGGCATTGCTATTTCATATCAAGGAAAATAGAAATGGCTGTGAGCAGTCTGTGCTGAACAGAAGAGAGAAATGAGGTTTTGCCAGGCTTATATTCCCAAGATAAAATCTGCCCCTGGTCTCTGTAATGTCTTGGGACAAAGGATGTCACCATATAAGCCACAAAATATCCTTCTGCTTATTTTATATTATTTTTTTTAATCTCCTTTTATGCCCTCTGCCTGTTAGACTAAACACTCTCACTGAATTTTCTTTATTTCTTTCACATTATTATATGTCAGTTATCTCGTCTTCCAGCTGAAGATTCTCAGTCTCCTTAACCTCTCCTGGCATCCAAATCATTCTGCAACTTTAATCATGTGTTATCTTTGTCTATATTATTTTTTTACAGTTTCATTATATTCTTTGCAATTAAATAATCTCTTCTATCCTACAAAAACTTTTTAAATACATGATTCACTAACTAGCAATAAACTAAAGGAAAGGTATTTCTTCAGAAAATGATTCCAGAATTCTTAATGGGGAGTGCAGCTTGTGGTAACATACACTGACTTGGAGGTTCAGAGATTTTTAGGTTAGCTGGGTCTGAGCAGGATATGATCTCTTCCTCCTGAGGCTTGGGCTCCCAGAAACACACCTGAGAAGAGACTGCTTTCCCAGTTCCTCTCCTGTGGGACTGCCATCATAGGCCTTGGACAGTGGAAAAGCTTCCCAAGCCTCTATCAGAAGGTACTTTCAAATCAGCTGTGCTGGTTTTGCATGGCCTGGTTTTTGGTAGCCGGGGGGCCACAGAGATGTTTTCTGTGAGAAGCTGCTGGAAGCTTTCCACCGTGTCCGGCAGAGGCAATCTCTGACGGCTCTGAAGATGGAAATGCTGCTGGCCAAAACTGGGCCAATGAGAGAGGTTGGCAATGCCTCTGTGATGACAGATTTAAGAAGAAAATCAAAACAACATGGACACAGGTGTTTTTTCTAGTCAGAGAAGAGGAGGAGGTGAGAACATGTGAGGGAAAACAACCTGGCGGCACCAAGGTCAGCGGAGAAGGAGGGGCAGGAGGTGCTCCAGGCGCCGGAGCCGAGGTGCCTCTGCAGGCCGTGGTGCAGCCCATGGTGAAGCAGCTGTGCCCCTGCAGCCCCTGGGTCCATGGGGGATGCAGAGATCCACCCACAGCCCCTGGGGATCCACGGGGGATGCAGAGATCCACCCACAGCCCCTGGGGATCCACGGGGGATGCAGAGATCCACCCGCAGCCCCTGGGGATCCACGGGGGATGCAGAGATCCACCCGCAGCCCCTGGGGATCCACGGGGGATGCAGAGATCCACCCGCAGCCCCTGGGGATCCACGGGGGATGCAGAGATCCACCCGCAGCCCGTGGAGGAGGTGCCCGTGCTGGAGCGGGTGGATGCCTGGAGGAGGCTGTGATCCAGTGGGAGACCCGGTGGAGAGAGAGGGCCCTGCTCCCAGGCTGGAGCAGCCTGGCCTTGGAGCACTGCACCCCGTGGAAGGAGAGAGCCACGGCACAGCAGTTTTGGGAGGGCTGTGTGCCCATGGGAGGGGCTCAGGCTGCAGCAGGGGCGGTGGGGCTGCTGCTCCTGAGAGTGGACCCACGCCGGGGAAGTTCACAGAGAACTGTCTCCCGTGGGAGGGACCCCACAGCCTCACAGGGCAAGACTCCTCTCCCAGAGCAGTGGAAGGAAATCTCGGTGATGAACTGACCAGACCCCCATGCCCTGTCTCCCTGAGCTATCTGTGGGAAGGAGGGAGGGCTTGGGGGAAGAAAAGGGCTTATTTTTACTTCTCATTATCCTCCTCTGATTTTGTTAGTAAAAAACTCACTTTTTACTTCTAAGTTGAGCCTGTTTTGCCCTTGAAGTGTTTCTTCCAGTCCTTATCTCAACTCATGAACCCCTTGTTAATTTCTTTTTTCTCTCCTCTGCCCAGGGTAGCAGGGCGAATGAGTGGCTGTCATGGATGCCTGGCATTTGGCCAGTGTCAAACCATGACACCACTTTTCATAAAAGGATTTACTTCTCTGGCTACACAAAGGAGTAAGGAGAAGAGCTGCAGGGTTTCCTTCATTTACTCTTAGAACAAGAACGAGAACTATTCCTGAGCTTATCAAACAAATTAATAAAATCTATGCCTTGGTTTCCCTTTTCAGATCATCCCGAGATTTATTCAGTGTGTCTGGTGGAAAACACATCCTTTGAAGTCTCCCTGGACTCAGTTTCCAATAATTGAGTATTTTCTTTCGTTTAAAGCATTTAAAAGTATTTTCCTATGCTGTTTACTATCCCTCAGCTCCTCAGCTCTTTTTCATACTTTTACATTTCTGCTTTTTCTTAGAAAAGTTGTTGACAGCAGTGTCATATCTGTTGCAAAACTTGGTGTCCCACCCATGTAGAATGTGTCACAGATGGGCCTACCTCCAGAATTCATCTTCTATTTCTACTACAAAATGAAGTGTTCAACTTCTGCTTATAACGTTAATCATAGCTGTTACCCAACCATGTAAGCTGAAATATTTATCCTGAGTTTTATAAGAAAGATGAAAAAGTGTAAAGTAGACATAAAAGCCTGGCTTCTAAAATGCTGGTTTTCTGTTGTGAGTTTCAAGCAATTTAGTCTGACTTTACTGAAAGAACATCTGTTCAAACAGAAAGAATTTTAGACATCACCTTTTGTGTGATAAAAAAGTGTAAAATCCAATAATTATTTTATAACTAGAAAAATTACTCTTTTTTCTTCTCAATATCATCTTCATAATTTACTTCAGTGTGAAAACTCCCCCTAAAGGTGTTTAGGATCTGTGTTATCTTTATTAAGGTCGTTTCATAGTTATGTCACCTCTAAGTCCTGAGCATCTATCCACATGATATACCACAGTCCCTTGTAAGAAATTCCACTCAGCCTGTCCCCTGCCTGATGCCTCTTGGCTCCTCACTTGTCTGTTTTTCTGACTTCTTTTGGAATTCCTTCAGAGGACCTGGGATGAATCCTTCAAAACCTCTTTGAGGGTGCTCTCAAGTGCATGGTGGGTTTTTTAATGTGTCCTGTGCAGGGCCAGGAGTTGGACTCAGTGATCCTTGTGGGTCCCTTACAACTCAGAATATTCATCAGTCCTATGATTCTATGAAGTGTCACACAAGACTAACCTTGGTGGAAATAGACACAATATGTTCCTATCAGAGAACATAATCTTGCCATTAAAGTGTTTAGAAGCCGTTCCTCCAGACTTAGTTTGACACTATGTCCATTCATCTGCCTCTCCTTTAGTATTCCTGTATTATAATTGCTGTAGCTAACAATGAGCAACTGGGAGACAAAACCCTTCCTCTGACATTGAAATTCTGAAGCAAGGAGACAGCAGCAGTGAGCAGTAATTGCATGCCTTCTCTCTTTTCCCTGCATTTTATTTATGTTTTTACCTTGAAGTATCTTAATTGTCCATCTGCCAATTTCACAACAGCTGACATCTTCTGCTTAAGTGAGACACACTCTTGATCTTTGCTGGGAAGAGTGGTTAGAAAGCACACCAAAAATAAAAATGATCAGAGAATTGATTGCCATGCCAGCGTATTTTTTCAGCTCTCATTTATGGCCCTTCTTGATCCAGCTTCAGTTTGGGGGAGGGAAATGGGTGTAGCGCTGCTTTAAAAGCCATAACCTTTGGAATTAAAATGAGTTCTCAGCACAAACTGAGCAATAAAAAAGCAATCATATCACCAGGCTGCTGGCCCTTATTATTTTAGCATCAGTGTGATGGGCTTTAAAAGCTTTAGACATGCTGGGAAAGTTAAATACATGTGTTCCATTTAAAACTGACCAGCATTTAAATACGCAGACACCTGCCATGACAAGCAGTCAAAGGATTGCTCTTTCATTTTATAAATGGAATAAAACTGCTCAGTAGAATGGCATGACATCTGTGTGGATATTTGTTTAGTTGCTACTGGTGTACTTAATGTGAGGGATTTAGAGTATTAGTCTCAGACAGCATTCTGCAAGCTCCACTTCCCCACAGCGACTTCTCTATTCACTGCAAGATTTAAGTAGTTGAACAAAGTGATCCTTTTGTCTAGCATAAAATAAAGAAGTGTGTAGGGGTGAGGTGGCTTGTCTTCTCATTTTTCCTTCCTGCACAAAAACTGTTAGGTTTACTCGCAGCGGGAGCCACACAATGCATGCACTCTTGAGATGCTGGCACTAAGGGTGGTGGGGGGGAAAGAAGAAGAAGGTTTTGTTCTCTAGGCAAATGGAACAAAAATTCTGTTTATCTGAGGGTTTGAACAGAAACACTTGTCTCTAATTAATTTTGGGATGGTTTAATCCTGTTTAATATTTATATTCAAGTTAATTTTGAACTGGAAATGTGCATTTTATTGAAACAAGTGAACACTTTGAAAATGCCAGAACTAAGTATTCAGATTTTTGAGATATTTCCTTTCTTGAATTTACACACAATCACAATATCCTCCCTGCCCTGTCCCCCAGGGTTTGAATTTCAGCATATTTTCAGCTTTCCCAAGTGTGCCTAGGGATGAAGAGATGTTGAACTTATTGCATGCTGAAAGTGTTTTGCTCATAGCTAGTTTTTTCCCCACGATGGAATGGAAACACAAACAGAATAATATAGATGACTGCCAGTTGCAAGAATTGTTACAGAAATCATTTTCTGTCCTTTTCCATGTGTTGTTTTTTTCCCTGTCCATTCTTTCTCCTTCACTAATGCAAAACAATCACTGTGCATAGTTTTTAGGACTGGTATTTGTTTTTTGTGCAACATTCCTCATTTCAATATCTTGATGTCAGCTCTTCTTTCCCACTCCTCTTTATTTAGTTATTTATGCCGAAGATGGAAAACTATAACTGAAGGAATAGAGTACTTACACTAGAGGATTGAGATCTGCTTTTAATTATACCACATGAATAATTTGTCAGTGTCTCATTTCTGACCCTCTGTAAAAGACATTGCCTTTATTGTTTTTTAAAGTAATAAAATCATTAAAGCCAATTTGGGTGATCTTTTTCCCCACTGCTTTTCTTCCTCTTTCACTTTGATAAAAAAATCACCTGTAAAAACACCAGATTGCTGCTACAATCTGAAAGTGAAAAAACCCAGTCTTCTTTGTGTTGTGGGTTACTGGAAAGGTAATTTAAAGAAGCACAAACCACAGAGAGTTAACCAATCCTATGTCTTTAAACACACTTTTGTATCCTTGGAGTATTGTATAGTAGAAATGTAAAGTGATTGTGCTTGATTTTTATGCTTCTAGACAATATTTTTCATGTCATAAAAGAAAAACTGTGCTTCTTTACACTCCATAGATCCTTTCTAGGAGTGTAGCTCCCTGCATTGACTTTTATCTCTTAGAAAGGGATATGTAGAATTTATATTAAAAATAAATTCCAGAACTGTCTGACAAAGACAAAGAATCAAAATCGTGAGAAAGATTAAAGGAAAAAAAATCTCTATTATGTACATACTTGTCCATTAGTTCAGTACCTGATCATCCCTCAAGATTAATGTTTTAATGCTACTTCAATATTTAAGAGATGGGGAATTAAGAACACAAAGGCTTGATTTCATCACAGAGCTAGTTAAGGAGAGCTGTATCTGTGCTGGAATACCTGGCACCACGCTGTCCCGATAAACTCTGTTAGGACTTTATGACACCTTTGCACTCTTCCCTGAGTCACCTGGGAGTCCACCACAGAAATGTGAGATGAGATGAGATGACATCAGAGCTTCTGAGTTGCTGGTGCTGCCTTGGAGGCCTTGTGAACATTTTAACCTGTTTCCTCAGTATGAAAAATTGAATGGAAGCAAAAATCATTCTCTAGCTCATAACTACAAGTGAATCCAAGTTACAAGAATCACTGGATCCTTGGAAGCTACAGAAGAGTTAAGAGCATCCAGCAAGAGTGCAGGTAAGCCCTAAAGTTAGGTAGTGCCAGGTGACCTTCTGAGGGCAAAAAAAGTCAATGTAAGAGCAAAAGTTTCAACAGGGTAGAGCAGAAAATTGCCTTACTCTGTATCTTCCTTTCCTATATTCTCCCCAGCCACTCTCACTTCTGATCCATGATTGGGGTTTTTTTTCAAGTTTCATCCTTGTTTTGATAACACACAAATCATGAAAAAATATAGCAGGGCTCTGGGTTTTATCTGTCAATTTGACTTTACTGACCACACAGCAAGTGCTTTTGACAATTATTTTTTGTCTCATCTGGAACTAAGATATCCTAGGGATACAGTAAAACAAAGTTTTTCTTCTTAAGTTTTCTGGCTAGGATCTAGTGATGACAGAAATCTAAACGAAAGCTTCAAAGTCCTTTACAGGGCTTCTTTAGGAGTGAACCTGCAAATAGTGTGAAAGTAATTTTTTCCATTCTCAGGAAGTAGGGGAAAGTTATATTGATATGAGTTATTTGAACACACATCTAACATTTTCTGGGACATGCTTATGTGTAAACAAGTGCATTAATTCTGGCTTGAAGGATACATCCATTCATATTGTAGTTAAAAAAATGCAGTAATAATTAGTTACTGGTCAGTTCCTGTATTGGCTCTGATTGGGATGGAGCTAACTTTCCCCATGGCAGCCCTCACAGAGCTGTGCTGGGTGTTGGTGGCTGCAGAGGTGTTGGTGACACTGCAGTGTCTTGGCTCCTGCTGAGCAGAGCTGGTGTAACACCAGCTCTGTCTCTCCAACCCCAGTCTCCAGCTAAAAACCTACAGGCTGAGGGTGAGCAATGTGCCAGGAGGGGGCAGAACCAGAACAGCTGACCCAAACTGACAGAAGGGATATCCCATCCCAAGTGTTGTGCTCAGTAGGAAAAGCCAAGAGAAAGGAGGAGAAGGGCGTCATCCATTACTAAGCTGTTTGTATTCTAAAGTTACCCGTGTGTGTACTAAGGCCCTGCTTCCCAGGAGGCAGCTGGACATTGCCTACTGAGGGGAAGTAGAGATAATTCTTTTTGTTTTCCCTTGTTTTCATGCATGACCTTTACTTTTCTTTATTAAATGCACAAGTTTTTAATCCTATTTATTCCCTGTCCCACTGAGGAGAGGGAGTGAGAGGGTGCCTTGGCAGACACCTGACAGCCAGCCATGGTCACATAAATATAACAGGATAAAACAGGAACATTAAATTATCATTCTATATCAGCCTTGTTTTAGCCACTTAAGATGCTGAAATGAGACAAGTGTAAAGAAAATCTTAATGTGCTAATATTTCACCTACAAGAACCTTTTGAATTCTAGACATCCAGCAGACAATTCCATGTACAGCCTTGTCAGTTCATGATATCCCATGACAAGCTATCATTAGGTGTTCAGGCAGCCTGTAATGGGTGTCATTTACACTTCTGTAACACCAGCCAAACCTTTATGTAGTCTCTTGTAATCTTATATGTTATGTACTGCAAAATGATAAACCAGATTATGACCCACAATTAAATGTCTCCTGCATGATCCCACAGCTTACAAGAGCTGGTGAATAAACTAGGATGTTTAACAATTTGGCTCTTATAAATCCATGCTTACATAGTGTCAGTTCTACATCTAGGACCTGTTAAAGAGCCTCTTCAGTCTAGAACACCATGCAAAAGGGTGTCACCCTCTATATTTATGCCAGTAAAAGCCATGGCAAAGCCTGAACACAGACCATAATTGTCTATATCATTAAGTATCCAGGTGTATGTATACAAGTGTGGTGAAAAACACACTCAGGAGGAGAGGTTGTTCTGTATTAACAAAAAAGGTAAACCCCAGGGTTCAAAAGCTTCTGGGTCAAATTTTCACTTAAAATATTTCCTCTGAATTTACTCCTGAATATCTTTATGCCAGTTTCAGCTTTGTTTTTTAAACTTTTTTGTTCCTGATCAGCCATCAGTGAAAACTTTTTTTAATTCTCCTGTTATTTTTCTCTTCTACCTGTCTCTAGAAAATTTATTTGAATAAGACCTTACATCCTTTGGCTCTGCCTTCTCTGATTGTGTTAAGAGTACATTGGCTTCCCCTCTTACCTCCATCCCATATCTTTGTTTATAAACTAAAGATAAGATTTTTCTCAGCATCTTTCCAGTGCAATTTTTTTTCTTATAGTTTATTTGTTTATGCAGTGTACACTGTAGTCATAGAGAGACAGACTGAACTGTAATGTAATGCAGTGAGCACTTGGCAATTGCTTCCTTGTGGAGGGCTCAGGGATTTTTCAACATGATAACCCAGAACAGTACAAGGTAAAGGTGATCTTGTACTTCTGTGTGAATGTATACCCTATGCTTACACTTCATAAAATGAGTACAAAGCTGGTATCTGAGAACAGAAAGCATAACACTGAAAAAAAAGGCAGAGGCAGAGTCTCCAGGACTGATCCAAAGCCACAGAGGTTAATGAAAAGACTTCTGTGTGCATTGGATCAGGCTGTAACCTCATGTATCGCTGTGAGGTATATTTAATACTGCCAGCACAGCTGCAAGATCACTCACAAAAAGTAAATGATGAAGGGAGACTATTTTAACCGTGGCATCTGGGTCTTTTGACTGCCATTTGGAACAGGAGGTGGGAGTAGCCTTGCAAAATGAGATGACTGGATTCTTCGTGCACCATCGAAGGCCATCTCAAGGCTTTAAAAGTAAAATTTGGCACCTTTAATTTTTTTACTTTCATTATTTTCCTTTCCAGCCAAATGAATGCAAATCCATAGTAGAACTCGGGACCTCTGGCTCTAGAAAAAGAGGTTGTCTGCTGAAGAGCAAAGCAGCATCCCTTAGTTTAGCAAAATAGCAAAGTGATGCACTAATGAACACTGCTTTCATATTCCATCTTGAAGAAGATGTCAAATTAGTAAAGATCGGTATCAAGTTGAATCCAACTCACCTGTAGATCCAAATTTTTCAGCTCAGATTCTCTTATACTTTACAGAAAATAAACTCAAATATATTTAGTCTGTAGCAAAATTGTAGCAGGAACTCAGCCAAAAAGGCGCAATGTGAGTGTCTGTCCATCAGTTGGCAGCCTCTTCCAAGAGCCATCATTTAAAACAATATAAAATAGTTAGGCATAAAAATCTTACAATACATTCCATGCTTACATACCTCTTTTCCAGTTACACACATCACAAAAAGTAACAAAATAATTTAAGTAGCTTTCAAAAGTCTAAAATTTGATTCAAGTTTTAAATTTAGATGGATTTGGACAATTTACTAATTGCTTTTCAAAATGTTATAAAGAATTAACTTTCTGAGACACTATAGCCAAGGACTTCTCTAATGCATATATATATGTATCTTAACTGGGTTACTGCTGGTTTAACTTAATGCATTTTTCTAAGTGAAGGTGTGCTTTGGAATCTAATTTAGATGCAGGTTTTTCTTTCAATTCAATTTCAAGTGAATTTATAAAGGGTAGGTACCAGCATTACTATAATCATATTTTTACTTGATAGTTTCTTTAAAAGTTTGGTGAAAATCTAAGTACTTCAAGGAGGGAATTAACCCACGTTTCACATTTGTATTTTATCTCTATGAAAGCCCCTTGGTGCTACAGTGATTAAGCATGAAGACGAAAGGTTTGGAATGTCACTGAAGTAGCATCCCAGCATCCTTGTCATCACCTTGCCATGGACAAGGTGTATCAAAACCAAAGATTCATTGTACAGGGCTAAAAGTTATCTCCACTCTTTAAAAAAAAAAACTCTAGAGGTTTTCTCCATGGATTAAAAATCACACTGCTGACTGGGTTGCTAGAAACATATGAAAACTAACATAAAATTTGAGCTATTTTAAAAAAATTACTTAATATAAAATTTAGTATTAATTAAGAAGGGGAGATCAGAGGCTTGTCCTTTCAAATGAACTCCATCAATAATGCACTTTAGCACATATTTTGTAGCAAAAGCAACACCCACCAAGCTGTTGTCTTTCATCTGCTGGATGGAATTAAGATGGGACTTCATTGTTTCTAGATATTATTATTAATTCTGTAGTTTTTATTTTTTTTTAAGACTGTACTAATTCATTAAATACACACATAAAGCATCAGCAAATAGTGGATATAGGCAAACAGGGGCTGTTTTCTGTTTTTTTCTGCTTCATTATATAAACAACAGTTGAATAACTTAAATCAAACCATTTGCTATATGACTCCATTCTTGCTTCTATTCTGTTATCATAAAATTATAGAATGTCTTGTGTTGGAAGGGACCTTCAAGATGACCTAGTTCAGCCCCCCTGCTGTTTATGGGGACATCTTTCTATAGGCCAAACTGCTCAGAGCTCCATCCAACCTGGCCTTGAACACTTCCTGGGATGAGGCATCCTAGACTTCTCTGGGCAACCTGTTCCAGCACCTCATCACCCTCAAAGGAAGTAATTTCTTCCTAATATCCAATCTAAACCTCCTCTCTGTCAGTTTGAAGCACCTTGCACTTGATCTTGTTAAACCTCATGAGATTCACATGGGCCACTTCTTGAGCTTGTCCAGGTCCCTCTGGATGGCATCCAGTCCTTCAGCTGTGACTACCTCATCACTCAGCTTGCTGTTACCTGAAAACTTTCTGAGGGTACGTGCACTCAATCACTTCTTCTACATCATTAATGAAGATTCTAAATAACATTGGTCTCAACTGCACCCCTGAGGGACAGCACTCCTCACTGATTTGCATTGGGACTCTGAGCCGTTGACCACCAGCCTCCAGATGCGACCATCCAGCTACTTTCTTATCCACCTAACAGGCTACTTATCAAACCCATCTCTCTCCAATTTAGAGAGAAGGATATTGTGGAGGACCATGTCAAAAGTCCAGATAAATGACATCTGTAGCTCTTCCCTTGTCCACCGATGTGGTCACTCCATCATAGAAGGCCACTGAGTTGGTCAGGCAGGACTTTCCCTTGATGAAGCCATGCTGGCTATCCCAAATCACCTCCCTGTTCTCCACATACCTTAGCACAGCTTCTAGGAGGATATGTTTCCTGATCTTCCCAGGCACAGAGGGGAGTCTGACAGGGTGGTAGTTCCCAGGTTCCTCCTTTCTATGATTTTCAAAAATGGGTACAATATTTCCCCTTTTCCATTCACCTGGGACTTCACCTGACTGCCATGACTTTTCGAATATCATGGAGAGTGGCTTGGAAACTGCCTCAAACAATTCCCTGAGGACTCTGGATACATCTCATTGAGTCCCATAAACTTATCTAAGTTCAGGTTCTTTAAGTTGTCATGAACCTGGACTTTATATAAAGGTGTTCAAAGTGTTTTTGGTGCAATGTATGAAAATGCAGTATGTTGCTGGAGAAGGGTGACACACTGACTGAATGTAGCAACCTGCATTGTTTGAACAGCTAATTCTTAGATCTCTTCAAAGCATTATTCAAAGAAGCCAACATATAGACAACAACAACAACAACAACAACAACAAACAAACCAAAAAACCCCCCAACCCTCTGTTTTCCTGCCCTGTATCTCTGCAAGTCACAGTGTAGAGCTCTCTCCCCAGGATAGTCTGCCACATGAGCAAGAACTTGTCAGGGCTGCTACCTGCCTAGAGAAAAGTATTCCAAACCTTATAATACTTACACAGTGCTAATGGCTTTTGTGGTCCATCTGAGGGCATTTAGTTGAGCTTGAATAGATATGTCTCTGCCAGGGAGCGCCAACCCAGTCATTTGGGTTTGGGAGATTGTGCTGAAAATGACTGTTCAGTAATGTGTTCCTTTGCATTGTTTTCAGACAAAATAAAGATTAAACCTGAACATTTTGAGATACCTATGGAACAAAATCAGTCATTTAATTTAAAGAATGTGGAAGAGCTCAGGCAGGGGCTCTGGGCAACTTCTTCTCCATAGGGTCTTCCTCGTGTCTTGCTTCATATTTTCAATTAGGCCCTAATTCCCAAGCCCTGATTCATAGGGGCAGTCTCATTACAAGAAGAGACTGGAAGAGCAGAGGTTGTTTAGTCTTGCCAAACAAAGGCTGAGAACAGACATGATTGCTGTCTATAAATATATCATAGGGGTAAACACGGGAGAAAAAGAAGCACTATTTAAGCTAAAGGACAATGTTGTCATAAGAACAAATGGGAATTAACTGTCTATGAATAAATTTAGGCTGGAAATTAGAAGAAGGTTTCTAGTCATAGGATCAGTGAAGTTTTGGAACAAAATGGGTAAGAAGAGAGTGAGGGAAGAGGGAAATAACCTATTTTAAAGACAATACCATTTCAGGTTATGGAGAAAATTGGCATGGCAGTGATGTGATAGCACACTCCTCATTGACTAGACTCTTTCCAATCTTATACTCTTCGACTTATTAATATTTTTTAAAGTATTTTAAATTTTATTGGTTAACAATAATCTAATGTTTAAAGTGTATTAGAAAACTCTGCCTGACTGCAGTATTAGAAAACTCTGCACATATATAAGTGGAAGTTGTTCTAATACATTCAGTGATATCTTCTGTAAAACAGGCCTTGTAAAGAATCCAGGAACACAATATTAATCTGGATTATCTAGAGTGCAAGAAAGACTATATCTCACAAGTGTTCAGAACAGCATTCACCTCGTATCAGTACATTTTTTTGCAAACTTCAGTGCAAAATAACCATATGTGTTAAGAGGCAAAAGGGATTTAACTTGCAAGAGCAGAAGAAAATGGAGGCAAAAATAAAAAACAAGAAATGGAAAATTGCAGAGGGACAGGCATTCACATTCACATATTCTATGGGCAAAGCAATTCACTCTGATGAATTACACTGCACAAACCACACAGCTGCAGCCATCTCAGTGTTGCAACTAAGCTGACATGATTTATCTTCTTCTTTTTTTTTCTTTTTTTAATTTTGAAGGAATTTTGAATGTATGCTGCCTCAGACACCTTTATGTCCAAACAGACAGTTTGCAAGTCAAAAAGAAGCACCCTTGTCTGCATCTGCATCCAAGTTTGTGTACCTACTTCAAAAGTAAGTGGCAGAGTCTGGAGTTAGAAAAGTGCAGTGTTGGCTGTCTAAGGGTTCCTCTTGGTTTATCTGGAGGTCTGGTAGGCAGTCATAGGTAACAACACTGCATCACCCTGTTGAAAACACTTATTAAACATCTGCCACATCAAAGGGAAAGGTTTCCAAGTACCACAGAGCTAGTGAAGCTAAATGTTTAATTCACTGTTTTTTTGTGCCATTACTGATTGATAAAGGATAGATGTGGTTAACATGGTCACCCTCACATCCTCAGTGGCTGCCCTGTTTGTAGTTCTGTGATGGGCTGTGGTTACTAAACATTCCAGGATGAGGCTCCTGTTCCTATTCTACTCTTCCACAGTGTCCTGCAGTTTGAGGTCCTGGTAGAAGTTAGGATCTCCTGGGCAACAGCAAAACAAAAAAATTAGTTACTAAGTCGGGGAGAATAAGACCCCAGAGAATGGAAAGGAAGGACCAGCTTTTTTCCAGGTTCATCTCTTCACTGCATGTGAGGAGTAACTCAGTGTGAGTATAGGTGTGGTGTTTGGGAGAAGATGGTGCATTAATACAGATCAAAAATCTCTCCTCACTTAAAAAAAAATGGATATACTCTCATGAAGGTCTGTTTGCCCAAAAAAACCCAACAAAACCATAAATTGAACTTTGTTTATATGTGATTGGAGATGTTAGGCAAAATACTTAAATCTTAAACCAAATCTTCTTTATAATCAGACTGTAGGAAGATTACTTTAGCAAAGTATTTGAGCTATTTAGGAAAGGAGTAAAAATATATACTTTATCTCAGTGCAAATTATTTATTCAAGGCAGCATATGAAGATGATCTGAAATCTGACATCACTTACGTAACTGGCACATGTAAGGATAATATTTCTGTTTTAATTTAAAAATTGTACTGTATAAATGCATTCATAAAAACACTACTCTTCAAAAGACAAATAGTGTGACTGATGTCAACATTGAAAGTAACACTGTAAGCAAAAGCAACTCTTCTTAATATGTTCTGTCCATTTTAGAAAAAAAATAAATAAAGTCTATATTGGTGCTCATGGTAACACACAAAGAGAAAGTAAAAAAAAACTTGTAAAAAGAACACAGATTAAGGCTACGACAAGAATTCAAAATTACTAACTGTGGAACCTGCTTGCATATATAAGGAAGGTTCAGGGGTTCAAACTCTAAAAACTCCTCACTGGAATTCCTTTTGGGTTTGTCAGCTCTCAGTCTTACACACTCCCTTGATGCATACCTTGTACAGTGGGGGAGATTAACTATTGGATAAACTACAAAGGGAAATGGTAGATGCCCCTGCAGTAAGAATCAAGATTGAATGTTTTTCTGGAATGTATCACATGACTTTTGGGTTGAATATGATATAAATAAATGAAATTTAATTGCCCAGCATAAACATGAGATCATATTATAAGATATATAGCTCTAAAAAATAGCATAGCTTTAAAAATCTGCCAATTTCCAGTGAAAAATAGTTATGTAAGAGAGGGAAAAGAGATAAGAGCAAAATAAATTATTCACTACTTTATATGCAGCTGCAGTCTCAAATTTACATTTCTATAGCTGGTGTAGTAGATATAGTTTTTAAAAAGGGGGTTTATTGGTCTAAGTAATTTCTTAAAGGAACAAAGATTTTAGCTAGTAATTTATCTATTAAAACTAAGTGTTGCTAATTGTACAGATAAGCACGTGCAACTGTTTATCCTCTTTCTTCTGGGCATCTTCCAGACATTTATCCATCTGCAGGTGAATGAGTTGTACAGTAAATATATCTTGTGGTGCAATTGTACTAAAGAATGCTTCCAAAAGTGACTGTTACTTGCAAATAAAAGGGGAAATGTTGGGGTTCCTCTCCCCCTGCCATGAGGTCCTGGGAGAGGGGCCCTGGGGGGGAGACACGGGATTTCCCTGCCCCTGGTCAGCCTCATTCCCCATTGGTTGTTTTGTGTTCCCCTGCACGGGTAAGGACGCTCGCGTCCTATGATTGCCGCAGTTTCCTTGGCATCCTCAGCCATATGGCTGGGAAAATAAACATCTTTGAAAATATCTACCAAGAATCGGTCCATATATTCTTTTTCACAGGCCTTGTTGTCTGATACACGTTGCAACAATCCCCATTGCAACATTTGGTTGGAGAACGCAAGAAGAACAATTCCCTTGGAGGACAGCGACTGTGATTTGTGAGTAAACTCTGGATTTCTCTTCTTGTTTTTGTTTTGCTGTTCCACCTCTAAACTATGGAGGAACTGTGGAAAAAAGCGTGGCTCTCTGAGCCGCATATGGACATTTATCTTAAACTTGAAAAGATTCTTGAACAACGATTTGTAAATTTTAGTGTAATTCAAGCTCAAAAGGAACTGAAACACTTCCTGGCATGGTTGTTTAAAAACTTCTATGTTTCTTGGGACTTGATTCTTACCAAAGACTTTTGGAAGATTGTTTGGACACAGTTAATATTGGCGTCAAAATATATGCCGATGGAAGAATATTTTCGTGAATATTATTTAATTACCGAAACTGTTGAGCAATGTCAGCTGTGTCCTTGCAAAGGGAATCCTGCCTCAGGGACCATACGACCCAGGCCACGTGATCTGAGCGCTCTGCGAGCAGCAGCGAGGCAGTTCCTGTGCGCGGGCAGAGCGGCACGGGCAGCAGTGTTGGCAGCAGAGCGAGGCGCTCCCGTGGTGCCCGCCTGGCGCTGCACAGCACGTGGTGAAGTGAGCCCTGTGAACGCCCAACCGAGAGGGGCGGCGTGTGGGAGGCGGCCGGCAGCAATGGTGGTGGAGCGGAGCTGCACCTAGCCGAAAAGTGCGCTGGAGCAGGGCGCGGGGAGCCGCCGCTTCGAAGCCCAGCCGAGACGTGGGTGCAGCGCCAGGCAGTGGCAGCGCAGCTGCAACCAGAGGTGGCAGCAGCTGCGGCACACAGGGAGCTGAGTGGCGTGGCCTGGCTTGGCCCACACGGCCTCGAATTCGACCCCAGGAGGAGCGCACAGGCACAAGCATTTACAGACTCAGGAGGGTGGCTTGTTTTGTTTTGAAACTGTTTTCGTTATGTTTATCCAGTTGTTTTCAATGTTAAGTTTTAAATCTCTTTTGTTAAAAATAAACAGGTGAAATGTTGGGGTGTCCCCCCTGCCATGTGGTCCTGGGAGAGGGGCCCTGGGGGGGAGACACGGGGTTTCCCTGCCCCTGGTCAGCCTCATACCCCATTGGTTGTTTTGTGTTCCCCCGCGTGGGCAAGGACGCTCGCGTCCCGTGATTGCCGCGGTTTCCTCGGCATCCTCAGCCATGTGGCTGGAGAAATAAACATCTCTCTGAAAATATCTACCAAGAATTGGTCCATATATTATTTTCCATGGGCCTCGTTGTCTGATACACATTGCAACAATCCCCATTGCAACAGGGAAATGAATCCTAAATTGTGTCGCTGATTTGTAACCGCTTCCAAAATTCAAAATGACAGCGGTTTAATATCAGATAAAAATAATGCAATAAGAGATTCATAAAAAATGAAGGAAAAAATCCGTTCTTTAGTAGAAACTAGCAGACAAATACATATAAAGCAGAAGCTAAAACTTTTATTCACAGTCTCTGATCCAAAACTGGTCTGTGAGGTGAGACCCACAACACTAATGTGGGTTTTTCCTCCTGGCACTTGATCTGACATCTCTCTCATTGGATAAACTATTTTTACTGTGTGAAAAAGTAAACCAAGAGTCACAGATAAATGCACCGAGAACCGTAAGTTACCGTTTCTACTTCCAAAAAACTATTCAATCTTGTCATGCTCTTCAGCAAACAGCATTTCTCATCTTATCAAAGAGATAGTGCAAGAGCTGGCTGAAAAACAACACTTCTGCCTCATGAAAGTGACAGTTGTTTTCAGCTTCAAATCAGGAGAATAGAAGGTTTGAACATGGGTCACCGATCACCTAGGAAATTGCTTGTAACATCAGAGTATTTAGAAAATAGCTTTACTTCCAGGTTTCTTCCAGACCATTGGCATGGTCTTCAGAAATGCTTGTAAGAATACTTGGCTAAATTTCTGTGATTTTTTGTTTGTTTGTTTATTTGTTTCTATAAGAGTTTATTTTACAGTGATTTTTTTTTTTTCTGGAAGATTTCTGACTGGCTTTAATCCTAATTTCCAGAAGTAAGAGTCTTCCTGGGCTTCTGTCTCAGATGAATTCATGGTGTCTGCTGAACCACCATCTCTGAAGGGTAGTGCTCCAGGGAGTTTGGGCTCCTTTTTCATTCAAAATGAAAAGTGGGCAAACAAAGCGGGTGATCTTTCAAGATCTGCTATATCTTCTTGGAGAATGTGGTTTAGTGGTGTGCATGGTGGTGGTTCTGGGTTGATGTTTGATCTTTGTGATCTTAGAGGTCTTTTCCAGCCTTAATGATTCTATTATTCTACAAATCCTACAGATAAAGTTCTATCTTGCCTGAACCACATTTTATCTACACCTGTTAACATTGCTACAGATTTTTCAAACTGAAGACTGTGAGTTAATATTGTCTCAGATTACAAATAACAATAATGAACACAGTTCCACTCTAGAAAAACCCTTCTAATGGTGATCTGGTGTTTGGACTGAAACTCCATGAAGTGTAGGTAATGTTTGGTCTCCAAATAATTTATTTATTTTTTAAAGAATATACATTTGGGTTTTATTGTATATTTTTCAGGATATTGTTTCAAACTTAATACAGGGTTCTATGGACTGTATGTTTGGTAAACCAAGCAAAAATGAACACATCTATTTGAACTCAGCCTAACCTTTCACCTCCCATGACTGTGGTGTCCTCATTCATACTCCTTGTAAAATGGCTCAAAAAAAAATAGAAATGACATATCTGGCAGTTTGAGGATGTAGAGTCGATAATAAAAGTCAAAAGATCACATTCAAGGGCAGTAGCTGAGCTTTCTCATGAAACCTGTGTAATGCCTATTTACTCTGTTGCTTCTGTCAAAGGCATTAATCTCACATTTCCTGAGTGCTACATTTGATCAAAAGCCATTTCATTTTAAAAGTTAAGGAGTCTGAAATCACATGGTTGTAAAGAACTGTGCTGAATAGGGCAATAAATTCTCTATTTCCCCTTTTCTCCCCCTTAGACCTGAGGGTTTTTTATTAAATCTTACCCCCAAGATGTATAGCTTATTCACTTATTTTCCTCTTACATATATATTTAATCTACTCAAAATATTTATATTACAATGCAGGATGATATTTGAAACTTTGCTGTAAGGTTTTACTCTCTATCTCCCAGGGGGTTTCATAAAGATTTTGCTCCTAAACCAAATATACAGGCAAAACCCAAAAGAAAACAAAGTCTTTGTTGCAGGTTTTCAGAGGACAAAAATATCCTAATTTGGTTCAGTCAGAGGCTTTAGACAGAATTACAAGCTATGACAAGCTTTTACAGCATTTGGCACATTATAATAATCTTGAACATAAATGTTTTAAAAAGCCAGACTGAACAGGGAAACTGTAGTTTTTTTGGAAAAAAACCCCACAGTAACATTTTAAGGCTATATAAAAACTCACCAGTTGAGCCAGGACTAATAAATGGGCATGTCTTCCACTTCAAAATCGTAGTGTTTTGGGTTGGAAGGGACCACAAAGATCACCCAGTTCTGACCCCCTCCATGGGTAGGGACAGCTTCCTAGAAAGCCACTGAATGTACCAGTAGGTAGCAATGCCATTGTCATAGCTTATTGTTAGAGTTTGGATAATATTCTTTACAGTTAAGCCCAGACCAGTAACTTAAACCTCAGATTTATAGAGCATCAGCTTTCAAGACCACCCTTAAATAAGACTGTGCAAACTGACTGAAATTTAGTTTATCTGGAGGTTTGGTATTATTTGCAGTTCTTCACTGATGGCAATTCAATACAGTATTACAGATTTACCAGTCTGCTTGTATCTGCATCTGTTTTCCCTTTTCACTTCTGTGTCTCAGTACAACTTATTTTTTGATCCTCAATATTTCTGAATAATAATAAAAATGTGGTCTTAATAGGAATAATGTGTTTTATCTTCAGAACTAAAATATCAAAACTATGTTAATACTTTATTAAAAGACTGAAATTGGTGAATATTATATTTCCCCTGCTAAACTGGCTACTGTTGTGAATAAGTACTTTGCCACACCAACTTTCCATCACTGTCTTGTTACACAGTATTACATTACAGAAAGCTCAACACTGCCTTTAATGTCCTGATTTGTAAATGTTTCCCCAGCTTAACATGGCAATGTCTCATTGAAATGGATAGTTTCATTAAGTTCTTTAAATTATTGGTGTTTATCATTCCTACAAATGCATCCCTAGAAATCTCTTTCCACTAGAAAGCCCATTACAGTCGGATTAGTGCAAATAAAGAATCTAAGACAGTCTCTGTCCTCCAGGTTCTCATTCAGACATTCACAGCTAGAAAAATTATGGTAAAACTTACTTCAAATTAAATTAAATTATGCAGAAAACCTGAAGTTTATATGACTGCAACTGGTGGATAGAGGAAACAAGTGACTTTGTGCAGTTTATGCAACCATCCTTTGCCAGAACTAGGAAAGAATATTATATATTCCAAGCTTTAATATCATACGTTTACCCCAGCATTATCCTATCTTTCAAATATTTCACATGAAAAAAAAAATAATAGTGCTAGAAGAAATAGTAGAAACCAATTTACAAATGTCTTAATCTGGGAAAGAATTGTTAATGACAGTATAAAGCCAGGAATTCACAGGTTTTTTATGAATAATTTCTGGGTTTTGATGGGTTTTTTAAATTTTGTTTTGTTTTGTTTTTAATTTTAGTAAATGAAGGCAGGATTAATTGATAGTCCATTTTAGAAATTACACTGATGGATATGTAACACAGAGATTCTTATTTTTCCTGCACAGGGTAATCTTTGCAGCAGGTTTAATTTGGAAAGAAATTTTTTTTTGCAATACAGGGTAAATATTGAATTTACAGCACATAATCCAGATGAATGTTACATGAGTGCATCTGTGGCAAAGTGGATTTACGTAAGGTGGAGAAGAAAAAAAAGAAACACAAATTTAGGGGATATAACATCACAAATTATACTTCAAATTATTAATAGTCCCTCATACCCCTCCACAGCATGTTAAAGTGTGATGCAGACAGAGATTAAACCTTGTATTTTCCTCAAGAATCTAAAATAATTTTTTCTTTTTTTGAAAATAATGCCTAGAAATGGATGCTATAGAGAGGTATTTTCTTCCAGAGAGAGAAGAATTTGCAATGCTGAATCCAAATGGAAATTCTGAGCCCTTTACAATCCACAGGGCTCCTTCCAGATGTTGGAAGAGTGGAGTAAAGTTGCTGTAGTGGTGTTTGGCCTTATACAGTGATTGTTTCTTGGTGAACACAGTCCAGTTACAGGTACATGCCTAATCTTGATGACTGAATAATTGATAATGTGAACTTTTATATTTTCTAAAAGCCATAAATAATTTCACAAGGTTGTTACCACTGCTGCACTCAGTAAACCAGAACTAAAAAAAAGCTTTTCACAATTGCTGAAAGATTCTTTCATGTTCTTAATTTTCCTGTCCTTAATTTTCCTGTCATTTTGATTCAATTCATGTGCTTGGTGGGGGCAGAATATACTTTATTTTTATCTGAAATATATTCCTGCAGTCACTTCATGGGTTTCCTTCTATTGTTTTATGGGCATCAGTCATTCGCATATCACTGTTTGAAATAAAGTGCAGGAGAAAATCAATATGATTAACACAGCAGTTAGGTTGACTGTTCCAACTCTGAAAGTGTCATTCCAAGGTGAAACTGGAATCCTATTGGCATTTTGTGTGAACTTTATGTAAAGCCCACAGTTTGTTTCAAATTAATGTTGTCCATATGTCTGATAATTCATTTGCCTATGAATTTCTTCTCCTGTAATGTTCTTAACTCCGAAATAGCAATAACAGCAATGTTCCCAAGTCTACCAAAATAGTTAGGAATTTTGCCAACCTTTCAGTACAGAGTACTGAGAATTTCAATGCATTTAAATTTCAAACTCTTCAGGTTCATCATGTAATATTGTCTTATATATAAAATAATGCAACACTTTCTGGAAAAGATCAGGGTGTTATACACCACAAAGACTGGAGCTACAGCCACCCTGGACACCAGGTGTGAGGTCAGTTTTCTAAATACATTAAAAGTTCTGTGAGGCAATCTTGTTATTGGTGATCCTTTACACAACCATGAGTGCTACAAATCATCCTGTGTTCACAACAGCCTTTTGTCCAGTTTTGTTTTCACAGACTATTGTGTGTGGCTGCAACAGTGCAGATCAGCCCTGCTACATTTTAATTTACATGTCATCCCAGAGCTTCCCCTCGCTTTTCTCTTCTAGTTTGCTTTGAGAGAACTTCAGCTCAGGTTTTCAAAAGATTAATAAATAAGCATTTGATTATGTTGAGATGTGGTACAATTTGTCTTTGTTGATATTCTTTGTGGCATACTTAAATATTATTTAGATGAAGACACTTTCCAAGGAAATTACTCTCTGCAGGAGCCTGAAAGTGGCAAATTTATTTAAAAAAAATAAATTGGAAGCTGTGCAGTGTTTCACACGTGAATAGCTTGAAGCAGTTGGTTAGAGAATTTTAATGGCTAGATTATAACCTCTATTTCTATCAACAGGCACAGATATTGCAGTTTGAAGTATGTTGTAATTTTAAAAAAGTAACTGTACATGGATTCTCCTAAGCCAATAATACATCTCAGACTGATTTTGTGCATTTAGTATATACTATGACACAAAAAGTGGTAATGTGAGTCTTCAGCATGAACCATAGGAGCTTAGGAAACAAACTGCAGTTAAATTATGTTTATTCAGAAGACCTTTTTTCCTTTTGTAAATCTGAAATGTAGATTCAATTGGGTTTTTTTTGTTTTTTTTTTTTTTTTGCTCTGGTTAGGAGTCTAAAAAAAAAAGGGAAAAATATAAAAGAAAGGAGGAGGACCAGCTACCCAGAATGAAAATAGGAATTTTAGAAATAGAGGTGTTATTCTCAGTCACCTCCTCATTAGGTCTGGAACCTGGATAAATTACTTTTCATTGTGGTTTTTTATTTTTTATAGCATAACCACACCACTCTAAGGTCATCCTTTTGCCTGTCAGGTCTCATCATGATGGGACTCTGAAACTTCCAACTTTAGTGTGATATATCATCTATGCCAAAATACTGATATACCAATATACGTTTATATCGATATACCTACATCTAGAAATGTATCTATAACTGTCTATATCTATCTATTCATTTCAGTCCTCATGCTATTTTTAGTCAACATCACGGAAATACCTGTGATTTTTTTAACAGCTGAGACACAGAATTAAGAAGCTTGAAATGGACAGTAAATGGTTGCAGGTGACCTCTGTCCTGGGCAGTCTCAATGAGAAAAAGTCATGTATTCTGAATACTTGGCTGGGACCAGCCTGAACAGACTCTCTTGCTCTCAGAAAAGGGACTGATCAATACTGTCAGGTAAAGAGCCAAAGGGCAATTGGGATAGAACTCCCCTCCCCAGAAACTCAAAATTCTACCTTGTCTTAGCAACCATCCAGAAAAAAAGCATAGACATACCATAGCACTACAAAAGTAGCTCATCTGACTGATTATCTTCTCATTTCCCAAGAAGACACTTGATTTTTGCTGAAGAAGGCTCTTAAAATTTCTCTGTTTCATATTCAGAGACATAGAAACCTTGAAAGATCAACATGTTCTTCCCCTCTCTCCTTCTGATAATGAAGCTCACTGCTTGTTATAGTTATTATTATTAAAAGTCCATTATCACTGACCTGTACTGTGTCCAAAGAGCCAATTTGGTTCAGAAAATCCTGCTTTGTTTTGTCTGTTTGATTTTCATTTTTAATCTCTATTATCTCCAGACAGAAAATGACAACATCATCATCACTGTATTGATGGGTGTGGAAACAGCAGTACTTACTCAAGTGGACTGAAGGAGTGGGAGAAGAAATCTCAGGGACTCAGAAAGGGTCAAAAATCTCAGAATTGCAGAACCTTGTGCCGAGCTTTGACACCATCCATGCAGTGATATATCTGATCCAGTCAATCAGAAAAAGTAGTTGTCCAAGCTCCCTGTGTGAGAGATGCATGGAACCTCAGCTCTTTCTTTCACAGGCAAGCAATGGACCCATCTTTTCCAGAAATGGATACAACTCCTCTTGAATGTGTACGACTGCTTAACAGTCCCTGAATTCAGTGGTAGTCAAATATCTTATTACATTTGACAGAGGATTAATACATCACAAAACATTTTTTACTTGTTCCCTCCTATTTTAAATTTGTTTCAGAGCCTCTGTACTCCAACAGCCAGAAATTCCCATTATTTTTATTCTGAGCCAATGTTATGGTCTACTTCCTATGCTAGCCTTTATCATATTGCAGTTTTTATTTCTTGTCAGTGATTCCTGCCCAATCCCAATGTCTACGTTGTTAGGATGAGAATATCTTCTGGCTTTATTTTTTTAAATGTTATTGAAGTTTTTTAATTTCTTTAGTTTTCCATGAAGCTTGTATTTATTTATTCCATTTCAAGATCATATCTTCTGAAATGTATCCACTACTTCTGTCAAGGTTTTACCAGAGGTGCTCGATAAATATGATTTTTGATCTCCACTGGCCCTGTTTCTTCTGAGCCAACCTTGGATCCCATCAGCCTTTTCCATGCATATGTTGCCCTGCTGACTCACAGCCATCCTGTGATTTACAGGTTCATCCAGATCCTTGTCACATTATGCTGAGTTCCCAGCCACTTAGTTCTTACTAGCTCCTAATAGCACAACCTTATCGTTTGCACTATTTTTTTTTTTTTTATTGTTTCAATTCAGACATTGTAGGCTACAAGGTCATCTTTTCCTTTCAGAACCTTCCTCTAAATTTACAGAAGAGTGCCTCCTAACATTGTGGCACTGTGGTAGCACCTTCTAAATGAATATTTAATAGTGGATGGAGTAGTTTAGATTTTTTTTTTAAGTTTTTAAGTTTAGATTTTTTTTAAGTTTCCACATTGTATCATCTACACCTCCTTGATTTTCCCCTTCTTTGGGGTGAAAATTTCTTGGAAAATATTTTCTTTGTTCTCATGTGCAGATATGGATATTAATTTTATACAACGTGTTTGAAACACAAGAAAATAAAGTGTGGGTTTTTTTACCAAGTATTTGAAGCCTAAAATCTAACAGAGAAAAAAATATGAAAGAAGTAAACAAGTCACCAGACATGAGAATATATTTAAGAATTAAAGCACAACAGACAAGTTACTGGGGTACTAAAAGTGGATTTTTTCAGTTCCAACTTTCTACCTATATCTTCCAAATATTGCACATTTGGGAATGTTGTCAATAGTCACTGGCCTGCTGCATCCAGCCCTTTGATACTTTCCAGAGCTGCCTTTGCCTCCTCTTCCACCATCTCATGAGTTTTACACTCACTGTCAGCAAAAAAGCTTGCTGGGTCTTGGTTAATTCAGCGCATGAAGCGCTCCAACAGGAGTTTTATAATTCCTAAGTGTTTATAATTCCAAAGCTCCAGTTCAAATTCTTGTCAACTCACAAGGGTTTTCTACTATTCATCCTGTGCTCTTAGACCCCAGTACACATCTGTTTTGGGGAGAACCTGACTCAAATGACAGCCCAGTTATTCCTCCTCATGAATGCAAATATGAAAATATTCTTCCTGGTTTCTCTGGTTGCTATAGCAATCAATGGCAAAGGGAGAGTCATTTTGGGCAGAGCAGTGCAAGAAAAAAATGCAATAAATTGAGGGAGGTAAATTTAGTTGGCATGAAGCAACACTAACAGGTTGGGCTTAAAGTCCTTTTCTTATTTTCTTCTGTAGACACTGAATTTACAAGGAAGATTGAGTACTTTTACCAAAAAACCAGAATGGAATTGAAGAGTAGACTTTATTTTTTTGCATATTTGTGGGTCACTGGTCATACTCCAAGACGGATTTAAGGAAATATCAAAATATTTCACATTGCTTTCTCTGATATATTAGATTGGATGGTACATAAAGTGAAATTGTGCTTCCTGAGTACTGAACTCTAGTGTGAGCATAAGGCAGCTGGCTGTGGGGTCAGTATCTCTGACCCAGGAATCTGTGACTGCTCCGGAGAGATGGTCCCATGGAGGATCATCTTCCCGGGTCCCAGCGTCTTCCCTCAGCTGCTAGCCAGAGTGCCCTTGCAGAGAAGCTGCCAGCTCATAGTGATTTTCAGCTCGTGATTTCAGCTCAGCTCTGCTGGGCAGTCTCCAGGCCAGACCAGGGAGAGAATCAAGAGACCCGTATAGCAGTTCCACACGAGGCAGCTTTATTAGTCCACACCCGGCAAAGGGGAGGCCATTGACGGACTTCTCTCTGCTCTCACAGGGGCAGAGGGCTAGCTTTTATAGGGATACAGGGGGTGGGTGTCAGAGGGTAAAGGCCAACGGGTTACAAAGGATCTGCATAGGGTCTCCAGAGGATTCTGGGTTTGTCTTCTTCTCGCCGTAGCTAAAAAGTGGTTGCCTTTCCAGGGAGTCCTGCTGGGAGGTTAAGCAATCTCCTTATCTCCATGGCAGGGGCTGGCCATACCCCACATGGGCACCTTCTTATCTCCGAGCACGAGTGCAGATTGGTTAGATGAGTGTTTGTTTAAGTACTGGGGCTGAATCCAACATCAACGCCATGAATTCCAGCTCAGTAAAATTAAACTGCTCATGGCTGCTCTCATCCATGTTCAGGCAGACAAGCAGGTTTGAAAGAACATGAATTCAAGGTGTCCATAATATTCAAAGGCTCCTATCAAATTTAATAACTGCTGAAAGTTCTAAAAGCTCTGAAAACTGGACCCTCTTTGTTTCCAAATTTGTACTGCCTCTGGAAAACTGCAGATGCTCCCTTCAGTCTACCTCAGTTTCCCTATCTATAAAAGTGGGGGAAAAATTCTGTACTCTGTATAAAAAAGGTTTTGAAAATGGCTAAGGAACAGTTCACACAAAGCTAATGTGATTTTTTTTAAATTTCATAATAGATTTCATCAAAATATTTTGATTTTTTCCTTTTAAATATATTTGGTGAGAAAATATCTCAATCCTGAACAAACTCAAATAAATTTACCAGAGCATTTAAGGAATAACAGAGGAAAATATGGGATAGAGAAATACCCAAACTGAAATAAGCTTTTAAACTGAGAGCTGCAGCAAGAGCACAGCCCATTAATTATGATGATTATTTATATTTTGCCTTTCTATGTTGGAGTCCCTCCCCTGCCATGGAGCCCTGGGAGAGGGGCCCTGAGGGCACAGGCACGGGGTTTCCCTGCCCCTGCTCAGCCTCGTTCCCATGGGTTGGTTTGTGTTCCCCGGTGTGGCCAAGGACCCTTGGTCCGGTGACTGGAACAGTTCCTGGGCAGAGCCCCGGCCATGCGGCTGGAGAAATAAACATCTCTGAAACAGCTATCAAGAATCTGTCTGTCCATATATATTTCTTTCCACGGGACTCCTGGTTTGATAGATGCGTGTTGCAGTATCCCCACTGCAACATAATGGTGGAGATTTGTGAGCAGAACGATCCCCGATCCCTAAGCGACTGATTTGTGTGAGTAAACCCTGGAAACTTTGGATTCCTCTTCTTGGTTTTGCTTTGCTATTCCATATCTAAACTATGGAGGAACCGTGGGAAGATTCTTGGCTCTCAGAGCCACATATGGACATTTATCTCAAACTTAAAATGATTCTTGAACAACGATTTGTAAATTTTAGCTTGATTCAAGCTCAAAAAGAACTGAAACACTTCCTGGCATGGTTGTTTAAGAACTTTTTCTATGTTTCTTGGGATTTAATTCTTACCAAGGGCTCCAAGGGCTTTTGGAAAACCGTTTGGACACAGTTAATATTGGCGTCAAAATATATGCCGATGGAAGAATATTTTTGTGAATATTATCTAATTACCGAGGCTGTTGAGCAATGTCAGCTGTGTCTTGGCGAAGGGAAGCCTGGCGCAGGGACCGTGCGGCCCAGGCCACGTGCACCGAGCGCTCTGCGAGCAGCAGCGAGGCAGTTCCCGCGTGCGGGCGGAGCCAAGCGAGCCGCAGTGTCGGTGGCGGAGCGAGGCGCGGCGGGAGCGGCGGGACCCGGCGGTGCCCGCACGGCCCCGCACAGCGCGTGGTGGAGCGAGCCCCGGGAACGCCCGACCGAGAGGGGCGGCGTGCGGGCAGCGGCTGGCGGCGATGGCGGTGGAGTGGAGCTGCGCCCGGCCGAGACGCGCGCTGGAGCAGGGCACGGGGGAGTCGTCGCTCGGGGGCCCGGCCGAGATGTGGCTGCAGCGCCTGGCAGCGGCAGCGAAGCTGCGACCAGAGGAGGCGACGCACGGAGAACTGAGCGGCGCAGCCCGGCCCGGCCCGCGCAGCCCCGAACGCGACCCCGGGAAGAGCGCGCAGGCACCAGCAGCCCCGACAATTCCAACACGGGAGCGACCGAAGGAGAGAGCAAAGACACAGCGAGACAGAAAACAGCAGCCACTCGGAAAAAGGAAAAGATCATAGTAGCTAAGATCTTAGGGATAGTAAAATGGTATAATGTTAAGCAAAATTATGGTTTTATAACAAGGTGTGACAACCAGCAAGACATATTTGTGCATAGAACTGCTATTAAAAAGAATAACCCTGAAAAATGCATCCCAAGCTTGGGAGATGGAGAGGTGGTGGAATTCAAAATTGTGCAAGGTAGAAAAGGGTTACAAGCAGCAGAGGTCACTGGGCCTGATGGTGTTCCTGTAAAAGGCAGTATATATGCAAAAAATCGTAGTCATGTTAGACAATATCTCCATTGTAAGCCCCCCCTACAGTCTCCCTTTCCTAATCCCACCTTTCCCTTTTACCCTATGTCCTATTACCCCCAGTTTATTCCCAATCCGTTTTTTCATCCATGGTTTCCCTCACAAAACCATGCTTTTGCCAATTGTTTCCCCAGAAATCCCTTTCCAATGCCGAATGGGGGATGAAAAGAGGGAGGGAAGAAGTTAAACCCTCTCCTGCCACAGTTTCCCCACAAAGCATGCTCAGAGAGTCCTGTCTCCCTTCTGTCAGCCCTAAGATGTTCCACAGAATCTGTCTGGACATTTAAAGGCTCAGGAGGGTGGCTTGTTTTGTTTTGAAACTGTTCTTGTTATGTTTATCCAGTTGTTTTCATTCTCCTTTTATTAAAATAAAATGGGTGAGGTGTTGGGGTCCCTCCCCTGCCATGGAGCCCTGGGAGAGGGGCCCTGGGGGGGAGGCATGGGGTTTCCCTGCCCCTGGTCAGTCTCATTTCCCATGGGTTGGTTTGTGTTCCCCGGTGTGGCCAAGGACCCTGGGGTCCCGTGACTGTGGAGTTCCTCGGCAGAGCCCCGGCCATGCGGCTGGAGAAATAAACATCTCTCTGAAACAGCTATCAAGAATCTGTCCATATATATTTCTTTTCCACGGGACTCCTGGTTTGATATATGTGTGTTACAGTATCCCCACTGCAACATTTCTATGGCACTATTCATTTGTGGAAGCTTTTATAACCGTATATAGATGCTGTAGAGAGGCTCCATAGTGAGAACCTTTTCTACAGCAACTCTTCCTGCAGGATGGTATTCCGTTGATACAGGATCCTTACCTCAGAAGCTGGGCAAAACACTTTTATCTAAAGACTGCAGTCAATCCCAGCTTACAGAGAACAGAATTTAGTTATTCCGAATGCACATGAAAGGCAGTCCTTCAGGAGTTTAAAAAAAAATTAAAATCTTGTTTCCTTACTGCAGTTACTGGGTTTCTGGCAGCTTGAGAGAGACTTTTCTGATAGAGTGTTTAAGCTTCAGGCTTTGCATGGGACAAAGCTTAAAACTGGAACATGGTGTACTGAAGTTTTTAAAAGTTAAAGTTTTTTAGTATAAGAATATCCTAAGATTGGCTGGATGGAAGGAAGCTAGAAATTTATCTGAGAGGAAATCACTGTCTGCTGTCAAGCAGAAATCTTTTTACCCTTCTCTCACTATGAAGACGCTCTTCAAATAAAATTAAATTACTTTTAGCAATAAAGAGTAAAAACTTGCCCTATAATGGAAGTCAATGTTAAAATTTTATGCCCAGTGAATCTGGACTTACCTATCATACAGTCTTTTAGCATTTTTTTCCTTTCTACAGAGCACCAAGGGGAATTTTTGCTCCTCTGATTCAGCTGTGATGTGTTACCAGTTGCAGTAATTGAGGTGTTGTTGGAGGTTTGTCCATAAATAAAATTCAAGACTCATTTGCACAGTGGTGTATAGGATCTTTGACAATGTTGACTTAAATTTCTAAGGCTTTAACTCATGTCATGGCAAGACTGTACTGGATCCTATAGAGAAACAAAATAGTAGTGATAATAACAATAATAATAACAATAACAACAACTACTACTACAACAATATATTAATACAACAGCAATTCCAAAATGTGTTCACTCTCTCTCTAAGCAATATACAGGCTAAATGGACAAAACAAACTTGTAACAGGCATCAGTAAAATAGATCCTGCATTTGCAGCTGAGATTAGGACATGGGGTAACTCCAGCTAGAGTAGAAGAGAAATGCTTTAACCACCAAGCTCTTTTTGGCTTTTAAAAAACAGAACTTTGAAGTCCTTTCTGCAGGACAGCATGGGTCCAGCAGAGACAACAAAGATTGGCACAGCTCTCTGTCTCTGGTTTCTGCCCTTCCTCTGTAGGTAATGAAAAATACAAAGGTTTCAAAACTTAAAACTCAGTGTCTTCAGGTTTCGGGACCAGTTATAAAGGGAGTGACTGTCCCTCTGCCCTTTCAAACAGACAGATCCACCCTGGCTCTCTGGCTGGTCTCTGAGCAGGGATATAACAAGCTCTGTCTCATTTGGGCCACATCTGCCAGTTGCACAGATGTTCCCCTCATTAGCAGAGGTGACAGGCAAGAGGGGAGCTAGCCATTGATTAGCAATGGCACCAGTCTGAATTAAAAGATAAACAGGAAAGAGCAGAACACTGGGCAACTATTTCTCTACATTCCTCCAACAATAAATGGTTCTGTGTGTATCTATGACAACGCTACAAGGATGGAGATGATTCCAGCTCTCACAGGATGTGTCTGAGTACAAACCTACAAGCAGAACAAGAGCAACGGAAGCAGGAAAATTAATTAGCTGCAACTAAGCAAAGGAGTCTAGAAATATTCACAGACAGAAGTAAAAATGCAAGCAAAATAATTTGCAAGAATTCAGTGAAGATAAGGGAACAGCATCAAGAGTACTCTTAGGGAATAATAAAGAACCCAGGATTCTCTTTAAAAAGAATTGCCTGAAAAGAAAGGGCTGTTTGTGTTTTATTAGGTTTACATTTAAACTAGTGATAAAAAAGACACATTGTTTGGGTTTTTTTTCCTACAATTTTACTAGCTTTTTTCTTTTTTTTTTAATTTATTTTTTCTCTAATATGTAAATTTTTTACAAACTGAAAACCTGCTTTAAATGCAATGGAAAAATAAAAGAGAAGGAAAATTAAAGGCACCTACAGTTGCCAAATGCATCAATAGTAACATCAGGATGCTTGTGATGGACTGTCAATTATTTCAATAACGTGGTTTCCTAATAAAATCTGCCTTGTGTTTGACTGCTTATGTGTTTTGGTACTTAATAATCTTTCTAATAGATCAAGAACTCTAAAGTTTCCCCTATGCAGAAATTCCCTGTCAGACAAAGTCTAAGTTTTTGGTGAACTTTTATTTACCCACTCTGGAAAATACAAAAACTCCTATTAAGCTTAGCTCTTTCCTCCAGACTTTGTAGGAGCTTTGTTTTTTTTTTCTATATTGTAGAACAGCTCTAATGTTGCAGTTGTCCAAACTGGCAGATTTCTTATATTCTTAAACCCTGAGTTCATTTTGCTTACATGTTTAAACTTCCAGATAGGAATTTTGAGAGGGATAAATGATCATGGACTTGTGTACACTCAGTGCTATTGTTTAGTTGACAAGATAGTGTTTGGTTAAAGGTTGGACTTGATGATCTTGGAGGTCTTTTCCAGCCTTAATGATTCTATGATCCTGTGAATCTATGAATTAGTACCCAAAGGCCAGGTGGGGTATTCCAGGTTTCTCAGAAGATATGGAGCTACTTTCTACTGGGTAGCCGGTTCAACTCCTTAAACAAAAATAAATTCTGAAGAACAATTCATACCAAAGAGAAATGAAGTGTTACGGCTACTCAGGCGAAGACGGTGGGGAATAAAAACCCTCTAAGACTTTGCCATCCTAGTGGAAAATAAATAAATAAAAAACCAGGAACCTTATTAACTTCTATGAGATTATACACCCATTTAAATTAGACTGTGTTTAAATGTCGAGCAAAAGCAGGGTCATAATATGAAAGAAAAAAAAACAGGAAAAAAGAATCCAAAGTGATTTCCACAAAGCGAATGCTTAAAAAATAAAGCATTTTTTATGCTGAAGTACTTTTAAATTTTATTTTAATCTCTATGAACCTACATTCTCAGCATCTTTAATCTTTTTCTCAGGTTTATTTGCCTTTAAAAATGTGTTCATTGTTTTTAATCATGCTGCTTTCAGAAATTAAAAATTTCCTAATTAATTACCACTTCAGATAGAGGTATTTAAATACAGTAATATATTTCGAGCTTTGGAATTTTAAAAACGTCTCATTGAAGTTAACATCCTAGTTGACTCTATTGAATTCATACAAGGAAAAAGGTATTTTAGGTTTTAGGTATTTTACAGGTGTCCCATACATTTCCAAGGTGCAGAATTCCATATGTCTTTTACGAGACTAAATAATTTTCTCCAAAGAGATGGTCCCATTTATGGTTTATCAGAGATCAGCATCTGACAAAGATCAATATCTCAGTTCTTATCCTGTAAAACACAAACTTAAGTCTAGCACTGTGACTTAAGCTGTTATTTGGGCTAGTTATACTGAAATAAACCAATGACCAATAGGTTCGTTGTAAGACGAATGGCAGTTTGGAAGAGCTGGTAATCCAAATGGTATTGTGTTGCAAAACTATCTCTTTAAAAGACACTTTATCAAATGCACAACCAGATGAATGCATTTGAAATAAAGTTAGGAATCTGTAAATAAACAAATGTGTGAATTATCCTGGTGATTTTGGCTTTCTCACTTGTTTGAATATAATTTTTGGTGTACAAACTTTCTCTGTTCCTGGTGAGTGGGTTGAGGATCTAAATTGTCTTTACAGGCAATTGCTAGAGTTGCCTTTCTAGATTGCCTATCTTGAAACTTTGGTAAATCCCAATCAGTGTTCAAATACCTGTCCTCCAGTTCCAGGCTGCTGTATTGCACCCAGACCTCTCACATCAAAAATTCTTTTTATTTTATAGCTCAGGAAGTTTAAATTGTCCATCATGTTATTCCCCACATGAATTAATCATTATTTCAAAAGCTACCAAGGCCCTGCTTATTCTTAAAGTAAGCCATATTTGCATCATTATGCATTATTTAAAGCAGCTATAATTGATCAATTTCTATTATTTAACAAATCTGAATAGAGAATAATATCTTCTAGAACTGTGCGCTGATAAAACAAATGTTCCAGTGTGGGCTGGAGCATCTTTCTTCCTTTCCTGTGCATGAAAAACACATGGAAACATTGTAACAGCTCTATACTGGATATCTAATTATCATGCAATTTCAATTTCTGTTGATCCTCAGCATTTCCTAGAAAAACAAATTTTTTTGACGAGAAAGGACCAGAGTTATATTTGCACTTTTAAACTCTTGTTTCACCTGTTCATTTCTTATCACTTTGCTCTGGTTACCTTTGTCTTTATGCATGGCACTATATATCCATGAAAATGGTACTTTTGATCAGCAGTTTTTCAAGATGCTGCACTTCCTCCTTGTAGACCTTCAAGGGCCATTTCAGCATTTCATGACCTGTCTGGGATAAATTATTAGGGTGCAATCTGTGATTCCAAGTGAAAGCCATCATTTGAATCAATGTCTGTGCTAAAGTGCTATTGTCATCCCCTACTAACAACTCTGTGCTTGCTGGTCAGACCTCCTGCTTCAATTTATTATTTTGGCAGCTCAAAACAGATGATTTTTTTCCCCTGAAAGCTGTGGGACACTGTACTGAAACAATTCTCTAATATTGATTTAGAAACAGTACCTATTACCTTTTGTTTTCTGTCACTGTGTTGTCTTGACATCTGCAAAAATTGCTTCTAATAACAGGGTATTTGATTCTTTGAAAAAAAGGGGTTTAGAGATAGCTAGGTTTTTCATTTCAAAAATGTTTTCTTGCAAACCCAGTAATGATAGAAATATATTTTTTAAATGGGTAATACTGGTTGTTTACATTACAGTAGTGTGTAGGTCCTTAAAAAAAATGAGACCTTTTGTGCAGGGTACAGGCTGCACAAAAAAGTCTTTGTGTCATATTAGCACTCATTTTAGCTCATTTTCTTCTATTTTTAATATTAGTTCCGATGTGTTTTTATTATTGGCAATGGGAGGAATGTAAATCCTGAAATATTCTATTAGTAATAAAACATTTCTGAGAGGTAATTATGAATTAACGTTGACAGTGCTTCAAACTGAGGAAGTATTGGCAGCTTTCAGGAAAATGATCTGAGGGGAAAAGACAATTGATTAAGATTTGAGTTTCTCCTCCCCCAAAATATTAAAAATCAAAGTAGCAAAAATACATAAAAGGACTTTGTTTCTGCAAGCTTGTAACAGTGTGGGTTTTTCATGAGCTGAAAGGGGATTTACTGGTGTGTGGTGAGTTGCTAAAAAGACATGTCATTTTTCATATAGATTCTTTCACAGTGTAAGCCAGTCTTTGTGCTGTCACTTAAATGCTAACCAGTAACTGTAGCAGTTTAAATTGACATTATTAACATTTATTTCCAAAGCTAGATGCTAAATGAACTTTGTTTTTGCTTCTACCTGTCTGTATTTCTAGCCACAGTTTGAATTATGGCAGAATAATAGGAATCAAAGGTGTAAGAAAATAAAAAGTAAAGAGAAATTAAGTACTTATGCCAATCAATTACTGACTGCATGTTATTAGGGACAAATATAAACCTTCTCTTCCCAGAGATGATAGTTTAACTCATCTCAATATGTATAATTCACATTTCAAAGTCTGTATAATAAAAATTGCCTTTTATATTCAAAATACAAATTGGCTGTTACTCGGTTACTTAGCTTGTTCTTCCTTGAAGTTGCATGAGTAATCTCAATAAGGTCTGCATTTTATAAATGTGTTTGAAGAGACAGAGATATCCCAGATTTATAGGTCTAAGTTGTTTACTGATATGGAAGGGCTCATTTCCCTCTTTGTAGGTTTTCTAGTAGAACAGTGGTCAGGGACAGGAGGCAGTGAAACAAGCAGCAGTGTGAATACATGGCACTGCAAGAATAAACCTTAAAAACATTCCAGAGGTAAAGGAAACCAAAGGAAAGACTCTCACAGCTTTTGATGGACTTTGGATTAATGAGTAACAACCAGTACTGACAAGATGGGATGCAGATCTTCTGCCATTCCTTTGGGAGATCTGGGAACCCTGAGCCGGTGGACGGTAAAGAAAATGAAGATAACAAGCTGTGCTTTTTGCTTGGCTTGAAAAAACATACAAACATTGTTTGCTATTGTGACAAACTATTTCAGGCTGTTCTAAGAAGGATCTTCCACAGAAGGATTGTTATCTCTCTGAGTATCTTCATTGAGAGAACAGACAAGACAGGTGCAGGCTACACAGTTCAAGAGGAACCTCCACAGCTGTGCACTTTGCAGGTAAATCCCTCCAAAAAAGCTGCCATCACAGATCCTTCCCTAGCTGGTACCACAGGGATCCCTCAACACGGTGGCTAGATTTGCCTGATACCCATTTTGAGGCTTTTCCTAAAGAAACACAATGTCCGTGGTTCTGTTTTGAAGGTGCCTGTGGCAGCCACTGGTGTGTTATCTGTCTCTTCCACACCTCCCACAGGAAATACCACCTTAGCAATGGTGATATCTCCATTTGGTGTGTGGTATCATCCCTTTATCCCTTAATGGCAGGACGGTGGGATGTCTTTCTTGGTGTTTCTGGGTTAGAGTGCAGGCTGCAGGGGAAGTCATGCTCTGTCTCTACCTTCCTTCTCAAGGCACTCTCCAAAGCCTGAAGGACTGTAACCAGCTCTACATAAATTGGGATAAGGGGTCCTGAGTCCTGTGGGATTTTTGTCTTCTTTTCCAGGAAATAGCCACTAATATTTCTGGATTTTCTGTGTATAGTATCATAGAACAGACTTGGGATTTGTACTCTTACAGGTGAAGGGGTGGAAACAAAGCATGCATCTTCCAGGTTAAAAATATGGTTGATTATACCACTACTAGAACTAGAAATTTTTTTTTTTAATTTCTATTTTAATGAAAGAAACATTTCTTGCATATGACTAACATAGATGGATCCTCTTGATGGAATTTCTGTGAGTTAGAGGTTCTTTTGATTGGAATTTTTTTGGGTCAGAGGTTCTTTGGTGACTTCCAAGCAGCAAGATGGAAGAGTCTTTATTTGCTTTCATGGCATGTTTATGAGTTATGAGAGATCGATGTTTGAATGCCTGAACTGCATAATGTGATTCAAGGACAAAACCTTGTTTCTGCAATATTCTACATGTGTAACTTAAGCACAAACCCACTTTTTCATGTTTCCTTTTTTCTAGGACTCTTTTTCTAAATATGTCAGAAGAAAGGCAAAAGAAAACATACTTTTCACATACCTAAAATTTTCAACACTATTATTTTTCATATTCAACAGACACCTATCAATACACTAGTTATGTTCTTGAAAGTTAAATATTTTTATTCAGTCTATATATCATCCAGAAAGTACTCTTCTTTCACAAAAAATATTTGAAAGACATTTAAGAGAAATAGAAAAATCTGTAGAGGAATTCCTCTATGATTTTTATCATATATACTCATAAGTATTTCACCTCTTTCTGCTTGCATTTGATGCATGAACCCATTTGTCTTGAAGCAGACATCTGTAAACATCATTGTAGTAACTTTAGAGTACTTCACATATACCCTACCACTTACATAATCAAATTATCAAAATCTGTGAATTTATACCTTTAAAGAAAAATATTATTACAACATAGACAAAATATTAAATGAAATTAAAATCAAGTTCATCAGGATAATTGTCACAATATTTCTTTCTCAAACAATGGCAAACAATGTGCTATTCTTTCTCTCAAAAATCCCCATATCAAACCCAGAAACAAAATACTCAAGAAACTCTGATAGAATGGCAGTACAAAAATTTGGAATAAAAATTTTATGTCCTTGCAAAAAATTCATTTTGCACATAAAGATTTTCAGAGCAATGACAAGAGAAGAAGATGTTTAAGTTTTTACTGTTTATACCTGAAATTGCTAAGATCTTTTTCCTTAGCAGATAAATAAATAAATTAATAATTTCTTCTGTTAAGTTAGAAAGAAAACTTCTACCACTTTTGACCATGCAACATTCTGTATTTTTATGAGAACTTTCATTTTAAATGAAAAGGAGGAGATTTGTAACAGAAACCATGAATAAATATCATTAATAATGGAGAAGCACATTTTATTTTGCAAAAGAAAACAATGGAAGTTGAAGAACAATAAGACTTGTTAGCAGAGACATAATTATGCCTTCACTAATCCCTGTGTAATACACCACATATTTTTTTGTGTCAGTAGAAACATTTGAGTTGTATTTTCCCTGCCCTTTCTAATTAATAAAAGCTATCAAATAGAGCAAGGTAAATAACTGAAATTCTGGTTCTTTTGGACAGAAAACCTGTGTCCTCTTGAAGTAAATGGGTAAAGACCGGTTTAACAAAGTGTGTTCACTCCAAATATGACCATGGGGCTTTGAGAGCCAGAGCTGCTCTCCTCACGTAGCCTGATAACAGCCTGTGTCAGCACACATCTGGATGTGTCACAGATGCCCTGCTCCTCATCTGTGGTCCACAAAGTTCATGTTGATAGATTCAAAAACATTCATGATAGAATCATGATACTACAGCCCAGATTTTTGAATGGAACAAATCACATCCTCAACTGCCTTGACTGTGTTGACCAACAGTGCATCAACCATAAAGGTTGTTTAGATTTATTTCCCTCATCTGTTTATACTTTCCCTGCAGATGCCTCTATTAAATCAGATGGATCATACCTTTTTGGCAATTTTCTGGCCTCTCTTTAGTGATTGCTTGGGATGAGAACCTTCTGACTTGTATTACGCATTGTGTCATTTTTCAGGATCTTCTGTGAACCTTTCTCAACACACAGACACCAGCTGTGAATATCATGGGCATGATTAAACAGATACAATATAAATATTTGTAGTAAAGGCATCTAGGATTGAGACTAAAAATGACCTTACCGCCATAGGTCAGAGAAACTCCATCCTTAGAAGTGGTCTCTTTCCTGACAAGTAACTGAGCTGCAAGACACTAAATGGGGCAAATGAGATTTAAGATATCTTTATCGCAGATATATTAAAAAAAGATTCAGTTTTCCAAATGCAGATATAAGGTAGAATGCAAAATCCATGGAGCATTTCTTCTACCTATATTTCATGCTGCTAAAGAGCTTATGTCTCTTGCAGGTCCAATGTAGTTACCACTCCCAAGAAGATGTCTCTGATATTCCAGGGCATCTCAAACAGCACTAGATGCCTATATTTAGGCCTTTAGATTATGACCCTGAATCCATTCCAGATTGTTTTAAAGAATGCTTTTGGCAGTGATTTGCAAAGCAAAAAGTCTTTCCAGTTTATTTTAGCATTCTTAAACACTCCAATATGAGAGGTTAGGGTAATGGCCATCTTAGCCTTCTCCTAAAATTCACCATTTGAATCTTTAAACTATCCTGTTGCTTCTCCTAGAAGCTTTGCTTAAAGGCACAGCCAAAAAATATTATCTGCTCCTGTTTATTATCTTTATCCTTCAGTACATTTATATGAGGAAGCAAATATTCCAGCTAAGAGTTTTAACCTTTGCAAGACACGTTATTTATTTTTAGAAATAAAATTTCAGGTTAATTCTTTTCAGAATATATTTGATTGCCCAAGCACTCTTTCATAACAAAGAGAAATGCCATATAATTATTATTCTAGATTCAAAACAGGAATATCTGCTTAATCAAAAGTACATATGCTTTGGGCTTTTGAATATGGAGATGACAATGGCAGGTGGTTAATTAATTATTATAGGAAAATTATGTCTTATCTCTGCTGATTTGTGAGAGTGTGAGGCTGGTTAATTCTTGGCCTGTGTCATTAATAACCTGCATAGAGCTGAAGCTGAACTGCTTTCTTCCTATATCATGGCCCTTACCCCACCAATTTCTGCTATTTTATTGAATTAAAAGTGTTATTCCTAGTACAATCATCCACAAAAAGTGACCTAGAAATTGATTGTCCCCACTGCAGGGATCTATATATCTTTGTAACAGCACCCCTGCCCAAAAGTCTTGCAGTCTCCGCAGACAAAGAACAAAAGTTCAGATACACTAAAATATCTGTAAGGTTACTCAAAGTGCATGTAGACATCTCCCAAATTAACTCAGTGCCTTTTAATTTAGATTCTACTTTTAAAGGTCTTCTTGTTGGACTCACTCTAGAGCTGTCAGAAGTTGCTTGAATTATTTAGACTCTTATTGTAAGAGAATATTTCTCTTTTAGTGTTAGAGGGAGAGTTCACTAAACTTAATCCATTAAGATGCTTAGAGTTTAAATTCATCCAAGCCAGGTTGTACCCCCAAATATCTGACCAGCATGAAAGCCTCTGGTTTAAAACCAGGAAACAGATGGTGCCAGACAATTGCCTGACAGCAAAATTATTGCTCTAATTTCCTGTTGGGAATTGCTGGGGAGACCAAGAGGGAGAAATATTCAGAAAAACTTATTTTGTGGTTTCAAAGAACACAACTGAAAGGAAATCTCCCCCTCTGCCAATGTGAGGTGGTGACAGGAGGTGGAATGTGCAGTGAGTTAGGGGCAAGATAAAGCTTAAACTCAACCACAGTGACAAAATTAAAAAGATTGATCAGGAATTCAGTGATCATCAGTAATATGTTTGTTTTGACTCACATCAGCCATTTAAAGAATGCTTTCTGTATTTCACTGCAATATATATATACAGTTATCCTGAAAAATCTAGCCAAACAGTTTAAAGATACTTTTTCAATCAATAAAAAAATAAAAAAAAAAAAAAAAAAAAAAGGAAGGCTGCGGACCTAGAAATAAATTCCAAATGAGGAAAAGAAAAAAGCCTAACCAAAAATTGAAATAACAGTCCCCTTCATAAACTCCCTTTCTTGTAAATAAGTATTTCAATCTACCAATAATTTTGTGCATCTAAGTAGATATATATTCATATATTCACATGGATGCAAGCATGCAAACATACAAAAGTGTAGACATGGGCCCTTTGTTTTGGCCCAGCTGAGTTTTTCCATCTCTTAACAGAATAACAGAAAATGTGAAAAACAGTTATTTGTAAGATCTATGTAAATTTATGTCTTACATAGCAGGAGCTTTTTGAATACATTTAACAAATGTTTATTAGGGATTAATTTCCCCCAGTTTTGATTTTTCCCGAAAGAATTGTCTAGTTTGTGTGATTGATAGCTATTGGTCTTTAAATCAGAGACTACAAGGGAAATAAGAGTATAAAATATCAACAGGTTTTTTTATTTCTTAGCTTTTTACTGCTATTAGTTTTGCCCTTTCAGATGGCCTAAATCTGACAATTAAGCACACTGACTTTTCCAGCAATGCCAAATTCGGTAGCAGGCCGTTCAATCAGCACAGAATTATTAGCATTCTGATGCTTTTATTAGGACATGGGTGTACTTTACGATCAGCTTCAAACTTCCAAGAAAGAAAGAAAGAAAGAAAGAAAGAAAGAAACCCTCCAATAAACAAAACAAACAAACAAAAAAAAACCAAAAAAACAACCCAAATCAACAGAAGAAAAGGATTCTTTTTGATTTATTTGTCCACTTCAGTCCCATTTCATTCAGGAACATTATTTTTACCCTTCTCTGGTTCAAGACTTGGCACCTGGCTATCTTAGCAAATCTCTGTTGTGAAGATTTATCGTAAATTATCTTCATGAAATCATTTTATAAATGTCCACACACATCTGTCTTCCACTTCAAGTCAGGATGGCATCATCCATGCCTGCTAGACAACCCTGACCATTATTGTTATCCATCACATGGACTTCTGCCATTTTCTGATTTTTTTTTCACCAGCCTCACATTTTGATTGATTGAATCAATGAACTGTGGGATATTTTACAGTTTGACACAAGGGCTTGGTTGAGTAGTATTGGGCACATCACACCTCTCTGAATAATAAGTAATCTCTGCTAGAGCTTCCACCAGACTACAAGATACAGAAATTAATTCAAATGTTACACCAGCCACTTCTAAACTAAAAAATTAAGTAATATTAAATATATCTTAATGGCTGAGCAATTGTACAGAAAAGAAGCATTTACAGAAAACCTTCAATGTCACTAATTGTGATGTATTGTGACTAACTGGGATGTGCTGGGACCCCAGTTCATCCCATCAAGGACTGATATATCACTATGTCAAGTACTGTAATAGCCAAGAAACCCTTCAGTGAAGGGAATGGAAAATATGATTAAGACTTTTTTTTTTTTTAAATTGCACAGTGCCAGATTTTTTAAACCATTAAATTATGCTGCTTGCTTTTGTTAATGACAACTTTTTCCAAGCTTTTAAAAGATTGGTCTATTTTGTGTAATGGCAATCTGGACTGCAAGCTAACAATTAATCACAGTAAAAACACAGAAAAAGTACAGAAATGCTTTGGCTACTCCAAGTCATTGGTTGAAACATTTTTTTTAGTATAGGCATATATCTGAAGGATTTTATGCTAGTTTTGGAAGCAGTTGTTTTGAAATTGTAAATATTTCCTAGGGTGAGAAAAATTGCTCGCATGAAACTTTTGCATTTTAATCCTGCTAACTAAGAACATTTCACTTTTTCTTTTTTATTTTTCCTTTTTTTTTTTCAATATATTCAACCTGGTGGAATAGTCAACATAGTCATATTGGAAATTTTTTTAATGTATTTTTATGTGCTTGTATAAGTTATGTGTATATTTATGTGTAGATTCTAATATTGATGCAGAAGCTTAAATGCATTTATAATATGTGTATGTGAGGAGAAAATCTTCAGCAAAAATAACAGAAAATCACCATTACATAAGAGGGCTAGACAATTGCAACTGAACACTGGCACCAAGTTTTACTACGATGTATAAAATAACAATTTTATATAATTATTTCTTAATATTATTTATAATTCCTGCTTTTTTATACCTTCCTCATATTCTTCTAGACTTTCAAGCAGACTCAATTGCATGCAGAAAAACAACTTTAGCTGTAATATGGAATTAGATAAAAATTTTATAAGTATCAGCTAAACATAACTACGTAGGAATTTTTTTTTAATCTAATCAAAATAAATTGTTTTTTCTCCCCTGAGTTATTTTGATAAAACAATAATGCCATTGTTTAACTGTCTTTATTTTTTCTTAGAATTGAATCTTCTTAATTGTTATCTCTGTCTTCAGATTCGTTATTCTAATTAATCTTCCTGTTGGTGAAGGGATTTCAACCGATGCTGATTGTTGAGTTTTTCTCAGAGTAAAGACCATGGTTAGTGTTGATTATGATCATATTCATGGGTTTAAACACAATAGATCTGTATTTACCCTAAATGCACTTGGCATGGTAAAGCTTCATTGTTACATGATCTGCAGTCAGTCTTGAGTCACATCACCTCAGGCTCTGACAGTACTTTTCTCAGTAAAATGTGTCTTTTACAGAAATGCAGGTCAAGTGCAGGCTATGGAAAAAAAAAAAGATTGCAAGCAACTGGAAAATTATACTATGCCATTGATCTAACAAAAAACCCCCGATATTTTTCTACAGCTGAATGCGAAATTCTGCAGAGTTTAATGTTGTCTTTTGTAGATAAATTTGGTCTCTCTGTAGCTCTCTAAGTCATTAAATATCTTATTTTTCTTAAGATAGAGTTACCAACATGACTGATGAAAACTTAATTAGCTTGAGATGCCAACCAAAATCAGAGGACTTAAGTTCATTATTCCCTGATATTACATTTTATATCACATTTAAACTTAGTGTATCATAAAACCACCACTTACATTGCAATGAGATAGGATCCAAGCATGCATGCAGCTCCCTTTACCTTCCTATTCCTATCTATATATATTATTAATCTATATACAGGTATTATGAAGGTGGGTGTAAGAATTTTGCTGAATAGTGACAGAAAATTTTCCTGTGTAACAAACACAAATTTCAAAGGAGTCCTTTTAAATTTTCAGTGCCCTTTCTGTTTTTCTGCCATGCATGACATTCATGCTTGAATGAAGAATTCTATTCCACCTGCAGTCACCCACTTGACTGTTAGCTTTCTCAAAGAAACAAGAGGTGATACAGATCTAGTACAGAAGTTAAATGACAGAAAAATCCAAGTTCTAGCAACTTCCTTGGCTAAGTGATTTGAGAAGTCAAAACTCCTTGGCTGTGTTTGCTAATAATTCATTTCATGTTACTTCTAGACTTTGCACAACTTTGGGCTGTTCAAGATTTGCTTGCAAGAACTAATAGGTGACAAAGTAAACCTTTGAAAATAGCTGAGGGGGAAAAAAAAAGCAAACACCTAGAGGTGATATTATTTTGACTCCTCTTGCAGATATTACATTAAGTAGCAATGTTGCTTTTGAAAAACTATACTGGAACAAATAATTTTATGTGGGAGAATAATATCCTTGTAATACAGATCTGAGAGACTGTTTATTATGCTCTCCCTGAGAATAGAAGGCTTTTACCAGCAGTGCAAATTATAGTGTTTCATCCAAACTAATTTTTAAAGTTAAAATGGTCAAGCTTCCAAGACCCCCTTGATGACTCCCTTCTCAAGCTGAAGAATTACAAATGCCAGAATATTCATATTTGAGCTATTTTCATTATTTCTTTATCATATTGACTGTTAAAATTTGCAACTTTTCATACAAAGAAAAGGACTTTCATGTCAGACAGATTCAGATTAGAAAAAGAAGATAAACACCTCACTGGAGTGGGAGGTGGCCTTTGTAAAATAACATAACCAGATCAAAATTAGGAGCCTGAAGATCAGGATTAATTTTTGCCAGCTCTGAGGAATTTTTTGGAATGTGTTAGTTATCACAGGAAAAAATCACTTGAAGGACAGTTCTGGTTACAATATTTAGTTAAGATCCACTGGTTCAGAACATTCCCAGCCACTGTTTAATTTTTAGCTAGGAATATCAACACCACCATCCTTTTTGATGTCCTGTGCTGTAGCAGAGTCAGATCAGATTAGTGCATCCTCTTTCCCTTGGATTTGTGCTATCCAACTCCTAATGGAGATCACTGTGGACCTGTCTGAAAGTCTGACCCTATCAAATGGCATTGAGAAGTGCTGAGAGCTTTACTCAGAGGAAAAGTCATACTGAGCAGAATCTGAAAAAAGTGACTTCAGAGAAAGGCAGTCTGGAAAAAAATATGGCCTATATAAAAGTGGTAGATCTCAAAAATGCTACAGCTGCTGTTTTATCAGTTTTCTGTTTTAAGCAGCTTTATCAGCAGTTCCTTTCCTTCATGTATCATTTGATCTACAAGGGCTACCTATTTTTTGTGTCAAAGTCACTGTTTTCCTTAAAATAAGAACAATTATTAACACAATGATTTCTTATGTTCAGCCTTGAGCCAGGAGATTCTGAACATCTGAAATGCCAAGGAACCAAATATAATGAATGGAGAACCAGTGAGAAGGAACAGGAGTAGTTGTAGCTGAGATGCAGGATTACACCAGGGAACAGATTTGTGGAATTACTCTGGCAAGTACATAATCACAGAACCATGGAAGCATAGAATGGTCTGGGTTGGAAGAGACCTTTAAGATCCTCTAGTCCCAATCACCCTGCCAGGGACACCTTCCACTAGACCAGGTTGCTCCAAGCTCCATCCAATCTGGCCAGTCTGTCCAAGGATGGGACATCCACAGCTTCTCTGGCAACCTCTTCCAGTGCCTCACCACCCTCACAGTAAAAAATTCTTTCCTATTATCTAATGTTTACCTAATGTCTTTCAGATTAAAGTGATACAGGCTGAAGTACCACTGCTGTTTTCACAGTACCCACCTCCCAGGATTTTGGAGTTGATGTTAATAAATAAATAAATATTATAAAATTTAAACAGATTTTTAAATAAAGTTCATCTCCATCTGCTGCAGTGCAGCTCATATACTAAAATCCTAATATTCTGTTATATATACACTAATTTTTAATTTTAAAGAATCCCACCAAATAAAGTATAAATTAAGTTTTAGATAAAATGCAACCAGGATAGAGTAAGCAGATTTGTAATGGCAGTTTATGTTCTTGCCAACAGTATTATACTTGATTTTAAGAGTAAGAGTAGCCTCATTCACTTCTTGAACACATACTACTCATGAAGAAAGTAAAAGACAGGCGCAAAGTAACACAGGGCTTGGTAAACAAAAAGATAAAGAGAAATTCAGAACAGCTCCTTGTTTATCAGCATCCTTTCAGGACATCCCACCTGCTAACCCTGCTGCAGGCACAGAAACTGAAAGAAAGAAAGAAAAACTGGAGGCTTCATTCATAAAATTCAATAAGCTTGGCTAAGCTGAAAGAAAGCTTTCACTGCACCCTCTATTAGTTTCCTGGGTTTTTTTCTTTCTGTCATTATCTTGTTCTGCACACACCAGAAAACAGACTTTCAACAAAAAAGTTATTTTATAAAATAGTAAATAATGCCAGATTCACACTTTTACATTGCTGTGCCTTCCCAGTTTACCTGAGAAAAAGAACTTGCACTTCTGTGTCTGAGCACAGTGGCAGGTACAACCATCTATTCACAAATTTCACTAAGGTGCTTGAAGGGCTGTAGCAGCACCTCCCTGGCATATTACCTCATTCTTAAGTGATGAGCAAATACTAATTTATACCTAAAATTCTGTAATTTTGTTCTCCTAGGCAATAGAGATGATATGCCGCTTACAAGACACTCTGATCTATTTCCTTTTCTATTATTTCTATTTCCATTTCTATTTTTACTTCTATTCTAACTTATGTATAAATCAATTATTTTCACTTACTATTTTTGTTGGGGTATTATCAAAAATCTTGGACTAACACTTGGTTGCACAAACTATAAGGGCAAGGCAGCATTCTCAAGGGTAAGGGCTTTTTCGACTGAAACTTAGGGACCAGTGATAGAGACAGAAAAAGAAAACAAAGAAAAAAGGATATCAGTTTAAAAAATGGACTCTCTTTAGAAGTAGCAGTCCTGCAGCTTCTCCATTCACATACCTCAATAATTTTGTAGCCATCACAGAATAACTGTGGTTTAAAGGACAAAGTTATCCCTGAATTTCTAGTCTTACAGTAGCTTCTGTTAGCAAAAGGGAAAGTACAAGGAAAAATAGCAAAATCTCTCCACTGAATGGCAAGTTTTTTCTATAGGAGTATATTGGAGGAGGAAGATGAGATTCATTTGCTGGGAAACACAAGTTAGAGGTGTCTATGAGGAGCCTTAAAAATTGGGACATTGGGAAACATGAAAACAGGTTATCACAGAAGGATCAGAGTTTGAAAGACAAGGAAGAAGAAATAAGCACAAGAGACAGCAAAGAGGAAGGACACCCTGCCCATTAATCAAAATCATGACTTGTAAAACCCAAAATAAGAAAGGGAGCCTTGAGAGCAGATGAGATCCCCCATCTACCCACACTGGGAGGGGGAAGAGTAGTACAAAACCACATGAAAAAGCAAAGGAAATTTGGGAAGATGTCTGCTTGTGTTTTGACTTAATTCATCAAAGAGCTCTCCATCCTGCACCTGGGAGACCATGAGCCATCAAGGGCTGCGGCCATCAGCACTACACAGCATCATTTCCACAGTAAAGCATAGTCAGAGCTAATTAGCAGATCAAATGTAGAGGACTAACAGTTTTAGTGAGAAGTACAAATAGTGATTAACCATTAGAACAAAGTGTCATCTAATGAAAGTAAATAGTGAAAATTCCTTTAAAATTTGAAGCTCATCTGATTTATCAGTCTTCTAAAAATTCTTGTGGTGATCTCTAGTTTCCTAGTTGATAAATACTCACCCATACATACAAAATATGTTCAGTTACAACACTGTATTGACTGGATGTATCTTGAGGATTGGAGGATTAAATCCTAATTTTGGCTTTGCACAGGTGACAAACAGAAGTTCTGGATATACTAAGTGGTTACTCCTGGTACTTTGTTCAAATTCACCTTTATGCTCAACTACATTTAAGAATCCGTTTTTTCAAGACTGGGAGTCTGATAGAACTTGCTACAGAGTCTCTGCAAACTGAGCTTCCTTTACAATGAAGATAGTAGACACAGAGTTTTCACTTTGATATGCATGAGACAGTCAGGAGATGTGTTCAGATCCAGGAGTCCAGAACTTGGTGGTTTCAACCTAGACATGGTCACAGAAAGCATAAAGCAGTGTTAGGAATTTATCCAAGTGTAATGATCAATATAGTAGCATAAGGAGGGATAGGAAGGAGAAAGGGAGAAGGAAAAACTGCAAACAGGAAGATTTTATGTAAATATGGCGTTAATTCTAATATTCTGTATTTTCTAGGCAAAGGTTTAGAGTGACAAAAATGGGATTTTCAAACATGGACTAGTGTTGTTATTATGGTTGAGAAATTACTGATTTACAAATATGCAATGTGTTCCGAGTGCCAAAAAAAAAAAAGAAACCAAAGGTAGTTCAGACATATTAATAAGATTTCTATAATATCAAATAATTTTCAATCTGCTCCTCCTGAGTTTGATTCTGGACTCAGGTTTCGAGTACCCAGTATCAAATATTGTTTGTTATTTTTCAAAATAAAGGACCAAAAGATGTGATCAACTTAGAAGCAGAGGCATGTTATAAAATAAAAAGCAAAGAGAGTTCATGTTTTTCAGATTTGATTAATCAAATCTAATTATATAGAAGACATTTTCATTGTAGGTACAAATTTATTTAACTAGACAGAAATATCTCTGCTCACATTAGAGGTCATAATTGAAGACTTAAATACTTTTTCACCAAGTAAGAATGGCCAGCTATTTCACAATGTGTTAGAATAGCCTTGCAGTGAACATATCTTAGAAATAGAGAAATTCTTGGACTAATAATACTGAATAAGATGTGACATTTAATTCTGCACAACCTGCACCTTATTAAATACTTCAGAAAGTAGGTTAGGTTTATTGATTACATGCTTGCTTCATTTTTAAGAGATGGGAAAACACTATAATAGGATGAAGGAAATAGGAAATATCTTCTTTGACTTCTTTGTTATACTTGGAAAATTATGTTGTTTCCCATGTTACTATATCTCCCATCACTGTCTCCTGATTTTTCCAATTACTTTGTACACTTTTATAGTAAGAATTTTAACTTATTATCTTGTTTTCTTTTTAGTTTTAGTTCTCCTGCAGAATCCCAGATTTGAGGAATTGATCTCAATAGGATCTCACAAGAGCTACCGATTTTTGCAATAATTTTTCCATTGGCATTCATGATAAAGCAATTCCATGATAAATTCTAACTGAGATTAGAAGAAAGACACTGACTATAGTGAGTGGTGCACAAAACTCTACCCACAGGGTACAAGGCTGATGACATAGACGTTCTCTAACATTACCTTTGGGGGAAAGGGAAGGGAAGGGAAGGGAAGGGAAGGGAAGGGAAGGGAAGGGAAGGGAAGGGAAGGGAAGGGAAGGGAAGGGAAGGGAAGGGAAGGGAAGGGAAGGGAAGGGAAGGGAAGGGAAGGGAAGTCCCAGAAGCCGGCTGCAGAGAACAGCAGTGCTGTATTTAGAGGCGCATCCTCCTCTCAATGTTCTCTCCAGTGCATCGAGTGTTAACAATTAAGATGTCTTTGCTGACATAGCTTGTTCCTGTTTATTATGCTGTTAGTGCTGAATAGATGTGCCTAACCAGGTGCAGGTGTCTCCTGCTATGAAAGCCATGCCCCGTGAGAACCCACCACTGCAGTGGTGTCTGGGTTTGCAGGTGTGAGGCAATGAATACAATAGTGTGACAACAGCAATGAAACCACAAGGAAATACACTGCCCAAGAGCCACTGAAAAACTGCCTCAATTACTAAGGAAAGGATTCAAAGTTGCAAGGGAAAGAGAGGCTTCGAAATTGCAGGAGGAAGGCCTTTAGCGTCACAAAGATTAGGGCATTTTGAGCACTGTACAAGAGAAAAATGAGGATTTCACTGTAGAGAACTGGGAGACCTCAAGAACTAAAAATATTGTATTATCCAGTGATTCAATGACACAGAATTTCAACAATACACCTAGGAGATACCCCCTGACTGTTTAGTTACCTTGACTACATTTTTGCATTCAAAAGAAAGGATATGCATTTCTGCAATGCATTTGTCTCATCCTAAAGCAGACATTGAAATAGATAGGATGAGTTCTATCGTGAATATATGTTTTTTTCCCTAGGGAAACCCCGCTTCATTTCAGTTGAAGTCATCTCTACTGAGGTTCGTGAAGAGTATTCCTGCCTTTGGAGAATAATAGCACAACTCTCTCACCTCTATACCCACCATGACTCAGGCCGCTGACCAGACAGAGTGCTGTTGGGAACATGCTGCCATCCCAGTTCCAGCTGCAGGCTGGGCCCTGCTCCTATGGCAGCATGGCTGCAGCAGTGAGAACACCTGTGGGATTGACCCCAGGGAGGGGAACTCCTCTTCTCCGTGACAGAGCTCGGGAGGAGGTGAGTAGGTTGAGGAATTAAGGGATAGGGGGTGATTGTGACAAGTTCCGGCCTTGTGCAGCAGGCACATCTCCACCTTTCCAGATGCCCTGCTATAGCAAGGACAAGACTCTGCAAGCAGGATCAAACAAAGATGAGGAAGAGGGTTCTTACAGCTTGGACATGACCCAAGGTTTAAGCTGGCCTATGCCCTACATTCAAAAAACTTCCATAAAGAAATAAAATGGGTCATTGTCTAAGGAGACAATCTCCTCCCTTCCGAGGAGAACAGAAGGTCCAATATACCGAGTGAACCCAATTCTTGACAAAACTTCCTCCCTGGTATGGGCCTTGGATTTACATCCATTATTGCTTTCCATATAAACAGCAATGAAGTTGCAAAAAGAAATCCCAAGGCACTCAGGAGAGTCTCCAGGGCCCTTGGAGGTTAAGGGATCAAGAGTGCAAAAAGTGTTCTCCTCTATCCTTCCAGGACAGAGGAATGATAAGGAATGACAAGTGAAGAAACAAGAAGACCCAGCTGATCAATTGCTTCCTGACAGGTGTCACTGGCAGAATTTAAGGGTTTTGAATACGGATTATGCCTGTGGAGATGGCAATATTGCACTACAGGGAAGGCTGCAGGGTGACACATCTGGTAACAGCCATGAGCAATGCAAGTGTAACACAGCATCACAAATATTTACTGAGGAAGTAAAAATTATTTATGTCAGGGTAAAATCTAAGACATGATACTTCTGGAAAATGTGTGCAAATTCTTTTCAACATGTTTGATAAATACTAATTGAAATTCAGGGAAAAATATTCCTTGGGTAATCAAGTGAATGAAGAGCCTGTATTCTATGAGTAAACGAGAATATTTTGGCTTGATTACCCTTGTATAACAAAAGCTAAGAAGGGATGTGATTGCCATTTATAAACACAGGTTAGAGAGGAGGATGTGTGGGAGTGCATGGGAAAGCAGAGAAGACAGAGCTGTGGATCAAACACAGCCTTGGCACAATGGCAAATGGAAACAATGTGTTTGGAAATCAGAACAAAATGCCTAAATCTCAGGGCTGCCACACTTGGGAACAGCCTTTCAGGAAGGATTACAGGGACAAGAAAATTCATTTTCCAGAATGCCATTATACACTGAGACTTCATGGAATGCTGCACTGGCCTCAGTGCTGCAGGCAGACCTTTCCAGTCCACAACTCCTTGATTCTTTTGACAGAGGAAAGAATGATTTTTACAGTGATAGCTAATGAGATTTCACAGAAAATATTAATGAATGAAGGGTTGAGCAATGGATCCCCATAGTAACAGAACAGTTCTGAGGAAAGATTTATCTGGTGGGAGTTAATGAACTAATTTCTGATGTCATTCTTTGAATTATTAGGGACATAATACTTTTAAAGTATTTTAAGGAAAGTTGTTTGATTTATTTTGCTTTAGAAGTTCTGACTCAATTTCTTCCTGCAACTGGAATGGATTTTTAAAATTTATTTAATAAGATTTTGTTGAAAATGATGAAATTAAAAGCTTTAATGATTTTGTTTGAGTAGTTTTGTATTTACTTAAAATTAGTCTCCAAGATTTCAATAGTTAAAATACAACATTTCCATTTCAATTTTTTATATTGTTTTCTCCACACATAAGTTGCTCATGCATCATGATAGTATTTTCACCAGTCTATTCTATTTCATTATGACATTTGGCTTATTGAGGAGATCTATTTTTTACTACCAAGTGACACAACTTATCTTCTTTTCAGGTCATTATGATTTTTGACATTGACAAGAATTAATGGAAATTGGAATCTCAGGTCTGGTTAGAACATAATCACTTAAGACATAAATTACGCCACTACACAACAATATCTCAAAATCTTCCAGCTAAACCACAGTTCAGTTTAAAAAGTAAATAAATAAAAATTCAAACATAAGACTTGTTAAATGAGAAGTCAGAGACTCAGGTAATATTGTGTCTTGATTTTGGCTGGGATAGAGTTAATTTTCTTCCTAGTAGCTGGAAAAGTGCTCTATTTTGGATTTAGGATTTAGGAAAAGAATAAGGTTGAGAACACTCTGATGCTTTGGTTGCTGCTGAGCAGTGCTCACACTCAGTCAAGGACTTTTTCAGCTTCTCATGCTGCCCTGCCAGCAAGGAGGTTGGGGATGCACCAAAAGCTGGGAGGGGGCACAGCCAGGACAGCTGACCCCAGTGACCAAAGGGATATTCCCTTCCATCCGGCCTCATGCTGACCAATAACACGGGGGTGAGTTGGCCACAGGGGTGGCCAGCGATGAGCTGGTCATTGATCAGCAGGGGGTGAGAAATTCCATCGTGCATCACTCAAATGCAACTGGTGTTTTATGGTGTTCTGGGTTCTGGCACTGAATAGCAAACCCTGTTTGGAGTCACAGACTCTCTTATTAACAGTATGGGAGATACTTTGGTACAGAGAAGAAATGATGTTTCTACTAGTACAGAGTTGCATCCACACATTGTGATTTCATAAATAAAGCATTTCTAATATAGGCAAGTTGTCCTGCCTGGAATACAGCTGGTAAAATAAGCCAATAAAAAATAAATATGAATTTGCTATAACATTTTAAATGACATGTTAAAAATCCTTACTAATATATAAACATTCATATGGAATTTTTATCAAAAGCCAAATATCCTGGAAATTTACTTTTGCTGGTAATTTTAAAGATTAAACACTTTTTATTTGAGGTTGCAACATCAAACTGTCAATTCTTCATGACACAAATTTTGAATTTATTTTAATTCTGTTTGCATGCTTCTTAAAGAGTTTTCCTGAATATGATTTGCTAACTTATCTGATTATTTTCCCATATTTATAGGAGGTTTTTTTTTTTTTTTTTTGTAGAAGTAGTAAAATTATATAAGGACATAAAAAACACCTCCCTTTTGTTGAAGGCTCTCTTGTTTGTGGTTTACTCTTCATATCACAGTATCATCTGTGCTGTTAATTTTCAGAATATGAACTCAGCTTCTGCAAATACAGATTAAAAATGAAATTAACTGCCAAGTTTTCTAGGTTCCTGTACTAATTATGAAAGGAAGGCAAATAATAACATGTAAACATATTTCTTCTTGGTTTTGTCTTCTATTTTTTGTACAGAACCCTTTACAGGCATGTTATAGATAGCATACACCTGCTGGTTTACTAGTACGTACAGATATGTCCAGATAAAGTGTTTCAACCAGAGAAGATCCTGAAACCTGTAACTGGGATATGACAGCTGAGATGAGGAATGAGTGGAGTTTCCCAGTGATAATGTCTCAGGTGTTTTATAATGTCTTGATTTCTAGTTGCTGTGGCTTCTCTTCCTAACACTGGGAATGTCAAAATTTTGGTGATACCCCTTCCTTCTTTTCAGCATGTTTTTGCTGGATCTCTTCAGTGTGTCTTAACAGCCTAAAGACTGCACTCCAAAAGACCAAAGTAGTGGTTCTGCTGATTCCCCTCCTCGCTTCTCTAAGATTCAACAGCTCCATCCTTTCATGATTGCTGTGCCCAAGACAGGCTCCAGCTACCCCATCACCTGCAATTCCTTCTCTGTTCAGAATGTCTGATTTTTTTTTGCCTTTTCCAACTCAGTAATTCTCTGATTCTATGATTTTATGGTATTCCTCAACCCATTCACTTCTTCCCAGAGCTCTGCCATTTAGCAGAGGAGTTTCCTGTCCTGGGCACAGACTCACAGCCTGCAGCTGGCACCAGGATGGCAGGGTATTCCCACTGGTGCTCTGTCTGTTCCTTCTTTTCTTCCTATTTCTTTTTTTTTTTTTTTTTTCCATTTGGAGCTTCTATGGTTCCTTTTACATCTTGAATAAACAAGAGTCCTTCTTTATATTCTTCCCTTGCTTTCCAGTGGTTTTGTATCTAAAATAATTTATAGAATTCTCTCAAGCTTTTCCAAGATTAAATTTCCTACCTGAATAAAAATAGGACCTTTAAGAACTCATTTTTTATCCCTTTTTGTTCCTTCCATCAGCAGCTAAACTGAATTGCAGCCAAAAACTTCCATTATAACATTTTCCAAAGTAAATACCTGAAGATCTTTTTGGCATCAAGCATGTGTCTGCAATTTGTTTATTTTTCTTCCAAGGAAGTATAACTGGCAAGAAAAGCATTTTCATTCCTTTTTAACAATTTTCCACTTGCATGGATAACCAAAAAGAAGAATTGTGCAATGTATTGCACAATCTTGTCATTACAATTACGATGCAGGTTTCTGTAGAGACTGTTCATGACATATTAACGGCACAAATTTCTGCTTGGGCTCTCCATGTCCCTGTTCATTTTCAGTATCTGTTTATAGCTGTGCTGTCTCTGTACTGCCATGGCCACGCAGCTGGGACCAAACAAAGCAGTTGCCTCAACACCATGTCTGAAATACAGTCCAATATCCTTGAGAGTGGCAAAACCATAATTTTTGGTACCCAGGTGATTAAAATCCTGGAGTAATGCCACAGAAGAGAATGAACAGATGTGTTGCTTCTCCTGACTTTGAGGGGTTTTTTGTGACTTGGCCGTGATGAAAACAGAGCAGTTCCAGTGGTGGGAATAAAGCATGAAGTCTGAGTTCAGATAATTTTGGGGATGAAAAGAGGCTTTTGTGGCAGCATAGGTATAACAGGTGATGACAGGGAAGGCTGGCCTGTGAAAGGGAGCTCTGCCTTGTGGGATTTGCATGAGAAAGGTGAAGGGGCAACTTTCAGAGAGGAGCAGCAATCAGGTAGGTGCTTATGAGCTGGATGCTGCTCTGAGCTGAAATTAGAACTGTGCAAGGGGCAGGACAAGAAAAATTCTGCCTTAAATTTTATTGGAATAAGTGTAATTGCTCTGACCAGATATTAAATTCAAATGGATGTAGGTAAGATCAGAAGCTAGCCTGAACTAGTTTGTTATTTTTCAGGCCTCTTCATCTGAAGCCATTTTTAGGTGAATGTTGTGTCCCTACTTAGGCATGATTTAATTCCCACATAAGTTGTGGAGAAGGTTGAACTTTAGGGTTTTTTCACCTCATTCCTAATTTTACTTTTTCAGCTACGTACTCCTAAGCAATGTAACTATATCAAAATAGCTTTAGTTGTTTTTTTCCCTCTTGTGTCTAATGTACATATTTTTATTTTTAAGCTAATATTAATCTTAAAAAGAAGAATTTTGGATTATAAGATATTAATTTTCAACAACTCATATCAGCACTGACTACTTTATTCCAAACTGAAGCTGAAGAGAATTTGAGCCACTTTTAAGCTCCTAAAAAGTCTTTGCAGTGAAAGAAAACAATATGATAAGAGATGCAAAGACTAACAGTTCATAGATACAAATACCTGAATCTGTTTGACCAAAATGTGGATGAGAAAGCTATTTGTTCTTGATATAGGAGATGAATATTCCTGACCCCAAGAAATTGAGAGATGAGAATCAGATGGTTATGATTAATGTTAAGCAAACTATTTTACAAGTAAACCTAGAGCAGCGGAAATTGCTTTCCTTTCAGATGGGCTGGGAGCCTTCATGACAAATCATTTTCTTTTTTGCCTCTCTGTGAATTCTTCATATTTCTTTATCAGAATGAAAAACAAACAATCAAACAATCAAACAATCAAACAAAACTCAACTCTGCTGTCTTTTCCTAGACCCCACTCTCAATTTTTTTTTTTTTTTTTTTTTGTATAAGCAAAATTGTGTGAATCATCTCAGAGGGAAATAGATTAAATTAGAATTAAATTTGATGCTTAATATAATTCCACTTTCTCCACTCTAATGGTAGCATAAAATGATCAGAATGGGTCTCTAAAAGTAGGCAATAAATCACTATAGGGAATATATTTGAAGTTTGCACGTTCTTATGAGTTCTTTCTTAAAATAGAGCATTTTGCCGTTGATAGACAGAGATCCACAGAAAGGTGCCTGAACAGGATATTGCATAAATGCTTTCAGATATCTGAACCTCCAAACATTTGATTAGTATTGCTTCAGGCAATCAAAAAATGCTTTTTCATCTTCTACTGCTAGAAAACATCTCTAGAATTCAAATTGCAGATTAAAAACCACGCCTCCATCTTAATTACATAGTTCTTCCTTTAGGAAGAAAAGAAAGAGGGTGAAGACAATACCCAAGGCGGAAATGAGCATCTGGTGTAATGAAAGGATGAGATCACTTTAGAGTGTTTTCCACAGATCTCCAGACTGATTTTTTTTTTATACTATGTCAACGTGTGGTACAAATATTGTTTCTGTTAAAAGGAAATATTTGTGTCTGCCTCAAATTTTTTGTTCAACGCTAAATCATGTACCTCCCTTATTGTCTGTGTTATGCTTTTACAGTCGAGGAGAGCAGTGGGAAATGACTACTGATTTGTTGCATGATTTCTTCTTGCATTTCTACTTCATCATGTTTATATAATACATAACCTGTGTGTGTATTCCTTCTTGGGTCATTGTAGGACTTCTGCATCAGTTCTCTCTTTCAATCCCAGAGAAAAATTCATCAGAATATTAAGCAAAAACCTCAGATTTTCAAGTAGATTCACTTTCAAAGGATGTCTGTAGAGAATACCAACATAAAATATAAAGGTCACATTTTCAGATGGCTCAAATCACAGTGGTCTATTTAATGTTGCAGCTGCATTACTTTGCAGTTGCTGGGAATTTTGGAGTGATAGAATCTTGCCTATAGAACATCAATAATGTTTATTTGCACCAAACCGAAGCTAGTCCTGATACTGTAAGACACTTTTCAGTGGAAACTGCAACTTTTGGAATTGCTCAAGGATATTATCTGTTTTACTGGCTTATTCCAACAAGACTGTTCTAAAGTAAATTGGGTGAAAATTCACAATGAGCTTGAGGTGCAAAACCCCATAAACTCTTCATAAAACTATTATAAATCCAGACAATTCCTTTGCCAGTGGTCAAAGATGAGCAATCATTGACATGGCTTATCTTCCTCCTCTTGCCTCATGGACATGAATGAGACACTAAAAGGAAGTTTGTGTGTTTAGTGTGACACTAAAAGGAATAATGATATCAACAGACCATAGGTGCTGTATGAGCATGTCCAACTTTTTGTCAATCACCACTAAATTCCACATCAAGTCTTTTCTTGAAATTCACAGATACTTCACAGGCATCTGAGAAATTGCTGGAGCTGCTGTACAAACTGAGTAGGAATGTGATTTTCAGAGGTTCTGATCTTCTGCTCAGTAATTTGGGACATTCAGTGCCTCTAATGGTTTTATTCTAAATTATTTTCTCATAATCGCAAACTCTATGGCAGGTAAGAGGATCATGAAGTTATGGTCCCTCAGATGCTGTGAGTGAAGAACTCCACTTGCTCTTAGTGAAGCATCATTTTTCTTGCTCACGTGGTGGCAGAATTCAAATGAAGGTATGGGAAGAGAAAGAGAAAGAAAGATTTTAAAATGTGTAATAAGAATAAGAATCAAGAAGCTTTTGGAAGTGATGGTCCTTGATACTTTCAATGTGCTTACTTCTAAGCACCAGAATTTTGTTTCTACTTAAGAAGGTGCAGAAAAACAGAGCAATAACTTTACTGGGTCAAATTCAGTTGGGGATTATATTTGCCTCTTCCACAGCTGTTGGGGTCCCTCCCCCGCCGTGCAGCCCTGGCAGAGCGGCCCTGAGGGCACAGACACGGGGTTTCCCTGCCCCTGCTCAGCCTCGTTCCCATGGGTTGGTTTGTGTTCCCTGCGCGGGCAGAAGGACCCTTGGTCCGTGACTGGAACAGTTCCTGGGCAGAGCCCCGGCCATGCGGCTGGGGAAATAAACATCTCTGAAACAGCTATCAAGAATCTGTCTGTCCATATATATTTCCTTTCCACGGGACTCCTGGTTTGATAGATGCATGTTGCAGTATCCCCACTGCAACACACAGCTGCAAGTAAGTGCACCAATTATCTAAAGTGTTTTAATGGATTAGTCAAAACTGAACGCAGTTGGTAATAACAATAAAGCCAAAAAGCCTTCTGCCCTGTTAATGTCCAGGCAGATACATTGGGTTGCTGGAAAACAAGTGAGAGAAAGAAAAACAAAAACTTAAACATTTAGCGTCTTCAAACAATATGCTTATTGCTTATTAATTATGATGAAGTGGTACTAATGATTAGTTTATTAGGAAACACTATGAATGAAATTTTCATAAACAGAAGCTTTGAAATAAATCCCTCAGCTACAAACTTTTCTGTACTTGAGAAAAGAAAAAGAAAGATATTCTTTCAGGGCTGAAAAATATATCAGTCTTCTGGAAAAAGGAGTATTTAAAATCTGTCCTCTGACTATATCATCATTTCTGCATATGTAGCTTCTTGTTCAATCATGAGCTGATGCCTCTGGACCATACAAGATATAACATGCAAAGAAGTTCTAAATTAAATTATTGGTTTTTTATTCAAAACACAGTGGTATCAGAAAGGGGGTTTCCCTGAGTCCCTTTGATAGCAGCTCAATTAATTGTTGCCATAGAGAGGCTTTGTTGCATACTAATTTCCTTATAGAATCAGCTATGAAATAAAGAATTTTTATTTTTCCTTTTTTCTTTTCCTTCACTCTGACCCTCACCTCTGGGTATTTTTTTTGGGAAACTAAATATGAATTTTTAGTCTTTGGTCACTTCTGTCCTTTTCCCTGTGAGTTTAACCATAGTGCTACATTCACTTCATTGGAAAAGGTAAAAAAGCCAAGAAGGGGTAGAGAATAAGATAAATTATAAGTTTTGATTTTCTGGACAACAGAAGAATAATGTTATTGTATACAAATAATTTTTTTCTGAAAAAAAAAAATCTAGAGAAACATTTCCTAACTGCCCTTAATAAACAAGAACCATTCTGTTTATCAGTCTTAATAAAACAGCACAAGCACCTCAGCATTTAGAGGCCTGATATTATTAACCTTCCCCAGGAGACCTGCTCTATAAAGGAGACTTAAGAGAATATGACCTTTTATCAAAGAGATAAGGAACTGATACTCTGGCAGTAAATATATTATGAAGACATAAACAGAAAATGAATTAGAGATTAGCTAAAGTAAGCAAGAGATCAAATATTTAGATTAAATTGGAAACCAGCAAATAGTTTCCAAATTCAACTGCTGAAAATTATTAGAATTTGTTACTTAATTTTCTTTGCTGTAGGATGCAATTAAACTTGATATATTTTCATATTCGTGGTATGATTTTGGAATAATCAGTGTCATTTTTGTGCAAATATAGCCCAATTAATAGGATATCTCCAAACAGAGATTAAAAAAGCTACTAATGAGATTTGCATTTCCTGTATTTAATTTAAACATTTATGTGGATTCCAAAGAAAACCCAGAAGCAGGCCCTCCATATTTAAGAGAAGAGTTTTAGGAGCCTTAGAATGAGCAGTAAATTGGAAACCATGGGCAAGAGCTGGAATAGGAAGCACATGATATGTAACCCTGTATGGATTCTGACTTTAGGAGAGGTAGCTCAGGCCTTTGAAAGCAGTCTTCAAAGTAGATGTCTACAAGTGTTCCCTGGGAGAAATGAACTGCATTAACTCCTGAAAATGCAAACACAGAAAGAAGGGTTGCTGGTGCTCATAACTGCTCAACAGAGGGGAACTCAGATTCTCCCGAAACTGGGCAATCTCTCTATAGCTGCAGATTAAAAAAATAATTGTTTTTTTTTATTGTGGTGTGAGAAGCATAAGTCTTTTCTAACTGCGGCTAGTTGTATTTGTAATCAGTCCCAATTGTGCCTGCATGGCCGAAAATGGTCAGGCCATTTTACACAGCTTTGATTAATCCTTGAGCATTGCATTTTATTTTGTTATTTAAAGGTTATAACCCTGTGGACACACAAAAGTAACTCCTTTTGGATCTCGAGACAAGTTTGTGTCTAACTGAAGGATCTCAAAGGCATATAGGAAGGGTTACCTATCACGGTGAAGATTTCTCCATTTAAAATGAACTTTTGGGACCAAGTGACTTCAAATGGACTAGCTTTATGCTGTCTTTTAAAATAGAAAGCTATCATTTAAAAACATATAATTTTTGGTCTCTAAGTTCTTTTCTGGATCTTCATCAAATCTATTTTGTTAAACTGGCTCTAACAGAAAGAAAACCTCTATTCTGTTTTCCAAACAGTCCCAGTCCCCTGGAATTTCTTCCACTGATCTAGAATTACTGCACAATTTCCGTTCATCAAGACACGTTCAGTGGGTAACTCAACTGTGCTCTATTCACAAAACTTAAAATGTAGCAGTACAGAAGGAGTTATTCAACAAACACATTTTGTCCTTAAACTGCATGTTATCTGTGTTGCACATATTAGCATATGGAAATTGCAGCGTGCTGTATTAAAAGCATATTTCTAGAAAATTATTTACTCAGGTTAGTCTAAATTCAGTAGAAATAATTTTTGCATGCTAACAAAAAAAGAACAGTATGTTCATCAGGTGAAGTTAGTCTGAGAAATGAACCCCAAACGACATGTCCTAAAAATTTACTTCTTTTTTACTATACTTACAGATACTGTTTTGTGCCTACAACATTAAATTCTAATGAGCTGTTGACAGTTACTACCAAGAAATTAAAATCATACAATGGCTTGGCTTGGAAGGGACGTTAAAGATCACCTAATTCTACCCCCACTGCCGTGGGCAGGAATGTTCTCCAGTATATCAGATTTCCCTGTTTTTTTGGTGCAGCCCATGACACGCTTGGCTTTCTGGGATGCAGGTGCAAACCGCCAGTCATGTCCAGCATTTCATCCACCAACACCCCCAAGTCCTTCTCCTCAGGGCTGTTCTCAATCCATTATCTCCCCAGCCTGTGTTTGTGCTTGGAATTGCTCTGACCCAGGTGCAGGACCTTGCTCTTGGCCTCGTTGAACTCCACAAGGTTCACACAGCCCCACCTTTTCAGCCTGTCCAGGTCCCTCTGGATGTCATCCCTTTCCTCCTGCGTGTCAACTGCACCACACCCAGCATGGTGTCCTCCATGAAGTTGCTGAGGATGCACTCAATACCACTGTCCATGGCATTGAAAAATATATTAAACTGCAGTGGTTGTCCTTTAATGTGTCAATCTCTTACCCCTGGCATTTTTTAATTTAAATGGTTACTTCCATAGTTGCACAGCAGCCCCTCGTGTTGGATATACCATAATTTTGATAGAAAGAATAGTGGTGTAAGGCCATTTAGGTGCACAAATCCCTGGATCGAGAGCTGGGAACTCAACAGAGCTCTCTTGTCTAAGTACCTCATACAACTCAGCCCAAAAATTTAGGAAGTTACAGTGGAGTTTATCACACATTGCTCTGAGGTTTTCAGTATCTGGGCATTTGTCTGAGTATGTCTTAAGCTCCTGATGGTCAAATTAGAGAAGCATATTTCATGAGGTGGTTATCTCTACATTTAATATTTACTGGTGGATAAGGTAAAAAAGGTTGATGGAAGTTTCTTGCTCTGGGTAAAGGTCTGAGGCCCAGAGGCAGGTTGTTTGTCTGCAGATTCTGTCTAACTAATCAGTGTCGAATACTTCTTTTTAATGAACACAGAAAGGTGTTGCAGTAGAAATGCATAATGAGATTATGTCACATAGGACTAGGAGAAGATGAATTTCATACTTCTGAATGTAAGTACTTTAGTTTTTCTAATTTGTTTGGTAGGTTTCCTTCCAAATGAATTCCCTAAGGTAACAACAGGAATATTCACCTGAATTTTTTACTTACTGTGTGAATTCAAAACCCAGGTTCAGTGTTCTAATCATTGCAGAATTTTTCAGTATTTCTATATTCTTATAAAACACTGTACAGATTATAAAGATTAAAATAGAGATGGAGAATCTATTTAAACTTTATTTTATTTTCAATCTCCATAGAGTTACCGTAAGTTCCAGATGATCTGTTTCAAACCAGTGTGGGAATTCTGAGGTTACCAACAGTGTTGAATTACCTTATTTTTTTTTATTTTCTTGTTTTAGACATTCATTTTCCTGCTGTATCATCTTTTCAACATACACTATTTACAAAACAAAGGTCTTTCAATTTGAAAATGTACACTACTGAGCTCAAAGAAATGAAGACATTTCCAGCAACTCTGTATTTCTCCCTACAAACTAATTCAGGAGATGTTCTTCGTTTTCCTAGATCGAACAATTCTTGGGGGTAAACAAAATAGGGACTGTCCTATTTAAATCTTTTAACGTTGAAAATAAGTTTACTACTGGGTTTTTTTTTTTCACTTAGTAACACATCAGAACCAGGGAACATTTCTAAAACAGGCAGATAAGCAAGACAATCAGAGAACAATGTAATTTTGGACTTACAGGTATAAAACTCCACATTATTTAATGCAGGCATGACAATGTGGTGTAGGCTATGCAGTCCTGTGTTCAAGAGGGGATAATACACAATACACATAGGTATAATTAACGATAAGCGTCTTGAAAAATGTCTATATTGAAACACCACGAGTTTCAGAGTTAGTGGAATACTATCTACTAATTCTAGCCATATTTTAAGCCAAGGTCAGAATCCCCTTTAAAATTTGGATTTTTTCCCAAAACACCTGCATAGATCTGCATCACATCATCTTACAAAGATGAAGCAACTGAAAAAGAACAGCTGAGTGTCCTTTGTATAACAGAGAATGTCCTTTGGTTATTGCATCGCAGGAGGTTATTTTGTTTCTGTACATGTTGTAAGGGATTAAGCACCAACGGGGAATTTAAAATTTCCATAAATTTTATTAACTCTTGTTGTCTCACTCTCTTTGAGATGTGCTTTTGGGATGGAAAAAAGCCTGAGGTGAAAACAAACAAAAGTAGTCATGTTAAAACACAGAAATACTGATGCTGGATTTATTCAACAGGGCTTTTTTTACATTTTGTACTGCTGACCATAACTCTGCCTCTGAAGTGGTAATATCAGAAATTTACTGTCTGTATGCGTTTTTGTAAGTAGTCTCTGTGTATATAAATATTTTTGGATGTAGAAATAGCTACTGGCTAACACCTAGCAGGAGAGAGGTACATGACAAGAAGCTTGTGTTTGGAAGTTTCCCAAGGACTGGCAGTCCTTGCAACTACGACTCCTGTTTAATCTGCAAGAACTGACAAAATCTGCACACCAAGAGCCTGCTCAATCTGTACAAGGCCACAGCTGGGTTATGGAGCTCAAACTGCACCCAAAGGGGAGGCAGTTGTGGGTGAAGGCTACAGGGATTCATGGACAAGTGCGGGAATGAGGAGCGCTGTAGGACATTTTCTAAAAGATGAACAAGTAGCTGCTGGCAAACCAGCACAAACTCCCCTTTCTGAGAGGGCAATTGCTATTGTCCAATCATGGCTAAGATTGCTGAGATTGCACTTGAGGTGCCCTCCCCTCCAAATGGATAACTGCAAGTAAACTTGTGTGTGTGTGTGCATATGTGTGTGTGTGTGTTTAAACACCACGAACAAGTAAGAGGATGTATTGTGTGACTATCTATGTTTTATTAATAACAGTTCAGCTCTATTAATACTGCCTCAGTGAAGAAAAAGTTTAGGTTCCCAAATGAGGAAAAGGAAATTTACAACAATCTCCTTCACACCAAAGACAGGCAAGAGAAAGTAGAACAAATGGATAAGGCACCATGCAGGATGACAGTAATTGGGTTCTACAGGCAAAGCTCCCCGTTAGCCATATATGAAAGTAGTTGATAGAAAACTTCGTATCAGAAAAGTCTATAGCTTAATATATGTCCCTTTGTGGGGTGATCTGGGTTGAAAACCCTGAAAAGGAAAGCACAAGCAAGTTCCTTATAGTCTGCCTTTTTCTTGGACAGGGACAAGCTAGGAGTGGCAGGCACAATAATTTTATTTATTTGCAGATCCAGAATAATATGCAGATTTGTGAATTTGGACTTAATCTGCTGCACCAAAGGTGTTCCCTGAATATGAAGTTGTATGTATACATGTGTTCTTTGATCACAGTGTTGATTCAAGAACTTTTGTCCCTGCATAAATGTCCATAATCTCATCCTTTTGATGAAAGGAGTTGTGGATGGTAAATGGAAAAACAGATTTATGTTAATGGTAAAAAATCCAGGACCCCTCCATCTACAAAAGTTCAGTGCTCCCAGTAATGAGAGGAGAATTAAATCACAGAATCATAGAATTGTTGAGGGTGGAAAAAGCCTCTAAAATAATCAATCCCAAGCACTATGTGAATCTTGACTATAAATGTATTACTGATGAATGCTGTCCTAAGGCCCTGGGTACTACAAACAACAGAATACCAGCAATAAAACTTTGCAATTTTTGGAAGTTTACTCTTTCTGCTGCTTTGCAGGTATTACTTATAATAGAAAATATTAGTCATAGAAGCCTGGGTTTGGGTTTTTTTTTGTGGCAGGCACAGAGACAGTTGCACAGGCAACGGAGACAGAAAGGGTAGGTTAGCTAAGTCATACCCTGTCTCCCAATGGGAATACTGCAGAATAAGTAAATGGACTTCCTATGGAGGCCTAAAATGAGATGGTAACGGCATGTAAAGAATATCACCACATCATATCCAAAAAGATTTTTTTTCCTTTTTGGATACAGTTTGGGAAGAGGCTTATAGTCACAAAGGAAAGCTTTGATCAGTGTTGGGTGTGTTGCAAATGCCACTTCTGTTGCGAGAACAAAAAAGTTTTTATATATCCTTGAGACAAATGGGTAAGTTCCTGTTCCCAGAACAGGTCTCTGTGTTGCGTATGTCAGGTGAACATGGGCAGATCTTATTTCAGGTAGGCTATGGCTATGCACACCCTCCTGCAATAGTTACATGATCTGAATGTGAGTTTCCATAACACAGGCAAATACTTAATCCGAATATTTAATCTGTTGTCCATGGACACTTTTTTCTTATTCCTCCAGGTACTTTATTTTAAATCTTTTTGAACAGTTGTCTGAACACAGACACAAGAACCCTTGTGACTATGAAATAATTTGGGCTGAAAAGATCTCAGGTAGTTTTTAGTTCAATGTCCTGTTTAAAGAAGGCTGAGCTATGGGATTGAATCAAGCCACTCAGGGATTTATCCCAATGGCAAATATTTACATTGGGAATACTACTATGTTTCTGCTGACAGGGTTTTGCTGTCATACTTGAGGAGTTACAAAGAATTACCCCTCAGTTTGGAAATAATTTAAGTGCAGCTAGAGTACAAATCCAAAGAGGACCAAATCTTGATTTTACAGAGACACAGGAAATTTAAGAATACAAAAGGCAACTTCTAGGACAAAAAACCACATCTAATCCAGTAATAGAAATTTGAAAACTCAGAGAAGGCAGGTATATCATCTAAACAACAGAGCAGAGACAGCACCTTAAATTTGTCAGTTTGGTGCCTGAGCTTTAGCTAAATGCTGCTTTTCATGTATAAAATATCTTTCTTTGAATCAAGATAATCCAAATAATGTATTGCTTGACCAAAATCACAGTACCATTTAACCTCACCTGAACTTTCCATTTATTTCTGTTTATCTCCCTTCCTGGTAGTCACTATTTACCAACTAAATTGTTTCGCAGAAAGCAAGAAAGATATTTTCAGGTTGCTTGGTTGAACATAAATATATAACTTCAGGCAGGCACACATCGTTTTGGAAAGCAAAATACGAGTGCAAGAGTACGTTTAACTGATTAATGACAGGAAGTTTAAAGAAGAGTACAAAAGGCCTTGAAGATACTGTGGTATAGTTGGAGCTCTCTATTTTAATGTTCTTGCACAGTGCATCCTCTAGATATCATGTTGGCCTGCAGCATCTCTTACATCACTCTGGGCCACTGTGTTATCTGTTATTCAGATCCTATCATCACAATCAGGAACTGATAATATCAGTTGCTGCTGTGTTTCCCTGTCTTACCTTTCTTTTTATTTGTCTACAGTTGCTACCCTTTTTTGTTTGTCTACAGTTTACATGTACAGATAACTCACATATAAAGAATACCAAAATAAAATCTTCATAGAGGAAATATAGCAATTGGAAATGATGTGTTCGCTCTGAACACACTGCCAATCCCCTGGTCTGTTGTAAAGGAAACTGATGGTTCTGGTTTTGTGTTTTCAGTGAAATATAAAATTTTAGAAACTGAATGTCTGGATTTAGGCACAGTCAGTTCAAAGATAAAACTTTTTTTGACTCCAAAGGACCAAAAATTTTAGTGTCTTTACCTCGCTCTCCCTGTTTTTATCCTTTGCCAATACATCTCTGAGGGCACAGTTTTGGGTGTAGCTTTGCTCTCAGGTCTTCCAATTTCTTATTTGACTTCAAGAAGGCAACAAGAGCAGATTGTCCATTACTAATATTTTTCCTAATCTAGGAGACTGGGTAGTTTGCAGAATCTATGACTTGTCTTTTGCACAAAGGAACATGTGAAAATCAGAAAGATAATTATTTTTAATGTTTGATATTGTGAAGAATAATGCTGTAAACTTCATTTGGTATTATTTTTCTTTTTCTTTACCAACCCTGATTATCTTTTTAAATGTTGAATTAGTGCTGATGATTTGAACACTGATATGCTGTTCTCAGGGTTATGAACAGAAAAGTGTCTAAAGAAATCTAAGATTTTAAAAAAAGGACAATGAAGGAATCTCTTCCGCATAATATTCAATTAAATTTTTGGGGGTGATCATGTTAAACCACCCCTGAACTGTCAATATTCCTTATTGTCCACTTCAGAGATCCTGTCAGAAATATTGCTCTCGCAGTTTATATCCTTTTGATGGACAGGTCAGCTGTCAGCATTTTCAGAAAAAAATCCCACTTAATTTACATCATCAAAAAATTTACATGTTTCTTAAATGACAGCATCAACTGCAGCTATAGGATGCTTACATTCAGAAAAATTCATCTTTGACCTTTGTTGTTTTCCTCTATTTTGGAAATAAAATTTTTATTAGAAGTTCTGGGGGTTCCCTTACTAGATTACGTTTGCTTTTTATGCAGCAGGGAATGTAAGCAGCCATAAAGGTAATCTAGTTTGAGAAAGTATTGTTTCTGCAACTGTCTATTGCCATACTAGTATATTATTGATTGCTGACAGCTTGAGAAAGAGATATTTATCTACTTTATTAATTATGTTTATACTTGCTAGTGGTGATTTTTTGTGCTATTTGTGCAATTTTTAATAAACTGCAGGAATTTAGAGGATAAAAGCCTCCTCGTTCTCGTGCACTACACAATCCTACAAGACCATCATCACAATCTCTTCACACCCATAGACCAGGTAACCCTTCAGATCAACAGTATGCTCTGTATTTTTGTAGCCATTAGGAACTTAATCCTTTTACTTTCCTCCTCCTAAATCCTTTCAGTTCTGCACCTGAAAGAGCCAAATTACCTATTAATTTTAGACTGGTAAGAAGTGAGACTGTGAAAGAATGAGCTTCTGCTTCCCAAAATTTGGTGACTTACAACCAAGAGTGACTAAGAAATACAGACGGAATTCAGTTTGGTGACATTTTGACCCAAATCTACCAAGTGAAACCAAGGTCTAGAACACTAGTTACATTATTTAATAACTTGTTTTCTTTCCCAAATCTTCTTTTCAAGGAAAACTACAAACAAGCAACTTCAGTAGAACTCAAAAACTGAAGGGTTAAGAACTCTTCATAGTCTAAGATATCAGCTTTAAATTATTAATTACCATCTTAACGAAAAAAATTATCAAATAATTATTACTGAAAAGGAGTAGGGGGTACTTTATTTTTGGTTGTGGTGGCAGTGGGTTTTTTTCTTAGGTTTTTGAGAATAGAGAATGAAAATAGATTTGGGCATCATACTCTTGTAGGAAATTCTATTCAACATCCACCTGACTGATCACAGCCAAGCAACATGGGTCACCCAACTATGCATCCAAACCTTTTCTCACATAGTTCTGCTTCATTGTGGGGGCTTCTGAGCTGCTTGTAAAGGAACACCTCCACTTCTGTACTGTACAAACTGACAAAAGCCAACATGGCATTGATTTTCTTACTGCAGCAGCTGTAACATGCAGTGAATCAGAGTCTGCAACATGAGCAACCGAGCTGCTCCTGCGGTGGAACAGACACCTGGGGATGGAAGCCATGTAGTGACCCCTGTGTAAATCATCCTGCCTCTAAGTCACAGTCAATCCACAGACACATGGAAATAGTATAAAAATCTGGCTAAATGATATAGTTCATATTTTGGGAAGCTTCTGACCAGTGGATATTTCTAATTACAGGAAATTGGCTTTTTTTTTATTATTATTTTTAATTATGGTTCGGTGACATCAGTCAGTAATTTTGAAATGGTCTTTTAACCTTATAAAAATGATTGGCCAAAATTTGTGCACTGATATATTCCTGTGTGCTCAGTGAGTATTCAGCATAAGCACACAGATTTATGTCCTCAAATAAACGAGCCAAGCAGCCACTGATAATCACAATAATGATGCCAATAATGCACACACCAGAGAATTCTAAATGCCCAGCTAGTGCTGAAACAATCCTGATTCATAACAACAGCTTTGAGAAGTTTCATTCTTCTACCAGCTGAGGCATTTTTCTACCAGTTAAATGCAAGATCGTTCTAACAGATGTTGAATTCCTTCCAGTGAACAGCAAACAGCCTTGAGCCAAACATCATTGACACTACCAAGTGACTGTAGCAGTCTAGATCTGGGTGTTGTTGAGATCAGCTTGTGCCTTTGAACTGTGCTTCTTGGATGATATCAGTGCAGGCTCCAGGGCATTTAATTTTGCAGCAAGCTGCCATCACCAGGTCCTATTACACTAAATTCCTGTTGCCATCTTCCAAACTATGCCAACCTCCATTACTGACGGAGTCTGAGTCATTGTTGGGTCATGTAAGCATCAAACTGTGCACAGCAGCTTCTTCAGTTATGAATTGTATCTTGGGTTTTTACTGAGCATGTCAAAAGCTCTGGCTTGTCATTTATTGCTACCCTTGGACGAGCTTTCCATCAGACTATCACTGTCTGCATAAAGAGCATATGTCACAGCTGCATAAACAAGTCCAACAATGTCAGAACTAACATTTAATAGTTAAAAATATTAATTACAGTGGCCCATAATTTTAATCCAACACAAATTTTAGAGTTTCAAGTAAAGCAAAAGAATTTTAGACAATCATAAGCTCTGGTAGAAGAATATGAAAAGGAAGAATATGAACAGCTTCCTGATCAAACTGCTAAGTCACAGGGTAAAGGTCTGATGGTAAATATTTACAGTGAAAGTGGAAGAAACACAGAGCATTAAGCTGGTCAGACAAGATTATGAGTCACAAGATTATTTAATAGAAAAATCAACTTGAGTGTCTTCTCTATACTCTAAAGCAGTAATCCAGGGACAGACATTGGTTTACAAGACCCTCTGCGTGGTCTATAACTGCCTTCACTACTGAATTCTATCTTTACCAGCCAAAGAGGAGGAAGAGGACTTGGCTGGCTACAGTTATGTGTTATTTGGGTCCTGTGTGCGTGTGCTGTTGAAAGCAGCATCTTGCCTGTGGCAGCCAGTGAGAATGGTCATGTCAGCATGCTCTGTGTGTGTGTTTGTGTGTTTGTCTCTGGAATTCATGCTCAGCTCCTTTTCTGGTTGGACCTACAAATGCAAAAGCAGCAGCTCTGCCTGGATGAGGTCCCAGGTCCCTGGGAAGCTGGGCTGGGCTCCAGCATTCAAGCAGGAGGAACCTGGGCTAGAGGAGGTGGCCACTCTTCTTACTTCCACTGGGCTAAAGAGCTAAGCAAAACAACCAAAAAATGGTGTAAATTCAAAGTTGAATAATTAAGCTTACTGTGACTGTTTGACAGTCATATGGAGTGTTGTGATGCTGCTTAAGTGTTATAAATGCAGGAATGGGGAGTTATGAGTTCACACATACTCTGTCTGGCACACTCTTTTCCACACTGCTCGAGAATATTGACTGCACAGAACTATTTTCAGCTCTTTTCCTCAAGTTTCTGAGAGGCATCCCTCTTTTCAGATAAGAGACTCTCTAAAATAATTTGTGATAATTGCACTCAACTGACAGGGAGGGTGGTAAGAGGCAGTAAATGTGACTGTGAAAGAAAGAAAATGGCCAGTCTGATTTTTTTTTTTTTTTTAACTTGAGACTATTTTTTTAATATATTTTTTCCTTCTTTTACAGAAGAAGATAAATAACATCCATCTTAAGGATTTCCAGCAATATCTTGCAACAGTGTTTCCAAATCTCTTGTAATACAACAGCTTAAGAAGAGGAAGTTGGCAAATTTTCTGCTACATTTATGTGTGAGTTAGAGCCCAAAACTCTGGGACATGCTATTAATACATACAGGAGAGAGATGGGTTGATCTGATTAATTCACTATAGAAATTTCAGATTGCAATGGATGACAGTGAAGTTTTGTCATCTTCATTCCTGCTTAATAACTCCTATATTTTCCCTTAGGTCAGCGGTATGGAAGACAGGAATGTCCTGATTTATCTCAAAAATAAAGTAATGAGAGAGTCAAAAGAAGGCAGTGGCAAATTGAACACAAGCCTCTGTTTGAGGGACAAGTATGACATTTCTTCCAAGATTTTTGATTAGAACTAGAGACAATAAAAATGCTATTTCATTTGGGGCATTGGTCTGGTTTCTCCACCTGTCCACTGCATGTAGAAGTCTAGTCAGGAGCTACAGTGGGCAAAGAAAACAGCTTTAAGGGCTGTACAGGCTATAGAATGTCTTATAAAGCATTTTAAAATTATTTTACCTACTAGAAATGTATATTTTTTAAATTTTAAAGTAGTAATGTGTATATTTAGCATAACACAAAGAGAACTTGCTCTTTGTTATATCCTTTTCCTGGCTGATGTGACTGAAGAGGGAGAAAATAAACCTCAACTTCCTGACAGACTTTCTCCAGTAAACACCTTTTTCTTCCAGTATATTCTGTAACACAGTGCTTCTCCATAGACCAAATCTATTAAATTTTTTTTGTCTAAAATTAACCAAAAATCAAACCCCTGAGATCATTACACATCCTATGCTGCCTGGGTTCCAGAATGTCTGTAAGTAATGGACATCGGAGTCCTTGAAAATGGTTATTTGCCATAAGTGACTGACAGTTTGACCTTTCACTTCAAAATTGCTTGTCACTTCTTACCATACACCCATGAATGTCACTCTCCATATCATTTCAGTCTCTCATTATGACTAGTGGGTGACACACTTGTAAACAGCTTTCTGTACTCTGGGTTTCCATTCCATTACTCTGTGGTATATAACATAATACATTTCAGAACCAGTTGTGGAGTTAGTGCTTTAAAAAATGAAAAAGATACTCTTTTTTCCTTTTATAATCTTAATTTAATCTTTAATCTTCCCCTTAGAATCTTCAGTTTTGATGGCTTAGATATTCAGTTCAAAATATTTTTGTGAACTGTGATCTCTGCACCCTAATTTAAACACAAACTTTCTTGGCAGTAATCAAAACTTGAACTGCATTTAGCAAGAAAATTATTTCCAAAAAAAAAATTACAAAGAGATGTGAACATTATTTTGCATCATCTCATTTTCTGAGGCATTTGGTGTGAAGCCCTCTGTGCTTTCCCAGTGTAAATGCTGTTGTTGAACTGAATGTTTCAATATGCACTGAAGAAAGAACAGAAATATTCAAATCTGGCCACTAGGACTGAGCACCATTTTTGTTCTCCTTTTGAATATTTCGTGCAACTTAAAAACTAAAATGATACCATGGCTTCATCCCACCACAGCAGTCCCCAGTTAGTCAATGGCTGGTGAATCTGATTATGAAATGTGGTTAAAAACTCCCATCAGGGAAAGTAACAGGTAGATTGAAACTTCTATACTGAGGATGAGCCCTTCCCTGATACCTCAGCTTTGGGCTGTTGAATGAAAGGAGGGTGCTGTTAGTGTCACCAAATTTCAGTCTTCTACTTTTTTGCTCCATGATTTAAATTACACCTCAAATGGAAATAATGCATTATATTATTCTTGTTCTTGTTCTTGTTAAATTTGACAGGAAAAAATCTACTTCTGTCCACAAGGATTTTGTGTCATTTAACTGCTGGAATAAAAAAATTCTGGAGATTACCACCACCAAAAAAACAAAACCAAGAAAAGAGGATGTAGCACAACATAATGAAATTTGTTCCAAGCCTTAAGTAAGACTCAACTGAATAGCACAGGACAGCCAGTGCATCAATCTTTCTGATCTCCATTAAGATAGGGGGAAATATTCCAGAGTTATTGACTTAAAACTGCTTGCAGCTGCACAGGCTCTGTGTTCCATACAGTAAATGCCGAGGTTAACACATAAACAGAATTTGATACTGAAGGTGGTGGTTTTTCAGAGACATTTGGATTGTGTAGTATAACCTCATTTACACTGATACCCTTGAAAGAGTGCTCACAGAATATTTGTTCATCCAAGTGACTTAACTCAGATGCATGTGCATCCTAGCTGTGGTATCTGACTACCAAAGAAACTGCAAAGATACATATCAATGTGTTTAATAAAGATATCCCTGTAGGGTAAAGTGTTCCATGAACCCATAATTTTTCATATTTTTTTTTAAACTTGAGTAGTAAAGGGCAAATTTAGTGTAAAAAGCAGATCTTCTTTTAAAAAAATGAATTAAGCTACCTGTGGAAAAAAGTGATGCATTGACTTCCACTTTAAATTTTACATATTGATAAATACAATAAGTTGGATGAAACTGTTTTGGACACATGCCACAGCAGACATGTAATCAGTGGTGATTTTTTTGAGAACTGAGTCTTTTTTTTTTTTTAGTGCTTCAAATGTAATGTGAGGAGCAGACTTGAAAGGGTTAGTTCTGTAATGAGTACATTTAGTATTTATCTTATTTTCTTCCTACAAACATCAAAGATGTCCAAGTATTTTACTCAAGCATGAGAGAATGATTCAGAAATTAGCTTAAAATCATTCCAGTATCTACTCACATCTATGTCCCTATGTAATAGCTTCGTAGGCATTAGAAAGATAACAATGTTTTATATAATATTTTCTCACAAACTGTGTTGCTATAAGATTTCATAACACAGTATCTGTCACATGATCATTTCTATTACTTACATCATGAAATAAATGACACTCTGGATTGAAACACAGTTTTGCAGCAAATCTTTTGAATTATGGTTTTAAAATGAATTCACTTAAGGTCTTTTCCTTTAGTCAGGACAATTTTATTTATTTATTTTTTTTAATCTGGCAAGGAATGAAGATGCAGTTTTGAATTTAAAAAAGCCCCCTGGAAATGGAGTAAAAGTGGCCATGTACTGGGGAGTGGTGTTCACAGGAGAGAGTAACGAGGATGATTTCACCTTAAGGGCAATGTTTCTGAGGCACATCAGACACAGGGATGGGCATCTATGCCAGGATGGCTCCTGACAGAAGACACCCATCTATTAATCTGTCTTCTGTCTCTACAGTGCCCAGAATCAAGCTGAAATGGCAAATACATGCAAAGAAGTAAAGGTCACATCATAAGGACTCCGAGAGGCTGCATAGCTATGGCAAGGATGAGTCTGGATTAGAGTGGAAGCTGCTGTCTCTCAATTTGCAGAAGAGGATCAAGATCTGGTCTCTGGCCCTGAGAGCCAGTTGCAAAGCATAGGTCAAAGGCAAGATAAACCTTGTTTTCCACAGCTCCATCCACCTTCTGGGAGCAGTTTCTTGCCAAGCTGCCTCCTAACTGTGCCCAGGCATGGACCGTGAGAGTGCAAGGGTCCTCTTGGGATGCCTGAGGGACCAAACGAGCAGGACTAATCCCCTTACCAGAGAGTTCTATCTGCCTTGTCTGCTCTGTGCTGTTACTGAGGTACAAAGTAACCACGCTCCTGGTTTTAACCCATGTGGGCAAATTGCCCAGCTCCTCATTTCTACAGGTAATGTAAAGGTGACAGGATATTGCCACAGCCTCCAATCAAGCAGAAGAGAAGAACTGAGTCCCTTATGCATGTGGAGATTGGCTATTCCCAGCACAGGTCACAGACTTGCATTGCTTTGCAAACTCTTTGATACCTTGCAATTAAGAAAACACATAAAATGAAAGGGAAGGACAGAAATGTCTAGCTCTTTGTAGTGATTCAACAGAGATGTGAAAAGTCTTCTGGTACAATTGATCATCTAATATGTTGCCAAGAAAATTATTCACTCCTATATGTTGAAGGCATATTTGTTAGATTACATGAACTCAAAATATCACCTTATTTTTAGGACCTTCATGTTGCTATAATTTTTCCGTATAATTTTGCCTCTGTTCTACTTTCTATTGTCTCATTATTTTCCTGTGTTCTTGTATAATTTTTTCTGTCTGTGTTCTATCCCAGTTTCCATTTTCAGAGCCTGTCCTAGACAGGTCACAAAACTCAGACATAATCCTCTGCTATCTGAGCAAGGTCAAAATTAAGCAAAAAAATTTCCTGTGATTAGAATTAGTTTCCTTTGCTTTAGGCCAGACCTCTTGAGGGCAATCAAAACCATTAAAATGAATTGATGCAAAATTAATACTATGGAAAAGGATTTTTTTTTTTGTTTAATCACCAAAGTCTTTATTTTGAAACTCCCCACTGCCTTCTATCAACCTTTTGCATCCTTCTCCTGAATTAGAGCATCTGTAGAGAATCAGCAATGCTTTTTTTTTAATTCATTGATACACAGGGGGTTGACTTAGTTCTATTCTTGTTAAATAGTTATTTTCTCTGTCCAACAAAATGAGTGAGACTCATTTCATTCTTGGAGTGAAAATAGTACACAAGGGTATCAGAATGAGATCCCCCTAGAAGTTCTAAATCCCAAATAGTTCCCCTAAATCAAGAACAACAATTTGAAAGCATTGCTCAATGCCTACCATTTTCCTAACACGGATCTTCTGATCCCTTTTGACCAAGTAACATGCAGGGCTCTAAACAAGCAGAAGACTTGGCAGTGAGCAGGGCACTGCTGTGAAGTGCTGTATCACCACTATCTTTGCTGCCTTCTTTCAGCCTCTGCATTTTCTCTTGTTGCTGTGTCCCACTGTGTCATATTTTGTCTTTAAACATTATTACACTAATCCTGCTATTTACGTGCTGGTACAGTCATGTCGAGTCTTGTTGAATCCCATGGGACCACATTCCTCATGATTACTGATGGGGATTTTGATTAAAAACTATATGGGATAACCACAAGGAAGTAATCCTGGCTCCAGTGACAGTGAGAAAACAAAGTGATGGCAATTTAACCATTGCATTTCATGGAGTCTAAATCTCTTCTCACTAGGTAAGAAGGAAGATCTCAGGACTGCATACAGACATGCATATGCACCAATATTTGCTGGAAGACACCCAACTCGAAAGCAGCTTGGCAGAAAAGGACCTGGGGCTCTGGTAGACACCAAGCTGGACATGAGCCAGCAAAGTGCCCTTGCTGCAAAGGAGGTGAATGGAATCCTCTGCTGCATCAGAAAAAGTATTGCCAGGAGCTTAAGGGAGGGGATCTCTCCCCTTTATTTAGAGCTGATGAGGCCACACGTCGAATGCTTTACGTGAGGCTTAAAGGACCAAGTGCATTGTGCTGCATCTGGGTCAGGATGGTCCCTGGTATCCATCCAGGTTGGGGGATGAACAGACCAGAGCAGCCCTGCCCAGAAGCACTTGGGAGTGCTGGTGGATGAGAGGCTGGACATGAGCTGACAATATTCACTTGCAGCCTGAAAAGCCAAATGTGTCCTGGGCTGAATCAAAAGTCATGTGGGCAGCAGGTCAAGGGAGGAGATTCTGCCCCTCTACTCTGCTCTTGTGAGACTCGACCTGCAGGGCTGCATCCAGCTCTGGGGTCCCCAACAGAGGAAGGACATGAACCTGTTGGAGTGAGTCCAGAGGAGGCCACCAAGATGATTAGAAGATTGGAGAACCTCGCCTATGAGGAAAGGCTGAGGGAATTGGGATTATTGAGCCTTCAGTACTTGAAGGGAGACTACAAGAAAGATGGAGAGGGACTATTTACCCAGTCTTGAAGGACAGGACAAGGGGGAATACTTCAGACTGAAATAAAGTAGGTTTACATTAGATACAGGAAGAAATTCCTTGCTGTGGTGGTGTTGAGGCACAGGTTACCCAGAGAAGCTGTGGATGCCCCATTCCTGGAAGTGTTAAAGTCCAGACTGGCTGGGGCTTGGAGCAATCTGTTCTAGTGGAAGGTGTCCCTGCCCATGGCAGGGTGGTTGGAACAAGATGATCTTGAAGGTCCTTTTCCAATCCAAACTATTCTGTTATTCTATGATAGGAAGGAAGGAAGGAAGGAAGGAAGGAAGGAAGGAAGGAAGGAAGGAAGGAAGGAAGGAAGGAAGGAAGGAAGGAAGGAAGGAAGGAAGGAAGGAAGGAAGGAAGGAAGGAAGGAAGGAAGGAAGGAAGGGAGGGAGGGAGGGAGGGAGGGAGGGAGGGAGGGAGGGAGGGAGGGAGGGAGGAAGGAAGGAAGGAAGGAAGGAATTCGGAAGGAAGGAATTCGGAAGGAAGGGAGGGAGGGAGGGAGGAAGGAATTCGGAAGGAAGGAATTCGGAAGGAAGGAAGGAAGGAATTCGGAAGGAAGGAAGGAAGGAAGGAAGGAAGGGAGGGAGGGAGGGAGGGAGGGAGGAAGGAAGGAAGGAAGGAAGGAAAATGCACAAAATCATGTTAATTGCACCACAGGAAGAAAAACTAAAATGAAAAGTTAAAAAATGTTTTTAAAGATCTCAATGAAATGGAAATTCCTTTCTTGAAAATCTCCAATGTCTTTAGTAAATTTTGTTTTACTCTTTCCAGTTAAAAGATTCCTTTGTAAAATCCCCAGGCTGGAAGCTGGAGAAACCCATTTGTGGTCCAAATCAAGTTCTGAATAAACCACAGAATTCTTGGGCAGCAGCTTCCCTTCCTCATTGGAAATGCTATGATATAAATGATTTGACTTCTGATTCCAATTAGTGTGAAGGGAAATATTTGATAGATTTCACAAGATGTGGGAGTATTTTTAGATCAGAGACCTCCACCGTAGCAGCTGCCAGCACCTTTTGACAAAAAATTGATATTATTTTGACATCTGTCATCTAGACAGACAGGCAGTTGCAGTATCCAAACACAATTTTGAGCTGATGTGACACTTGCAGATAAGGGCATCAACAATGATTTGTGAGTTGATTCATATTCACTGAAACTATGACTGTGCCAGAGATCTGGTGACACAAAAAGATCTTTTCCCCCCTGTTACAAAGCACTCTGTTTTCTTTTCAGATTAATGCATTATCCTAAACTTCTTTAGGCAGCAGCACCAGAACATTCAGTAGATGTGTTTAATGTGCAAGGAGAATATATTCCACCAGAGTGACAGGCTGAGAGGGGTAAGGCAGACACAGCTCCACCTGCCCAGGTCCAAGCAGGAGTGAGGCTGATTGTGCACTCCCATGGGGACAGGTGAACAGAGCACACCTGCACACCTCCCATGCACAAATGCACCTGGCTGATACACACACACAGAACACCCAGATGAACATATGGCACCAAACTCCTCATCCTGCTCTCCTCGCTGGATGAGCAGGATGGAGGCCCACTATATGACAATTTAGAGTCTAAATCCATACAAGGTGGATCCCTCCCGTGGTGGAGCTCAGATATTCAGCTTTCCCTGTAGCTGCCTCTGGGTCCCAGCCTCTCCAGTTGCTGGCAACTGGATGTACAAAAAACACCAGGGAGAGCAGCTAGACAGGGTGCCCCTTCCTCTGAGTCCCTAAATTGTGTTCCCACCTGTGATTGTGCAAATGGGAGTTGGGTGGGCTGATGGTTCCTGGGATGGTTCTGGGAAAAGGTGGGGCATGTGCAGCCTGTAGTGAGGTGGGGGCTAGCTTCTTCTCCCAGTGACAGGACAAGAGGAAATAGCCTCAAGTTACATCAGGGGAGGCTTAGACAAGATATTAAGAAATTTTTTTCATTGAAAGAGTTCTAAAGCGTTGGAAGAGATTGCCCAGGGAAGTGGCAGAGTCACGATCCCTGGAAGCGTTCAAAAACCTTGTGGATGTTCCACTTGACATAGTTTAATGGTGAATGTGGTGGTGCTGCTGGGTTGAGGGTTGGACTCAATGATCTAAAATGTCTTTTCCAACTTTAACAATTCTATGATCCTGTGATATTCAGTCTCTGTCCTTCATATCCTGGATCTCACCAAGGCTGAGGTGATCTTATTTTTTATACCATATCTATAAGGCTGTCATATGACTTATATGTATGTCATATTTCATACATACACAACTTTTATAGTGGGCATGAGGAGCATGCAGGAAGAAAGGTTTTTAAAGGGCAGTGACATTAATATTAAAGAAGTCACAGAATGTTTTTCTTCTATAGGTGTAATTCAATATTAGTAATGGGTCTTTTTTTCACCCTGCTATTTGTAGAATACTTTTTTCTTTGTAAAAATATATGACAGGCTTTACTTGAGGAAATTTGACAGCCTAAGATATGCCAGAGGCAGGCATCACTACTAGAAAGAGCATGATTTTGGAAATTTGAATATATTAGACAAGCCAGAGTAGTCAAAAAACAAAATATACAGAGATGGGATGGGGAGACAGTTTCAGGATACAGTGTGGTAGATGGCCTTAGAAACATTAGGGGAAGGGAAGAGCAGGCCACTCTCACAGCCGTGTGCCAGCTCATCTTCTCTCTAATTAATCACTAACATGAGTTGGCATGAGTCTCACAATCAGACTGCTGTTGTATTCAGATCTTCTACAGTTCCTGTCTTGCTGCTACTGTTCACCTCTTTTTCAGCTCACACTTTCCTTCCAGCATGTTTTATGAATCACAGACCTGACTGCAACAGCAACTGGATGTGAGGAGGGAGAGCTGGGCAGAGGAGCTGTATAAATTATGTGCTTATCTCTGAATTTCTTTGACTCAAGAAATTAAGGACACATAAGATGATCATAAACTAATTGTAGGACTTAGCAGAGGTCATACTTGCCCTCATTCAGCTTGATGCCTGTTGGATCAGACAGGACAGCTCAGAAACAGTAAGAAACTGGTATGGTTCAGTTCTCCTTAAGGAAGAGCACTCCCTTCAGTTGCTGTATTTGCATCCCCACTTCACGTTTCTCTATCTTTCAGATCGCATTCTCCCAGCCCCAGTTTCAGAAGTTACCCTTTTCCACAAGTGGCACTCAAGAAAAATTCAGCTCTATAAGTAATTGCATAATCTTATTGAAGCTCTGATCTTTTTTTTTTTTTCATTTTACTCCCTCAAAATCAGTTGGCTATGTATATATAGAAATAAATAAAAGGAAAAATAATAATCTTCAATAAATATTCTCCAAGACATCTGGATGATTTGTAATGACTAAGTATGCTTTACATTCTTGATAGAATATATACTAAAAAAAAAAAAAGGCAATAAAAATAAAGTAAATGGCATGAGGTTCTTAATCCTGTATTATTTTCCAATTTTTTAAGGCTGGAATGAGATTAACTATGAGAAACACAATAGGTTGGTGTTTTTTTAAATGGATGTGGAAGGCTCCCTGCCCATAGCAGTGGGGTTGGAACTAGGGGGTCTTTAAGATCCCTTCCAAACCCACATCATTCTATGATTCTATTATTCTGTGTATTTATGATCTCTCCAAACATTGCTCTTCATTATACAATTAAACACTGTGGGTATTTGCTGTAGTTTTGTTTTTGTTTATGTTCCAGACAAATTACAGACCATTTTGACAGGAGCTCCAAGTCTTCTGGCAGTCATACACTCTTGATTAATCACATGTAGTGGCCAAAGAGCATGTAGGATGAAGTAATTTTATACCAGTCACTACCCATTATTTAAGAACACTTTGACATGCTGCCTTATCTGTCCCGTCAGAGACCTCAAGGTGAGAGAGAGAAAGTTCATTCTGATATTTGTTGCAAGACCTGGTGAAAATCACTGGCACATAGAACAGGACCACAGAGATAAAACACTAGCAGAGAAGTTTGCATTTCCTCTTTATTACAAGCAGTGGAGACTGATAAAGCTATAGCAGTAAAACATCTGGTTTTGAGTTAATAGCCATTCCTTCTTTCATGGCAATGTGAAGGAGTGGCAGTGAGGTGCAGGATTCAGACTTATCTGTTGGTATCACTGCTGGAAGAATTCTTGGCCTAAACCTGAGGTCCTCTATAATCTACACAAGGCTCTGATGTCCAGTCACAACCCCACAAGTGCTTGTCCCACACAGTTGCCTCAGTATCATGCAAGTACAAAAACCTCGGGTTCCCATAGTGGCCCTCCCATCCAACAGGGAGGGATTTATAAGCCTTCTAATCTTCTGGTTAAATACCCTTCCCTCTCTCACCATCTCACAACTCTCCTGTTTGCTGGAGATATTAAATATTACTGGGTCAAGTGATACAGGATCTCTTCCTTTCACCTCTTAACCAATTATGGCTTCATTTTCTTCTTGAGTAGGTCCCACTTCATGATCGCAGAAACAGAATTACAGAATAATGGAATGGATAAGGTTGGATGGGACCACAGTGGAGTCATCTACCTTCAAGATGTTTGGATGCACATATTTCACCAGGGAAGTGATCTGGTATAGAGATAAAAAGGGATAGGACAAGGTGAAATAAGCTCACATGCAAAGGAGTGGTAACAGGAGATGGAAGTGAAAAGAATAAAAGCAAAAAGGAATATGGTTGGGCTGCCACTCAGGACAGCCCTCAGAATAATGTGAGTGTAGCCATTTCCAGCCATTTCAGGGCTGGATGCTATTGAGCAATCAATAAATGCACATTGTTGTTGAGGTGGTTCTTCAGAAAAAAAACTGAAAGCAATCAGTGATGTTGGTGAGGTTTGATATGGCAGCATGCCATGAAAGCCTCACAGAGGAGGCACCCTGTCTGCTGGCAGGCCTGAAGGAGATGGCCAGGAACGACTTCACTCAGCTCCCACCTCAGCATGAGAAGGTATAGAAGAAAGGGAGTGAAATAGGTCTGATATAACCAACTAATACCTTTTACTTGGTACTAGTAACATGAAGGCATCTGCAAAACTTCTCATAGAGTACCTTCCTTTCTTCAGTGATGAAGACAGGGGTACCTTTCAGTTCCCAGCAATGAGCCAATCCATCTGAATGGGCAGTTTTTGTATGCATATATATATTTTATATATATATATATATATATATATACACACACACACATACACACACATATATATATGTATATATGTTTTATGTTGTAGTTAGAGAGGGCAGGAATATTTTTCCCCAGAAATAATTATTGAATTAATGTTTATATTCCGTTATATTAATTTTTTAACTTCGTGGGTACCCCCCAAACATTAATGGGAACACACATTCCTTATTTTCACCAGTAAGTACTTCAAAGTAAAGGGTTGCTTGATAACTGGCTAGATTTTTTTTTGTCAAATCCTAAATGAGTTATTAACCTCTCAGCTTTCACTGGAGCTGTTGGAATTGAAAGGATCTGGTTTGCCACCCACAGATCACGTGCAATTTGTATCAAAAAGGAAGATATTTGAGGACAGCCAGAGTGGAACTAGCAGTGATGTGTCTGGCATTTTGTAATCCTGCCATTGGCTGAATCCTCTGACAATGTATCACAGGTTTAATCATATTAAAGCAGAAACCAGAAAGTGTCAGGAAACACTGAGATGGCTTAGCTGACAAATGACAGACAGCTGGGGAAAGGCAGAGAGGATTTCACTTTTCAGTGGTTGGCCATCATTGTATGAAAAATAAATTCTCACCAAAATTGCCCTCATCACCTCTAATAAACAAAATAAAGGGAGTATGAGTTCTGCAGATAAAACAGACATCAGGATGCAGAATCTGATCATTCAGTTTCTTGAATAACAGAATGGTTTGGGTTGAAAGGGATCTTAAAGATCATCCAGTTCCAACCCCCTGACACAGGCAGGGAGACCTTCCACTGTCTCAGGTTGCTCAAATCCCATCCAACCTGGCCTTGAACACTTCCACGGATGGGGCAGCCACAGCTTTTCTGGGCAGCTTGTGCCAGTGCCTCACCACCCTCAGGGTGAAGAATTTCTTCCTAGTATCATCCCTCAGCCTGTGCTTGTATCAGGGGTTGCTCCAACCCAGGTGCAGCACCTTGCACTTGGTCATGTTAAACCTCATGAGATTCCTATGGGAATGCTTCACACACACACTGACTTCTGAGAAGCCAATCTAAGTGCAAAGGCAGCACTCATTGTTAAGAAACACATGACTTGCAAAATTTCCTGGGCAAAGAGTTTTCCTTCCTTCACTCCTCTTGTCTCATGGAGAAAAAAAAAAGGAATTAAGAGTGAAAGAAATGCAGAAAGACTCTGCACACATTCTTGTAAATGGATGGATCTTGGAAAAGCCTTATTTTTGATTCAACTCAGTACAGTTGAAAGTCAGTATAATAAATGCTTTTCAGGGTATACTTAGAGCTGCCCTGCCAGATAATCACTGCTAAGGTTGACAGCAACAAAAGTGTTGCACTTAATCACATCCAGCTGGTACCTTGTCTCTAGTTGTCTCTGGTGTTGTATCTTCAACATGATATTTTGAAGAAACTGTTAATGCCATGTAAAACAGGTGTTGTACTTATGAACTTCACTGCAACATAATAAGGTATTGCCCAGAGAAGCTGTGGATGCCCCATCCCTGGAGTGTTCAAGGTCAGGCTGGATGGGGCTTTTAGCAGCCTGGTCTAGAGGAAGGTGTCCCTGCCTATGGCAGGCGGTTGGAACTGGAGGGTCTTTAAGGTCCCTTCCAACCCAAATCACTCTATGATTCTATGATTTTATGGTAATAGGTGAGGTGGACCTGTTTAAAATGTATAGCAGTTTCAGGGAGCAATTATTAACGTTGAGGCTGTATGAGGACCTAGTGGTAACATCCTATTATTTCTGGTAAAAAATTTCAATGATGCAATGTTTGAAAAATGTGTAAAACCAAGATGGATCACTTGTAAAAAGAGCGAAGCCATACACCATGTTGCAGAACACTTGCAAATTTGCAAAGTGATGAACAAGGTCTTGGAATGAAGGATTAGAAACAACTTGTAAATTATGGAAATAGCTTGCTGAATCAAGATTTCAAATTGCTGTTTTAGCAAGGGGACTGACTTGGACCCAGAATACATTAACTGAAAAACATCAAGTAAGAGTAGAGAAATTGTAGAGAGATCATTCTGGAATTGATTTAATGTCTACATATTAAAAAAATGGCCAGTCACAAAAGGCTTAAAAATAACTTTGAAATTTCATTGATATTTAGGAAACTTGAATTATAGGCAAATACTTTGAGAGCCTGAACTCTACACTTCACCCATCAACACTCGACAATGAAGTGAACACTTACGAAGTGAAATAAATGGGTGGGTGGATGAGCTGGATCTGAAATTATATGAGCTAAAAGCAAGAGGACCTTCTTTTTACCAGGAAAAGATTGTGTTAGGGCAAGGAGGATTTCCCTGACTTGAAGCCTTTAAATCAAGATTGGGGCTTTTTTTCCCCATTTTAAATATACATTTTATTTTAACTAGACATTATAGACTCAGAGGAGAAATTGCTGCTTCATATCATCTGTGCTATACGAAGATGAAAATGGAAGGTCACCACGGTTTATTCTCAACTTAATATATAGACCTGTATGAAATTAGGGGCCAGTGAGTAGCTGGACTTTGGCCAGCTGATGCAATTTTGTTCAGTGTCAGTGGCCTAGACTCTTGCTGTGAGCTGGCGACCTGGTTACACCAACTCACCCTTTGGAAACTGCAGTTCCCAGCAATCCCTCATTTTTATCACCTGGGTAAAAACTGTGCTTGAAACAGCAGAATAGGTGCAAGAAAAGCTTTTTAGTATTTTTTTGAATGCTGGGGGATGAGGCTGCAGAGTTTCTCACACCATCACACCATCATGGCAAAATGTGCAGTCATTTTATACCAGTGATAAATATAGTTATGGTAATTATTAATTGCGATCCTTAGACTCTGTCTAGTCCCTGTGGACAGGTGAGCAGCCTAATGCCAGATTTGACTGCAGGCTTCAGACACATTTTTTCTTCCAAACACAACATCCCCACAAATCCTCTGTGCCTTGGTTTCCACTAGGAGGGAACTTCAAATACCTGTCCATCAAAGGGACCAGTGACAGGAGAGAAAGAAAATCTCGTCAAGGAAATAGAATCTAAAAATCTGAGTCTATAAAAGATTCTATGATTACAATTCTCAGTAGAGCCTACAGTGCCTCCACTTACCCTGCACCATATTATTCTTTTGTGGCTCAAAAAAAAATTGTGAAAACCAGATCTTTCCTATCAAAGCTGGGATTTTTTTTTCCCCCTCCAGTTTAAGGAAGAGTACCTGAGAAAGGAATTTCCAGCTTAAAGAAACTCCTAATAATAAATGGTGGAGGGATTCCTGGAATAGCAAAAAGCTGTCTGTATTAATGTTTTGGGACACAAAGGAAGAATAATGCAGATATAATCCTCACACCCCCATTTATTTGAATAATATAGATTCTGCACTATCCACTTTGGTGACCCTCAGTCTCCCACTCAAGCTGCTGCTGTCATTCACTCAGGCAGCCATTTGGCACTAATTACACAACTGTAATTTAGACCCACTTTTCAAAGACAGCGTGCCTGCATCAGCATCTCCTTGGTGATAATTTTGGGGTAAATTTGGGAGGCAGTTTCTTTGAGCTTACTGAAATGGTAATTGTTCCTGATCTTGTCACAGAATTTTTGAAGAATTTGTTAATAATTTTGAGGGAAAATACTTAGATTTCAAGTATTTTACTGAGTTCTTAAAAAGAGAGATTTGAAAAAAACCTCAAAACCAACCAGCCAAACAATACCAAGCCCTGAAATGAAGAATGGTTGGTTATACTCAATTATTTGCGTAACAAAATAGTATTAAAATATCCTCACACAAGACATCATGTATTATATCCTGAAGGGAAGAAAAAAGTTGACAACAATACCCCCCTGCTTAATATTTTCATATTGTTTGAATTAAGAAATTATAAATTCTGCTCTGAACCTCTCTGAAATCACAAAAGTGATGCTAGGGGCCAGAAGCTGAACAACACAAGAAGAGGTATCAAAAATTTGGCACACACACCGAGTATTCTAGGAATACTCAAGGTCACAAAGTTTTAAAATCACTGTGAAGAGGTGTAGTTCATTACCTGACTCACAAATTCAGCCACTTGAACAAGGTTTCATCTGGCAGCTGTTGCTCTGAACAGAAGCAGAAATTAATATGGAAAGCACCTGTTACAACACAGGTGCCTTATGGAGCACCAATGGAGAATCTAAAACTAAAGACTTAAATCTCTCCTGTCTAATTTAGGACCTAAACGTTTTGCTTTTCCATTAAGGTAATTGCTGTTGTCTTTTATACTGGGGAAACAGAGTAGAAAAAGACATTTATTATATATGACAAAATTTGCCCCCTACAAAGTAATAATAATGGAAATTTATAGGTGACAAAAGAAAAACGTCCTTTATATCATTTAAAGCCATGACAGCTCATATATGTTGAGGAATAAATCTACATCTCCAAAGTCTTGGTCCCATGCTTTGACCACACGAGCAAACAGCTCTGAGGTGAAAGTCTGAAGCCACAATGAATAATATGAATTTCATAAAAGTGTTCAAATAACAAATAATGTTCAAATAATGTGAACTACCCTGCAAATATCCTTATGGAAAATGCTCAATAATACAAATTCTTTCTGAAAGAGACACTTCATTTCTAGGTAGACAACAAGATGCATCCAGGGATTTACAGAACCATCACTCTCCATTCTCCATGTACTGCCTGAAGATTAGGATGATGAGCACATTATGCAGCAAAATAAAAATGTAAAGACAAAATCAACAATCTTTGGCTTTATCTGATGTAAACCAATAAAAACCTTTTGGAAACAGAGGTTTAAAACTGGCTACCTCTTGCTGTAAATACATTTTCCTTCTGAATTTAATTTCATTCTTACATGCACTTCTAGTTCCATAGTTGTAGGCATCTCATGAGCAATATGATGTGCAATTTATTAAACAGACAATACTTGATACAAATATTTGCAGTAAATAACCGGATAAGTCATTCATTACTCACTGGGAACAAGTTACAGATACTTTAATTTCTTCCTGTAAAGAATATGTTCTAACTTATTATAAAGAGTCAAAAGCAATATCACCCTTGATAGCATTGAGAGTGGTTTTGGTAATCCAGGAGTTTCTTTTTGGTCTCTATTCTGATAAAATAATGTAAAACATTTGTGAAACATTTCTAGAAGTCATAGAAACTATTTTCCTTACATATATTTTAATTTATAACTGACAAAATGCAAAAAATAACTTCTCTCTAAATTAAATGGAACCTGTATATTTTAATACTGTTAGACAATGTTACTTTTTAATCCCCTCCAAAAGAATTTAATAACTAATTTTTTAGTTACTAACACATTTTCCTTATTTCTGGAGATGATTGATCAAATATAAATTTTAGAAATTCAGGATATATTTGTACCTCTATCTTACTATTCCTTTAGAACAAGTTATTGGGAAAGAAAAAATGTATTCCAGTAAAGCCATAGCAATCTATAAAATCAAAAGAAAATGCAAAAATTTTCTAGGAAAACAGTTTTATATATTTTCCTGGATTTTTTTTTCTATTGGTCAGAATTACAAGGATGATTAGAATTTCTTACTGTTGAATAAACATGAAGTGAAACCTCTTCAAGCTGCTTAGAATTTTTACAAGTGATTAAGAGGTCATTGAACAGATACATTTAAAGGCTTTTTATTCCAGTCTCTTGAGCTGCTAAAAATTGCTGAACTCGGTGAAATTTATTTAGTCAGATTCAGCATATTATCATACTGGATGAATATTAAGCATTTTATCACCTCTAGGTTGTGCATAGCAAACAGCTGACTTTTTAAAGTGGTACTTAATAGTAAATCATAGAAAATAAGTAGATTTTTGTCTATCTGCTAATTATGGAGAGATGTCCCTGCAGTGTTCTATACAAACTATGTTCAAATTTGATTAAAACTTCAGCCACTGAAAAAGCCTGCAACCATTATAGACAATATTTCCTGTGTGCCCACCAAGTACCTTGATTAATGTCCACTATTAATGTCTCTTATTGCATTTTAATCCATTGTTTCTTCTCCTGTCTGTGGTAGATACAAGAACTGATTTATTCCCACTCTATTTCTCAGTGGTGTTTTTTAATCACTGAAGATTTTTCCCATTTAATTTGACTTACTTAATTCTTTCCTTACAATGGATCATGAATTTCTGATTGCTCTTGTTCATATTCCTATTATGTCCAGCCAGCTCACATTTCTCTTCAACAGTGGCATCTCAATCTAGACAGAATTCTGGCTGCTGTGTGGGACAGAGGACTTGCTTCAAGATACCACTTGTACACCTCCACATACGTTTGCTTTTCTCTTGTGATATAGTTCACATCTTCTGGACCCCAGGATGCAGCAGTCACAACTAAATGTATCATTAAACTTTTTTAAAATAAAAGAAGAATATCAGAAAAATATAATATGCCAAAGAAATCAGTATTTCAATATTTCACTGTTTTGATATTTTGAAATGTAATTTCTCTGAAAGCAAACTTTCCTGCAGAAATTTGAGTTCCAACCTATTCTAACCTAATTTTCATGGGGTAAATCTTTATGTTCATATATGTTTGGATATGGCGTTCATAAAAGAATCTGATGAGTTTAGGAAGATCTCTCAACATCTCAAACACTAAGAAATAAACACATTCCACCTTGTCATCCTGTACAGTCACAAAGAGCTGCAAAAGCAGCAAAATGGCCTGGAGATATAAAAACACATGCAACAACTTTATCATGAAGTAATCATGAATACTTTCATATATTCAGTTGAATATTTTAGGGATATTTTTAGTGTATGGTCAGCCATCTGGTATTCAGAATCTGACTCCTGTTTTGAGATGTGGTTCTGCCATTGTCACTGCCACCCACATATCCCTGACTGTGTTTTTGTATCAAATTGTCATTTTCCCCCAGGGCAACTGCTGCATGAACACAGTACATGGCAGCATAACTTAGCTCAGGTTGGGGAACTTGTTGGCAGGAAAGAAACACACGTTTGAAGAGAAAACTCCAAATTTTGTGGGTAAGACAGATATAACTAATGTAATATGTATACCAGAATGTTTACTTTAAATTATAGTAAAATATTTTCATCTGAAAGTGTTTAAATAGTTTTTTCTCTGAGTAGTTGCTTAAAATATTGCATGTAAATAGGAATTTTAACTCTCCCACTGAGCAGCATCATTAAGAAAGAATGTTGAGATCTAGTTCACTGGCCAGTGATTTTCCCCAGAAATAGGTCAAATATTTCAGCATATAATGATGGAGAATCTAAACCTTTACAAAGAAGCCAATGATTTATGCTTTTACCTCTCTCTCTGTGTAAACATACACAGATTGTCTCATGGATGTATTTATGTCTACTCATTAAATATATTCTCTCTGTACTACATGTGTAAATGATCTAATGAAAAAAAGTACTGAAAAGATTTGTGCCAGTGAGCTTTGGGATGGATGTTGCATTCATACAATCTATGTAAATAATAAAAGGGTTTTTTTTCTTCTTTTTTTTTCTTCCACAACAAAACAAAATGTCAAAATGTGAACCCTTCTATTCCTTAAATGGCTCATCTCTCAAAATTTAAATCTTTACCCAGACAGTAGAGATTAAGAATTTAGCAATTTAGCTGAAAGTGCTGGTAATAATTCCAGAGATGGAGAAGAGTCCGGAACCCGTCACTGGCTGAAGAAGTAACTAGATAAAAGCTTTTACAGGATGAGTAGGAAAGTAAAAATATCTTGTTGGTTGCTATTTCTAGATATTTTTAGATAAAGAATATCTCAAGCTACACTGTGAAAAACAATTAACAAAATAACTGGATGCATCTGGTTGAAGGAGCTCATAAAGTCAGGGTTGTGGTCACACTCCCTCCAGAGATGTGGAAATACTCGTCCTGATGAACATTTGGTGAGTGAACCCACCTGGACATGGCTCTGTCTGACAGGGGGCAGGTCCTGGTCTCTTCTCACAGAATCCACCCCTGCAGCTCCTCCACTACCAAAACCTCGCCATGTAAACCCAATACACTCTGAAAAATGAAAAAGAAGTGACCTTTGACAAACAGATTTATGAGTCAGGTCTGAGAGTGGTATTATGACTGAGTGACCATGTATCTAAAATAATGAGCCCCAAGTTGTAATGCAAAGTTCTGCTATCTCAAGGCAGCAAATAGGTCTGTCATTTGCTCCAATCCTGTGGAGACATCCTCAGCAGAGTCTTTGGGTAGCTATAAGAGAGAAAAGGATAACCATGAATAACCTTTCTACATAGGATAACGCTTTATTTAGTAGAAATGGATAACTGGGAAGAAAACAGCTATGGATTACAACCAGGGATATAGCTCTCTTCTAGTGTGACTATGCTATAGGAATAGTTTCACTTTGCACCACTGGATTGTGCAGAATGTCCTTCTGGGATATTTTTAGATCAGGGAAAGTAAATGGGACACAAAACCCATAATTTTTTCCATCCTCCACAATTACCTTCCATGTGCAAGGATTTTTATGAGAGTCCCAGAGCAATGGCAGAGGTTTAGTCAGACTTTGATGCCATAAGAAGGGTGAGCTGATACTTTCCCCATTCTTAATCCCCCTCAGTAAGATTGTACAGCAAGGTGTCCTTTTTTATGCCAGGGTCCTGCCTTCAAGAACAGCCACTAGAGTGAGTAGGAAAAATACTAGGAAATACCAATAACAAACATGAAAAACCTGATATTGACTTGGCTCTCTTCACAAAGCAGTTTTATTTTCTCTGCTTGCATATAATGAACTGTCATTTGGTATTTTTGTTCACAGTCTGCACCACAAAGGTAAGTAGAATGTGTAATACAAATGAACACTCAATCTGTTGAGCAACCCCAGAAGTCAGCCTCTGGATTGTATCAGGGTAGCTCTTTCACATCCCTGGATTTATTCTCCATTCAATCAGTTGCTGAATATAGTCCTTAATTTGAATTTTTTCAGTCTTTCAAATGCTTTGTCTTTCAACATTTATGATTCAATTATGCCTCTTTTTCTATTCCACTGCTGATAAAAAACCCAAGTGTCTACCATCAGATATGTGCATTCAATATTCCTTCAATTTCATCTGCATTTGAAATATGTATATGTGTGGGTAGTAGCAGGTTTACCAGCCTGAGACACTGCATCAGAAGTTGAGAAACAGAGCAACAACAATGCAATCTTTTAGATTTTTGTCATAAGTCAAACCTTAGATGTGCTATTTCTTGCCCTGATTTCAATACTATGATTATGTTTTCAATCCTCACACATGGGCTGAAAGTGAAGAAAAAAGATGTTTCATTTTACAAGATGTTTCATTTACACCATGCAGACTGTCATTCCCATATTTTCACATGACTAGAATCTCCTTATCTCCCAGCTCAGTATCAGCAAGTGCTGCAGTTCTCATGTGAAGGCTTGGAAACTATGGCACTACATGAGACAATAAATGAAATGGAAGAAAACTAATGCACTTTGGGGGCATCACGCAAAGCATTGCCAACAGGCCAGGGAGGTGATCCTGCCTCTCTGCTCAGCCCCAGTGAGGGGCATCTGGAGTGCTGTGTCCAGTTCTGGGGTCCTCAGTACAGGAGAGACATGGAGCTCCTGGAGCACGTCCAGTGGAGGGCGACACAGATGATGGAGGGACTGTAGCGTCTCTCTTACAAGAAAAGGCTGAAGAAGCTGGGTCTGTTCAGCCTCAAGAAGAGACAGCTGAAAGTGGCCATTATCAATGTCTGTCAGTGTCTGCAGGGAGGACTCAGACCATGGACCAGGCTCTGCTCCTGGTGCCCAGCAGTGGGACAAGAGGAATGGGTAGGAACTGATACTCAGGAAGTTCCACCCGAACATGAGGAAGAACTTCTTTCCTGTGCAGTGCCCAACCACTGAACAGGTTTCCCAGAAAGGCTGTGGAGTCTCCCTCACTGGAGATATTCCAGAACTGTCTGGACACAATCCTGTGCTGTATGCTCTGGGATGACCCTGCTGGAGCAGGGAGGTTGGATGGACCAGATGACCCACTGTGGTCCCTTCCAACCTGACCCATTCTGTGATTCTGTGAAAAATAAATGGTTAAATTAGCTCATGGAGTAATTACATAATGGTCAATGAATCACAAAAGCAGGAAGAAATCTTACTCTCACTCGGCAGAAGGGTCACAGCCTGGAATGAAAGCAAATCATGTGTAAGCAAGGCTTATGAAGCAGTTCCACTTCCCTTCAAGCATTTGAAGACATTTTGTGTTGATCAGTGGGTGGATTTCACATAGAGAAAAAAACTGCATTTAATTTACCATGCATTCTGTGCAAGCCACTGCTTAATTTTGTGTTGCTAATTCTTTAAAATGTCAAACTTTCTTAAATACAGGTTATTGATTAAAAAATCTGCCTTTTGGGTGGTTCAGCACACGGAGGACAGATGTTATCATTCCATTCCTCTCAATACGAGAGTGGTGTATGTTTGGGGTTTCTGTGACAAACATGACTTCTACTGACCTTCTTGCTTAGAGGGTAATCTGGTCTAATGATGCCAGATGAAAGGTAACTCATGTAGAGAAAAGTAGGAACTTACAGATGTGGGCTGTGGGGGAGAAGTTTTAATCGCATGAATGGATAGTGGAAACCATCCAATAACTTTATGAGACTGCTCACAACTAGAGGACTTGTCTCTGCTAACGTCAATATCAAAGTTCAGTGTCTGCTCGGAGGGAACTCTAGCCAGCTGAAGAGAGGTCTAGAGAGTGATAGATCCCATGCTGAGATATACTTGTGATATAGGTGGGGTATATATGATCACTTAGAAGTTCTTTTCTCATTTATTACAGAATTACAGCAATGACCAGGTAAATGACATTCTTATTCTATATATGCTGCTAAATAGGGATAGTTCTCTGCCTCAGAGGCATATTTACACTGGCAAGCCATCTCAATGCTTAGTATTTGGTTGTAGGTCTCCCTTGGAACCCCTGATTACTTCTTTAGAGTCATAAAGAAACATAGTTTTTTTCTGTCTTTTTTTTCTCTCCCCCCCTCCCCCCCAGTTCAGAGTGTCTTAAATAATGTGACAGCTGTATAGCAACCCCTCACAGTGGTGTTTTCACACCACAAAGCTGACAGTGTGTGTTACAGCCCTGTGGGTGTTTGAGAGTGCACATCCTGATGGGACAGTGTTAGATGCTGTGTAACATGCAAAGAGCCAAACCTGGTGCATTACTGACTTTTTGGTTCTTGTTTCTGGCTCCTGATAGATTCTGAACCAACTGAGCAGTGTTTGGGACCATACTAGCTGGCACATGATGTTATTTCAGGATAAACACAGTCCAGAACTGGAGCCTACACCCTGGTGCTGTTTCATTTACCAGTATACATTCAGCCCCACGTGGCTGAAGGTAAGTGAGAGGGGCCATTCAGACTCTTAACAACAGTCGAGGCTGTAATTGCTCACCAGCCATACCCAAAAATGAAAGGCAAATGCTCACACTCCTTCCCTTGAGCTTATTCCTGGAGAAATGCGTAAGAAAAATACACAAAAAGTAATTTTTTTATTTTTAACTTTAAGTTGCAATTTTAAAATCTTCCATGACTGGTTATTTTTCTAAGTTTGGGTGGTTATTCCTACTGGTGTTAAATGCAACAGGGTATGGGTGTTTTTTACTATTGTTTCTTTTATTTCTTCAGACAAAACTATTCCCTAAAGTTTAACCAAACTCTAATGCAAATTTTCATGTGTGAGTTTCAATTAGACATAAAAAAATTTATTCCATTTTCTAAGCATACATCTCTTGTACAAGCTTTGCATATCTAATCTCAGGATTCAATTTACAGAGTGGAATAAAAAAAGAAATGTAATAAACAGAGTATGTTGATAAGGGTTCTTTTTCCTTGTGAAGATAGCAGTTAGGTTATACTGGGTTAGGCTACACCATGTTCCCCCATGACAATAAAACCATCTCACTGTGACAGGCCCCTGGCAAGCGACTGTGGTGTGGGAGAGGAAGCTCATTGCTGTGCCCGAGTCATCAAGCCTTTACTGATGAATGTGCCTGTATGGCAAATTTGCCAAAGGGAAATGCACAGAGGTGACCTGTCTCAGATGGAAATTGCCCCTGACTCCTCTTGGCCTTGCCAGACATTCTTGACTGATAACTTCAAACTTAACGTGACAAACTCACTGCATGTATTTCATTGAGAAATATTGTGAAGGTGTTTGCAAACAGTGTTTGATACCTGAGATCCCAACAGCCATAAGGTCTTAAAATTGATTCTGCCTTTATCCAGAGACTTTACAGCTAATCCCAACACTTGGATAAGATAAACGGAAAGTAATGACAAATCTCAGGAAAGTGATTCAGAGGCTGCTGGATGGGTTTTTGCCTTTAAAGAGTTTCTGGTTGGTTTGTTTTTCAGCAGGCCACTCAGGACCTCAAGTAATTAAAAAATAAGCAGCCACTGTTTAAATTCTGTTGAGCTTCCTTAGAGCTGTGATTTCCTGGCTCAATAAGTAGCTACACTCTTACACACAGGAAAATGTCAGTCTCAAAATATGTCCTTGCTGTTTTCCCATGGTTCTAACAGAAAAACATTTAGAGTTTCAGATAACACTGATGCAGATGATCAAGTGGTTATCACTGCTGCTGTTTCCACTGCTCCATGTTTTTTAATAGCAGTAGTGGGGGCTTTTCCCAAATTGCTCCAGCTCTGAAAAGCAATAAAAGTGAGGTCTGTTTACTAACACAAAGCATTTCATTTCTTCTCAGTGTCATGAATACAGACCAAACACAGAACATTACACAACTGGTGACATTTAAATGTAAGTCAATTATGCAGGTTTAATGTATTATACACATAACATCTGTACATGCAACAGCATGGGATTGAGAAGTACTTAAATAATTAAGTTAATGGGAAAGTACAGGGTAATTAAAGAGCACTGAGGAGAACCAATGGAATTTGTTTAGTGGAAGGGTTTATGGATTTGTGAAACAGGGGAGGATGGCATCATTTAGCAAAGCTATGATGTACCTCTCAGCTCACAAGTAGATGGTTCATGAGAACTTTCTTGTCCTGGTCTTTCATTCTGGAATTGATTTCAAGTCTTTTTATGGATTTTATTAGGATTTTATAGTACAGCGGTATTGTCCCTGGTTTATACTGGAACCAAGGACAAAAAGAGACACAATGCCAATTTGGGATGGACGGAAAATACCAAGGTTCATTAAAGAGTGGCTGAATGTAGATAAAAAATAAATTTTCTGGAAACTAGTACTTTCCTGCTGCACTTATGACCATAAAACTGTAAATACTTATGTTTCTTCTAATATAAGTATCAATAAAATAGTTTATAATGATGCTATAAAAATGTACAGATCTGCTTTCCAAAGTATAAGAACGGGTGGTCTTCTTGTAACAGCAGACTTCTGCCTGCTGTGAACCCAAAATCCTACCTGTTAATTGAAGTGTTAAACATAACTGCCCCAGGCACACTTCCCTCCAGCCTGACTTACAGTGCCTTACAAATATCAAGGTAAAATTTACATGTGGTCAAACACAAGTCCTATATCATTTACATCCTACTTCTGTCCTGATGGGGCTCTGCCTGATGACAGGGAATCTTCATTAGTGCAGCTTAACAAGGAGGAAACCTGTACAAAGAGGTTATATATTTGCTTATATTTTAGTTAGGAGAATAAAGGGAGGGTTTGGGGTTGTTCAGGGGTTATATTCATAAGTAAATGAAAAAGCATAGTCAACATTCCAAGGTGTTCTAGGAAACTGGTGAGAAGTTGACAAGGAGAAAGGAAAGTTCACTTTAACTCTCCTCCACCTCTCACCACCCCTTTTTTTCTCTATAGCATATAATAAGACAGATCTCTACACTAATAGAGTTTTGTAATTTCTCCTTCTATCTTTCTAATAATCCTGGGATGAATTTCACTTGGTCTTGATTGAGTCCATTTAAGCACTTTACTACTAGCTCCATATTAATCTGATCTCCTGAGATACTCAAAAATTGACTGTCTGCTAAGGACACTGTATCATTCTTTAATGAGAAAAGAAATTAAGTATATCACAGTTTTTTCAGGAACCTTTGTTATTTGTCTTACAACCTTGCTCCAATTTAGATTACTTTAGATAAAGAAACCTGCTTTCACATTAATCACTGTCATAACCTTGCTCAAATATGTGGTTATTTTTCCTTCTATGCTAACAAAAATTCAACTAAAATAAATATGCAATTATTCACTCATCTAAAGAGAACCGCTATCATTTATTTAACGGAACAGAAAAATATACATGCAAGGCTGATCAAACGTAGTACTATGGTTTGGGATTTTTTATCTCCTTTGCTGAAATGTCTTTAATTTCCATGAAATTTTGTGTAAAAAAATATGTGCTAAAATATAAATACACAATATTCCATACAGGACCATTTAGATATAAAAAGTAGTAAAGATAGGGGCACCTGCAGCTTGTGTCCATTCGCATTGACAGAAAAACTGTCAACTTGTTTATCTCTTCCTTTACAAGGCTCATTTGATACAACATTACCTTCTTTGACCACAAAAACAGCAGAGAAAACTAATCAGCAAATGGCAGAGATTTTTAAAAACAAGATGCTATAAATTATCCAAAATTAAAAGTTTATAAGTGTTCACAACTATGTTTTAATTGAGTTTGAATCAACCAGGGTCAGATTCAGCAGAATAAATTGAAAAATGTCAGAAACTCTTTTTCTTGCAGGTTTATTTAAAAAATCCAAAAAACAACAGAACATTAAAACTGAAAACTCAAACCCCAAAAACAAACCCACAGAAAATGATAAGCTGCTACAATGATTTCACTTATCTGAACTCAAATCACTCAGGACAAGTTGTTGAAGTCACTACAGAGAGAGCCAAGGAAACCTTTGATATGTACCATTATATACACAACAGAACCTGCAGTGTTTTCCTTCAGTCACAACTTATTTCCATGTCCTCTGGAAACAGGAATGACTTTAAAGGACTCTGAGACGATTTTAAAGATCTTCTGTAAATTAAACACTCTTAATTCATACTCTTATCTGGCAGCAATGCCAACTCCCATGGAACAATCCATGCCCCTCCTGTTGTTAACACCTTTTAAACACTATTACTCTCAACGACCATGTATGTTCACCCAAAGTGTTTATTGGAAATAATCTCTAGACTGTGCTCAACCCTGAGTGCTGCTTGGGAATTGGTTGGGACGCTTGTAATTGAAGCAAGTCAAACTGTGCAAAGGGCTGCTCTACCAATACCCATGACTGTTTCAGGGCCAAGGAAGATTTCCTGTCCTTCCCTAAGCAGAGCTGTAGCCTTGTCTCTTATGGATCTTCTTTGGGTGTGGGACAAAAGTTGCACCTGAAATTGGAGAATGTTCTGATGGACTTCCTGCTGTACACAACTTTAGGTAAGACACACACATTTATATTTGTGAGTTGGACATGACTGCAGTTTCAGGGGAAAAACACCAAATAATTTACTAATTGACTGATAGCAGATCTTTATTCCATCAGCCTGTTTGAATGTCGGTAGAGTAAGGACACTGAACAATATCACATGAATTTGAATCCTGCTTGTTACTGAGCTTCAGCTGTTCCTGAATATATGACAGATGGACACGGTGAGTGGTTCATTCGCTACTGTTGTGTCCCTCAAAGTTACCCAGAAGATTAAGAACCGCTTTGTTCACTCTCATGATACTCAATTGAGCAACAATTTCAAGAATTCAGAGAGTGAATCAGTACTGTTTATTACTTCTTTGTAGGAATCTGGAAAACAACAGATTCATTTGTAGTTAAGAGAAGATATCTTTCTTTCCTCTGACAGCAATGATTGATGGTGATTTTCAAAATTTCAAAACTTTTTCTTTCATTTAATATTTAAGAAAGTCTAAAAGTTTTAAATCCTTGTCCTTTGCATTCCACTGTTCACTAGGTATTTCCTGATCCAGTAGATCCCAGGCATTTACTTTTCATCATATTTTTCTCTTTCTCTTTTGAATGGTGCCATGGAGAACTGCCCTTGATGACATTAATGATGATATCATTAAAAATCTACCTCAAAAGCAAACTGAGCAAATAGGCCTCAAAAGAAGGCAAAATATAGGTTTTGAACAATGTCCAATTAGCAATATCAAGCTAACTCTGTATTCCAAAAGAATGTGAGATTCAAAGATAATTACTCACCATCCCCCATGAGTAGACAAAATACCAGTCAATGCCTGAATAATAGATGGCTAACTTCCCTAAATTCACTTCTCTCCCTTTTTACTGACATGCATGTCAGGAGCTAGACTTCAATGTTCATTCTGGGTTCCTTTTAACTCAGGATATTCTATGATTTTATGTCATGTGACATGGAATATCACAGAATCACAGAAACACAGAATGGCTTGGGTTGGAAAGAACCTTAAAGATCAACTAGATCCAGCACTTCTGCCATGGGCAGGGGCACCTTCCATTAGATCAGCTTGCTGAGAGCCGCATCCAACCTGGCCTTGAACACTTGCTGGGATGGAGCAGCCACAGCTTCTCTGGAAAAACTGTTCCAGTACCTCATAGGAAATGATTTCTTCATAATATCTAGTCTAATTCTACTCTCTTTCAGCTTGAAGCTATTCCCCCTTGTCCTGGTACTCCAGACCCTTGAGAAAAAATCTCTTTCCATATTTTTTGTAGGCTCCCTCCAGGCACTGGAAAGCCAAAATTAGGTCACCCCAAAGCTTTTTGTTTTCCAGGCTGAACCAACACAGATCTCTCAGCCTCTCCTTGTAGGAGCGGTGCTCCATCCCTCTGATCATCTTGGTGGCCTCCTCTGGACTGGCTCCAAGAGGTAGTTCCTGTGCTGAGACCCCAGATCTGGACACAATCTCCAAGTGGGATCTCACCAGAGCAGAGCAGAGGGACAGAATTACCTCCCTCAACATCTTTATTAGTTCAGCTTGTGTCCTCTCCCAACACCTTGTTCACTCCCAGTCAATTTACTGGGGGGCAAAGTGAGAAGCACAGATGGACTTATTGCCATGTGAACAGTGTTCAGCAATAGCTAAAACAATTCTTCTTTATTAGCATTTTTTTGGTCATGAGTGTAAAACACAGCTCTATACCATCTGCTGCTCCAGTCAGACCTAGGTCAAGGACACCTGAAAGGCCAAGATATCTGAACAGCTCCTATATTCGGTTTTTCATCATGTAAAATTAAACATTATGAAATACAGTGAAATAAATTTTCTGATTGAAAATTTTATTTAATTGAAATAAAACTCTTACATGATCCCCTGGATCCCTCTATCCTTTGAACGGGCTATATACACTCTCTGAACAAGAAAACTTGCACTGCAGCAGCACAGTTAGATTACTGTGGAAATTGTGTGAATGTTAAGTTAGTAATTCAATCTACAGAGAAACCTTAAGAAAGCAGTAACAACAACTAAAACAGCCATGCCCCAAAATGTGTCTGCATCTACCAAATGCAATTTTTGCTAAAGTAGTTTCAAATAAGATGGTCCTACTTGGTGTGACACCATCTGCTGAATTTCCCTTGCTTATGTATTACTAAGTGGCAACTTTGCATAATTTAAAATAAAACATTCAAATAGGGAAACAACTTCTCAATTACAGTCATGAAAAGGATCAGGTGGGCTCTTACTCATCCCACAGACCATTGCGTGGCTGACTTCACATTTAGGAAGACACTTAACCTTTGATATAGCCACTGTGTACACAGGCTCCAGCACTGTTGGAAAAGAGTTTTTCAATCTTCAGCAGCTCATTAGTTGAAGTACTGGCTTTTTCTATGGTTTTTTTTGAGGTTTTTGTTTCTCTTGGAGGAAGGAAGAACAAGGGCAAGTTAAGCATAATTTCAAGAAAGAACAGAATGTGTTTCACAGTACTTGGGAAAATTGTTTTTCCCTTACTTGTAGTGTTTTATATGTCAAATCAGACAAGAAAAACAAAATCTGCTTTCTTCTCCTGCTATTCTGACTGGGTTTTTTCTCCCAATTATTTATGAATTTCAGGTGATGGTAATTCTCATGACCTAGATTTTCAACAGAGAGTTGAAAGTTAATTCATGGAAGAAAGCACAATGTAAAGATTTAGTACTGGTTAAAAGAAGAAACAGGGAGAGACTGATGCATGAGGACTGAAAGATTCCTCTTTCCAAAGGAATATGATCCACATTCATGTTTTTTCAGGAAGCTTAGAAATAGAGAATTTGGAGCCTAGAAGGCAGGAGACAGGTGGGAAATGGATAGGGAACCCTGAAACTCCTTTAGTTTTTTGCCATGAGCTGAAGTGCTGCCACTTGAAGTAAGAGCACAGGGCACTTCTGCTGATATGTCTCTTAACTTGAATAAGGATCAGGTCATGCATAAGGTACTCCATTTTCGAGGAAGGAACGGTTATATTTGATGAAGCTTTCTCTAGGCACAACTCTCCATCTGAGCTTGTTCCTCCATGCAAAGAGCTCAGAACAAAAAAAGAGTTTAACCCACAGAGCTGCAGTTGTGAGTACAACACAGAAAACAATTTTGCTGAGACAAGGAGCACTAGGTTGCTGCCAAAATTATAGATACTGACACAGAACCCAAAAATTCACCCTCGGTACTGAGTAACATGAAAATAAATCATCAGAAACCAGCCTCCTCAAATCAGATAATGTATCTTCCAGGACTCCTTGAGCACCAGCTGCATCTTATAGATGAATATTTATCTCAATTAACACAAGTGCACCCTGAAGAAGCGTCACAGGGCTGTGCCATCAATCTGGAGAGAGCAGCAGCAGCTTAATGCTCCAGCACGCCGTGATGAGGCAAGATACCACACACTGCACAACTGTAGCTCTCCTGGATGCTTGATTTTAAGTCCTTACAGCCCCTTCGGGACTCCAGAGCTGATTGCAAAATTTATGAAAATTCAGGTATTGGAGACAGACATTCAGGTTGACCTCATGCAGGGGCTGGAACCTTCCCACAGAAATCAAGTAGCAGAGGTGATGTATCAAGGTCCAGTCCTGCTTCTGGGGCTCTCATTAGCAGCTAGGCATTTTCATGTTTATTTATTTATTCTTTTTGAGCTGCTAGTGGACTTTTCATAAGGGAGAAATCTGCTGGCATCAGGGAGTTAAGGGGAAATTTATTTCGAAAAACAGGTTTTTAAAAAGCTATTTTGTTTTAATGAGCAGTCCCAAATACCCAGAGCTCCTGTCTTACTGTGGAGATTAGAGCTTTCCAAAGTATCTTAACCACAGAGGTGTTGATTCCCATCTCAAGAGAACAAACTTATTTTAAATGTCTGATTTCAAGATATATTTTCCGTAGTGACATCCCTTCTGAGTCAAATTGTCTCATAGGGAAATGAGGACAATGTCTCTTCATTATTATATAATTAACATATTATTAATAATTAACAAATACACATATATATATGTATGTACAGACACACACACATACTGCACCTCTACTCCATGAGCCAGGAACAGGCTGCATCCATCCCCCATCCCCTGGGGGCTCCAGAAGAAGAAGCACATTAACCTATTGGAGTGAGTCCAGAGGGCCACAAGATGATTAGAGGGATAGAGAACCTCTCCTGTGAGGAAAGGCTGAGAAAATTGGGATTTTTTAGCCTGGAAAGAGAAGGCCTTGGGGTGACCTAATTGCAGGCTTCCAGTACCTGAAGGGAACCTACAAGAAAGATGGAGATGGACTTTTACAGAAAGATGTAGTGACAGAACAAGGGGCAATGGCTTCAAACTGTCAGAGAGTAGGTTTAGATCAGATAACAGGAAGAAATATTTTATTCAGAGTGTGGTGAGGCACTGGCATAGGTTGTCCAGAGAAGCCATGGAGGCCTCATCCCAGGAAGTGTTCAAGGCCAGGTTGGATGGAGCTCTGAGCTCTTGAAAGGTGTCCCCATACATGGCAGGGGACTGGAACTACATGATCATGAAGGTCCCTTTCCAACCCAAACCATTCTGTAATTTTATGATTTTATGTTTCTATGATACATACACCACATAAACATACATATATATATATTTGTATATCTTCATTTTACTACAGGTTATCTGTGCCAGAAGTCATTAGCAGCATTCATTTTTTTATCCCGATGAGAAGTAGGCTATAATGTCATTGTCACATAGAAATTACAGCACGAAGGTTCCTGCAGCTCTTGGTTGACACTTTTCACATCACCAGCAAGAAGGTTTGATTTCTTGGCTGCATGTTGCTGCAGTCATTTCCAGTAGGTTTGTGCTATCAGACAAAGGAGTTGGAGCTGCAGGTCAATTATTCATGACATTCTGGAGGAGCTTTGGCTCGCTGGACCCATCCCAAAGCATAATTCAACCTTTGGGATAGAAAATACAGTTTGAGAGCACTTGTCAGAGAAAGGAGGTCTGAAAGAGGATAAGTTGAAAAGAAGCCTTGAGCTAGAGTTAAGGTAGTGTTATTGGGAATTACAGAAGCCCCAAATGAGCTATGACTTTTTAAAATGTAAAACTACAGTGGAAAGGGAATTTTTAAAGTTGCTGTCTGACTAAACCTAGAAATTCTTTTTTCCCCATTTTGAAGTTACTTTCGATCTGTATATTTTCCCATTGCAAATTATGTGTGGATATCAAAGAAAACTGAAGGATGCTAGATATATATTTGTCTGCCTGTATGAAACCTGACATGCCTAGTAAGTGTAACTTGTAGAGACAATGGCAGTGTACAAGACATTGCTAGAATACATATATGGATTAAAAATAAACAATATGTCTGTCTGCCTATCAGTTGTAAGAATGAATGACCAAGGGTAAAAACAACCCATAGAGCTAACAAATGGTAACCAATTCCCCTAAGCATTTTGCTCAGTCACTTGATATCACAGATTAAATACCAAAAAAAAAAAACTTCTCTGGGAGGAATTGTCCCATAGCAAGCCTGCTGAAATATTCTAATTGAGAAAGAATGTAGAGTTAGAGAAAAAGCAAAAGAGTTAGAGAGAGATCAGCCTTGCACAGATCAAAGCCATAGCTTTAGAGAAGCTACCAGAAATCCTGATATTTCTCTGACAGTTCATTTTATTTTTAATATACATGGAAAAATCTTTACTATCACTCATCCCCCTCCTTCAGTTGCCCTTGAAACTTCCACTCAAACTGAGCCTTAGCACTCTTCTGTCTCTGTTGCTTTTAAACAGCATATTCAAAGTTTGCAATCTGTAAATCTGTTTGCAATCTGCAAATTACAGCAATCTGCAGAGTTCAGTCTTGGTTTTGTGGTGCTTTCCAGGGTTGGACAAATGTCTGCTCAGGTCTGCAGACCTTCTCAAATTTATGCCTCCAAAGACTAGTTTCCTCCTTTTGCACAAGTAAAACTACCACTCCATCTTGCCATCCTGTTTTTCTTTGCATCAGAGGGAACAGGCAGGTCCACTTCTTTGAGTTCTGTCTAAAGGCACTAGGACTAGATTATTCCATCTCAGAGCTTAAATGCTCAGCATTCTTCCTACTAACTCCTGCCTTAAGAACATCTGAAAAACTAATATCTTGATAGAGACACTCACAGAATATCCTTTGATTTGAAAAGTCATCCTTCCCTTCCTTGACAGAGTTCATGATAAGGAAGTGGAGAACACTGACTTTTAAAAAATTGTTGTATGAGTCAAACTGAGCAGTTTCTACTTGAAAAAAATTTTTATAAAAGGATCATATCTTCTTGCAGATATCCTGACAAGCTTTGAGAAAAAAGATGCCATAACTCCCTGAGAAGCCAGTTTTCCTTAATCCCACATCAAAGGAGATTTCACTCCGTTTATTTCAGTAGTGTCCATCAGTTCAGTGGTCTCATATGACAAAGAGCAGAAATTTTAAATAGTGAATGAATCTCTGCAGACTCAATTTACATTTCTAGATAAAAGTGGCTGGTTCTGCTTGAGACAGGGTATCTACCACATCCGTATTGTCCCAGGGATATGACAAAGGACAAAGGTGTTTCTCAGGGTTTGGTGCTGGGACTGGCACTGTTTAACATTTGTTGGAGATGGGGACAGTGGGATTGAGTGCACTCTCAGTGAGTTTGCTGGTGACACCAAGCTGTGTGGTGCAGTCACATGCTGGAAGGAAGGGATGGTATCCAGAGGGACCAGGACAGGCTGGAGAGGTGAGGTTGTACAAAACTTATGGAGTTCAATAAGGTCAAGGGCAAGGTCCTGCACTGGGGCTTGGGCAATCCCAGGCGTGTACAGGCTGGGCAGAGACTGGGTTGAGAACAGCCCTGCCAGGAAGGACTTGGAGGTGCTGGTGGATGGGAGGCTGAACACAACCCAGCAGTGTGCACTTGCAACCCAGGAGAACAACTCCATCACAGGCTGCATCCAGAGCAGTGTGGGCAGCAGGGCAAGGGATGGGATTCTGCCTCTCTTCTCCACTCTGGTGAGACCTTCCAGTACCTAGAGGGGTTACAAGAGAGCTGGAGAGAGACTTTTGACAAGGGCATGGAGCAATAGGACAAAGAGGAATGGTTTTAAACTGATAGACAGTAGGTTTAAACAGATATTAGTAAGAAATTTTTTACTGTGAGGTTGGTGAAGCACTGGCTGAGGCTGCCCGGAGAAGCTGTGGCTGCCTCATCCCTGGAAGAGTTGAAGGCCAGGTGGGATGGGACTTTGATCAACCAGCTCTAGTGGAAGGTGTCCCTGTCCATAGCATGGAACTAGTTGATCTTTAATCTAACTTTTCTGGCCTAAACCATTCTAGGATTCATGAAGCTCAGAGAGGACATGGACAATTATTGTGTTGAAATCACTGGCATATTCTTGCTTAAGAGTCTGAATCTCTACACCTTTACCTGTAGCTCTCACATTTTACTCTGTAAAATCCTCTTGCAAACACCACCTTCTCTTCTGTGTTTGTGCAATACCTAGAACAAGGAAGCTTAGCCCATTTCTGAAGCTGCTGGATACTTTTCCAGGAATAACAACAGAAATCAATTGTATTAATGAATTAGTTTAGATTCTTAGGCACATAAAAGGTCTCAGACTCATGAAACCATCTCATTGAAAATTACATGAAAGTCTTGTAAAAAAAATTTTGAAAATAAACATTTAAAAAGGCAAATAATTAAAAAGGCTTTTGCATAACTCCAAGGTTAGCTATATTTTGCTGTATAACTGCAATCTTAATGGAAAATATTGAATTGGAACTTAGTGATTCAAGACTTTATTTTGTCCTATAACAAATATAACAAAAAGAAAGCCCACAGACTTTTGAGAAACTGAAAACTTCACTCCTTTTCTTCTTCCCTCCTCTTCTCTCTTCCTCTTCCCATCCATCATTATACATAACAACACTTTAAAACAATGAAAGCTGTTTTTCCAGTATTGAAAGATGAGAGGTTTTAACTGTGTATTATCCTAGATAGAGAAGTATGCCACTCTTTTGCTGGTTGGAACAAATACTGCAATTGGTTTCATGGATCTATTTATCTCCAGCATCAGGAGATTTTAACTGAAGTGCTAATGAGTGCATAACAGAAGCATATTAATTAAGTACTAACCACAGGCTTTGGCTCCATGACAGCATACACTGAACAACACACGTGGAATATAGGTCAAAGAAGGAAGGTATTAGATTACTTCTGAGTGCAAAAATAATGTATTTGATTTTAGTGTGGCACTGCATATGCAAATCATTAAAGTGGACTCTGAGGAGTTCTGTTTCTATACAGATCAGCAGTGCTTGTTAATCCAAAGAATGCAAATGCAGAGCAAGAGTTAGAGAATGTTTTTTATGTGAAACATTTTGGGTTTGTCTGCCTGAGGTAGCAGTAAGTAGTATTCTAATAATCTATGCATAAACTGAAAACTTTGTCCTAGAGGGTTCACAATAAACAGTGCAGATATGCAGGCCCCCAACCAAACATGGAGTTTACCTTTTCAACTCATGCACATCTGTTAAATAATCTGAATTTCTGGAAGGTTTAATGTGGTTCATTAAACACTGCAAGAAACCCACAAACAAGAAATAATGTATTAGTAACTTCCTCAATAGCATTTTAGTGTGGTTATAGGAAAAGTATCAACATAATTCAGTGAAGTAATTTGTGGTTGAGGTTGCAAATGCAGAAAATCATAGAATCATAGAATGGTTTGGGTTGAAAGCAGCCACTAAAGATCATCTGTTCCAACTCCCTTGCCATGGGCAGGTACAACTCCCACTAGATCAGACTGATCAAAGACCCATCCAACTTGATCATGGACACTACCAATGGTGAGGCATTCACTATTTCTCCAGGCAGCCTCTCCCTGTAAAAAATGTCTTGCTTATGTTCAATCTAAACCTATCATCTATCAGTTTAAACGCATTACTCCTCATTCTATCATTACAAACCCTGGTAAAAGAATCTTTCTCTTTCTTTGCTATAATTCCTTTCTATAAATTGAAAAGCTGCTATTAGGTCTTCCAGAAGCCTTCTCTTGTCCAGGATGAACAGCCCCAACTCTCTCTGCCTGTTTTCACAGGGGAGGTGTTTCAGCCTTCTGATAAATTATGTGATCATTCTCTGGACCCACTGCAGCAGTTCCATGTCCTTCCTGTGCTGGGAAAAAAACACTGGATGCAGCACTGCAGATGGGATCTCACCAGAACAGAGGGGCAGGATCTCCTCCCTTACCTGCTGTTCCCACTGTGAGATCAGCCCAGGACATGGTTGTTTTTCTGGGCTCTGAGTGCAGCTTGATAGGTCATGTCCAATTTTTCATTCCCCAGTATCCCCAAATCCTTCACACAGGGCTCCTCTCTTTCCATTCATTCTTCAGTCTGTATTGATAAAAGGATTGCTCCAACCCAGGTTCAGGACTTTGCACTTGTCCCTGCTGAACTTGGTCATGCTTATGATACAAAATAACACCTAGTGGAACACCAGTATCCATTTGAGACGTTTATTCTTGAAGGACCTGACACGACAAAACTTTTGGAGTTCCAAAACATCATCTACAGTCTGGTTAGGGCCTGTGTCACTGTTAAGCAGTACAAGTATGCAGTACTAAACATCCTCAGTTACCAATGCAGTGATTAGAAGAGGTGGGAAGAAAACTTCTTTTGAGGAGGATACAAATGGGCACTGACTAATCTTCTCCACTATGCACTTCAAGAAAGGAAGAATAATGCTCTGTAGTGAGACCATTAGAGATAAGTGGTGAAAGGTTTCCACTTATGGCCAAATGCCTGCTGAAGATCATCCTTTCAGTAAAACACTGTAGGAATTCATAGAAGCCTTAGTTCACAAAAAAAAAAAAAGAAAAGCAGGGTCATTCAGAGGAAAGCAAGGGAGAAAAGATGTGTCACCTATGTTCTGATGGATGATACAAAGTGAAGTGCTAAAATGATGCAGTGAGAGATTCAGAGCAAAGAGAAAATTTGTTGAAGGTGTCTAAAAAGATCTAAGAAAGGTGCTGGTTATGGAATTACATTACAGCATCCCTTTTCCTGCCAGTGCAATTCTTAGATTCTAATGATAATTATTGTCACCCCCAGGTCACAGAGCTCTATGACCCATTTCCATTTCCAAGCCCAAAAGGAGAAGATCAGTGTTATTAATCTATTCATTGTGAAAAACTATAGAGAGGCAGTAATAGCAAATACTGAAATACTCACCAATTTTTTTGTCCAATTCTGGCATATCCCAACTCAGTTATTGTGTTATTTAATCTGAGATTAATATGTGTGTATTGAGCAAAAACAATATCTCTGTTGAATTTTAAAAAATATTTTGAGAGCAGTAATCATTACTTCTAGATGATAGTTATAGGATCATGTAGGTCATCTTCTCTTCTACCTTGCTCTTTACCCTTTTATCTCTATTTCAGTAGCACTCATAACAGTAGCACCTAGATACAATTAACAGCCAGAAAACTGGTACTGGTATTTTAACTTTTCTAAACTCTTCCCTATCAGAAATGCTGTAATATAACAAGAAAAGACTGATGGGTCATATTAAAACTCTGTTTTATCTATTAACTTGAGCCAAACACAAATTTCCCCCATTCCTGACTCTGAGTATTACAGCTGTATCTCAAGTGCTTAGACAGGACTGTGGCAGAATTTAATGTGCTACACACTCTGCAAACAAGTGGACGAACACTGCCTGTGTGAAGAGTCTCATTGTGTTAAGCTGAAAGAAATTAAGCCTTGTTTCTGCTTTACAGGTGGCTTTATGCAATGTAGAGACATTTAAAAGCTTCTGCACTGGCATCACACTTGAGAGAAAAGAATTCATCTTAGACCTCTTTGTTCCAGGCAGCACTTCAATAAAACTTCACCTTTTTCATCACTGGCTGTCTTGATGTCTTTCTTCATCCTAGATTTTTCCAATATGACTTTTATCTTGACATGGGCGATGGAAAAACACACTCCTGCACAGTTACTAGCAAATTATTGTGTGCATCACCCTCCAACAGAAAAAAATGTAGAGATTTCCTACTGAGTTTGCCTCAAAATAATCAATAAGTTTAGATGAAGGGAATAGTTTGTCCTCATGGAACATAGGCAGAGTCAATAAAAAGAACTCTGAGGTTAGTCCCCGGTCTTACTGACCCTCATTTGCAGGATCACAGGAAGTTTCAGCTTAGAAGAGATCTGAGGAAAACCTCTCGTCCATCTCTTGATTAAAGCATGGTCAGATGTGAGGCCAAACCAAGTTTTTCAGAAATTTGTCCATTCTAGTCTAGAAAATCTCCAAGGGTGGCCAACAGCATGACTTGACAGGACAATCTGTTCTGATATTTTATGGTCCATGATGAAAAGCTTTTTCCTTATATACAGTTTGAACTTTTTTTTTCCCATGTATCCTTCTAAAGTCAGTATCCTTTGAGAGATGCCAAGTCTAAGGTGGCATGGAAACAGCCTGGTGAAAAGCTTAAAAATTGTTATTCATTGGCTGTCATGAAGATACTGATACATGCTGAAAGACAAGACACACTTTCAGTGGAATCTAGAGCTCAATGTAGTAAATAAGAAACAAGAGTTGGCTATATTGGAAATCTTAGATGGACATCAAGTGAGAATAAAGTAAAAAAAAGACACAGGTACATTTAACTAATGAACAAGGTGCATTTAACTGAGGTAATTAAAATTTATTTCTCTCAGCAAAGAATATGCCAAAAAATCTGAAAGAAAACCAATATCAGAGATATTTCCATCTCTTTAGGCAAATTCTGATAGGACTAGTCCTGATTTTTCTGTGAGACACTCTAATACAATACAAATGGGTCAAATACTGCATCAGAGTCAGTATTCATCAGCCTCCAAAGCTGAGATTGTCATAGTTGTCCCTTTAAAAAGGAATGAATCAGGTCTAATTGGATTGAAGTGACTCCATGGTTTAGTTTACCAGGGTGCTGTTGGTGGTCTGCCAGAGATTTTAAAAGCCAGCTTGGGAACTCAGAGTGAAAGACAGAGAGACAATTAGTCTGACGTTTGCACTAAAGAAACAGCTTCTTCTCTCTTCTTTTACCTGTCACAGAACTTTCCTTTATAAGTGTTCATTCCCTTGAATTTAATTTTCCCTTGGTAGTGAGTGAATTATTTATTTATAAGATAATATTTGTAAACTTAAATATTATGTTCTATTTATGTATAATTTCTGAGGCTTTGTTTGTGTGTGTGTGTGTGTGTGTGTGTGTGTGTGAAAATTAGCAAATTCAAATGGAATGGCCGTAACACTGGGAAATCACATTTCATCCTATAGCAAGCAAATGAAAGATTCTTCCTCATCTAAATCATATTTCCGAGGTGAAAAGATGAGACCAGTAGTTGAACTGCTAGTCAAGAGAGCAGGAAATATTTTTTTTATTTCTAGCCTCTGTTACTGTTTGTTTTCCTTATAAACTTGGATGAGTCACATAGGGGTGATTTTACTTTTTTTCTTTATTTAGGTACCTGGTACATACTAAGCTAGTAAAAGAAAAGTTTTCTATAGAAAAGCCTTGATGGAATGAAAACTGAAGTGTTCCATTTGATATTTTCTGCTAAAAAAATCCACACACTTTTAAAAATGTAAGTTTTCTACACTTATTTTCCTGTTGGGCATAAATTCTATTGTAATTTTTTCTTTTCCAAATTTCAGAGAAGGAGCTTACACATTGAGACTCCTATGTACAGAGGTATCACTTTGTTACTGGCCATATTTTTAGGTCTGACTAGTCCAGTGTTTTTTGATGACTATGGATTGCTTACATTGCATACTAACTCTCTCCCACACAACCATACAGTACTTGATTTTCCACTATTTGCCTTTTTTTTTTCTTTCATATTTTTTCCATAGCTTAGTCTTCATTATCAAGAATCACAAGGTTTCAGTTGAGGTTGGCTATGTGCTGTGTGGCATCAGTTATGACAATGATCACTTCTTTGCTGATTCCCATCTGTTGGGATTGAAATATGTGTGGGCAAACAAAAATTGTTTGGTGGAAGCACATTTGAACAATTACGTGAGGGTCCATTTTTTAACACTCTGCTGTGGTATCATGTAGGTAATTAAACACACTCTGTGATGCACATTTTAATGGGAATCAGAAGAGAAAAAAGCTGGCTGGCACGTGGCTGAACTCTGGACAACCAGTGTTCTGGAAATGTGCCAGCTTAGGATTTTATGTGTTTAAAGCCAGTTTCACATGACATAAAGAACATGCTATTTGTTATGCAGACAGCTAAGGCATGGTGATGAGTAGGAAAGGAAGTTGTCCAAACCCTGTCAGTAGCAAAACAGGGAATTGGTGATGGCCCCAAACCTACCAGAGTTCAAGAAGAGCTTGGTTGCTTTCACGGACATGGTGGGATTTTCAGGGCTGTCCTGTACAGGGCCAGAAGTTGGACTCAATGATCTTGGTGGGTCCTTTTCAACTCTGGTTATCCTATGATTTTATGAAAACTGGACACAGAACTTGTGACTGAACAGTGATTCAACATGGCAGAAGGAAATGAAACATCAGAGTGTCTGTACAACAAGGTGGGATAACCTGGGCAGATTATGGATACCTACACAGAGAGTGACAAGACACAATGAACTTGAACCCTGATTAAAGGCCAGACCTGATTGTGTGCTCACTGTACAGAAAGTTGGTATCTGCAAAGCAGGCATGTAAACAAGTCCTTAAGCCTCCTGTGACAAATTACTCTCTTGAAATGCTATATGCATCTAACTAAACAACTTAAACCACAGACACAATTATTTTATAATTACTGCCTCCTTCACAGGAGAAACACTGCTAGCAGGAAACAGCAATGCTGTATTAAATAATGTTATGCTATGATGAAACTGCAAAGGCTTGAGATGACTGTGGTTTTTTGAATTTAAAAATGGCCTGGTTACTGCTGAATGATGCAAGAGGTCATAGCGAATAGAGCTAATCAAGAATTGTACAGATGAACACCCCCACTTCAGAAAACTTTGATTTGCTGTAGTCAAAGTACTTAAACACAATATACATATGAAAATATTTCTTGAGTATCTCCCACTTCTTTATGAAACACAGGAATATGATTTTCACAGATACTTGACTATTTATTCCTATCCATAAACCTCCCTTTCATGTACACAATATCACAAGAAATGTGAAAAAATATGAGTTAACAAAATCCCGCCTCTAAATCATCCAGAGCTGATAAATAAGTTGTGAAGTTATTACCATGCAACCTTCTAGTTGCAAAACATACACCAACAAATGTGTGCATCAACAGCCATATAACAGCTCTCAAACGTGAACAGCTATCTCAGTGCTACTAGTACTAGTGCAAAATAAATTTTAAAAATCTTTATTTCTGCTTTCTAGTAGTTAGGATTGCTGTATGACTTGCCATGTGGGTGATAATTAAACATAGGCTTCTATATTTGGCATTTTTGATAAAAAACACTGCTTTGCCTCCCTCTCTTTTCAAGATGGAAGTCTGACAGACCAAGGGAACACACTCACTTCTCCTTCACCAAGAGACTGGCACACCTTTTCTTCTTTCCTCTCCACAACCTGCAAAATAATGTCCTTGAGCAACACCACTTACCTTCTACTTAACTGAGAAACATGACATATCTGAAAGAAATATTCTTTGCACCTCTCCATGTGAATCCTGATGTTTCCCTAGAAATGTTCAGGACCAGGATGGATGGGACCCTGAGAAATCTGGTCTAGTGGGAGATGTCCCTGCCTGTGGCAGGGGTGATAGAAGTAGGTGGTCTGTAAGGTTCCTTTCAACCCAAATTCCATTATTCTCTGATGATCAACTGCAATGTTTTTACACCCATGTGGCCACCACCACATTGTCCCTTACACATTTCAGTCTTGCCTCTTCTCATACTGTTACTTACACTTTTACTTTTGCAAGAAGAAATCTAATGACCTTTCTTCTGTCACATTAAACTCTATATTTTTTTACTTTGATAAAATCAAAATGAAGACTGGGTCTGGTTTTCAGTATCTTGTATATCTTCCCTTCTATCTGCTCTATCTGATGTATCCAGTATATTGGCTGAATTTCAGCAATGCAACAATTCTGATTTTTGTTGTTCCTGTTGTTGTCTGTTTACACCAATGTCTCTAGACCTGCTGTGATTGGTTCTAGCATTTTTTTCATTTTATTTTTAATTTGGCATCTGGGTATCAATTTAATATTTACAGCCAGTAAGATGAACATCTTTCAATTTCTTTTTTCTGGTTCAGATATAGTCAATTTATCTAGTTCAATCAATTCAATCAATTCAATTAACTCATCTTAGTTCAATTATCTAGTTCTGATACAGTTCATTTTAATATCCTGGAAATCATAAGCCTATATGACTAGTGGTCTGTCCTTTTCCACAGCTCTTCTGTTCAGGCCGGCTACATTGACAATGTCTACTTCACTTTCTTATTTTATTTCAACATTTAAAGCTCTACTTTCTCTTCTGCTCTCCCATTGCCATGCCTGACACAATCCCTACTTCACTCTGTTCGGCTTTATTGTGGAACCACCTATTTCTCTGCCACTTTGCTGGGTGATAACACGATTGCACATCCTGTGGTCTTTATTTCAGGTCATGTAAGGCCTGTGCCACATTAAAAACAAAGCAGAAATAAGTTGCATGGACACAGCAAAAGAACTAATGTAAATCTCTCAAAAACATAATCCCTACCTAATTAAAGAGATACAGCTGTGGTCTATCACGGGATTCTGGCAGTATGTGAACTACAGCATCATATGGCTGGAAAGCTTCCATTGGGTTTAATTCCTCAGAGTAAGTTCAGACTTATTTAGGGACAATAATTTTCTCTGGCTGTGTGAGTTGGATGTGGAGATATGGGCATATGGGACAGGAAACAGGCCAGATTGCTGCAGGTTGTTAATGTGTGAGCTACAGGTAGAGCAGTAAGGGACCATGAAAAAAAGGCAGGAGTATGCACTGGGTGCTTAGTGCCTGAGGTTTGACAGGTCTGAAGTGTGAGATCTGACACTGAGAAGTTTGTATATCCCACTGCAGAGCTCAGGAGAAGGAAGGGGGCTTGTGCCACACAGAATCAGACTCTGAGTGATGGAGAAAAGTACAAGGTTGCTCACAACTGACAGCAAAGGTTTCTTCTGACACCTGAACACTCCTCAGAGGTCTGCCTATCTAGGGAGTGACCTCCTATCAAGGCTCACATCTCACAAGTTAAGCAGACAGAGGATTAAAAAGTGGCAGAAAAAGTCAGAAGCCAGGCAGAGTGTGAAGGACTCCTGCAGGGTTATGCAGTAAGGTACAATGGTACTATAATTAGCTTGATAGTTGAAATGAAGGAGCAGGCCACAGTATTACAACAGATCAGACATGTAGAGGAAGGTTATACCTTGGGAAAAACTCTGCATGATTTGTTCTTAGAATGCTTTCCTTTGCATCCAAGGGAGAGATCTCCTGAGGAAGTGAAATAGATTAAAATAGACTATGCACAAGGAGTCAAAATACAGCACGATCACAGTGCAAGCTACTCCAAAGTGGAGAGAATTAGAGTGATGAAATGTTATACGCATTTAATAATGATTTGGGTGCAGTGACTAAATCCATCAAAATCCACTTTATTTCTTTCCAATAACATGCAAGCTAATCTAAATTTCCTAGAGCCAGATATATCACTGCTCTATATTTAAGTCTTTTGATGATTTTCACTCTGAATATGTTCTGTTTAGCAATTGATGATCCTTTCTTCCCTTGTTTTATTGTGTGCTTTTTTTTTCCCCAAGATTCTCTTCTAATTCCTTTTAAGTGCACTGCAAACTTGAATCATAGAATCATAGAGTTGCTTTGCTTAGAAGGGACCTTAAAGTTTGTCTAGTTCCAACCCCCTGTCATCAGCAGGGACACCTTTCACTAGACCAGGGTGCTCAAAGCTCCATCCTACCTGGCCTTGGATGATTCCAGGTGTAGGGCATCCACAACTTCTCTGGACAACCTGTTCCTGTGTCTCATCCCACTCACTGGAAATAATTTCTTACTAATATCTAATGAATATGGATCTCATCTCTTTAAATACCACTGCTTAGACTAGTATTAGAAAATTGCTGCATTCACCTATAATATAAAATTAAATGTCCTGGTCTGAGTGTGGTCACTGTGCTCATTATAATATAACTGAAAGGAGGGAAATTAGATTTTTAGTTTCAAAAACAACAGTGGAAAATGACTGTTTAGCACTGGTTGCATGAAGTTCTGCACACCAGGTGAACAGCCTTGAGTATATGCAGCTGAAATTGCAGCATTCTGCTGCCAGTGTTATTAATTCTTTTAAACTGAATATGTGGTCACTTGGATCATGCACTGCTATTTTAGTGCAAGGATTTTCTTTAGAATCACAGAATCATTAAGGCTGGAAAAGACCTTTAAGATCAAGTCCAACCAATAACAGAACACCGTCATGTCCACCACTAAACCATGTCCCCTGCTGCCACAACCACACAGCTTTTGAACAATTTCAGGGATGGTGATTCCACCCCTTCCCTGCTCAGCCTATTCCAGTCTGTCCAGATTCATCTGAAGATCCTTCCTATTCTCAAGAAGATCAACACTCCTGCCGAGTAGAAATTGGGATGGGAAGGAGTTTTGAACCTGGGCATACCAGCAGTAGAGGATCATCTCTGCAGGCAGCACTGTTGCCTAGAAGGTACTTGCAGAAGACAACAGTAATTTAGGCAGTGCAGAGGACACTCTGCATACCTGGGATCTGACTCAGCTGCTGACACATGAGCATCTTATGCTGTCTGATGTAGCCTGGGATACAGGAGACATTCACACTTGGTCAGCACCAGGACCCGTGGGGGTAGTATAATCTCTGGAGGTTAGGCAGGGCATGCAAGCATCTTAAATGACACAAGACATTTAAACATCAGCAACTGACCTGAACTCCTTAAGTTTTCTGAATCTTTATTTCTGTGTCAGCTCTGACTTCTGACTGCCACAGTCCTTGCCCTCTTCCTATGGAACGTGCTCCAGGTTCATTGTCCCATTCATTTCCCTTGTTTCTTGTTGTAGTTGAACTCTCTGAGTAATGCCAGCACATTAATCTTACAGGAAGATACTATTTTAATTTTTTTTCTTCTGGGCTATAAAACCATAAGACCTTTGCAGAAAGTCTTGTAAGGAAAAAGGTGAAAATGTACAGCTGGCAGGGGAAATGCAATGACCAGCAGTGAGGTTCCCAAGGAAACATAGCCTGAAGCTAACAAAAGACAAATCTTACTAGTACATAGTTAATGAAATTTTGATAAAAAGCAGGCAAATCTGCTATTAGAAACATAATTCTTGTTGGTCAGCATTGCAGCTAAGAATCTGCTACTTATTTCCTTATATTGCTTGTCACTGTTAGTGCCAGTGTTAGAATATTTTTAAAGTGGTCAATGCCACTGGCCTAAACTTATTCCAAATTAAAGTGTTTAGCTTAGAAGATTGCTCAAAGGAGAATATGGAGACATAGCCACATAATTTAAGCACCTTCATTTACCTGTATTAATTGTGTGAATAATTCTTGTGTGACAATTTAGAGTCATAACGTGCCACAGGAATTCTTGCCTTATTAACATCAAGTATCCACTTGTGCAGAAACAAATAAGGAAAATTTTTAGCTGGTGTTTTTTTTTTTTCTCTAATCAAAAAATATCTTTTATCTTGCCACCAAAGTTTGTAATAATCTGACACTTCAAGATAGATTATACAAATAATCAAATCCATCCAAATCAGGACTTATTTGGACAGCCACACTATACCTTAAATCTGGGATTTTTTTTCTTCTTTTCTTTAAATAATGGTATATTCTGCAAATATCGTTTGAAATAGTTCCCACTAAAATAATTTATAAATCACAGTGTGTTGATGTATTCACTTTTTTCTTTGAAATGGTGCAATCACATAGTCTATAACTTCCTTCTGAAAGATGATGCTTTAAAATGTTTGGGACATGTTGCTTTTAGTCAGTCACCCAGTAACACAAGATGGTAAAGTTAGCTACCCTATTCTGGAAATTGAGTAGATCAAACAATACAAAGAGCTTAAGATCTAATCATATATACCCACTCAATCCCCAAAAAAGGAGCTGAATACTAATTTTCTTGGTGCATAACATGTACTTTATCCTTTTCAGCAACCATGAGATCAAGAATGGATATGCTTATTCTGACAGAAGATTAAAATTATGTCCTTGTGACACAGTAGAAAAAGTTTCATTCTTTCAGAAATGTGAGATTCAGAGCAACTGCCTTTGAGAAGAAACACAAAGAGGCAGCTCAAATATTTCAGATTTCAGAAAGACCTTTTTTCCCAGAACTTGAAATCCCAAGTACCTGAATGTGAGATACTACCAGAAGGTTGTTTAGGCTTAATGGGCTCTTGGAGTCAAAATCATGAATGGGAATGACTCTGAGCAAATACTGCCACATGGAAGAGAACTACTGCTGGATTCTGAGTGGAAAATCTGGGAGAGTGTGAGTACCCCTCACCAAAAGCCCAGAGTCAAACAATGACATTGGGTACAAGGGTGCACGTGATGAGCGGGAAAGGCTCCACTACTGGAATAAGTAGTAAAGCAGGTATGTTTATTCCAGCGCTGGGACACACGAGGGATAGCTCCTCCAAAGCCATGCGTGCTGACAGCTGCATTCAGCCTGGTATTTGTCGGGTTACAAGTTCCATATTCATTGAGTTTCCCAATACGCCTATACATATTCATCGCCTAGCCCCGCCCAGCCTCGCTTCGTATTACAATGAGCCCAAATGTCATTTACATCTGCGTTGCGCTTGCGCAGCGTTGTCTGGTGGTTGTGGGCAGGGGTCTCCTAGATGAAATAAGAGTCTTCCTCAGATGAAGTAAAGGGTCTTCCTCATCCTGAACTTTTCACCTTTCCTCCCTGCGCGTGCTCTTTATGCCCCTGGGCTAAGTCCAAACTTCAAGACTGGTTTGAGTTAGCTTTAGGTTAAAAACAGGATCTTTGGTCAAGATTCCTCCCCTTTATCAATAGTCTCATATCTTCTCATTCTGCTTTGGTAGGCACAATAAGTGTTGGGCAAGCAGTATGCATTGCTTCTAACGAACCAATTCTTAGTAAATCATTTAATCTCAGCTTCCCCATCCCCCTGATTCACACATATGGGGGGATCTGATGGAGACTTGAACCTTCTACCCCTGTGTGGTCCCTTACCATGAGCACTTTGCTTAGAGAGCAGTTTACCTCATGGAAATTGAGGATAGACTCATTAACATCAGATTCAGAATATCAGAGACAGGAAGAAAATACTTGTTGTGCTGAACATCCTGAGCATTTGTGCACTGACATGAGAAGTATGAAGATAAAAAAATAGATTTGAAATCTTTAATACATAAACAAAGCTGCAATTTATTTACTGTAGCAGAGATTTGAGGCAATTACTTATGACTGCACTATGAAATGAAATGACTGAGGATCATTCAGAAAGAAAAAAAAAAAATAATGGTAAAAGGAAAACAGTAAGAGACACAGCCCTGTGCACCAAGACTTTCTATCATTAATGGTGTTTGATAACTTCTATCTATTATTCCATAAAAAGGTGAATTGAAGGGAGATGACAGAATAAGTCATGACATTTCTTAGAAAAAAGATGAAGCAGGTACATAAGCAAAAAAATTCCATTGCACATGAAGGGCAATTTTAATGAAGCAACAAAGTGGTTAAAGCTTCGACTCAGATACAAAAAGAAACAAGAAATAGAAACTGAGATTAATAAAAATGAATATAAATATAAAAAAACATAAAATAAAATGCACATGTAGACAGAAAGTTAGAAAGACCAAAAAGTAATATGGAGTGCAATGTGTAAGAGGCATCAAGAGTAACAAGTAATCATTCTTTGAGCAGTAAGTGAAACATCATGGAAAATCTTGATCTGATACTCAAGTTCTTGTCGTTCTTAAGTTTCCCTGTAAAAGGTCAATGACTACCAGATGTCTGGAAATACTAATGTAGTGATAAAAAGATAAGATTTCCAAGTTTTCTACTTTGAATAAGGAAAAGAGAAATGAAAAAGTAATTGCAAACACTTGATAAATTCCCAGTTAGAATAATCTCACATTTTTAGTAACTATGTCTACCTTAACAACTGAAGGGCTAAACCAGTAGCAACCAGCAAAACCAAATTACATCAAACCACTGCAACTTTCTTCCAAGACAGCGTTATAGATTTTCTGAATAAAGACAGTAAAAATAAATTGCAAAAAACAATTAATTTTATAAAAGTTTATTTCATGCTCCAGGATGATTCTAACAAGGAATGGAAACATGAAAACATGGAACCACTACTACACAAGTCTGATAACCATTCATATAAAGAAATTATCAATTTCAAAAGAGAAAGAATATGTCTGTGGAGTCTTGCAGAAAGCTACCATGTAATTGGTCAATGCAGTCACTAACTATGCAAAAAATTTTAAAAAGTTTATTTTTTTCAGTTTGCTGATCATGTGAACCTAAGAAAGGAAACACATACATTAAATGAATTTAATAGAACAGAAAGTAAACTTGAAAATTGGTAAAACAGTACTGCAAAAAGAAATTATTGGATGAGATTACGTGAACAGAGACAGTGTGAGTTGTTAAAATTGAGGAAAATAGTCAACTACACAATTACAGGATGGGGTATGATGGTAGCAGATCTGTAGAAAAAGTGTCTGGGAGTTAGAGAACAGTATTGGTCAAATATGAGCCAAAAAGATTGTAGGGTGAAAATAAAAACTTTATTTTGATTAGCAGAAAGCCCAAAAGTCTCTGGAAGATGTGAATTCATTCACTCTCTTTCAGGTATCGTAATGTTTTAGAGATGATGGAAGTTCAGGTTTTGGACCTAGTAATGTGCAGTTATTAAATGTTAACCAAGAGAACTGTGACAAGAATAAACATGAGCCTAGAAAGCAAGAAGACTGAACAGCTTCTTCAATTACCGAAATTAAAATTTTCTGATGCTCCACTGACTGCAATGGGCTCTTATATATCTTGTTTAGAAGACATGTCTGCACTATGGACGCCCAAATACAAATATTTCCAATTTAGGACTGGGATTGATTGTCTGGAAACTGTGAGGACCTCCATCACTGGAGGTCCTTAAACAGGATTGGAAAAGCCTGTGTCAGGAATGAGGCTGGTGTGTAACTAATCATGCTTCAGGACAAAGAGGAGAAATAAACAGTCTTTTAAATCCCTCTGGGAAACTGGGACTCAGAGCCTGAAGCCATTCATGCACTTAGCTACCTACATCAAATGTTCCTGTACTTCAGCACAGTCACTGAATTAAAACCAGACATAATCCTGGAATCTCTGAATGACTCCTGTCTTGGACCTCCACTCCTCCTTTGACTAAGTAGAGGGAGCACTGGGAAATCAGCCAGTCCATGGGTTCAGCAGGGTAAAAGCAGGGCCTGAAGGTAGCTGGGTTGAATGGCACCTAATCTCCCTTTCCTCAGCAATATTAACACTTCTATGGGTGTACATATGGAAGGGGGTGACTGCTTCCCCCCTGATTTAGTGTTCTGCATCATTTTGTTGCCTGGTGTCCAACTCTGCTACAAGGATCCAGTCTAGCTCTTGATAATTATCCAAATCCTCTTTTATTTCTACTCAAAAGTTAACAATCTGCTAAAAGAGAGCTCTTTAAGTAGGACTCCCAGCTACTGCTTCTTTCCATGATGTTAATTGTAAAATGCATTTAAAATCACTCTGCATCCAAATTCTTATCCCTGCAGAATGGACTTACTATGCCACTAATTTCATGGGTGTTGTGAAGCAAAGGATTATGAAGTACTATTCCTGAAAGGAACAGACCCATGAAAATCAATTTAGTGTGAGTGCTCTCTCTTTATTAGTGTCACTTACAGTAAACACTATTTATTTTTTTGGTATGTATGTGGACATATATATATGTGTGTAAATGCGAAGGGGCAGTTCTATTACTTGAGTCAAATGAGATTTGCAATAAAGCTACACCATATCCAAGTCAAATGGCCCTACCAGTGGCACAAGGAACTGGAAAGTTACTCTTTCACAGAAATGTTGTTCACATCAGTTAGTACCCAGTGAATGTGCCTTGTATAATTCTAGGATGATCTTACCACATGAGGTGGAGTAGGACTCTCCAGTAGGTCTGTTTACTATCAAAAGTGAAAATATCTGGGCACCCTGGTGAATAGAGACAGCATTTAGTGCACTGATCTGTTGAAAAGAGTGCAAGAAGCTGAAAAGCTCATCTCTTTCATACCATTGGCATTTTTTAACTCCTACAAATGTAGAATAGTGGGCAATCAAGGTGAAGGCTTTCAACAGTGGATTTGTTCAATGCAGGACTGATACTTTTCTTTAGCCTTCACTACTTTCATTGTTTTTAAAGTCAACAACATAATTTCTCTCTCTCCTTTTCTCATAGTTAAATCTGGATTTAGGCATTGATGGCTTTTAGCAATTATGGATTATAGACCAAGCTTTCTACAGAAAGAGTGGTCCTTCCATTAGTTTTCATAAAATGAAAGATCGAGTGAAAGTGGCTGAGCTCACAGGAAATTGTTTAGAAAATAACTTTCTCTAGCAAGGAAGGGAATTATATCGGCTTTGGGAGAGGCAAAATCTTCCCCAAAGTCTTGTCTCCTAAATTGACTTTTGCTAGTGTGCCTGGATAGAAAATGATGGATTTTCAAGAAAACTTGTGGTAACCCTTACAGTGACTTTCTTAGATGTGTTTTCAGAAGCATGTCCTCAAAAACATCTTCACGTTCTTGATTTGAAGGATTGGTTTTGTTTTTAAAAAATAAGTATGCATAATCATGGTCAAAGTTCATTCTACTTTTGTCACCTTTAAATTTTAATGGTATCAGGAAGATGGCACAAAATTAATGGTACATAAAAGGATGAATAGACCTTAGTTCTCTTGTATAGCCACAAAGTGTCACCCTTTTCCCATGCATTGTCTACTCTGATTGCTTTTATGTAGCTCAGGAAAAAAAATGTCTCCAAAAAAATGTCTCCTTTAAAGGAGACAGTCCTGAAGTGCAAGGACAGAATCAGGGTCTCAGCTTGTGTTTGTAGAGTGACAAATGTCCATGCAGATCTCTGATGAGTGCAATGGATATTAAAAAGAAACAGTTCAGAGAAGGGGAGAATATTTGGTATTTTCATTCATGCATTGCTGATACCAAGTGCCTTTGAAGATCACAACATGGTTAAAGCCTCATGTTTTTTTTTACAGGGAAGCTTATTTGCCTATATATATTCAATTCTGCACTTCCTGTAGATCTGTATCTTTTGATCAACTGATGTTATTTTATAAGAAGATAAAGCTGTTTCTGAGGGTGGGAGGTTTTATTTTTGTTGCTGTTCTGGGAGTTTTTCTCAAGAAAACTCTAGATATACAATGTCTGTTTGAGAACTCCAGGCCTATGATAAATTGAGTTGAAGGCAACTAACATTTTCTGAAGTGATATTTAAAAATAGAGAAATAGAGGAACACACAAGGATCCAGAAACTTTATTTCTGTGGGAAAAGAAGAAAGGAAGAATGTGAAAGATATGACAAATTGTGGATTTAAAAAAAAAAAAGTTTAATATATGACCCTTGATAATAAAATGTATTATAATTGCAAAAGGAAATTGGATTTTCTGGTTTTTTTAGCAAAAATTAAGCCTTGTATTTATAGAGACGTGCTACAGTGCTTTTTAATATGAGGGAGGTGCCAAAAAAATCAGTTTATCATCTATTTAGGATTGAGCAAATAGAAGATGTGGGAGAATGTCACCTGATTAAAAACAGCAGTTATTGGTATGTGAGTCCTAATTTCTGTGTAGGCATTTACCTCTGGTCTTTAGATAAGTTCCTAATTCTGGTAGTGTGTAGGCATCAGACATGTTCCCCCTAAAGGCAGTTTTGATTTTCTGTTTATTAATCCACCCATTCCCTATGACTGTTCCTGTGACTCTCATTCTGAGGCACCAGACTCCCTCTTTTTGTTGCAGACTAAACTTCACTTTTTGATTACAGGTTCTGAAATTTCTCTGGGCTTTGAGTACATGAAAGTTCAAATCCCATACATAAGGAGTAGAATCCCTCATGGCAAGTGTGCAAGAAAAGCAAATCAACAAACAAGTTTTCTGGTTCACTATCTAATTTTTCTTGTATCCTGATCCAAGATCAGGCTCTCTGTAGGAACAATTTGCTAAGAGTCCTTGGGCAAAGTCCTGGTATGCATTTGTTTTCAATCATTCACTTTAGGAACTCCCCTTACCTTGCACTGAGCTGGCTTGTCCTTGTCATTTCAGCTCATGTTCTGTCATCTGGCTTAATGTCTTTGGAAGGAGTACAATCCTTTGATTGAAAAAGTCATTTTTATAGTGGGGATGAACTAAATGAACGTGGGGGAGGATTCATTATGCTGAGAAAAGGAGGCAGAAGACCTTGACTCTATTTTCTCCTCCCTTCCCATTTTAGGGAGGTTAAAAGGTAGGGAGAAGTTCAGTATAAAGAGATGGAGCAGACCTGCATAACTATTTTGCTGCCTACACTCAGTTGCAGAGTAAGTTATGAATTCCTGAGAAAGCAAATGGCTCTGGGTTGATGGGGTCTAATTTTGATATGAATCGTAACTTCGGAAATTGAGTTTTTTTCCTTGGATACAGGTAGGTGTGGATGTGGGAGAATTTAACTTTTATTATTTTTTAAATGTCAGCTCATTCTAAAGGACAGAGTTATCATTTCAACAAACTATATTATAAATTCCCATGAATCATATGCAAAAAGATAACAATCAACTCTTTTATCTCTTTCCCTGTCAAACAGCCCTCTGAGGCAGAAAGAAGAGGTTACAAAAGTAGACTAGTGGGAAATTATTTCACCAGGATGCAGAGAAAAAAGAACTTGCATAGGTACAAAAGAGAAATTTCCAAGAAAGTTTAAAGTGGTAGATACTGGAAACTCATCCTTTCAGGTATGATTTTGCATATATATTATCATAAACATATGGATGGGGCCCTGAACAATCTGGTGTAGTAGGTGTCCCTGCCCGTGGCAGGTGAGTTGGAATGCAATGATCTTTAAGGGTTCTCCCAACCCAAACCATTCTAAGATTCTATAAAAGCTCTGTCAGGTAGGACAACATACTACACTAAGTTACATGCTTCCACTTTCTTGAGGGTTACACAGGACTTTATTAAATTCCAATTAATTTAGATATGTAGCAGAATCAGTTTGAAATGGGCCAGAAATTAATTTCACATAATATGCAGATGTTCCTGGAAAGCATGAGAATCTCTAAGTTGACTTGGTGAGCTCAGAAGAGTGGGCCTTCTCCCTTTAGATCTGTTTTACTTACCATATTTACCATTTTTTGAAATTCTGCTTCTAGCATTGACCATGTGTTTTTATATTACACATACTAGTAGAAAAAAAACCAAAACAACAAAACAAACACACAAACACACACAAAAAAAAAAAAAAAAAAAAAAAAAAAAAAAGCAAAGGTTTCATTTAAATAAATAAAATTTAAAATGTAAATTTTGCAGAGATGTTTCCAAACCCAGTATGATACCATGGAACAACCCGTGACAGAAAATTAGGGTCATCATAAATCTTGCTGTTCTCTCTTCCTTTCACAAGCTCTGGCTCCTGCCTTCACACTCTATGCACAACTATCACAGATGGATCAAGAAGTCAAAAGGTCTTACCACCTTTCAGCAAACTGCTAATTAATAGCATATTAGTGTTCTCAGTCAGGCAAACAGAGAAAACATTGTGAGTAGTAAATCACTTTTGACTATGGTACATGGGAACTCACTCACAAATGGCTAAGCAGAAGGTCAGCTTTTGTGAAGGTTTAAAATAGGGTAAAAACTCAGAGCTCTGAATTCGCAGCAGGAGACAGTCATCTCACAGCCACTCTGCCCTGGCATCTTTTATGTGTAAACAGCAAGCAGGGATTCCTAACTAAAACAAAACGCTACACTGCATGCATAATGCCTCCCTTGGGGAGTTAAAAAGAGAGGACAAATTACATGTGACAGATGTTAGCTACATCACTTAACACACCACTGAAAGGCATTCAGAGTATATCAGAAAGGTATAGTATAACGTGAGATACACCTGAGCAAGCTCTGAATGAGAAATTTGACATACAAACCCCGGCAGAGTGCGATACTATTATGGCTATCCTACTACTGGGTCCCAGAGGAGATTTTTCAGAGCTGACATATGCTTTCATTCAGGTCACTGCCCTGGGTCATGGAGAAAGGGTTTTGGGTAATATGCATGTAGGCTCTGCTTCATCGACAAAATCCTCATGTTCCCAGGCCCTGTTTCATCTAAAAAGCATATTCAGTGAGAGATTAAGACATCTAAGATGAGGTATCTACTTCCGTACCAGATGTGCAAGTTCCAGCTTTACTCAAAGGAGCTCTATGCAGTTACTGGATTCTGAATAATGATTCAGAAAAGTGTAGATGTTTATTTATGGAGTGCCAGAATTGTGCCCTAGGCATCACTAATTAGGTGTGCTATTCAGTTACCTAAAAACAGTCCTGTGGTGCCATCTGAACTGCTCTGAGATAGCCTGCCTGCCCTACAGATGCTGCTTCAGAGTCCTGTGATTCTCCTGTAAACCCTCAGTCAAACTATCCATCCCAAATGGATGTTTAGGGAACTGAATCAAATCCTGGGTGTCACTGGTTATGACAGAAATTGAGATTCCTTGCTCATGTGTCGACATCCTCGCACAGACACCTAAATGCAAGGACTTCGAGGTAGAAACTATTCCTATCTCTTCTCTCCTCTCCCTATTCAGAATCAAAGCACAGACAAAACTTTGTCCCATTATTTCCTTATGCCTCTGGTTTCCACCAAATAAAATGTGGCCCCACACAATGGAAAAGGAACCCTGCTGAGGATCCGGAGGTGTCTGATTTGCCTGACAGTGAGGGCCAGAATGAGTGGACACCAAAGCAGATTATACAGAGTAGATGAGAAAAAACAAGCAAATATGATGAGGAAAGAGTCTGAGAGTCTCAAGAGAAAGTTGCAACCATCAAATGGCCAAAAGAAAGAAGGGAATTTTTGTAACATATATAGTCTCTATATGTATATAGTCTATAATGTATGACTAGATAATATCACGTAGCACATTATATGTCTACACTTTGCACACATTGGTGGTAAATGCTTTGCCTGCTTTTTTTATATTTTACCCTTATGTTTCATATGCACATATACTACAAAGTGTTATTTTCCTGTTGTTAATATATACCTCATTTAGTAATCCAAATTCAGTAATACATACCTCACATGTTTTTCTTATAGCAAGTAGATAACATATGGATTAAATTTGTTAATTCTCGCTGTGATTGGTTGAAGAAGTAATATTGAATAACTTCATTACATTAGTTTAGTATAGGGGTCATCATTGTAATGTCTATGAATTGCATGAAACCCACTTGGGTAACTTGGACATGTTGTGGCCTTCTGTTGAAGCCTGGAAGTGAAGGGAGATAATGATTATGTCCAAAACGCCAGCCAAGGATTGTTGGTAAGAACATGCTGTGAGAAAGGACAGGATGTGGCTGGAGCAGGGGCCATATGGAGGCTGGGCAGCACTTTTCCAGAACAAATGTCATTGTTCTGCTTTCTGGAGATAACACAGCACAATGCAGGTGCAGGAAGGAGGCTGAGAAATGGGCATGGACTGTAAGGGAGGGTCAAGACCACCCAAGACCCCTTAAACCCTCCAACCCATTTCCAGAAAAGTCCAGAAGAATGGACTGCACATGATGACTGATTTTCATGGAAAGAAAGAAACTGATCTCCAGGATGGGGAAAACACTATAAGGTACCCAGGACCTTGGACACCCCATCAGCTGGATGCATGCTGGAGTCAGAATTGGTGATCTCTCTTCTATTTTTCCTTTCACTCTCTCTTCCCCTCTTTATTTCCTTCCACCCTACCCCTTTATCCAAACCCACTGCCGTGTACTTATACCAGGAGATCAGGGACTAACTTATACGAACTTCCATGCCAAGTGTGTAACTTACTAATAAAACTTTGTAAGCTTTTGCAGACCCTCTGACTTTTGTCATTCATTTTGACCACGAGCATCTATGAATCTTGAGTACTCCTTAAGGGTGGGACATCACACTGCTCTGTTCTTATCAGCTGTTGTATGTAAAAAACCTGTATTGGAGTGAATCTCATGAGCCACACTGGTTGTGCCAGTTTGTATTCTTTCTGCATATCCTTGGCTAGTGCCACAGGGCTGATTCTTCCCAGAATTTTCCAAACTCCGCTCTATGAGCAGCACTTTTTATCTGATTGCATCTTGTGCAGTAGGATAGCATCAAACCTACTGCAAATGTGAGTGTAAGTGTAAGATCATGTGTAAGAATTGCTGATATTATGTTTCTCCCTTGCACAGGAGAGAGGTGTGTGATTGTTTGTCCAGGAAAGTTGAAAATATATGTTGGGTGATTTGAGCACAGCAGTAATTTCTGTCTATAAATTTCTCAAAGAGTGATTGTTGCTTGACTTCAAGTCTCTGTGCTCTGATGTTCCTCTCTGAAAAGCTAAAATAATAATATCACTTTACTGTCCGTAAGGGTTGTCATCATTTTAAAGTCCAATTTAGAAGGAAAAAGGTTTCAAACCACATCTTGCTTTTCCTGAGCATTTCTCTACTTTAGTCATTATATTTTTCTACTTAAAATGAGCTGTTTTCTTCCCCTTGTTTCTCTTTCTAGATGGGCAAAAGGAGGAAATAACTGTTTGTATGTCTTGAGAAGTAGCAAAAGTGTCTGTTAGCAAAATGCTGCTTTATTCTGTGGTGATTATTTTTTCCTTTGCAACAGTAGCTGTCCTATGAAAGGGCAACAGATTTGTAGCTACCCTTTCAATATGACTAAATCCTGCTATTGAATTAAGACATGAATCCTTGAGGGAAGAGAGCAACATATTTGGAGTATTATCATCCTGTTGTGCTTGTGGGACCAACTAATTCCTCCAGTGGAGTTTCCTGTGCATTCTCTTGAGTTTTCACTGAAGATTTCTATGAAAGAATTTTGCAGTCTCTTAACTGTGTCTGTTTTGAGTTCTTCAGGTGAATTGGAATGGAATGACAATACCTGCTGGCAGCTCATAAACCAGATTAAGTTTGAAACCTGCTTCTTTCTGCTGTTTGCCTTCTAGTAAGCTCAAGGAGGATGGATCTACTCTACCATGTCAAAGCAAGGCTTTAGCGATATGAGCAGCTAAGAAAGTGATCAGGAAAAAATATGGGAAAATAAGAAGTCACTGATTGGAGAATAAAGGGGTGAAGGGCTTAGGTATGTTTGAATCATTTCCAGTAATAAAGTTCCTAACTACTCCTTAATACAGCTGATTCACTGTCACTTGACTTTTGAGCACCATTAATGCCCAGTTTAAAATATCTATGAGATGGATTACTGTACTAAATACTTTACAGTACTGGGTTTACGGTCAGGATTTAGTGAAAAGCTTCTTTCTCCTATAAATCATGCTATGAATATTGATTGTGGTAACTTCTACTTACCTAAAAGTTTTATGTGGCTTTAAAAAAAAAAAAAGTACTGACTGTTTTGGTGGGAAAGATCCTTTCCCAGAAACTAATCTGAGGAACATCTCTAAAACATGCCAATTTAGTGTTTATACAGTTAAAAATGACTTTATAACAAAGTGCTGCCAGTCCAGACCAATTTATTATATGGTGCAGAAGTGTTAAACTGCCTTAAATCAATAGTTAAGAAGACAGGAGAGTGCTTGGGTGTTATAAGTCATCATTTTAATGAAATATAGATTATTCCAAGACTATTAAACAAGTGGTTGGTGTCAGGAAAATTGTTCACTTTTTCAATGCTAAACAAAACCATCTATTTTAATGCAGTAAAATCAATAAGCAGCTGAGACCTGCCATGTAGCTTGAATGCCCAAGTAAATGTATAGTTAGAACTCCCTATTGATAAGGAGATAGGTTACTGTTTGCATGTACTGGTTACTATCTCTGATTAAAGGAAAAGGAAGAAGCAGGAAAAAAAGTATTTTGAGGTAACCACTTATTTTCTCAAAAAGACAATTACTAACCTTCTTTTTCAGGAAATATTTTCCAAACTGCACAGCTATTGGGGACTGAGGATAATTCAGGAGTGGGGGAACTATTTCAATTTAGCACTTAAATTGAAGGAAAGTTAGGGAGCCCAAGATTAAAATAAAATGTAATTTATAAAGATGCCTGAGGTTGCAAATAATTGGTTTCCAATAATGAGCACAGTTTTACTTAATATTTTCAGGATTATTTAAAAAAAAAAAAAAAAAAAAAGACATATGAAACTGGAGTAGGGTTGCAAATTCACCTCCCATCCATCAAAGTAAAAAAATCACATTCTATATCAGTATGACACCAAAGCCCTTATTTCGTGAAACTGCCTCTTCTTTGGACAAGATCTTAGATTGCCAGAATGCTAAAACAGTCTGGAAAACCCACAGTGAAGGCTCTCTTTAAAAAATAGGCCTTATATTCGGGAGTGTTTGGGGTGTAGGCTCTCTTCAGTATTTTATACTTTAAATTGATTTTTTTTTATTTTCTCTCTTTATAGAATAATTAAAAATTCACTTAGGTAAAGACAGAATTACTTTATATTATGGAATTTAGGGCATTCAGCTAGAATGAAGAAGACTTTGATCTGAATCATATTAAGCAGAAGTTTGAAATGAGGTCTCTCATGGCTGAATACACTGGCACTTGCGTAGTTAGTTAATCACAGGACTTCTTTGCTTTGATCATTTCTATCATGAGGCTGAGAAAATTCCCAGTGCTTTCCAGTGCTGGCTGTTCTTCTTAAAATTTCCACTTGGAAAAATCAGAATTTGCAGTGAAAGCCCTGGTTCAGATTTGTCCTCTTAGTCTAGCTATGGTTCACTAAATCACATCCCATCCTGTTTCCTCCACCACCAGCTCCTGTTGACACTGCCTGCTAGTAAAGCATGGCTCATGAATACATCAGAGTGTGACTGCCACTTGGCAAATTGCAACTCCTGAAAGCTCCTAAAGAGAAGGCATTACACAAATCTCTATCTTGGCCCATTGATCTGCATTCACATTTCAACAGGACATTAATTTAAGGCATTGTGTTAGGTTTCATTTGCAGCTGGTTGTCCCTGAATAGAGTTCAAGGGCAGTGCCTGACTTGAAGGAAAACTGAGATTTTTTTTAAATATGCTTGAAGGCAACGACCCTGACAAGACAATTGTTTTTGTTGGTAACTAAAGGTACCTTTTTTTGCAGCTCATTTGCTAAAATACAGACATCCAGTGCTATTTTATATGTCCTAAAACATTTAACCTCAACACTGGTTATAGATGAAGGAATAATAATTCTCAGTAGGAAGAGTTTTCCTTACCTAGAGCAACCAGTGAACAGATACTGTGACATTGTTCCTGTTAGCAAACCTGGCAAAGTCTCTCCATACAGCCCAATTAGCATGTTTAAGGGATCATTTTAAAAACATAGTTCCAGGATTGTAGGGAAGACATGGCCTTCCATAACATTTTTTTCTGTTATTTCAGTTATTGATGAAATGAATATATAGCAATACAAAAACATATAGCCAAACAGCTTCTTTCTTTCTTTCCTCTATTTTTTCCCTACCAGAATGCATCACTATACTTTTAAATTAAGCCCAGCAGGTAGGAAAATCCTATACCCATTTTCAAACAAGATAATTTTTCCCTGCATTACAGCATGTTCCTTTGATATAGTTTCTTTCAGGACTTAGCCCTGCTGCTTCCTGAAAGATGAGTTAAAGGTCCTTTAGAATAAATCCTAATGACTGCCTAAGTAAATGCTTTTTACACAGATGTGTGAAGTTAGATTTCACTTTTCCCTGACATCTAATTCTGAGATGTTCTTATCCTGAAACACGGATTTTCCCCCCTCTTTTCTTCTGATATACTCCTTTCTCTCATTAAGGCATTTTACTTAAAACTGATTGCCTTCAGCAATAATGGCATCTTGAAAAAATATAGATGACAAAAATACACTGCTCAAATTTCTTATACCAGTAGTTGCAGATTGAATACAAGAGACTAAGTTGTGCCAGATGTTCATGCAGAGAATAAAGATAAAACTTCTTGTTCTTCCATCATTTTCCATTCTCAAGGACTGGCTAAAAACTTTTCTTAGAGGACAAAGCTGATAGTAAGGGAATAGCACAGCTGGCTCTGGGGCTGGGAGAGGCAACTGAAGAGCCCCAGTGCCCTTTTAGCTGCAAGAAGCTAATCTGCTGCAGGGTGTGTAAGCAGAGAGCTGTTCTTTGAAAATGACATCTTCTCCCTGTGTGTTTTCTTGCAGAGGCTCTGTGCTCTGAACCAAACACGAGCAGATGATTTGAATGAGACAGGACTGATTAGAGTAGTCAGTTTTACCTTATTCTTCTGCTTGACTGGGGAAAATGACAGTAAATTCCTGTCTCACAGTTCTCATCCATTATGAGTTTCATTACAGAAGGAGTTCTAAGGAAATTATTCCTTTGTCCAGCAGAATAGCATTTTGGCAGCTCCCTATACTTTCCTTTTATGTATTTGACACTTTTTACTTTAGCTAACTGAGGTGAAGTATGATATTAACAGTGTTTAGGACACAACTTTAAAGAATATTTTCCTCATTTTTCATTGTCTTTCCACCTCTAGAAGAAAAGACAAGCACAAAAACTTTTTTTTTTTTTTTCCCCTTTCTGTATGACTTTTCTTTCTTTTCAACCCTAAAATCCAGTCTTGTAATGGTGATAATACAGATTAGAACAAAAGCTCTATGGACAGTACATACTGAGAGAAACTCATGCAAAGTAACATTGTTGGGAACTGACACACTGAATCAGCACTGGAAAAACCTTTATGGTTTCCAGGTAAAACAGGGTTCACCCGTATATCTGGCTTCATATGATCATTCTAGTGATTTTATTTGTTGCCTTCTTATGTTGTGTTTCTCAGATACTCAGCTGAAGATGTAAGTTTGGCTTTGACCTCTTTTCTATTAATGGTGTTTGAGGGTAGATTACCTGCTTCATTTCAGGAAAAATCTAGTTTGAATTTCCAAATTAATCTGAAATCAAATCTGAAGCCAGCCCTCTCACAACAGTTGGGATAGATTGGACCTTTTATTACTTTTTGTCCTTCACAATTTCTGCTAGTTTGTAATATTAAGAACAAGCAGGGAACCAGCAATTTTTAATCTGAGTGTTCTATCCTGTTGAGCTAAATGTAACTCCTTACACAATAAACTACTTCTTTCTTCGTCTAAGATTTCTGTATTAACATACAGGATTTCCTCAAGCCAAAGATAAGAATAATAAAAGAAAGATACACAAAACTGATGTTAAAATTATTGTCTGGTTCATAGAATAATCATAAAGCAGTTTTGACTGGAAGGGACCTTTACAGGTCACTTAGTTCAATGCCCCTGCAATGAGTAGGGACTTCTTAAACTAGATCAGATCACTCAGACACTCATCCAATCTGACCTTGAAAGTTTACAGGCAGCCACCACCTCTCTGGGTGACACGTTCCAGTGTTTCATCATGAAAAATTTCTTCCTTATGCCTGATCTAAATCTACCCTGTTTCAGTTTAAAGCCATTGTCCTTTGTCCTGTTACTACAGATTCTACTTGCAACTCTTATCAGCCCCCTTTAAATATTGAATTTATATATTGCTCTACCTTTGCCATGCCCTAACTGTTGCACTGTTGCTTTACGTCACTGTAAGTATAAAACTTTGATTTCTACAAGGCTAACTCCTCATCCTCTCCAAAACCAAAGAAACAAATAGTCAAAAATAAACAAGAAAACAAACAGGCAGCCATACCTCCTATTTATAAGAAAGAAAGATGTTTTCACCTGGCTCTCTATAAAAATGTTTATATGGAGAAAGCTTAGCTCAGACTGGAAAAAACTTCATTAAGTAAATAACTGTCTGGTTTTGCAACATTAAAGGCTGCAAAATAATCTGTGACAAATTCAGCAGCTAGAAATGCTGTAAACTTTAAGTCTGAAACTTACATGGACCTCACCCCTCAAAATTTAGCTTTAAATAGTAACCCTAATTTTACATAATCTTTAGTTTTCTATACATTCATCCTTTGCAATACAACACAACGTGTATGAAACACTATATAGATTCAATTTCCTTGTTTAGGAAACAGTGGCCAAACATGCTAAGAAATGTCCATCTATCTATAACCTTTCACATGTCCAAGACTAAAGGGGATGCATTGTGAAGAAAAGAAGAAAAAGATGTCAAAGTAATCCTTTGAGGCAGCCCTCCAAATTCCAGACGTCTGTAGCCCAAGAACAGCTTGAATCCAAGGTTGTACCTTTACAAGATGGAATACAGGTGCCATTTCTTCTCTCTCTCTGCACATTGTTCTGCTCTGATTGGGAAGCTCACCAGTACCAGATCTGAGTTGTCTTTCTACATGCACTCACCCCAAATGTCTTTCACAGCTCAAGGAGATTCTCAGGATCTTGTGAAAGGTTGGTATCTGCCTAAGGAGGACCCCCTCATCTTTCCATAGGTTTTGCAACATGGTTCCAAACCTTCAGGTTTTATACCATAGCTTTTGCTGCCCGAACAATGCTTCAATTAACTTATCTGAAATAACAGGACATGACTCCATTATATCCATTTTATGGACATACTTTTTAGAAATACATTGGTATGTGTGATGAATGAGTATTTTAAGAAGAAATAGATTTTCAGATAAGACTACATTTTAGCTCACAGTACGAAGGAAGATAATTTAAATTCTATGATGCATGAATCAGTGCACTAGAGGCATACAAATGAAGAGAAAATTGGGTCAGTCTTCTATTCTAAAAGCAAGTTAAGCAGCTAGACAAAGATGTATGTGAACAAATTGTTTAGCAATATTCATCCTTTTGAAGGGCCTGCTTCATCATTTCATTGTGCCATCTTTGTCTTGGGACATCTGCTGAAGCTGCAGTTTCAAAGACGTTCCTGATGAAAAAGCTTACAAGGAACAACATAGGGTAAAAAGAAAAAAAAAAAAAAACCAACAAAACAGAACTCCCCTCCCTGCCCCCCCCCCAAAAAAAAAAAAAAAAAAAAAAAAAAGAGGAAGAGGAAGTGAGACAGAATCATATAGGTTGAAAGTATACAATACAATTTTAAAAACTGCAGAGCTGAGTGAGTGCAAATTCCTCACAGTGTTTTTGGAAAACTGATATAGGCTTCATGAAATAGATGAATGATGTTGATTTTATGAGACACGGTGGTTTGCAAATTCTGGAGAGAAACGTGCTCCAGGTTGTGCCTCTTTAAGAAGTAAATAGCCTACAAGTATCTCTGACTGGGGTAACATTGTATGGTAGAAATAAAAATAGAAAAATATTAAAATAATTGAAAAATAGTAATTTTTTCAATAAATATGTCTAAACACAAGATAATTTTTCAGACACGATTGATGTTAACTGAAGTATTTTGGAGATGAGATGAGAAGACAGGACAGGACAGAAAAGAGAAAGGTTTGGACTCAAAACCAGCCTCTCCTCAAGGATTCAAAATATCAGGGTATTTTATCTTACCCATAGACAGATAGTAAATCTACTCTTCTCATTCTTTTGGTCTTGGTGGCATATGAACATACATCTGTATTACTACTATTCTTTATTAAAGCAACCTTCATGCTATAGATAATGACTGGTCCCAGAGATATTTTCTTACCTTATCTGTATTTAAGTACATTAATTAATTGATTTCAAATAAAAGGCACCAACTTTTCAAAGGCTTAACCATTTGGTTCCACTTCACTGACATCATCTTTGAACTTGTACAGAAAAAAAATTTCTCTAGATTCAGATGAAGCCAAATAAGATGATGTACATTTGTCTCAAAAGTCTCATTCAACAGTTTAAAATATTTAGTTTGAATGTTATTTCTTTGTCAGGATGTGATTTTCGCTGGTAAGAAGTTAATTATTCATACAAGCAAAACACTATTGTGTTAATTTAAACTCTCAATCATTTTTTCTCTTTGTCTAAGAGTATTGATCACTGCAATAAGAATATAACTGATACTTAACGACATTACCTGAAAGCACACCACCATTAGAAAAATAACACGTAAATGAGTATTTATTATTGTAAAGATTGTCTCCAGCTTGTGTGTCACACAATAGAGATTTTTTTGTACAGAGTCATGCACACTAAGATTTTTGTCTTGTTCTCAGTTACTATTTAATCAATAATGAATGGACATAATACTGTTCCGCAGCTCAGTTTAACCTTTTGCAAACTCTATTTGTGAAATATTTAGAAGAACTAAAATTAATTCTTATATACTTACTACTAATGTTATCTATAATTTCATTCCTTGTCTCCTAAGCAAATTGCAAGAGAACCTGTCTTATTTTCTTTCAGTAAATTATTAGAATACAGGAACAATTTATCCAGATCATTTTTATCCTAATTTGCATGTCAAAGTATTTACTGTTCATGTTGTCTTTTCAGTTGTCAGACACATGAAATTTTCTCTGCTCTTTGACTACATAACCAAAACTTATGAAAAAGAATAATAACAAATAAGTGGATAACAGATAATGTGTGTTGGATGCACATTTTGGCACACTGCAGTAATATGTGTTCAAATGCATTAAGCTTTTGAAATCTGTGGACTTGTTCATAATAAATCACTTGCCTTGATATCACAAAAAGCTAATCACCAATAACAGGCAAATATAATACAATACCTAAAATAAGAAGTGCTTTCTTAAAATGCATGCTATTTTTTATTTTTATGTTTGGAAATGTTTCCTCATTCTTGTAGCTCCAGAGAAATAGAATTAATGAGTAATATTTGTGAACAGTTTGAGTTCTGCTGCTGAAAGAGTCTATACAATTAATTATTTCCCCTCTCAGCAGCACATTAGCATTAACACATTGAATATGTTATGACAAAGCCTGTCTTTTCAAGAGTCACCACAGAACATAGCTCTGTCATTAAGTTTGTCATTGACAGATTTCGTGATAAGACTTGCCTTGTCTAAGTTCAAACCTCTTTGTGTGACCTACCTGTCAAAGCTCTTTTGTTTGTTGGGTTTTAATAGAGAGAAATAGACATTTCCATGTAGCTATTCACACAAGCTGTGCTAGAAACAACTGCCTCAGGAGATGGGAATCTCATCCTGCAAATGCCTATTTTTCTATTGACTGCAATAAAGGACCTGACTTACCTACCTCTGGCACAGATGTCTGCAGTGAGGTTGATGCCCTTTCCCGATCTTAGAATTAAGAGTCAAACATGGTTAGAAGGGGAAAAAGGGATTTTACCTTGGTATTTATTTTAAGGATCCTTAGGTGCACTACATCTAAGTCGAATGCACCAAAATGCACACTGCAATGCCCCCTCCCAAAAGACCTGGTATAACATTGTAGGTCTTACTAATTAGCATATCTATCAAAAATTCCCCAATGAGAGGCTCAAATGAGGCCCCCCTCCCCAAGGAGCCTTCCCCTGGATGGTTCTATCTTAGTTTACAGAATGTGTTCTGAAGAGGACCTTGGGGTCTGGGGCACACTATCCTCTACCTACAAAGCTTCTAAAATGTTTAGCCTCCTAGCTTAACAAACAAGTCCAAGAATGTACGCAAAAAGCTCTAAGAATACAGAAGTTGTAAAAAGGTATAACAGGGGTATAAAAGAAAAGGCAAAAAATCTTCATGGCATCAAGGTAGATGTCTAAATGTAGGAAATATTAATCTTACTCTTTTTGTTCTGAACAATAATTTCACGTGATTTCCCTCACTGATATTTGTTCTGAGTCATTTTATTCAGCTACAGACTTTGATGACTTCAAAGGATCATTATCAGGATGAGGCATGAGCAGGGCTCCACAGTCCTTAGAAATCGAAGGACTGGCAAGGTTGCAAATTTGCTGACAATCTGCAGATTTATCCCTGAGTGTTAAGAGCATCCTCAAGGTGAGTGTCTGCATGTGAATGGGATAAGCAGTGAGGATTTGCGAGAACTATTGAATACAAGGGAATAATAATAATTAAAAATTAAATGACAGCATGAGAAAAGTTTTGTGAATAACCTCATTGCTTTGCGTGCCTTATTTCACCCCCAGTAGGAATATGGGTTTGGTGGTGAGCCAACTATATATTTGAGGCAAGTTATTCTCTTTCTATGTTCCTGTCAACCTTCTGTCTGACTCACAGGTAGCTTACAGGGATCTATCTTCTGTGCCATTGTTGGTGAGAGTTAGGAAAATATATCTGCAAAAAAATAGGCAGAATGAAAGTCTTTAGGAAAAGCAGGAAAGCTCCCTGACTTCCATGTAGAAATGCTCTTAGACAGACTTTGTAACTCTGTTTGACTTAAGCTTTGACAATAGTCAGCTTTGAGATATCTCTGATGTTTGTCTGATTTTGAAATTTGATTTTCGGGTAACACCAACTTACTGAAGGTATTCTCCACCCATCTCTATAGATCTCTATGTAAGGGCAGCAAACACTTTTCTAAAATAAAAGAGTTTGCTTTTCAGATTTGCTAATTCAGCACAAGAGTAATGTGTTGTTTTCCAGTGAATCACAAAATCTTGTCTAGAATTACAGTGTGTCACCCACATTCTCCTCATAAATCATATTAGATAAGTAAAACATCTTTTAATCTCCAGAATCTCCCCTGTTATCCCTAACTGTTTAGCAGAAGTCCAGTTGTCAAGAATAAGCAACAAAAAGTATCTCAGTAACTTCATTTCTTATTGCTGGTCAGGTTAAGGACATCAATAGTTACAGAAGTAGTTTAATCATGGTTTTCTGCCATGGGTAAGTGAAAACAATTAAAAATAGCGAAAAGAAATGAAGATTTAATTTAAATAACTTTTAACTGGAGAAAAATTGGACACAAAAAATAGCAAGAAATAAAAAGAACAATAATACACCAAACTTTGACAGAATGACTTTAAAGTGTCCTTTTGCATGCCTCTCAGGAGAAATTTAGTGATCGTCTATGCTGAGAGGTGAAATGTGCTACAGTATGAAATGTACTTTATTTCTATATTTTGTCATGATTTGTAATTTAGTGTGTCATAGATAATTGCGAAAACATTTGCAGATGATAATTTATATTATTTAAGGATAGTGTAGTCTGGTGCTCCATGAATAGCTCTAACAATTCTGTAAATGGGTAAATATGAAAAATCCTAACATAGCCTTGTAAAAAAAACAAAATACATATCAGAAAATGAAAAAATATATAAACTCACAGCAAGAAAAATAGTGAATACCAAGTATCTTAAATATAAAATTAAGTACTATTATTTCTCCTTTTAGATCAATGTCAGCTTATATCTCTTCTCCCAGAGTATAAAGGTATTTGTTGATTACCAGGGAAGACTGTTAGTGTTTGAAATTGAAATAACATTCCAACAAACCAGTGTAATCACTGCAGGAAAATGTTAACAAAATCCCTTGTCAGAGCTTTACAACCAAATCTAGACAAAGCATGTTGAAGTTCTTTTGACATTTCCATCTGAATTGGGATGCTGGTGTTTCCTGAACTGCCTTGGCCTAGAAAATATCTTTAAGGAGTTGTAGAATACTGAGGAAGAAGGCAGAGAACAAGATCTTTCCTCAGTTCTATAATCCTCTGATTGTCAACCTTTGATTAGCTCAAAACTGGCACAGTCTGCCTTGTTAATGCTTTTGGTTCCTGGGGAGTGATCTGCGCTGACAAACGCTGCAGCACTGTAATTCTCTTTAGCTTAGTACTTACACTGTCTTTGTCTTTGTGCTGAAATGTTCTCAGCAAAGCTCTCAAATGTGTTAGTCTTTTATTCAGTCAATTTTCGGAGATATTTCTTTGACTTCATTGACTTTTAACGGGAGTAAAATTCTATTTCAAGTAAGTTCGGACTTTACTATTCATAAAAAAAATTTCTGTACTGAGTATAGGCTTTTCAGACTTAAATGATCCTTAAAGTGTGGATTTGCATTTATATAGCAGAAGACATGGGCATTTTTCTTTAATGATACAGGTCTCTGCTTTTTTGAGCTGATGAGGAAGAGCCAAAAAAGCAAAAATTGCACATTGTTCAGGTGAGAATGAATTGTTAAATTAACAATTGCAAGCAATAGAAAAACAACTTAGATTTCCTGGAGATTTTAAGCTTTTCAGTTTTGTCATTGTTGATTAACAAATTACGATGTTGATTAACAATGAAAAATATGATGCAGGACCTTTTTAGAAAGGAATACAGGAGGTTTTTTTTTTCTTTTAATTATTACTATTCAGTGCATTCATATTGCTTAATGTTGATACTCCCATGTCTCACAAGGGATAATGTCAAAAGCAAAGTTACAAGGCGGAAACAAAAAATGTCAAAAAATACCCTCAACTATACAGAAGAGTTACCTTTCAAGAAGGTGTGCAGATTTCAGCTTGGAAGAGGAAAATGGAAACTATGAATGTTATGAAATAAGTGCATGCAGCCTGTGTCACTATGAGAGTACTGAGCTGAACTGGGAACATGACAGGAAATCTGTTTCAAAGAGAAAATAATTAAACTGAGGAACTCATTGTAAGACTCTGCAAAGGCCAAAAATAAAATTGAATTAAGAATGATTAAGTGTTCTCATGAAGAAAAGTCCGTGAAAGGTTATTAAGAACAAAGCAATGCAGAAAAGCTCCAGCTCCAGACCACCCTGTGACACAAAACGCCAGAGAGCTGGAAGTAAACATCATTCTCTTTTTCCTTTGCTCCTGTCCTCTATTCAGTCTCTAGCTGGATGCTGCTTTCCACTGTCAGAAGTCTAGGTACTGATGTACAAATGGTTTAACTCAGTACCTGGTCTGCCATGTCATTAATCAGCAGCACTGTGCCCCAAACAGCTATCCCTATGTCTGTTTCATTTAGGAATAAGGACTGAATTGGGATCAAATATGTTGGGAACACCATGGGTTTTGTCTATGTGATAAATGGAGCATCACCCCTTTTTTCTGAGATGCTCTCAGACAGGAACAACATTCCCTCTCACTCAGTAGCTGTGTTCTGAAAACTTGTGATCCAGCACACGGGAAATCTGCCTCTCACTGACTCTCTGGGTGGTGTGGAGAACTCAGATCTGAAGCTATAATCTGCAGGAGGAAGCTCTCTGCTTTGGCATTCTTCCATACCTTCTGTACTCAGCGCTAAGGCTTACCCACAGATATCAGTGGTCAAGCTGCTGATCATGAGGAGTTGCTGGGTTTATTTTCAAGCATTATATTTTAGTCAACAGCTGATTAAAGTTAAGTAAGTAATCATTAGTTTGAATGCAGGATAGAATTCCCTTAGGAAAGCCTTGAATGTGTTGATTAAGATGTTCTGAGAAATGTTTGATTTAAATAGTCTCACAAGGAGGAGGATGCTCTGAATAACTCAGCTGGCCACTATCAGAAAGCTGTTGTGGGCTCTGAAACCTGATAAGAGGATGCTTTCTGTTTTGAATCTTGAATGACAAAAACTAGAAACTTCCTGGTATGGATTTGATTAGTCTGAACATCACTTTCAGGAAATAAGAAGCTGAAATAATAAATTCCTGTTATAATGTTCTGCTATTGTTATAGGAGAGAGAATTACAGATATCTCTTAACTTCAGTTAAGATATGAACTAGTTCATAATTAATATTTGAAGAAGGAAAAATAATAATCTTATTAATTCTACTTTCTAGCAGTACAGAAGGTTCTTCCCTACAGTTTTTACAGATTCAATGAATTTGTTTTATCTCAGACTTCCCATTCATTCATACCAGTAAAATTGCTATGTTTTCGACAGAGTTGTTATTTACCTACTTACCTAGAATGCAAGTGTAATCCTGATAATACACTGTATTTCCAGAAATACTATTAATATCTAGTGACTCTTTCCTTAATTTTAATTTCATTTTATGTTATTGTATCTTTAAAACAGGATATATATGCTTTTTCTTCATATGCTCTTTCACTTTAATTTAGGGCATGGGGAAGGAAAAAAAAATCTATAAAAAGGCATCCTGATCTAATTGTTTTTGTCCAGATCTACTATTAAAATTGACTATTGTGAACACTAGACATAATTATGACTCTAATTAAAATTTTAAATAAATAAACACTCTATATCAAAAGTCAAATTATAATAATGTGATTTTACTGAAGCAGGGCAAATACACAGTGCACTAAGTCTTTGCATGAATTATACATGAGACTTTATGGATGACTTACTCTAATTTGAAGAACCCAAGAGAATAAATAAAAATACTGTAACTAGATTTCTGTGGGGGGAAAACAACATATTTCAGATTAGTGATCATTCTTTAACATTGACATTGATATTTTGTAACTATGTTTAGGAAAAATGCCTCATGTTGAAAGCTGGTTTTGCCCCTTGCATGTTAAATAAACCTTGGTTTCTTCCCCCACTTCATGCCCTTATTTTCCTCTCTGTATATTTATTCCCAGCTCTTTGTAATTTGCTTTGAGGAAAAATCATTCTTTTTAATGGGATTCTGAAATGCCATTGTAAAAATGAAAAATAAAATGTTTAAAAGCATGAATCCTGGAGATAAACACAAGAGACATGTACAGATCTAAAAACTGTAGATCAAGCAAAAGAAATTGTGCTGACAGTTGCTTCACTGATAGAAATTTTGGTTTCAAAATGCAAGCCATCAAGGACCACATGTCCCAGATGCTAGCTTCCTCAGGTTAAGTTTGTACTTATATTTTTTAGCTAAGCCTTCACATCTATTAGATACAAGGTCAAGAGCCCCACTTTTTCACAGGTTTATTTGCTGAGTCCTTACTTCTGAGATGACCAGGAACATAATACATGGAGTGCCCCCTAAGAGCTATCTCTTTCACCCTCATATTAGAGGGAGTGCTGGGTGTCTTCTAAGAAATGCTAAAGCCCCTTAATTTTTGAGGCATTTTAGCTTTTGTTGTTCTCATTTCCATCCTCTCCAGTCTGGGTAGTTCATTGGTGCTCTAGCAGGAATGTGAACCCAGCAGCTGCACTGCAGGCAATGGCAGCTAAAGCTGTTATTCATGGTCACGTGAAAGAGAATGAAGCTCAAGTTATGGATTAAATACTAACTGGAGAGGAAGTAAGTCTGACTATTTGAAGGAGGAAAGATAATGCAAAAATGGCAAATAAAGCAAAATACTGGGCACTGAAGAGAACAGGGGTACAGAGAGGCAAGTACAAGATTGGGAAATGGTCTCCCACATGTTTTCTGGTGTGATCTTCACCTTTCTGCAGCACAGATGGATTCCGCCCCAGCATTCTGCATCACCTGACAAAGAAGTCCATCAACACTGACCACATGAAGGGCTCCCAGTATCCAAGGAACATAATCTCATACAGTCTCTTTCCTGTACCTTTTGCCTCTTTTAAAATTATTCTTCAAGCAACTTTTTTCCTACTCTCAGCATCTATGCCAGTACATGATAACATTTCAAATAGTTCTAGAGTTTAAGCAAATAACTTGCAAGTAATTTAATGACGTTTTGCAAAGGTATTTAGAGAAACAAATTGGGTCTGTATTACCTATATTTTACTTAATTTACTTCCTGAACTCCACTGATCACCATGGAAACTTAGACCTTCCAGCTCTGACATAGACAAATGTGGGTGTCTTGATTCCAAACTGAATGAACAAAACAAGCTGAGAAAGGCTAGGAAAGACTAGAAATGGCAGCTGAGAAATCTGGGTGAGAAGTCTTAGAAGGACACATGGGGTCATAAAGCAAATTGTGAGAAGCAAACCTGGAAGATTTTGATACGATCTTCTATAAAAAATTTCTCTGGGTATGTGTATGTGTCCTGAAAGACTTCTGGATTGTCCGCTTTGTACTGCAGGTTGAATCAACTAAATAACTGACAAAGGAACATTGTCATTTCAGAAAGACAGTTAATAGGATCCTACAGCCATAAGGAAAAGTCAAAGTTTCTGCTCTCATTAAGAAAATCCCTTATAAAAATTATTCACTTTGGTAAAAAAAAAAAAAAAAAAGAAAGAAAAAAAAAGAAGAAAAGCAAAATTCTTTCACTGTCCTCATTTTGACATAGTGGTTCCTAGGGGGATCTAAACAAAAAAACTTTTTGTTTCTGCAGCCCTGTTAAATAAATGAAAATATAGACTAAAGCAGGGGAATGCTTATTTTTCCATGATGTCTAGTGTACATGTTGTTTGGGAAGTTTACAACACTGTTTAGAAGAAGGGAAAGCAAATAGAAACCGTGTCTTAATGGGTGACACTTGGAGGCAGCTCTTCTGGACACTAATGATAAATCTTTCTGCAAGTTTGCTCACAGAAATTGAAAAGAACCCCTGAAAGTGACAACAAAGACATCACCCACTACAAATAGTCCCACTGTAAAACGAAGCAGAGATCAAAGAGGATGAGCAAATTCCTGAAAGATATTGCCATGGTGGGTGAGAAAGAAATAAAGCAAGGTAAATATTTATCTAACATAAAATCACATGGATCTTGAAATACTGGTATTGCTGAGCTTTAAAAAGTAAGAGACAGAAATAAGGAACTGGGGAAATAAAGCTAAAAATGTGTCAGCAGAAAAATTAGTAGAACAGGGAGGAAAAATCTTAGGAAATATGGCAGATGAAAAAAAAGTGTAATTCTTCAAAGGTTACCATCTTGACAGGACCTATTGCTACAACAGACACAAAATTTTCAGACAAAGGAAAAATACAAAAATTCATTGGGATTTCTTCCAAAGTGAGTCTCATCATGATTACACCCAGAAATTCCCAGCTGTAGACACAAAATCTCCTGAGTTGGAAGGGACCCACAAGGATCATCGAGTCCAACTCCGTGAGGATGGACCAGGCTCTGCTCAGCTGTGTCGACTAATAAGACAAGAGGCAAAAGGCAGGAACTGATGCACAGGAATTCCACCTAAATACGAGGAAGAATTTCTTTACTGTGTAGTGACCAAGCACTGAACAGGTTGGCCAAAGAGGGAGTGGAGTCTCCCCCAGTTGAGATATTCAAGCACCATCTATGGATGCTGTGCTGGTTTGGCCAAATTTAGAAATACATCCTGTGCCACGTGTTCTGAAATGACCCTGTTTAAGCAGGGAAATTGGACCAGATGACTCACTGTGGCCCCTTCCAAGCAGACTGATTCTGTAATTCTGTGATTCACATTCTTTGAGAATTGCTGAGCATGAAAAGGCAGTGCCTATTTTCACTTAAAGGAACTTAAAAAGGAAACAACAAAGCAGAAGAGTGAAGCAGGTTTTTTGATAATGATTTAAAATATACTTATCTTAAATCCGTCTAAGCATACATGAAATAAAATGAAATGCAGGTTTCCTTTGTTTTTTTAATTATAGATTTCTGGATTATTCAACAAGAGGTTCCATCGTGGTCCTTTGACATTTATCTTGAAGTGAAGAGCAGTAAAAAACAGCAACAGGCTTACATTTTGCACTTATAATTAATGTGTGTATAGTAAGTTTGCAACAATATCTTACATTACTTTTCAGCCTAGTTCATTTTTTTTCTGCATCAGTTTACAAGCTGCTGAGAAAAAAACTCCAAGTTTATTTTAGCCCTTAAGACTAATATTGATCTCCATAATGATGCATGGCCCATGTTTCCAGACTTTTGGATGCAGAAGATACCAAAAATCATGGAATAATTATTCTATGGAAAAATCTTGTTGAGTGTTTAAATTCTTGGTACTGGGTCAAAGTTCTCCCATCTCTTTAAATGGAATTCTGTTTCTTATGGAAGCTGATGTGCAGTAAGGGTAGAATTTATTTTGCCTATCTCATAGGTGGATTCTGCATTTACCTGTCTTGGAGGTGGATTCTGTGCAGGCTTTTACATCAGAGTATTTAAACATGATGCCCTTATTCCCCTGGTCAATGAAGTGAAATAAGAAACTATGGAGAAGGTTTCATCCAATCTGCTGAAGATGTCTACTCCTGAATAAGATGGATCTTGCCTACATGCTGAGTCTTCCCCTCAGGGATGGAATCTGGATACCTAGTTCAGATGTAGACATCCACACCACAGATAACTAAAGAACTTTATCCCACCCTTGATGTCTGTAGTGGATTGAGAAGTGGACCAGGACACAGCTCTCTGTTACAAAATTCTGAAGGTCATGTCTGATCTTATGATTGTGTAAAGGAGACTTATTCCCTTTAAGATAAACAACACTGGTTTTCTTGAATCATCATCCACAGCACAGACTCTTTGTTCCTGCTCCAGAGGATCCTAAGTGGCAGCAGTTATATCAAACAATTTACAGAATGGTTTCATTCAAGCCAGAGCTCTAAAAAATTGCAGTGAGGAATGAAAAACCTACTGACTTATAAAATATTTACAGGTGTTAAAACAGTACATATCTGATATAGAAAAATCACCCCTTTTTGTGCTATTTTTCATGCTGAGATAAAGAGGTTTTCTACCATTACTTTAGACATCTTTCATATATTTTGGGATTCTGAGGAATATGTCTTATCTCTGGTTGGTTCTGCAACCCATAATCTTACTACCTCAAACTATGGAAAATTTCTTTCTATATCTGTAGTTAAAGTATGCCTATAATAACAAGAGTAACAAATGCTTAGCATTTTTCCCAGTGTCCTTTCCATCATGATGTAAAAATATTTACTGTCATTATTCCACTAATTTATCACCTTTCACATTATTAGTGAGAAGCCTGCATGGGATCGAAATCTGGAGTCATATCAATGAATGACATACTTTACAATTGGGATAAATGAGAAACTGAAAAACATTATAATAGCAAAAAAAGAAATTCTACTTCATATTTCCAGAGAGTATCACCCTTTGGAGCAACAATGACTTATCTTTGGACTCAGAAAAAGAGTAGAGATCGTTCTCTCCTTTTTTAAATACAATTTAATTTATAATGAGGACTCAGTGAGCTTCCCTTCCTCGGTGCTAGATAATCTTTGCTCTTCTGTTCTTGTATAATTTTTAGCTGAGTCTGATTTGCATTTTTTATACAGGCAAAATTGAAACTACATAAGGTCATTTCTGCAGGTGTGGTAGGTGACATATAAGAAAAGCTTGGCATCTGCTTTGTGTGCATTTTTTTTGCATTCCCCTGCATCCTTTCTGCAAGTCAAATTCTCAGCTTTAAAGGCAATTATCATTAAATTCTTATACCAGATACATAATGTAAAACTTTTCAACTTAGGCACCTGAAAAATTCCTCAAAATGCTGCAAATATAGCTAACGTCTTAAATATATTTTTTTATTATAAGCTTATTCTAGATTCAGGACTGTGAATATTCTATGATACATTAAAGATGAGCAGACATTGACTGGCTGGAATGGAGATTCAGCTTTAGATTATTAAAAGCAACTCCAAAGTGAAGTCAAATATTCACATTAAAAAATTTGAACTAAGTTAAGTCTTACTCTGTTCTGTCATCAAAAAAATCCTAAAAATTCTGCTCCTCCTTCCCACCTGTTCCTCTTTTCAGAAAGACTAGAGATGGGAGAGCCAATGAGGAAATTCAGTGAGAAAAGAAAGTATTGATAAGACAAGTCAAGTGTTCATAAAACCTACCAGTTCAAATGTGAGCAAAAGGATACTTAATCTTTCATCATTCCTTGTGTTTCTCCTGTATTTCACATGAAGTCTGGACATTGTCTTTACAAGAAGCTCTTTTCTCAATTTATTTCATTAGACAAATTGAAGAAAAGGTTTTTCCCAGCTCATGGAACTGCAGAAATATTAAGTCATTATTAAGTCATTATTAAGAGAAGTAAGACACACACAGATTTACACCAAATATGGTAATTTTGCGTCTCTTGTATCTATTGAAAAACTTTTTAATTTTTGCCGCAAACCTCAAAGAGTTTTATTAAATTCCACTGGGCACTCAAGAGCATGGAAACTCAACTATTACTTCTCTTCATGTGTTGCAAGAACTTGGTTTGCTGAAGAAAAATGGTTCTTCTAGTTGAAAATTACACTTCTGAAATGATGAAAGCCCAAAGCCAAGGAAATCTTGAGACATAAAAATTGCATTCAGGCAATAATCTTAGAGTGCAAAGGGCTTTATGCCTTAAGCAAGAATGACTCACTGTAGAGTATAATGGATCTATCTGAAGAAAAATGTGATGCATAAACACTGTGCCTCATGAGGTGCAGAAAAGTCAAGTCAAATGACGCTACAGTGATCACTGTGATTTTCCTCTTCCTCTTTCCACTGTGGTCATGTTGTGGATGAATCTTATTGTGGTTATAGCTTTCACATTAATATTTTTCAAAATTTCATTGTGGTGGATTGACCCTGGCTGGACACCAGGTGCCCACCAAAGCTGCTCTGTCACTCTCCTCCTCATTTGAACAGGGAAGAGAAAATTAAAAAAAAGGCTCCTGGGTTGAGATAAGGGCAGGGAGAGATCAAAGAAACACAGAATCACAGAATCATTTAGGATGGAAAACACTGCCAAGGCAGTTGAGTCCAACCTTTGACTGATCACCACCTTGTCAATTAAACCACAGCACTGAGTGCCACATCCAGTTGTTTCTTGAACACCACAAGGGATGGTGATTCCACCTGGGCAGCCTGTTCCAATGCTTCGCAATCTTTTCAGTGAAGAAATTCCTCATGATGTCCAAACTGATGTCAGCAATGGCCATCAGAGTCAAAATGGAGTTCACTTGGGGAAATTAGTTTAATTTGTTACCAAAGAAATGAGAGTAGAGTAAGGAGATATAAAATCAAATCTTAAAAACACCTTCCCATGACTCCTTCCCCCTGCCTCCTGCTTCCCAGGTTCCATTTCACTCCTGAATCATCCACCTCAGGGGATGATGAATGGGAATTATGACCAGTTCATCACATTGTCTCTGCTGCTCATTGCTCCCCACACACTTTCCCTACTCCAGTGTGAGGTTCCTCCCGTGGGAGACAGTCCTGCATGAATTTCTCCAGTGTGAGCCCTTTCCATGGAGTGCAGCTCCTCATGAGCTGCTCCAGTGTGGGTCCTTTCCGTGGGGTGCAGTCCTTCAGGAACAGGTTGGTTCAGCGCAGGTCCTCTGTGGGGTCACAAGTTCTGATGTCAAACCTGCTCCAGCATGGGCTCCTTGCTCCACAGGTCACAGGTCCATGCCAGGACCCTGCTCCAGTGTGGGCTTCCCACAGGGTCACAGCCTCCCTTGGGCATCCCCCTGCTCCAGCATGGGGTCTTCTCCAGGCTGCAGGTGGATCTCTGCTCCCTCATGAGCCCCCACGTGCTGCAGGGGCACAGCTGCCTCACCATGGGCTGCACCAGGGACTGCAGGGGAACATCAGCTCTGGCACCTGGAGCACCTCCTGATGCTCCTTCTGCACTCACCTGGGTGTCTTTACAGCGTTTCTCTCATAAATTCTCATTCCCATCCAGCTGATGTTCCACGGCAGGGTTTTTTCCCCCTCTTATACCTGTTACTCAGAGGCACTCCCACAACTGCTGATGGACTCAACCTTGGCCAGCAATGGGTCCATCTTGGAACCAGCCGGTATTGATTTGTTGGGGATGGGAGAACTTCCAGCATCTTCTCACAGAAGCAGTCCCTGTAGCTTCCCTGCAACCAAAAGCTTGTCACATAAACCAAATAGATTTAATCTTGTCACATAAACCAGATAGATTTATATAACTTACTTTTTTTCAGGAGAAGTGCTATAATGAAAGAAAAGGATAGAATACATTCTGTGTCATAACTGAGTGACATGGACATGTTTCTACAAGAGGAATGAATGAGAACTCTATCACCAAATAACAGCAAAATAAACACACAGGAATTCCTCCAAACTTAAATGGAAGGGACCATAAAAATCCTTCTTACATTTTGAAATTCTGCTAATGTTCTTAAATTGAAGGTGTGCACACTGCAATTTTTTTGTATCATTAGCAGAGAAGAGGGGACATTTCAGCCTGTTTCGGTCCCCACAAGATGTGACATCCCTCAGGTGGGAACTTAAGACTGGGAGTTGCGTACACAACAGGGAATGAACTGCCTATTTACACACTCCAATCATAAGCTTTAGCTCCCTACCAGCAGCCTGTAAGCATTTTAAGAAGTATCTTAACTGGACAAGAGAGAAACACCTGTTTTCTGGGCACTGAGATATATCTCTATGGGAACAATAAAACCAAAACTATTAAAATGCTGCAGAACCCGCCTATTACTACGCAGCCCTTACCAGCAGCAAGTTCTCAAGAGGATGAGTAGAGTTCTTATTAAAGCACCTCACTTTGATGCCTCAATTTAAATACAATGTATTTATGTACTCATAGCAAAGAATATGTTAAAAATCAAGCTTAAGTTTAATAATGATCTTGCATGATTCCTTCCTCCCTTATTGTTACGAAACTTTGTTGTACTGAAGTAAATAAAAATGTTGAATTTAGAAAAATTTGTAAGGATACCACCCCTGTAAAGCTGCAATCAACCTTTGCCTCAAACTGACAAGAAATAGAAGGACAGTATGAGTTGTGATGCACCACTGTGAATATTTACTATGGTGAAGGAGCATAGTAAATTCATCCTTAAAAGAAAGCAGAGGAAAGTCTCCTTTCCTCATCAACAGCCTAAAGCAAAGAATAGAAAGTTTAAAATTCTTTTAACAGAGGCAGTATTGAAGAGCTAAAAGCAATAAGTCAAATAAAGTGAGCCTAGGGAAAGTTGTTGTAGTAATTTAAACTCTGTTCATTTCATGGGCATGGCAAATTTTTTCCCATTTTACTTCATCATTTTTTCATTTCTCTCTTTCTTAACAAAAAAAAAAAAAAAAAATTAAACTCCCTGCTGGTAGTTTTCCATGTCATGAATAAATATTTTTATCGTTATTAGTTAACCATTAATGCTCAAAGCATACCAGATTATATAAAAATGTGCAGGAATAATCCTGCTTAAAACAGCTTAAAGAATTATTTCTACATCTAGGAAACCAGAAGATGCATCAGTCTAAATTATTTCCCACTACCAGAAACATAGAATATTTTAAATAACATAAAATTCCGCTGCTTTTCATTTCCTGACATTTGTAGAAGGCTCATGTTAACCACTTAACTGTTTAACCTACCAGGTCAACCTGTCCCTTACAAATCACTTGTTCTAGGGAGGAACATCAGAGTTCATCAGATTCCATCAGATGATGGAATACCTCATCAACTCCTTCATAAAACAAAAACAAAACTCATCAAGATAAGGGGGAAACATTCAAGTTCAGTCTTGGGTGCCCTAATGATAAAGGCAAATTGAGAGGGAATGGAATTTCATTAAACTCAATTTGTTCCTTAAACACATTAGCAAAACTGTTGTTTCACCCCTCCTTTTCTTTCATTTTTTTTCCTTTTTTTTTCCTTCTCCTGTTTCATTTTCCTCATGCACAACTGTCTAAATTTATGTGGCTCAACCTCATTAAACTTGTATTCGAGCTGACCATCCTGAGGAATGCAGCAGCTCAGAATTAATGATGGCATACTGCTTAAAAAAGAGGGAAGATACACTGTTAATGATGACATATTGCTGATGGTGAGCAGCAGTTCTCAAGATGACAGGAAGCTTGAGAGTAACATCAGAGCTTCTCTGATTTGAAAGGGGCGAGTTCAGTCCGGCACAGGTTCACCCCAAAAAGCTCCGTTTAGCTTCTCTTCTATTTCCATATCTGATGCGTGTCATTACTTTTCTGATGCTGCAGTTCAGCATCTCATAGGGTGTTGAGCTAGCCAGCAAGGATTACAAAGAAATGTATGTTTTACCATTTCCATCCAACAGGAAGTGTTCAAAACACAGGTGGGTGTGGCACTTCCCAATATTGTTTAATGAACAAGTTGGTATTCAGTCGATATCCTTGTAGATCTTTCCCAACCTTAATCATTCTGTGATTTGATGTCCTATAAGGGTTTTGAAGATGTGAAAGAATGGGGGGGAACTTCCATTCAGTATCTACATATTTTTATACTATCCATGGTAGTTTAAGCATATTAATATTTGGTAACATTAGGTTAAGTTAGTATTAGGTTAAGTGTTAAGAAGGTTGGTATTAAGTGGGGACAAATAAAAATGAGCAGAAGGTTAAATCCTACCGTCTTCAGAGAGATATGTTTTGTTGCTTAAAGAAATGAAAATACGTTAAAAAATATTATTTTTTCAGTGTGTACTCTCTCAGCAAAGAAAAATCTTGACACAGGGGTGAGTTTTTCTCCCATCCTGGTACGTGTTAAAGGTAGGTGTGTAACAAAATCCTGCCTCTGCAGGACCTTCTCAGGCCTTCAAAATCCACTCTTTCAATAGCAACCTGCATTATATACTGATTTTCTAAGGAGAATAATTTTCTTTAGTGACTGAGTGTTCATCAGATTTTCTTCCGTGATTTTGCTTCCCTCTGCACTGGAGAATAATGAAAGGTTTTCTAAGCACTACACAAGGGAGGGTTTATTTATTTTTTCTTCATATGCAAAAACTGTTGAGATTATTTAATGGAAGTGATTGAGTCTCCTCCACTTTTCTTTCCATCTTCACCCCAAATGGCATCAGTAGGACATTGCATTCTATTTTGTGATTTAATCAAATGGATTTCTTCTATATCAAGGAACTCTATATTGCCTTCAATTATCTAATATAACCACATTCAAAAAAATCTTTAAAAATGTTTAAATGTGGTCCAGGTCTACAAAAACCCATGAATTTTCTTTCTGCCATAAATAATTTTCTGCTTTGAACACATCCAAAACTGTCCAGATTTGAAAGAATGGAAGAGCTCAGAATCTAGCTAATTTCCAGTGCCCAATGGATACAAAAATAAAAGTTAGATTTCTTCTCTTGATGGATTTGACCAATTGGGACCTCTGATTTAATAACACAACAAACTCAACACAAAGCTGAGGTCTTTGCAGGTGTAATAGAGTGGTAGACATCTTCATTGTAGTTTTATTAAGATGATACCAAGAAAAAAAGAATGATGCAACACGGGAGATGACTTCTACTTTGGAATGTTTTGGAGATGTAACTCACAGAATCATAGAATGATTCACGTGGTAAAGGATCTTAGCATCTACTTCCAAGCCCCTCACCATGGGCAGGGAGCCTTCTACTAGACCATGTTGCACAAAGCCCCATCCAACTTGGCTTTGAACATCCTCACAGATTCAATTATGTCTTTAGTTAAAGTATAAAAACTCTAAAGCAGGAAAGACAAGAAACTGACTTCCCATGGTGAATCCCTTGAACACTAAGGGAGGATGACATGTTTCTCTCTCTATTTTTTCTGTTCAACTCATTTGGTCATTGCAACGTCTTGCTGCAAGAAGGCATCTGTGGCAGATGAGTGTTTGCAACCAGTTTCAAACTTGCTGGACAAATGTTCTGTGAATCACTATAACAAATATGACAGATGACTGTGACAGCTTCAAATTACTGGGTGCTTGTCTTTCATACTCCTTTTTAACTCCATTATCAATGCTAAAGATCCTCTTCCTTTCTCTTCTCTTCTCCATCACCTTTTTCAGCCCACCCAAAAGCAATTGGATATCACTGGTTCTGTGCTAGCTGAATTTTTCCAGTATATTCTCAGCTCATTTTCAGTACCAGCTCAGAACTTTGTATTCTGGAGTATTGCTGTGCATTATCATACGGGGTAGTTTCCTTGGGAATAATAATTACCAGTGAGCTGCTAGCCAGGTATGGAAAAGCTAACAAAAAAAGAATGAAAATGTTTGCTTGAAACTATTTTTAATTAAAAATCCAGTTTTTGCATGAATATGGTCCTATTATGGGCTTTCTCCACAATCTAGACTTTCTCTGTCAAAGAACATCTAGAAATTTAGAAGTTTGGAGATATTTTGTTCTACAGAATTGAGCTGAAACATGTAAATTAATGAAAGACTTATGTTCAGACTGACAGAAAATGACTGGAGAAGCAGATGGATGATGTGATTCCATAAAATCTGTTTCCTCAGAAAACAATGTAAATTCCTGGCAGTGCCTGAGTAATGTCTGACTTTAGGAGCCTTATCAGACAGGATGTTGGTTATTATGTGACTGGCTTGGGAATGTCTAGCTCTGTAAATGCTCCACATCAGGCCCCAGGCTCCTCAAAGTTCGTTATTGCAACATTTTAATTTCTTTGAATTGTTGCTTAATCTAAAGTAGCTCACAATTACTTCAGCAGCAGTAAGATTCTCAAAGTCTTCAAACAAAAGAAATAACTTTAGGACATTTTAGCATAGATTTTGATTCCTAAAAATTAGAAATTGAATGCCCATATGCTCTATTTTTTGGTATTCATTGGAAGGTTATCACCTTTAAAACATTGTTGGCCTGAAGAAAATATAAGTATTCTGTTAATATAATGTACAAGACCCTCAAAATTAAAATTGATTTTTTTTTTGTTGGGTTAATTTTATTACCAATCAAATAGATTTTTAACTGTCTGGTTCACTAAATTTAACAAAAATAAATACCAAATTGTATCTTTTGAAAATTTTCTTGAGGAACTTAGACTACACCTGTGCTAGCAAATTGAACAGGGCAAAGAAATTAATGCATACATTGTATTTTTATCACCTTAAAATTAAATAGAGAAGGTGTTTGTGTTGTTACAGCCCTTGCCAACAAACAGCCTCCTAAACCTCTTTTCAAAATACAGTGATTTAGCACAGACTGGGGATCTTTTCAGATAATTATTTACTTTGTCTGTGACCCTACAGCTGAAGAGGCTGAATTTAATACCAGATGCCATTAAAATTTCATATTCTGTAGTTGGCATACACAGACCATTCCATTCACGTTAGCCTAAGCTCCAGAGCAGAAGTCTTGAACATGTTTCATAACAAATATAGACAGCACAGAGGAGACAAAAGGGGAAACTGGATCAGTAGGGTGAGAAAGCAACACCTAGAGCTAAAGGCAAAATCGAGTTTGGAGCAGAAAGGGCAATATGAAATATGTAAGGAACTAAAAAGGAAGCCAGAAAGCCAAAAGAGATCAGTAAGTGGAAAGAAAGAAGTGGGAGGGAACAAGAGCACCAGAATTAGCAGCATGGGACAAAACCACTCAGAGACCGTGCAGGAAGTTTGAACTTTATTTGAAAGGTTGCATTTACCTTTTGTCTCATTGAAAATTATTTTTGTTTCACAGTTATGTTGCTTAATTAAAGGAAACATCAGTAAATCAAAAGAAAAAGAATAGAAAGAAAGGAATTGAAGACTTGAGATTTTAAAATAACAGATACCTTCTTCCAAGCCTAATTTTGCCATTTATGAACAATTCTTTGCTCCATTAGTAGCATGTAGTTGATTAATGTATAGTGTTGTCCTGATAATGAAAATGGTCAACACCCTCAGCTAAAATCTACCCACTCTGTCAAGTGCACATACCTAAAATTCCCTTTCTCAAGCTCCTATGTGCCTTTTAAAAGGCCATTAGTGCACAGGGAGAACATTGGTCCAGCTGAGTGTGGAGAATACAGCCATTTACAAGTACAATTACAGACACCTTAGGCTTCAAGATTTTTTGTATGATATCAAAGCTTTATTGAGAAAATAAGGGGGAATTAGGTAAAGGCATGATTTGGCTGAACATCATGAAAAATTAACAAGATTTACCAGTTCACAGAACAGCACCTTCAGGGACATGGAGGGAATCCCACTGTTAGGAATGTCTTACCCCAGAGAGGGACATTATTTCCCTGCATATTAGACACTTTCAAAAATACAGTATAATAAAAAACATAATAACACAATTTCAAAAATATAGTAAATATATATTTATATAAATAGTTGTAACCTTTATGCTTATCCCTTTACTTTGCATAAGACTTCTCAGATTAAATTCAAAGCCCTGCTCCAAAACCTGGCTGCACTGATGATACTGGAACTTCCTGTGAGGCTGTGGGTATGACCTGGACAACAACTAGCACATTTTAAAACAAAAATGTGTATTACTTTATGCACCACACTACCTAATACAGGACTATTTTGTGTACTAGGAATAGTGTAAGATGGCATTATAAGCAGCAACAGATAGGAACAGCAGATTTGTTGCTGTTACATATCGTGCTCTGAAGGAAATGCTCTGTACTCTGTACCCAAATTACTCTGTTCCTCATTTCTCTATGGAATTAATAGTCTTACCCATGTCTCTGTGTGTCAGTCAAGATCTGGAACATGGGAGAGAAAAAAAAAGTCTGTGGAAATCCAGATAGACAGGACAAACTGCTTTTTGAAAGGGTCTGGTGATTTCTTCTGGCTTTGAAAACAACAGTAAAGTTCCCATTTACTTCACTATGGACACAAATATGCTTCTTTGTGTCATTCTCTGCCTCTTCTCTCTCTTCATTCATATGCATGAGCAGTACCTTAAGTCATCCATATTCACATTTTATTGAGTATTTTATATCACAGACAGCATGTCTGCATCGACAATCCTATTGCACTAGTCCTACTGTGAAGACATTTTCTCCCTTTCAAAAATATAATAAAAATCACTGCCAGCTTATGCTCAATCACAAATTATGCAAGCGTGTCATGGTGTGACTGGAAATAATCCTCATGGATTCACTGAAAAAATTGCTGTAATTTTGTACCATTCTAAGTTCACATCCTCTCAGGCCTCACAGAATTTATTTATCCCATGAGGTGCTACCCCCATGCAGTTAGACATAGAAAACTGGTGTTTTCTTGCTCCCATCTATCAGTGTTGCTACTACATCTATCTACTAACATGGTACTGTGTTAGCAGGAACAGCAGCACAGTTTCGGAGGCAGAAGTTACAGCAGAATCAGGAAAAACATGTTCCAAGTCTCTGAGTCCAACCTGTCCAAAGGAGCTCCCACAGACGTACACAAGCAGCTCAAAATCGTCTGTGCTCTGCTTGGGTGGGTGAGGTAGTTAATTATGAATCTTCTGTAAGTTTAACTTGATAGTCATGGATCATACTGAACAATCTTCTGATCAGCTAAGCTTTAATCCTAACCTTGGCTTTCCACCTGTGAACAGCAGTCAACTCTTTTGGTGTCATTGACTGCCTTGGTGGCAGATATGTATCAAGAAATAGTAGTTTAATGGAGAACAGGACCAGTTCTCCTACTACCTTCAGCTGGAGGTGAGAACTGGGAACTGCCAAAGCAAAGTAAGGTTTTAAATCTGCAGTAAGATCAAAAGTATTGATCCATAATAGTCATTTCAAAAAATGAGCATGAGATCTGGACAGATCAGATGTTGCACTGTTGTTATCCTGTGGACTCTGATTACATGTCCATGACCTGTAAAAAGGAATAACTGCTGCTCTTCTGGAAATACATCATTTATCTGTCTACCTTTACTCTACTAATGTAGTTCCTTCTATTTTTATGGTTTCTTTTAAAACTCACATCAAACTTGGAAATGCAGTCTGTAAAGCTATCACTGTCTTAGGTGGGATATTTATATCAGAGATGTACACAGTTATCTCTCCATTAGTTTTTTTTCTGTCCATCACTGATACAGCTGAGAACTTCTAAATCCGAAAAAGCTCAAGAGAGTGGTTTTAGTATATGTTCCAGGGTGGCACATATGCTTGCACCAGGTGTCCTCAACCATTATTGAAAGAGAAGCTGTATTGCCAGGTGTCCTGGTTTTGGCAGGGACAGAGCTAATTTTCTGTTTAGTAGCTGGTACAGGGCCGCATTTTGGATTGAGTGTAACACAGTGATATTTTGGTTGTTGTTATGTAGTGCTTAGTCTAAATCAATGACTTTCCAGTGTCTCAAGCTCTGCTATTAAGGAACTGCACAAAAAGAGGGCAGGGAGCATGACCAGGACAGGTGACCCAAACTGGCCAAAGAGATATTCCATATAACATAGAACATCATGCCTAGCATATAAACTGGGGAGAGTTGACTGGGAGCCACTGATCACTGCTTGGGGATGGGGTGGGGCATTGGTCAGTGGGCAGTGAGCAACTGTGCTGTGCATCACTTGTTACTTTTGGGTTTTGTTACTCTCTCTCTCCTTATAATTTCTAGTAGCAGTAGTAGTAGATGATTTTGTTTTAATTATTAAATTGTTCTTATTTCAACCCACAGATTTGAAAATATTTACCTTTTCCTTCTGATTCTCTTCCCCACCGGAGGGTGTAGAGGTGAGGGGGGTGAGAAGGGGCCTGTGTGGCACTTAGTTGCCAGCTTGGTTTAAGTCATGACACCAACTTGAGACATCTTTACAGAGTCCCTGGGAGAGCAGGAGCAGTACTGGATGTTGTAGAATATCACTGTTGCTGTTGTGCCCCTGATGAAGAGCAGAAAGGAAAGGAAAATGGGAAGAAAGTACTCTGGATGGAACAGACATAGTCACTGAAGAGCTGTGAGTATTAAATATGCTTCCCATGTTTCTCAGCATGTCCAGGCATATTTTCTAGTCCTTGTAAGCTAGGCTGCCCATATGTTCACAAACAATTGTTTTAAAATACAAGTTTACTTACCAGACAAGATTCCCCAGTCTCTCTGAGCTCTCTCACTGTTTGCTTCATTTAAAATGACATTTAATTAAATGAACAAGGACAGGCTTTGTTTCTCCATGGGAGTGGGGGTATATGCAATATCTTGATGAGTTGTTGAAAGAAAAAAAAACCCAGGAGTGGTCAGAAGATAATTACTTTTTATGTCTTTCCAGACATGAGCTCCTCTTCCAGACAATGATGTTGAAGTAATGTTATTAAAAGACATTTGTCTTAGCCATGACTTTGCTTCTAGTATTGAAAGTTGCAGAGGCAACTTCAACCCTTGCAAACTTTATGTTAACAAAACAGATTTTTTTTTCAATATTTTTCTCTTTCAAGGCACCACTTGCCAGTCATCCAGTCTAACCCTCAGCTCAACTTAGGAGCAGTTACAGCAGGTTGGTCAGGACCACATCATGGTGAGTTTCAATATTTCTAGTGTCATGGTGAGTTTCAATATTTCTAGTGATGGAGATTCCATAGCATTCCTGGACAACCTGTTTGACCACACACAAAGTAAAAAGCATCCTCCTATTTTTAGACACAATTTCTTGTATGTCATTCTGTGCCTATTATCTCCTGTACTCTTTTTGGTTGTCACCGAGAAAAACGTGGCTCCATTTTTTTTACTCCCATCATTAGGTATTTTCACATGTTGAGAAGGTCCTCCTGAGCCTCCTCTTCTTCAGCCTCAAAAATCCTGGCAACAAGATTATTTATGGAAGGAAAGCCTATCTAGGGTGATGCAATGTATTTTATACTCAGCTGTCATTAAAATCTGAATTGACAACAAGTTATCAATTAACAATTAATAAAAGCTTCTCTGCATGTTTCAGCATACATCTGAATAGAAACTGCTTCACTGTTTTCAAACATATTGAAAAAAGCACATACAAAGTATATTTTAGTCTGTTATTTCTAGCAAGACATCAGAAAAAAAATATTTTGGCAGGTAAAGCTGGAGATGCCTTTTTATTTACTCTTCACTTGATGTTGTTGGGTTTAGTCCAGCAACTACAGAATATTTTAAACACTAACAAGAGCGCATGAAGCACATTTTCATTAACAATTGGTTCCATGCAGTTGAACTACATGAAGAAAAAAATCATACATCAGTCTAAGATTTAAGAATTTAGTCTCTCTGAATAGCAGAGTATTTAGATCCATTTATTTAAATTTCTTAAGAAAAAGCTAAGAGAAAGAAGCACCAAGGACCTTCTTTTTGCAATTAAAAACATAGTGGGAACTATCAATTTAAATTAAACTCTATTCCCAGCTACATCTGTGAAAATCAAACATTATTGTAATAATGTCAAGGGGGTGAAAACAGATGAGTTTGTTTTCTAATTAAATGAGGAGCTGCCAAAGAGGTTGAGGATAACTGCAATATTCAGTGCAGGTCCAGCAGGAGCTATGGGCTTGCACTGCATTATTTACTTACATTGTATGTGATATCTCCTTGAATTGTCCCATACAGTGGGACCTTTCTGTTGGTCTCCTACAATACCAGCTGAGCCAGAGCAACCCATTTCTGAAGCTCCAGATAAGAAGCAGAGGGGAGAAGAACAAGGAGAAACGTAAAATATAAGTCAACTCATTCTCTTGATCTGCAGCTGTAAATCATGCAAGCTTGCTTCAAACCATCACCCTCTTACTACTCTGTCTAGAGGCACAGTAGAGTAGGTCCAAATTAACATGTTTCATTGATCTTATTAGACCTAAAAAAATGCCCACATCCTGCCTGGATAGACCATTCATGTTTAGTCCGGAATTTGTACTATTCTGTGCCATAATTTAAAATCAGCTATGCACATCTGTATGAAAGAACTGGCTCATTAGCTGCCTGCGACAACACACCCTCCAGTTATTCTTCAGTGTTTTTAACAAATGGAGAGATACCCTTTATGTTTACATTTAAATCTTAGTTTTTACAGGAAGGAAGAATTTGGGGGTCTACTTTAAAGGAAAAATCCATTGAAGTTAAACAATAAAACAATGCATATTACAAGGAGCAAATTATTATTGCATTCTCTCTTGAGTATGCAAGGAGATCACCATGCTGAGGCTTTGTCAGTGAGTGCTGCAAAACCAGGCAGGGAGTGGCAGGCTTAGAATGTGATGCTGGAGTGACTTTTTTTTTGGAAAGAAAAGTTGAAAATTACTCAGTGATGCCCCACAGTCAGGTTAGTTTATGATTTTAAGGGAGTATTTAGGCTTGACTCAAATTAAATAGTCAGATTTTGTTGGTCGGAATTGGTTTAAAAATTAAATGCAGTTGTGACTAATGCTTAGGTCCTGTGACCATTGGATCTGGTTGGGGAACTCACAATGTTCAGAATTTCATGATTCTCTCTGTGGTTGCTGAGCATGAGGCAGACTAAAAACTGGAAAACTATAAGGAGTGGCAACACTTGCTCAGGTAAGTTGGAAATGCAACCTTCTCATTAGGCCAGTGATGGCCATACTAGGATGTATCAATATACCCTGAATTTCTTTTATATCTGGCAATGATATGGTGAATTACAAAATTTCCTTTTAATAATTTATGAAGTGCTCAGAAACTTGACTTGAAACTCATTTTCTTTTCAATATTTCAGTTCTTTCCTTGATTCTTATTTTTCTTCATCGGTTTTCTGTTTTAAACAAAAACATGCTATGTACTCTGTATATTAAATCCGTATATTTACATAAAACACTTAGTCTCCATTCAATGAGGACTTACTTTATCCATGACACTTTTTTTCCTATTAATGAATCAAATGGATAGCTACTATTTAATTAAATAACTTTAATTGATGATAGAGCTGCTAGAGGTCTTCTCTCATATACAGTTAAGAAGTGGAGAAACTAGAAAAATTAACATTCTACCTTTCATAAGAAAAACATAAGCTAAACACTGTTAATTTTGAGATTACATTTGTGCCCAGTGATCATACAGTTAATTCTGATCAGCTCAAGGCAGTCTTCATCAGCTCCAAAAAAAACCCACTCACTATTACATTTACATAAATCCAGAGACAAAAAATTTAGTAAAAACCCTGATAAAAGAGGATTTAAACTGGATTGATAATCTTCTAAAGAACTTAATGTGCATAATGTTGGATGCACCTTTGCATTTGTCCGCTGTACAAATCTGGATATAAACACAGGATTATGCTTTGCTTCTTCACAAAATGCAACACTTATGCACACCCTTGCTAGGAGGGTGGGGAAGCACTGGAACAGTCGTGGATGCCCCAACCCTGGAAGTGCTCAAGGCCAGGGTGGATGGGGCTTGGAGCAACCTGGTCTAGTGGAAGGTATTCCTGCCCATGGCAGAGGGGTTGGAACTGGATGGTCTTGGGTGCCCCTTCCAACCCAAACCATCTATGATTCTGTGAGCCTATGAATATTATTCATAAATGATTTCTAATGGATTCAGTGAATAGAAATAATTAACCTCTTACCTTCTTCTTGTAGAATCACATGCTTTCTAAAGACCTATACTTTCCCCACTACCTCCTGTTCTATGGAACAAGCCCATTTGGTAGTTTTTTCTTGACTTTAAAATTCCTTAGACTGATTAATTATATACAATGTTATGAAAAAATCTCCATGGAGATATAAAAAAACCCCTATCTGATGGAGTGGGTACAACAGAGGCCAATGAACATTTCAGTTGACTGATGAAAGATAATACATGTAATAAGAAGTCTTTAACACTGAAACACACTATGTGATTCTCAAAGAACAAAAATGACCATGTTTATCTGCTGGAGAAAAACTAGTACTGCCATTTGATTAGCTTACAAAGAGACATCTTTTTTTATTGGCAGTTCATATCAATTAAGGAAGGAGAAAGATGAGGTGTTGAAATTATGAACAGAAAATGGCACCAATGAATGATGGAAAAGAATTCCACAGTGTGAAATAAAGAAGGCCTGCAATAACAAACACCAGAAGATGAGCATCATCTTGAACAGAGAGCTATACAGTCTGTCAGGTAGAAGAACTGAGAAGACTTCAGTCATGAGAAAAGAAATCAACAATAACAGAGAAGCACATCCACATTTCCATTTGTGATGCCAACAGAGACAATGTTATGCTCATATTTTGCATTCCCTATTGCAAATCCAGTTTGCTTTTAACACCTCTATTTCAATGAAAGAAAGCTGTTACACACTGGCACTGAATTACTGACATCCTCCCAGCTGCCAGCTGTCCTGCTAAGGCAGAACTGTGCCTTGTCTGTTGCTAGAAATGATTGCTCTAAATTAATTTTCTCCAGTTTTTCTAATCAGCACATATAACACTTATGAATTTACTATGAATGTTTCCTGCTCTAATCTGTCATGCAATAAACAGACTTTCTTCTCTCTGTTACCTATGAAACCTAGGATTAACTTTCTTCATAATGGAACACAAGGAGAAAAATATCTTTTGTATTGGGTTTGTGTGGCAAGGGTTTGGTAGCAGGGGACTGCAGGGTAGCTTCTCTGAGAAGCTTCCAGAAGCTTCCATCATGCCTCACAGACAATGCCAGCTGGTTCCAGCATGGACCTGCTGCTGGCTGAGGTTGAGTCCATCAGTGATGGCAGTAGTACCTCTGGGAGAGCATATTTAAAAAGAGGGAGTGGGGAGGAGTAATGTTATGAAACTGCAGCTGGGGAGGACTGAGAATATGGGAGTGAAACTGCTCTGCAGACAACAGTGGACAAGGAGGGGCAAGAAGTGCTCCAGCACCAGAGCTGAGATTCCCCTGCAGCCCATGGTGCAGCCCACAGTGAGGCAGCTGTGTCCCTGCAGCCCATGGGGGATCCCATACCAAAGCAGGTGGATGCTTGAAGGAGGCTGAAACCTTTGGAAAGCCCACTCTGGAGAAGGTTTGTTGTCAGGACTTGTGACCCCCTGAGAGCAGCTGGTTCCGGAAGGACTGCACCATGTGGGAGGTGCAGCTTGTGAAGAACTGCAATCCATGGGAAAGACTCCTGTTAGAGAAGATCATGGAGGACTGTGTCTCATGGGAGGGACCCCAGATTGAAGCAGGGGAGCCCTCATCCTGGGCAGGAAGGAGCAGCAGAGACAAGTTGTGATGAACTGACTGCAGTTACCATTCCCCATCCTCCTGTGCCACTGTGGGTAAAGTAGAGAAATTGGGACTGATGTTAACCCAGATTAGGGGAAATGTGGGGCTGCTGCTGAATCAGATGGGTGTCCCCGTGAAGAAATGTACAGAGAAGTGAGAATTACTAAATGCCGCCTTTGCCTCAAACTTTAATGTCTCCCTCAGGAATCCTGAACCTTGGAGGTAAGAGAGGAAGGTTGAGGGAAGGAAGACTTGCCCTTGGTCATAGAGAGTTATCTTAGAAATTGGCTAGACTGACTTAATAACTGTAAACCCACAGGGCCTGATGGGATACACCTGCAATTGCTCAGGGACCTGTTGAGGATGGCATAGCACTGAAACAGGATGCTCAGGGAGGTCTTGCTCTCCAGAGATATGCAAACCCCACCTGGACACATTCCTTTATAATCTGCTCTAAGTGACCCTTCCTTGGCAGAGGTTTCTTCCAACCATAAAAATTCTGTGATTCTATGAACCAAAACAATGCAGATGACAGGGCATTGGCAATGCAATCTCTTATTTCAAATATATATTTTTTATGCTGTTAGAAGAATGAAATTATTTCTTCAAAATCTCCTTCAGTAAATGTTGCCACCTGAAGATTCCCGTCTCTAAATTGAGATCATAACTACTGCTCTCTTCCATTAAAAAAATGAACACAAGTCTTGTAACGAACTTGTCCCACTACCATTAGAGTCAGTGACACCAGCAATCCTGCACTGAGCCCACTGCTTTGGAGAAATTTCTTAGACAAAGGTTTCTTCTCATTAAGCACTGCTGTACTGCAAGTGTATCTATAGCTATAAATCTCACACAAAATGGTCCTTTTAAAATTCACCATGATGCATTTTGGGAAGATTGCGCCTGTAGCATAAGAGACCCTGAATGTTTTTCCCTCAATCCTGATTTTACAATATACAGCAAAAGACTTCAGCCTTTACACTCCTGACTTACTTCATATTAAGTAAGAGAATCAGTCCTTCATAGCTGAACAGAACAGATGTATGGCTTTAAATGACTGAAAATTATATTTCTTCACTGTAGATTAAACATCCTCCTACTGCTTGTTAAATGCACTTGTTCATTTTCTTGATTGACTATAGATTCAAAAAGCCTTCTTTTTTAGAAATTGATAGATATCCTTAGATGAGGTAGTCTCAGCATTCAGTAGTATGTTAATGCCAAGTCTTCTACAACATGCTCTGAGATTTTCATCAACAAAATATTGTGCAGCATGTGAACAACAACTGAAAAAAAAAAAACCCCAAAAACACACTAGTGTTGTTTCCCACAGGCAGAAGCTAGGTAGTATCAACCAAGAAATCACTATTTACAAATGAAGCAAATTGACATCATTCTGCTGATCCTGTATTTCCACCTTGGGGAACAAGGAAAAAAAAAAAGGAAGAAAAAAAGAATTTATTTGGCATCTCTCATTTTACAATTCACATTTCACATAGCAACAGATTCTATTAACACAAGCATCCAGTGAGAGAAGCAGGAATGTTATCTAAATCCCATCGTATGTTTCCAGGACTCCTACATCTGAAATTTGACAGGTTTATAGCTTTTCTCATAGAAACCATGAATCTCTCCAGGCAAGAAACAGCCAAGATGAGTAGCTTGTTGAAAGACTTTTCAAGGTCACTCTATTCAACACAACAGAAGGTCAGGGTAATGGTGATGTACTCTTTTCCATAACTACCATCAGAGTCCACTGGGGAGTCAAGGCATCTCATAAAGTCTAATGGTGTTTTGGCCTCTGTTCTAGAGAGCTTCCCTGCCCCCTCTTTCCTTCCCCTTTTCCCTTCCTAGGAGAAGTGCAGCAGCTACATGACAGAAGGCTGGAAATGTAAGCATTAAGCAGCTAACCTGCGGTTCCTTTTGCTATTTCTTTAAAAATCTTTTCTGCTTCTAGGGTTCACATGGCTCTGTCAGAATTTCAGTTTGAATGGAATAAGAGCCAATTCAGTTGATTCCCTGGAGGCTATCTAGAATGTGATTCCTGTGGAGTTATTAATAGATTAGCTGGTGTCCTTTACAGAACCTCTAAATCCTGTATAGGTTGGTGCCACTTATTCCTGGATTAAATCTACACTTTCCACAGCTAATACTGAAGCATCTCAACATAGCTCTCATTCATTCAGGTACTTTGGTAACCACTGTGGGAATTATCAAGGGGTTAGAAACAAAACAGCTCTCAGAAGAGCTCTGATTTATCCTTCAGAAGCTTGCACAATTCCTCTGCATTTATTTTGACAGAACACAAAGTTCTTACATACAGCAAAGCTCTGTGGGTATCCTGGATATTTTTGCACTGTGTGAAGCAAAGGTAAAGGCAGACATAAAGTCATAAATATCAGCTTTGTCTAAAGAGACCTCAGCCATTAATGTAAAATGTGACATATGTTCAGCCTCTGATCTTCTGCTCCCTGATGAGAGTGTCACCACCAGGTACAGTAAGGACAAAAACCAGTGTGGGAATTCAAAATGAAAAGATAGGGGTAAGTGCTTTATCATAAAATACTGAGTGCACAAATGGCCTTTCAGTGTTTTGTGTGAACTCAGAGCTCTACTTGCAGGTTTTCAGATGAGGAAGAGATTTCTTTCCCAAATGTTATTGATGCTGTCTAGATTTACACTTTTACCCAGCCCCCATGTCACTGATGTTTAAACTGCCAGCTCACAATGGTAGGTCATGAGCTCTTTAGGAATCTTGATTTCGATTCTCTTAGGAGGAAACATGGTTTTGAGAAACAAGTGGAATAACAACCTCTCTGTATTCCAGACAATCTTTAAGATAATTAAACACTATCATTACACTGCAAAATAACTAAAAAGGGACTGAATTAAAGCCCCACAAAACCTCTTTTCAATTGTTTCCCATAGTTCGAGAACTCAATTTTTACACCTTCACATTCTTCTGCTTCAGAGAAGTAACTTATATAGGAAAACAATGAATATCTGAGTATCCCTTCTATGGAATAACTATCCACACTGGAACAATGTTTCATCCTTTAAACCAGTATCATGACCCTCCAAGTTTGCACACTAAGGAAAAACTGCTAAATTCATGCAATTGAAACAGAATACAGTTTAAAGAAGCTTTTATCTGTTAATTGTGGTGGTGCAAGTGGCTGCAGCCACCCCTGACTCCTGAGGACAACACCAATAACAAGCTCTGGTGGTCAGGCCCTGAGGTTTAATGCCTCACTCTTTAGTTAGGGTGAGAGCCCATAATCTTCCAGTTCAATTATCTGCATACTTTTGTATGGTTGGTTCATGTTTTCCCCTCCCTATTTTATGTATAATTCTATGTATGTTCATTTCCCTTATTTTCATATGTATAAATTCTAGAAAGTTCTGTTGTACTCGACACCCCCATTGCCTCCTTCTCTAAGTCCCTCCTTGGTGTTATTCCCATTGGTTCCCCCACCTCCTGTCACAAGTCCTATTGGCTGTATCCCTTATCGCCACCTTTCCTTTCCCCACTATAAAATCCCTGGACACCCTCAGATCCTTGGTTCTTCGTCTCTTCCCCACATTGTTTCACTTGAATAAACCTTCTGTGTGGAACCTACAAGGAGAGTCCCCTCGTTCTACTTCCTCACCTTGGCCTTCGTGCCCTCACACTGTGCTCAAGGGATGGCTCCCTCAGGTGAGGGGCGCCTCCCCTCTGATCCTTTTGTGTGTGCCGCCACAAATCAGAGGCTGTGCAGCTAGACCTCCGGGCTTCTCTTTGGGCCAGCACGCGGGGATATTACAGTTAATAACATTTAATTAACTCACAAACAGTGAACTAAGCATTAGGGATCGATAACAGCAATGTAACAGATGAATCAGAATGTTAGAAAGTTACCAGATGTTCATAAAACCGTACATATCTAAACACCTTTCAATATGCCAGTACCCACAGTGAGCTGTACACACACCTGTTTTCAGCAAGTGTGGGCTTCAGGCACACGCCCCCTTCTGAAAGGGCAGGTCCCCCATTCAGACCCATCTCTTTTTTGAGATGTAAGTTCTTCAGTTTTATTTACACCTGTGCCTCTCCCTACAATCCTCTAATGCACACACCAGTAAGAAAGTGCACCCTGTGTTCATGCACATGCCCCTCTCACCATCCTGGTAACTTCAGGGCTTCTCAAATGGCACCAAAGTCAGAATTCACATATTATTTTCTGGGATGAGAGTCCTGGAAAGACTAAGCCACCTAGTCTGCTGCATGCATGTGTTGGTGGTCAGATTTGAGCAAGGAGGGTTTCATTACAGCCTGTGGAGATCTAACCAGTGAAGCCTGGTGGTGAATATAGCTGATTTGAAGGCAGATGCCCAGGAATGGGCCAGATCCTCCATTAAATTATTTAAAGAGAGGCACCTAATGCAAGTTCAGACACATTGCGCATCTCCTGCTCCAGAAAGATGGGAGTCTCTGATCCCTTACATATATCCCATTTTATGATCTTGGGTAACCAACAGGATTCAAAAGGTGCTGTGAGTCTAAATTTTGGCAATTAAATCTGAACTCTTTTGAGTAATACACTGAGCAGATTGTGGTGGTGCAGGTGGGTGCAGCCACCCTAACCCCTGGGGACACACCCAACACAAAACTGTGGTGGGGTCAGGCCCCAAGTTTAATGCCTCGCTCTCTAGTTAGGGTGAGAACCCACAATCCCCAGGTTCTGTGATCTGCACAATTTTGTATGGTTGGTTCATGTTTTCCCCTCCCTGTTTCACGTATAAGTGTGTTAATAGTCATTTCCCTTGAGTTAGTATGTCTAAATTCTAGAACCTTCTGTTATACTTGACACCCCATTGCTTCCTTCCCTAAGTCCCTCCTTTGTGTTAATCCCATCGGCCCCTTCGCTTTCAACCCTGCCTCCTGCCAAGTATCCCACTGGCTGTATCCCTTATCCCCGCCTTTCTATCCCCACTATAAAATCCCTGGACACCCTCAGATCCTTAGCTTTTCATCTTCTTGAAGCCCCCGTGTTTTCACCTCAATAAACCTTCTGTGTGGAACCTATACGAAGAGTCCCTTCTCTCTACTTCTTTGTCTCCACTTGTGTGCTTTCACGTCTAGCTCAGGGACAGCTCCCTCGGGTGAGGAGCATCCCCCCTCTGCTGCTTTAGTGTGTGCTGCCTTACAGCAGTCCGTGCATGGCTAGACCTCCAGGCTCTCTTTGACCTAGCATGCGATGGGACAGCAGATCTCAACATTCCAGTTGCTAATAAGGAAAGATAGTTTTCAAAAGAAAAAAGTTTTCATCTAGGCCATTTGACATGCTCTAGGATATCCATCACTAGCATTTAGTTGCTGCTTTAGGAGGAGCACATAGATCCAGGTATTGGGCATGGCTGAAAGCCTAACATGGATGTCTTTTGGGAATGAGTAATGGCAGAAAACTGAGATGTGATCAACAGAACAGAGCTCTCATTGACTGCAGTGGGAGCTTGGACTCCCAAAGTAGATGCAGATTGCATGTTCAGGTGTGCTGCCCTGGGAGAGAGTGCCATTCTTTCAGCAAAATCTAATCTCTGCTCCCAACCTTTCCCTGACTCCACTGCACCTATCTTTGTCATACTGCATGAGTACAGATTCTCTTTTCTTAGCATTCCTGCAGCTCCTGCCAGAGGAGGGTTACAACAGCATATATGGCATTGTTTACCTCCCTCAGTTTAGATCTGTAGCAGCTTCTTAATGCACTGAAGCATTAATGTAGGTATGGAAAAACATCAAATGCAAACACAGGCAAAGAGAGATTTCAGGATAACATACCTTAATTTTCACAGGCATTCAAGTTTCTTTCATTATCTCCACAATGCCCCCTACAAAAGATAAAGCACTTCTTTATTAAAGCTGATATAAGAGTTTTGTTTTATTTTATATTTTATTTTTCTTTTGTTAGCTCTCAGATGGGTCATCAGAGCTGAATCATAGATCAGATTATGGCTAACGATTAAAGTCAGGAAATTCCCATGTTTTTGAAAACAGCATCATATCAGAAGATGTGGAAGGTATCTTTTCAGCTTTATACCAGCTAGTGCTTGTATTTCAATGCCTTAGAAAGCCTCGAGCAGCCTTGAGAGGTAGCAAGGGCGATCTAGCACTTTAGTAGCTCTAAAATCGGTACCTGAATCAGCTGCAGAGCAAATACCATCAGCAGAAGCAAAGAGGGAGAAATATAGCTCCCTGCTGGCTCAATTCCCTGCAGTTAGAAGCTTTCAAATGAGACAGACAACCAGAGATGTTCACAGGAAAGTCGCTGAGCTGAGAGAGAGCGTGGAGCCTCCCCTCGACCATCTTTTATTAGGAGAAGGGGAAAGGGGCGGACTGGGGGCGGACCCGGGGTGAGTGGCCAATCAGACACTGCTGAAGAGTCTGAGTTACATTTGGCTTTGCCCGCGCTTAGAACAAAAGAGCTTGGAGCACATGGGCAGGAGCACGTGTCTTTGGGAGGGGGAGGGGAAGCTCAGAACAGGCAGCAACGAGAAGATATCTGAGGGTGTGCCATGTACAGAACTAATTAAATTGCTTGTAAAATTTAATGGTATCTTATATATAAAATATGAATGTGTATCGTTCAGTAGTGAAATACTAGACCAGAGGCATAACTGGGTTGAATCTGCTTTATTATTTTTCTTGTGTATTTTTTTGGTTTACATTTGCTCTATTATATCAAAAATATTCATTTCTTGAGAATAACATTTTAGAGTTGTAAATATGCAATACATAACCTGGTTCGCATTAATTTCACAAGCCAGATCCAGCAGGTCTCTACAAAGAATAACAACAAAATCCAACATGTGAGCTAAAATGCTGAAAACAACAGAAGACAGGCTGGATTTTTTTTGTTAATTTTAGGAACCAACATTATACCTATAACTTGTGCTGATTTATGAGAATGGATTTTCATCCAAACCATGCAATTTTGCCTGATGTTTTGAGGACTGGAAAAATGTAAATGAATATATGTTTGAATGTAGACAAGACAGGTAAAAATATTGTTCGTACATTTCTGTCACTTTTCGAACTGTTTAACGTTTAAACAGACTGAAGGTTTTTCTATCCATGAACTCTATTGTTTGCCACAGTGTGAGCTTACAAATGACACTTATCACTGTGACTGAGCCTTTTACAATTAAAATGAAAAATAATTCTCCTTTCTATTTTACAGCAACAAGAATGAGAGAAAATTGAGTTTCTTGCTACTCTAAGAATGATCTTTTCAGTGTCTGATGAGCTCTAAGCCACCTGCACTTCAGTTCTGAATGAAAAGTTGGGCAGCATTTTGAAAAGGTGTTTGGCCAAGTAATAAAAAGAAGAGCAATGAAGTGAGGGTAACTCATATAAAGGACTTAAGAAAGATCTCAAGGGGTTTGGAAAGCCATAGAAAATAGAAGAAAAACTACCAGTGTTCAAGCAAGACATTATAATACGCTGAAGTGGCAAAACTCTTCATTTGAAACTGCCACAAGAATTCATGGTATACAAGAAAATATTTCAAAGGGTAAAAAAAATAAAATAGAGGGAAAAAAAAGCATAAAATATCATGTGAGCAACAGAAAATCTCAGGTGACAGCACTCACAGATAAAGATGACAGATATGTCACTGACAGGCAGAAATCAAGAAAGAGATGGAAGAATGCAATCAAGGTCTAGTTAACAAGAAAGTACACACCCCTCAGCCTTGGCGGTGATACATAAAACAGGGAGAGGGTGGCATCCTTTGAAGGACTGCAGGAGACTGTTAAATACATATTTTTGGATGTGGAAATGATGAAAAAATAATTGGGGTAATACAGGGTCAGATAATTTCAAAAGATGTGCAGATTTTAAACTTGTGAGAGTATTGTGTCCCTTGGAAAAATGTTTAATTTATACTTTTAAAATACATATTTTTAGAAAACCCCAACGCAAAACCAAGACAAAGATGGTTCCTGTCAGAGAAATGAGAGCACTGTAGCAGGGGGGGGTCCCGGGAGCAGGGGAATCCAGCCAGAGTCACGATACGAACACCAATGTGATTTGAGCATCGTGCTCCCCTTTTATTATTCCGTTACACCAAGTTATACTTTTTCCCAAAGTTCACGCCCCTTTCCCATAAGAAAGACTCTAAGCAGCGGGGGAGCTGACCCGTGTATACCTTTTCCCAAGGCTGTTCAAGGCTGCCGGCTGGCAGGTGCCTTGCAAGCCTATCTTCAGCCTGAGACCCCTTCAGGGGTACTTCTGCAACAGCCCTGGGATGCCCAAGCCCTCCTGGGGTATCCTATATTCCACAAGGAATCCCTCTACAGAACACAACTCATATTTCTTCAAAATTTAAAAGATTTACAATTGTTCTTCTTTTTTATATTTGTCAGGAATGAGGCCACACTCAATTTAGATTTTATAATTTAGTTTATTAAGCTAACAGGCGAAATTCCCTTATTCAAATTATTTATTGAGGTTACAGCGACTAGAGACACTTTAAGCTAATTCAGCTCTGAACCGAAGGTAAAGCACCCACAGCACTCAGTATTGGTAGGGCTACTCCCGAGCAGGAACACACCTCTTCAGTCTGTCAAGGGATTTTATACCCCCATGGCCCCTCCATCACCACCTGCTGTCCCTCCTCTGAGGTCAGAGGTGATTGGTGGGGTCCATGTAAGAGTCTGTTTAATTGGTTCATGTTTAGAGATGATGTTTCGATGTACTCCATTGGTAAAGTCTCTTGTCCAATCGCTTGTCTTCTTCTAGGGATGTCAGTCTCTTGGTCCTCCCTTCAGGGGGAGGTCATCAGGGTTTTGACGGGAAAGTTCCTTGTTAAAATTCGGTGTTGCCGTGGTGCTTGCTGACAGGTCCAAGATAGCTCACTGGAAAATCCCTCTTGAGTCTCTCCCTTTCACTGAAAGGCAACTTAGTTCATATATTAATGAAAGAGATATGATTCTGTACACCATTCAAACTTCTAAATCTAGCTTAAACATGTAATTAGTACTTAACTTTAATGTGAACGTTTGAACAGTGTTACAATAATAAAACTTGGTGCATTTAACCTTTTTGGTAACTTCCAATTAATTATTTAATTATGTCATTTTAATTGATTAACACAAACTGATTAAATGTTGTTCATTCATGCAAAAGCCAACGTTCCAACTTTTATAACAATATTGGTGTCTCCATCCCTCCATGAGGAGCAGTAAAGCTGTTTCTCACATTTTGCATTTAACAAACTTGCTAAGGCAACACTGAGTAAAGCCTATTTAAACGCTTGTCCATAGGAAGAAGACCTCATCACCAGCTGATTTGTTCTTTCTGGGAGGATGTGTTCCCAGGATCTGGACATGATTAACCTCATTAGTTTTTCAAAAATGAGCATTCAGATCTAAGCCCAAAGAGTGTGAGGAAAGCAGCTTTTTTTAAACAGCTCTCATTTGAAGGTTTCCACAACTTTGCACTGATGGGCTACCTTGTTTCAAAAAGTAATTCAAAAGCATCTCTCAAATTATGTCCCATATTTCAAGCCACAGGAGCTGTTCACATTTATTTCAACCGAAGCTCTGTGAGGGGATTGAGATCTTACAGCCCTCACCTTCCTGAGCACAGGTGAGCGAACACACACAAAGTTAAAAGAGAGCAGGCCAGACCCTGAAATTTTTAATCCAATGGAACTCCCATGCCTCAGCGAGAACTTCGCTAAGGTTAGGACTACTAGACTTGGCTCAGCTCCAGTGCCAGATCTGTGAACTTTGCTTAGCTTCAGGATAATTAGAGTTCAGAGGCACAAAGGTACTTCAGAGACTTCACTGCTGATAACCCAAGGCCATATCTTGAAAATTTTCCTCCTTTCTTTCCCAGCACACAAGCAGGCAAACTTCCACTGACACTGGGAGCTGACTGCCTAAGTAAGCACATCAGGGAGGGAGTCAAAAATGTGTTGCCCGGATTACAGTGGGAGCTTTGCTGGATGGGATTTCACCTTTTACTTCAGATGAGGAAAAATCAATCAAAAATGTTAGGCCCACACTAAGCTTTATTACTGAGGTATTAGTAAAAAAAAAAAAGAATTTAAACAGCTCTACACTGTGCCCTATATGTATATATTGCACTCCTTTCTGTAAATCTTAACATTGAAGCTTAAATGAAGTGGATAAGTGAAAAAATGTATGGAAAAATGTTTCAATATTGTGCTTTATGCACTTACAATAATCTTATTCTCTGCCCCATGACAGTGAATGCACTTTGCATGTAAGCATTTCTAATAAACAAAGTGATTATATCTTGTAGCTTTTTCAAATGTTGTCATTATGAGAACAATTCTAATGATGAAATTATGTGAGCTGGGGACCCCAGAGCTGGATGCAGCACTGCAGCTGGGGTCTCACCAGAGCAGAGTGGAGTAGAATCACTTACCTTTACCTGGTGCCCACATGGCTTTTGATATAGCCCAGGTTACAATTTTGGGACAAAGCATTTTCATGTCATTCCCAAATTTGCAGTTAATCTTGATAGCTACACATGAGATTGATATCTCTTCTTGAGCTGGAATCAGAGTAATATTAACTTCAGTTTTGTTGTCCAAAGGGATGAATCCAAGGTTTGGTTGTTACACACCAAATGAGCTCATAGGTACTGTGACACCAGCATTTTCTCTTCAGGAAGATTGTCCAGGTCATTTCCAGTGGTGTCTCTCTGGGGTACTCAGGTAAATGTAGTGCCATGTAAGGCTCCTGGAGCAACTGGTCTGGCAACCAGCTCATGTGGCAGAAATCTGAGGGTGTCCTAAACACTGTGTAAGGTGTGTCCTATAAACCGTGTAAGGTTTTCATGCCCTCTGCAGATATCCTACAGTGTTGTGGGTGTCAGAGCTAGAACTCCACACTTGTGCTTCCTCGTTTATTTGTCATTCCCGTCTCTGAAACACGCTTTTGAAAGAGCAGAGTTTGGTCTCCCCTTGCATCCCTTACATCAGGATCAGATTCTGTCCTTTTGTGTGACAAGCTCCATGCAAACAGTGTTGTACAACACATCCCCTGGCTCTGACTCCAAGAACAAGGCAATGTGGAACAGGTGATTCTGCCACTGAGGTTCCTAAAACCCTGCTGGGGAAGCTGGCTCTGCCACCATAAGCTGCATAGCCAGAGCTGTGTCAGGATTGATTAAGTGCACAGAGAGGCAAGGCTCATTAGATGCCAGGAAGCCCTTACTGGCACATTTATGCTGCTTTTTGGGATCCCAGCAGCCTTTCATAAGTCTAGACATACCAGTTTCCCAGGAGTTAACTCAATGTCTCTACTTCTGCACAATCTCTATAAACCTGCCTTGAATCCTTATAAGCTCAACTCTTTTTTTTTTTTTTTAAATCTACTTCTGGACTTCTATTGTTTCAAAGGCTAAAACCTGGAATTTCATAATCATTCTATTATTCTAATATATTTCCCAGCTACTGAGACAAGATACCTGAGTGTAAGTACATGGATGCATAGAAATTTTTTCTCCTTTAATGAAGAAACAATTAATCATTTTTCTTTTAACGTTAAATCTATTATTCATGTCAATATGACATGGATGTAAGACTATCATTACAAGATCATTACAAGGAATTTCTTTATCTGAGACTATGCTAAGAGGGATGATAATTGTTTCTGCTAATAAAAGTAACTGCTATTACTTGGATTTTAAAATATAATTACATGGCAGGAATACTTTGCTGCCATTTACTTACACAAGCCATGTAATAGCCATATAACTAAATTAGAAATGGATGAGGTGGATAGTGGAGATTAAATCCAAATTTACCCCTTTCTGATGGTATGCAGAAAGTTCTCGCAGAACTGACTGAATAAAGAGTGCAGAATTAGGGAGGAGATACTGCTTTCAGCTCAGAGCAGACACAAATGATCAGAAACTGAACAAAGTAGTTTTTCACACCAGGCTGCCTCATACTTCCAGCAGTACAGGTGAAGGATCCTTGGTGTACTGCCAGTTTATGCTACTGACCCCTGCAGAGCCCCCTCTGTGCCTCCACAGCCATATGGCAGTTCATACACATATGCACATTGCCTCCAAAACACCATTCTGTTCCCCCCGACCTATCTGGTGCCATTTATTCCATGATGTTAGGGTACTCTGAGGGTCACTTGCACTGATATGCCTCAGCAAAATAGCAGATACATTTCTTCCACTCAAATAAATAATCAAGAAAACAAAGTGCAGTGTTTTATCTGTACCATATAGAGTTTATCTGTGGAATGTGGCAAATAATAATGTAATTTCTTATCTGACTAAAGGTGAATATGAAGTATATAAATACCATACAGAGAGAGAACATTCTCCACCTGCAGTACTATCCTGATTTTGGCTGGGATAGAATTAATTTTATTTGTGGTAGCTAGCACAGAGGTGAGGTTTGTATTCAGTAGAAAAAAAGAATTTTATGTAGCTCTGCCATACATAATTTCTTTACATTTTCTCATTTCTTGAATATGATATAGATGCACCTATCTATGTGTGTCTCTGTGTACACAGCAGATCTTTCTGTGGAGAGAGAGAAAAAGATACCTGAATGAGCTTGATGAGCTATCAGTGAGGAATTTTGAGAACCTGTGTAATTCTGTAGGGAACAGAGGAATGCAGGTCATTCCTTTCAGTGTGGCTATGGGATATCATGGACAGTTTTCACCTGGGATTATTCTTAGTGCCTTTGTTAATGATCTGGAAGACAGAGCAGACCTTGCAGCTGACACTGTGGTGGGAAGTGTTGCAAAATAAAATGTAAGGAGAGAGAAACAACAGAAGGGCCCTAAAAAGGTGATTAGAAGGAGAGGCAGGAAATGAGATTCAAGCAGGGAAACTGTATTTGTTGGAAAGAAACAGCTCAGAATTCAGTTGAAGCTGGGGAGTAATTTAAAGTCTGATTAAAAGCCTCTTGACATTAGTGGGAAAGATGCACGCTGATTTTAATGGGCCTTGAAACTGATGTCTTTTAAAGCACTTTGAGTTTCCTGAATGAAAGAGACAATATACAGCAGGTCTGATCCTGTGGGGGGGAATTTGCTGTGTAGGCCAGCAGCAGCAAGAGTCAGGGAAACATTTACAGAGTTATTTGGAACTATCAAAGTAATAACAGCATTTTCACTCCCTCTTCTTTCTCTTCTAACCTATCACCATGTTTCTTGCAGCTATGGAGGTGAATAGGGCATAGGGGGGCTGCTTTGTGAGCACCAGAAACTCCAGTTATTTACACAGAATCCCTGAAATTACTTTTGCCACTTGGCTCATGTTTGAAAACTATGCCCTTCAACCCAAAAAATACTCTTTAATGAGATTGGAAAGCTGCAATAAAGAACAGCGTTTCAGTGGTGTGTGGTACAGGTTACATATTACAAACCACTTGGAGAGTATCTGACAACAAACTTTGTAGATGCATTTAGTATTTTACACCACACATGAAATACTGAGGTTCTTTTTTCTTCACAAAATCTTAATACAAAGGATTTCCCCACCTGATTTATTAAACAGACATGATAAGGTGCAGGCAAAGTCATGCAGTTTAGGTAGCAACTATTCATCCTTATCTTCTGAGTGTGGAGAAGGCTCATGGGAGACCTTTTAGCACCTTCCAGTACCTGAAAGTGGCCTCAAGAGATCTGGGGAGGGACATTTTGCAAGGGCATGGAGTGACAGAATAAGGGGGATACGCTTAAGCTGGAAGAGGGGAGATTTAGGTTGGACATTGGGAAAAAATTCTTTACTGTGAGGGTGGTGAGGCGCTGAAACAGGTTGCCCAGAGAAATTGCCAGAAGGAGAACATTTTCCATCTCTGGAAGTGTTCAAGACCAGGTTGGACGGTGCTTTAAGCAACCTGGTCTAGTGGAACATGTTGCTGCCATGGCAGGGGCTTGGAACAAGATGATCTTTAAGCTGCCTCCCAAACCAAACCATGCTGTGATTCTGTGGTCTTGAACATTGCATCTTCTTCCATAAAAAAAGCATCTATCATACGCACAAAGCAGGAAAACACCTTCCATGTCAGCATAACCACTACCTCACCTGGTTGGTTATGAACACGTATTAAATTTTTTAATTTTAATTGGGCTACATCCTGTGATATAAGAAAGATGTAAAAATGCTCTTTTAGAAACTAACATGACCACTAGAACTTTGAATACTCACATCAGAGTTAGGTGTATTTAGCATCTCTGTAGAGAACCTTTTTGTATATTTAGTGCACAGAACTCAATCTGGAAATATGTATAGTACCATATTTCTCAAAAGTATATTTTATCCGTACCATTTTAAATGTTTTTATTCATGTGCTAATGTCTCACTTATTTTTTATACATCTTTTTTCTTCTCTTTCCACCTTTTCTCCTATATTTTTTCTTTTCTTTTAGATCTCTAAAAGAAAGAAATAAAAAAAAATACTAAAGAAAAATAAATGGGTGAAAGAGAAAGGGAAATATCAAACCTGTTTGAAAAATGAACATTACAAAACTCAGTACAAAAAAAAAGGAAAAATATTATGTGTACCCTTTTATGCCATTTTTGCTTGAAAAATGTGAGAAGAAAGGAGCAAAACAAGCTTTCACTTTCAAGTTTTAATTAACAAGAAATATCTTAATAAACATACACACTTTTGTAACTTTTTAAACTTTGTTAATTGGAAAAGTAGGGACGTACACCCAAGTTGCACCTCACTGAATGCAAACAATTATAAAAGTGAGTAAAACTGTAAGTGATAATGAGAAGCTCTATTTGCAACTGTGCTGAAATGTCTGCCTAGATCCTCTCTGAGGCATTCATACACCATATGTTTCTAGAAAATTGGTCACAGAATTGTCTTCAAAATCGACATCCCCCGAATGTTAAAGGCTTGACTTTGGTTTGTACTTAGCATTGTTCTACAAAGGGAAAAGTTCTTTCACTTTTATCTAACATCAAGGCCTGTCCCCATTTCAAGAAGCACTAGCACAGCTAAGATGCGCAGGTTTTTCTATCAACCCCTCCAACCTCTCACCATCACCACAGGATGAGCAAGAAATTTCAAGTGTTAGATTCTATTATTTGTCATATTTACCAATTCCAGCATATTCTTTGTTCTCTTCTAACAGAGAGCTTTTTTCTGCTGTCAGTCTTGTTCCTGGCCTCCACTGGAGTCAGCTGGCTCAGAGGAACACCTAAAGGAAGGGATGCGTTGGAGAGACTTGATCTTGTTGGATGGGGCTTTGAGCAAGTTCCCCATGTCAGGGGGGTTAGAATGAGATAATTAAAGGGTTATCAAGCATTGGAACAGACTGCACAGGGAAGTGCTGGAGTCACCATCCCTGAAGGTGTTCAGGAAATGACTGGATGTGGCACTCAATGCTGTGGTTTAGCTGACAAGGTGGTATTCAGTCACAGGATGGACTTGATGACCTTGGAGGCCTTTTCCAACCTCAGTGATTCTATGATTTTATCTTTGAGGTCCCTTCCAACCCAAGCTATGCTATGATCTCTAAAGATCAGGCAATGAAGAAGTGGCATTTTCAGATGCGTTATATGACTTGGCATGTGACATAAATAGGGTTTTCAGTCAAATGGAAAATTTCCTTGAGAAACCAAAGGTGGCAGTGGCAGAGAAGGAGGGAGCTAAACAGGGAGCAGCAGCAAAGGGACTCCAAGAGGGGCTGGAGGAAGAGGAGCAGGGCAGGAGTGGCTGCAGGCCTGGAGCAGGGATCACTCCCCAGCAGTCCCGGAAAGCCCTGCTGGAGCAGAGACCCTCCCTGCAGTCCAGGGAAGGGCACACACAGGAACAGGGAGATATGCCAGGAATGAGTATTCACATCTTTATCAAATGTTTATTGCAAAATATAATCCTAGTATTCAGGTCATTAAAATACCAGCTTGCCTTGGAGAAAAAATGTAAACACCAGCATGAGGTGAGTGTAAATATGTACATGAAAGTTCAATACAGGAGAAAAACTGGCTTGGCATGAGTGTTTTATAAAGTCTCTGTAGTAGTTTCCACCTGGGGACTTGAAAGTCCTTTAGCAAATGTTAATGAAATAGAGCTAAGTCATCATAGGTCATTATTTGTTATTCATAAGAAATTAATTATTTTAGGTTAAAATCACATTGCAAGTAGGCTTCTGAAATAGTTAGAAACATCTAGTAAAAGCCCTATCAGCCACTACACAAATATTTGCGTATTTTTATTTAAACAGAGAGATAACAGCAGAGCAAACTAAACCAGAGAATTTTATGTTTGCCAAGTGTGCTTCTTTAACACCTTTTATGAAACATTATGAGAAAAAAAGACACAGCAAGTGGTTCTTGCATTTTCCAGGCTATTTTTCATACTCCTTTGGATTTTTTCCTTTTCTAATTTGGAAGCAGTGTTTTGTACTATATTGGTTCCTGCTTCCCTATCTCAGTTTTCCCATCTTGCACACCTAACTCTCTCCTTGAATGTGAGCCAGATTTAATATCCTGTACCTTCAACCATTGAAAATACAGAAATATGGAGTATCAATGCCCAGTGTCAATGGCACTGACCCTCTTTACAGCCCACCATGGAGCTCTGAGAGGACCAATGATGTCATATGATGATAAAAACCCCATGGCACACCCTAAAGGTACACAGAGACACAGCAGGAGAGATTCCCCCACTAAAACCCTGCCCTGACTGCCCCAGGCCCATTCCAGGAGCCATCAGTCCATCAAGAGCCAATCTACACAAATCCAGGAGAGCACAGGGGCACAAAGAAAAGCAGGAACACAAGGACTCGGAGAAAGGGGCACCTTGACTGATCCCTATGGAATGAGGGCATTGGTGGATCGATGCCACGTTCTTTCCACAGGGTCCCTCATGGACTGCTCAGGCAGCACTGTGCCAACACCCACATGTGCACACAACCTCACCTTGGCAGGTGGTTGTGAACAGCCGCTCACACACACAGTCTGTGCACGAACCGGAGACAGAGAGGTGAGAGGGGTTCTCTGCATGCAGTTCTGAGGCATTTAATGGAACCAACACACTCGAAGGGAACAGAGGCAAGAGAACCAAGAGCAAAGCCCACGCATGGTTTTGTCCCAAAGGGTCTCAGGGGCAGGCAGAGCATCAGAAGCCAATGGTCTGAGGGCTAGGGGGCAGAGGCAAGGGTGAGCGACATAACAGGGTCCAATGGGAGAAGGGATGGCTGGGGGGAGAGAGTCAGTGACCAGTGAATCTTGGTAAAGGGAGAACTTTCTAGCACAGTGGTGTAGGGACAGACCACCTAAAGAACCATAGGAGGTGTAAAGTGGACTTAGCCGCCGCAACAGATCCCCTCCCAGGGGATTGTACCAGAAGAACCTCAGTCCCACTATCCAGAAGGCAAATGGATCATGCCAGGTCAATGCTGGAGCACCTTTGGGATTCAGAAGGTTGATGCCTGTGGGTATAGGAGACACTACAGGATGCAAGGGATAAACATTTTGGGGTTGAATAGGACTTACTAGGACCAGAGCTGGGGAAAGGGAGGGATCTAGGCAGTTTGAAGGAGGAAAAACTGTGTGAAAGCAGGGATAAAGTGCATAAAAAGGATTGATCATGTGCAAGTAGCTGCTTCACAGTATATTTATTGAATCTCTTTTTAATGTTTTTTTTCAGATTGACATGCTCTCTGTTTTGCAAGCAATTTTTTGGGGTCCTGTGGGCTCATGTGTCCAGTTGCCAGCAATTTGGAATTCTGAGATCAAGGGGCTCAGCAGACTAAGAGTCTGAGCCCAGATGCTGGAGGGATTTGACTTCCTTTCCTCTCTGGCCTATCAGGTTTACTTAGTTGATTATGATGTGGTTACTGAGGGAACGACAGTTGCTACAGTCCCAGTATAATCGTTTTGAGACACTTGTCCATTACTTATAGCTTGTTCAGTTTCTGCCTTAAGAAACTTCTTCTGAGTGCATTTAATATTCTGACTTTCAATTTTCTGGTTTTTTCAGTTCATTAATTTGAATAGTAATTTCATCGTTTTTGACACTGAACTGCAATCATACACTGTCTGGGTAAAACACTTTACTGATAAATCCAATAAAGTAATTTTCCTTAGACTAGCTATCACACTTAAATTATATATGTTACAGTAACCTAAAATGCACCTGCTGAGATAGAAACTATGAATTTATATATATATATATATATATATATACATAGTTCTATTTTTAAATTTTTCCAAGCAAGCTATGGGTTTAGCATTTAAGCCATTATCCCACAGAGAGGGTTATCATTGCATTGGATTCAGGAACTTTAAAAAAGTTCACTTAATTATTTTATTTATAAGGTGTATTGATCATCTGCTTCTCAAGCTTGGAGTATTCCTGTCTTTGCTTCATGTCCTATCACATCTGTGGGAGTGTTTATGTTGTTATCATTTGCTGCTGTGAGTCATGTGGGCTGAATATCACAAATAAATACATACAGAAAAATAAAAATTGGTGTTTTGTTTACAGTACACAAATGGCAGATTTTTCTCTTTTTTTTTTTTTTTTTTTCTCTAGCTCTTGTGCAAAACAGCTCTGGTGAGCCCCTTTTGCAGTCTAGACTGGGATATACTGGAGTCAGAGCCAAAGCTCTGCTGGGCTGCTGCATTGCCAGATTGCCCCTTTGATCTTGGCAGGAAACCTACACCCCATCTGTGAAACATGACTGGAAACACTAAGGTTCCACAGCTTTGCTGTGAGGACAACTTTGTTCATCATGGTGACACATTTAGAGAAGATTTGGGTCCAAAAGTTTTTAGATTATCCAATGCTTTCAGAAGATTGCAAACATAATTTTAGCACTTTGACATGAAAAATATCTCTATATTCCAAAAGAGCATCAGACAGTAATAGCAGCAGTACTGTGTTAAGCCCCATTGGTACAGTTCTTTGACTATCAAATATTTTGTGAAGAGCTGTGAGAGACCAGCATCCATCCACCCTTGAATGCTTTCTTATCATCCAGCTATCTACAGCTTTGGGGTTTTCTGTGTTAGAAATGGGATCTATATCTTCATTCTTACAACTTTTAATGAGCTTGTCTCTATAATAGGGGTGTGGTGGGTTCACCTCAGCTGACTGCCAGATGCCCACCCAGCCACATTCTTCCTCCCTCTCCTCAACAGGGGAGGAGAGAAAATAGGATGGAAAAGCTTGTGGGTGAAGATAAGGACAGGGAGATCACTCACCAATTACCGTCATGGACAAAACAGAATAGACATGGAGAGGTTGGTTTCATTTATTGCCAATTAAGCAATATAGGAAAAATAAAAAAAAAAAAACCCAATTAAACTAAAATACCTTTCCCTACCCCCTACATTCTTCCCAGGCTCATGGTTTAACCTCAGCCAACAACAGAGTACACGCAGGCACCAGGTCACTCCACCTTTGCCTGGAATCAAAAGCAAAACACATGGATTGAGATAAGAACAGTAAATTAATGAAAAAAAAAATTCTAAAAAGCCCAGCAACAATAATAATTGTAATGAAAAGGAACAAAAGGAACAAACCCCAAGAGAGTCAAGTGATGCACAATATAATTGCTCACCACTCACTGGCAATATCCAGCCCGTCCCTGAGCAGTAAGTGGCAGCTCCCAAAATTCTCCCTCCAGTTTATATACTGGGCATGACATTCTGTGGTGTGGAATGTCCCTTTGGACAGTTCAGGTCAGTCCTTCTGCCCAGGCTCCCTCTGGGCTTCTGGTGCACCTCCTCCCTGGTAGAGTGTGAGACACTGCAAAGTCCATTAAATTTAGAGTAAGAACTACTGAGCAACAACCAGAACTTCAGTGTGGTATCAATACTATTCTTCTGCTAAATCCAAACCACAGCACTGTAGCAGCTGCTGGGAAGAAAATGAACTCTATCCCAGATGAAACCAGGACATATTTCACTCACAGCTCTTCTACGTCATCCTCACTTGTCCCAAGTGGTGCAGGGGCATGGGGAATGGGGGTTGCAGTTCTTCAAAAACTACTTCAGCAGGGGTCCTTTCCATAGACTACACTCCTGAGAATGGACTACTCCAGTGTGGGCTCCTTTCCATGGGCCACAGGTCCTGAGGAACCTGCTCCTGTGTCGGGTCCTCTCCAGGCTGCAGGTGGATCTCTGCTCCCCCATGGACCCCGATGTGCTGCAGGGGCACAGCTGCCTCACCATGGGCTGTACCAGGGCCTGTGGGGAAACCTCAGCTCCAGTACCTGGAGCACCTCCTGCCCCTCCTGCACTCATCTAGGTCTCTGCCGGGCTGTTTCTGTTACCTATTCCCAGTCTTCTCTCCAGCTGCTGTGCAGCATTTTTTGCCCTTTCTTAAGTATGTTAATACAGAGACTCTACTGATATCAGTGCTTGGTTCAAATTCTGGGCAGTGACAGGTCCATCTTGGAGCTGGCTGGGTCTGTCTTTGTCTAACATGGCAGCAGCTTCTGGTCTCTTCCAACAAAAGCCACCCTGCGGCCTCCCTGCTACCAAAACCTTGCCATGTAAACCCAATATAACAGTTACAAAGCTGATGTTATTTTTTCTATATGATTAAGCAATAACAAGGCTTTTATGCTTTGTTTCTCAATATTGCCATTATTTGATCAACTAGTCTTGGGAAAACACTACATAATCCTAATCATTAATTATCAAATAATCCTATTTTTGGAGACCTTTTCATGTCAGAAATCCCAGGTTTCCAGACCCTCTTTGTGAGAGCAAAGTGTAAGAACTGCACCTTAGAGGAACTATTTGAACTTCACAGGGCTTGGATCATAGGGTTTGAAAGAAGTTTGGTTTGCAGGGATTGGAACTGAATCAGCTTAAATCAGAGTAGGGAATGAATCTTCAGAGGGATTCATCACATCAAGACTTTCCTTATCACCCGAGTCAGGAGGCTTTATCTGTGCCCAGCAAAGCACTGAAACCCAAGAAGCCGAGAAGTTCAAGCTGCCTGCCACACAGAAATCACTCCTCTCTCCATCTGTCATTTAAACGTAGACATCATCTGGTCTGTGCTAGCTTTGAAAGAGCCATCATTATTTCTCAAGGCTGCTGAGCTGTTGCAGCTTTGGGATGGTCTGGAGACTGATCAGCTCTTTTTTTTCTGAGCCATTCCAACCTCTTTAGAGATAGCCTTAGAGACTGAAGTCATTATCTGTAGCAAGGAACTGAACAGGAGATTTCTCATCATGAAGTGAAAAAGTGGGGAGGTCCCTTCTTGTAGCCAAAAAAGACAAGCTTCTTATTTTGAGGGAGAAAGGGATTTGATGGGGGGAAAAAATGATTCAGCAAAAATGGTCTTTGGTTTAAGACACCATCCTACAAAGAGGAAATTTTTCTGGGTATGTTTGCTTGAAGTCCTTGGCGCAGGAAACAACAGCATCTCTGTAGCATTTGGTAATTGTCAGAGCTGTTATTTGGGCCATTGCTGTTTACCACTGTTTGCTATAACTTTCTTACACCTTCCCACATTCCTTATGAATAAGCACACCTACTTTTTCTTGAGATCCCTAAATTTCAGGTTTTCCACTGACAGAGAGAATTTGGAGTTGCCAACAAGTCACTCAGGAGAAAAAGTTGTGCATCAAGATAGGATTAGAGCAAATGGGGTAAGCACAGATAACAGTTTGAAATAGTGGAAAAGCAGAATGAGACCTTTTCCTGCTTCATCCATCCCTCTTCTCACCTACGCTCTCTCTCACTGGCTTTGGTACCTGTATGCCTTCCTGGTATAATAGATGGGAAAAAACACTAATTTGACAGAAAAGGGGAATGGTATTTCAGTAGATTATCAGGCTGCATCAGTTACTGAGGGGATCCAAGTCTCCATCTCTGCATTCACTCCTGAAAGAGTAGCACTATGTGTTCAACAGGAGGGGAGATATTTCCATCAGACATACAGAAGTGTGGCAGGGCATATCCCCCCTTCCACACCACAGATGGCTAGTACAGATGGGAGAGATAACCTAGGCAGGCTGAAGGCCCAGCAGGGACCATCTCCTGGCTCCAAAAGGTCTGCAGCCTAACCAAGAATCAACACTTTGGTATGGAGAGCAGACGTGGAAAGAGATAAAGAAAACAAACATAGGTGAGCAAAAGGCTTGTCTTACGCTATAAAGGTAATAAAGATTACCAGGGAGGTAGAAGTCTCTTACACACTCACTGGGAATGTGCGAGATGGCTTCTCCCCAAAGCTTGGACACATCTTTGTGGTTACTTTTCCAGAAATTGAGGGAAAGGATTTCGATGTGTACCCCTTCAACAACTGGATGGTAAAATATATTGTATCCTAATCTATACTATTTCTTTGCTAGCTGTATTAAAAAATGGTACCCTGTCATGCTCTGTATATTTAGCTATTAATAGTTTCTTTTGTCTTTTTTTTTTCCTGTGTAGTAATAGGCTGTCCAAAGTCTTATGTCTGTTAGTTTTGTGTCTATTAAATAAATAATTCATTCTCTAATAGACAGAATCAGCCATTATTAAAGAACTTGCAAACGAGAGTGGGTCTTGGGGTGCTGGCCACCTCAATAAAGCTACTGCCAGAGGCCTGGGCAAAAGTCAGGGAATTAACTAAGCACCTCACATCTATTCACAACAAGAAGAAATAGATGAGACATTTTCAAATCTGGTTACTAAGGTAAGGGCTAATTATGGTTTCTCACCTGTATTGGTGGTCTCATCTTTTGTCAAAGACTAAATCATAGAGAACAATCTCAGCTGTCAAGCTGCGAACTCTACTGCAGTACAGTCTTACATCTTCGTTTCCAAAAGCAGTTGTTGAAAACACTTTCATTAAAGTAGTTCAATGAATTAAATTACAGAAACTTCCTTTTTTTGAGAAAGAAAACTGTTCAAGTACTCTTTCTGTGAAGCAAAGCATATTTAAACTGAAAACAATGCTCTGGAAATTTGTAAATGTCTGTCACTTCATCTTGCAAGGCAAAAAAAATAGGTAGAGGTCACTGTCAGGATAGGAATGTCTTCTGCCATTTTATATGGGCCAAGAGTATCTGAGAGCTCTGCTTGGTGCTGGCAGACTTAGCAGGACCTATGGAGGGGGATGCTCCCTGGAGTGCCAAGTGGAGGGTGGGAAGAACACCTTATCATACCGAAATTCCAAAGTATTTGAAGTGTACACAGGCTCTGTTTTAGAGATATCCTTCCTCACATAGGAAATACTGACATGAAGATTTCAGGTGTTAACAAATAGCAAACATTAAAATGAGTGCAAATATTTACTAATTTACTTTTCTGATATATTTAAGTCTACAGGGGAAGATGATAAATCTGGTGTTTTTAATTGAAATCTAACTCTGCACAACTCTTCCTATGTTTTTATTATTACTCTTACTACGTTACACATTATTTTTAGTAGTTGCTTGTCACAAAATTTCCCAGAAGTCCTGTGTAGATCATTTCCACTGTTAAATCCCACTGCATTATAATAGTTGTGATATCTTCTCCATTTCCAAGATGCTCTGAGGAGTGGGCCGTCGTATTTTGAAAATCTTTGTACTCCATGTGAAATGCAAACAAAATTGTGATTTTTTTATTCTTTATAACGTGCCAAGTATCTTTGGGGTGACTTAGTTTTATACATAAACACACTGACAGGATCGAAAGCTGTTTGAGAACTTCACATAAAACTTTTAGGATACATAGGTAGATGGATAGATAGATAAGACAGACAGATGATATAAATTATTGTGCCACAGGTACCTTTTCTATTCATGCCTTTTATAATAATTCAGGAAGGTCAGCAAAGATTTTAAAACCCTCTTGGATGTGCTGTTGTGTTTAGCTAATTGGAGTGTAAACTGCTAGAGATGGATGAATTTCAGTATCAAAGGTGCGCTTTTTGCTTTCTTTAAGTATTACTTTTTCATTAAAGAAACATATTATGCAAGTAGTATCGCTTTTCTTCTTTCTTTCCTCCACTGGAAACCTGGAAAACAGAAATGAAAAAACAAACATACCTTAATTTTTAGACAGCTCTTCCAGTTCCTCAAATCGTGTGCCTGATGCTTTCCTGGCTCGAAGGCTCGAGCCTTGGCATGCACTTGGTCAGAGGGGACACAGCATCACTTCTGCAACATCCCTCCGGAGCATCGTCGGTGCAGGCAGGGCGCTGACTGGATGTGCATGCTGGCTCCTCCTTAGAGGAGGCATGTCAGGGAGCCAGTGGATGGGGCTGGCATCAACCCGGAGGCAAAGGAAGAGAGAGAGGCCTCTGGTACAGATTCCTGCAGAGCCTATTAGCAGGAGGGTCCAGGGACCAGAAGAGCGCTGAGAAGTGTTGTGCACTCAGTTTTATGGGGGGGGTGGGGGGGTGGTGGGGGGGGTGGGGGTGTGTAACAAGGCAGGGAAAAGGAGGGTAACCAATAGGGTACAATCAAGGGGGAAGATAAATTTAACTTTAACCAGTGGAGAAACAGGGGAGGCAGGAGTTACAACTGGGAGCCAATAAGTAACCTAATGTAACAGAACTTTCTAGCAAAGGGGGAGGTGGCTTAGGTCAGGGTACCGCCCAGGGGGATGTGTCTTACACTTCGGTGCCACCTTCTGGCCCGCCCCTGGATTCACTATCATGGGCGGGGAAATCTACCCATGGGATGGCATTAACCTGAATGGCACCTGATTGCCACAGCCCAGAAGTGGGCTGGGCCGCTGCAACACCTGACTTCTTTACACTTCCCAAGCCTGTGAGCAGCTGTGCTTTCCTTCTCATCTACATGGTCACAGCAGTGCTCTTCAGTATCAATACTGCAAACTTGTACAGTCAGAAAAGGGGGAGATGCTTAATATTTGTAATTGTAACAGACTCTCTGTTGTCTTTGGAAGGAAACGTGCATTGGTTGAGGTTTTTACACTACATATTTCTCTATTCACAATATTGTTTAATGACTCTAAAAGACAATTTTCTTGCTAGACTAGAACGACAAGAAACTCTAGAAAATCAGATGCAAAATGCATTTTCAAAGCTCAGAAGGGCAATTACAAACCCAGCCAAAACTGTAGCTTATCTAATTTCAGTGTCTTTTAATGAACTGCATGACTAGTTCCTATGAATGGTGAAATATTATGCAGCATCGTATTTCTCCTGCAAAAAGAAAATTAACTGTCCTCAGTAAAAATTTTGATTTGGATGTGTTTGATTTCATGGCCTCGAAACATTTCTTACTCTTCAATGAATTATAAGAAAGGAGAGGAAACAGAGGGGTAAGTTGCATGTGAACTGGGGTTCACACTAAGAAATCTTATTTGCAGTTACTTGGGATAGTTTTTTCTCGAAGAATCGATCAAACAAAAATAAGACAGTACTGAACAGATGTTTCATAGGCAGTTTATTAAGAAAAAGGGGAAAATTAAAGGAGGTAAGGGATCTGTTATTGTGGCTTTGACGTGCTATGTATCCAAAGGTCAGCTGAAAGTTGCAAAGAAAATCAATTTGTCACATGCTGCTCTGCGTGAGAGTTTTTTTCTGTCAATGACATGCAGGGAAAATGCTACACAGACAGTGCCTGACATCCTCACAATAACAAACACACACACTTGACTTTTCCACTCTGCTGTAATGCCTGTCTCCCCACCCAGCTTCCCCACGTCTATCTTACACCAGCAAGCTCTCTCGTTCAGTATCTTGTGACAATGACAAACAAAATCTGCCATGGGGTGCTGAAATAAAAGGAGAAAGTGCATCACAGGATATTAGAATGGTTTGGGTTAGAAGGGACCTGAATGGTCATCTTGTTCCAACACCTCTCCCATGGGAAGGAACACATTTCACTAGACCAGGTTGCTTAAAGCCCCACCCAGCCTGGGCTTGAGCACTTCCAGGGATGGAAGCCACATCTTCTCCGGGCAACCTGTGCTAGGGCCTCACCACCCTCTGAGTATAAAATTTCTTCCTAATAACTCATCTAAACCTGCTTTCAGTCTTTCAGTTTGAAGCCATTCCCCTTTGTCCTGTCACTACATGCTCTTGTCAAAAGTCCCTCTCCAGCTCTCTTGTAAACCTCCCTTAGGCACTGGAAGGTGTTATAAGGTCTCCCTGGAGCCTTCTCTTCTCAAGGCTGAACAACCCCAACTATCTCAGTCTGTCCCATAGCAGAGATGCTCCAGCCCTCTGATCAATTTGGTGGCCTCCTCTGGACTGGTTCCAACAGTTCCATGGCATTCCTGTGCTGGGGACACCACAGCTGGATGAAGCACTGCAGGTGGGGTCTCACCAGAGCAGAGCAGAGGGGCAGAATCCCCTCCCTCATCTGCTGCCCACAGGGCTTTGGAGGCAGCTCAGAACACATTTGATTTCTGGGCTCTGAGTGCACAATTGCCTGGTCATGTTGAGCTTCTTGTCCATTAACTCTCCAAGTTCTTCTCCCTAGGGCTGCTCTCAATCCATTCTCCACCCAGCCTGTTTGTGCTTGGGATTGTCCTGACCCCTGCACAGGACCTTGGCGTTGTTGAATTCCATGATGTCCTGACTGGGTGATAAAACTCCCTGCATCTTCAAAGCACATGATCTGGATCCAGATTACTGCTTACCTGTCACTAAAATACCTTTTGCAGGGGATAGTTTGTAAGCCAAAGAAAGGCAAATATTATGAACCATGGATTTGTTGAGATAATGTAACTAATAAAGATTTAATATATAAATCATTTAATAAAATTTATTGCTGGCATTATCAAGTCTATCAGCGTCCTCTCTGGGATTCCTTAATCTCCATGATGTTTATTTGGCTTATTTTTTCCCTGTGTATCTTCAATTTTGCTGTACAAACCTCAAACATACAAACACAGCACATTGGCCACAAGCACCATATCAAGCTGCAGGTTCCCATCCAGTTGATATCAGGGATGCGTCTGAGCAGAAGATTTCTCACATTTCTCTATTTGAATTTGAAAATGAAGTTTTTAAACTTATATGAAGCTGCTTATTCTGTGGGTTTTTTCACATCACTCAAGTGTTTAATGAAAAAAGGATTTTTGAGAGTGACCAGTGTGTCTGGTGAGCAGGTAAGCCTGAGACTCTGACTGTGACTTGTACCAGATGAATACAGAGCACTTGAAAGGTTCTCTAGACAATTTCTCCTTCTATAAATAGAAAGAAATATACCTTTTGGAATAGCAAAAATCTAAATCCTGCTTAACGTAGGAAAGTGTGATTCCTGAAGAAGAAGTCATGCTGAGGTTATCAGAACTGAATGGGTAAAATATGAGGTAATAAACTGCCCATTCAGTCAGGGGTAAAATTAATGAAGCTAAATTACTGATACTCTCCCCACCTGTGTGGATTTTCTCATGTCTGGTAAAGTTTTCAGCCTCTTCATCAGTGGGAAGTTTTGTCCTCTCCTCTGCCAACTGCTTTCGTGGAAATCATCAGAGCATGGTACAGCCTGATCCATGAATCCACAAACTTTTGCTGAGGCTGGGTAACAAATTCAAAAGTTACTTGAGAAATGAAGGAGAAAATGGAAATATTGGTGATAGGAAAACACACAGACCTTGAAACACCTTTCCTGATCACCCAGCAATTGCTTCCATAGGGGACTGGTTACAAAGGCATATGTTTTTAGGCTTCTTGATCTTGCATTTGAAGTAAGTGCAATGCAACTGAAATTCTCATCTTCTTTATATGTATATAAAAAGAATCCATAATTAAGCTCAATGGTCTGTTCAGTTCATGTATTGTTGAGAAAACTATTTATCCTTCAAAATGTACACTCTGCTTTTCTGTTTTAATGAGAGATTTCATTTGATACTTGGGAGGGTTTAATTTTTTTTTTTTTTCAGTTCAATTTAAATTTTTCTATATTAAATTTAATAATTTTCTGTAATTTGACAGAGAATTAAATAATAAGAAGACATTTTTAGTAAATTTCCAGTCATTAAATGAATGTAGGGAATTATTTATAAGAAACTGATTATTAAACTGAAGCCTGGACTCTGTAAGGAGTTGTCATATGGGCAGTTGCTATAAGAACAGAGGTATGATAAGAAGAAGAAATAAGTACAGTAAATGTGTAAAATGAACTTGTATTTTCTCCAGGCTGAAGGTTTTCTCAACTGCATCAGGGTAATGTAGACTGATCGTATTAATATGTGGAAAATGCAGATTTTTTTTCATGGCAATTTACTCTTTTCTTTGTCCACTCCCTCCTGATGGCCCCTGACTTTATAGGGAGTCCCGTTTCTTGACTGTGGGAATGGTCAGATGTCCAGCACAGGAATAACCCTGGAGATGTTTCCATGGAAGACTCTCAGCAGCTGCAGTGCTTACAACAATTCTTCCCACTTTGCCTCACCTACCCTCTTTATTTTATCATGCAAACAGCTTGAAAATCTCAAGCTGCCCTACCTCTCCTTACAGAGAAGGAATCAAGAAGACAATTTACCTCCTTGAGAGGTAACAGGGTTTTTCCAGAAAAACTTCTGATACAGCCTTAGCACAAAACCAGGTGGGATTTTCCCATCATTTTGTACTGTGACTCAATGTAATCTCTGTGTATTGACTGCAAGGACACAAGGCACACACACTGATTTCAAAGCACTTCTGGGTCTGCTCCTTCAGGTGACCAGGATTTTATTTTATTCTATTTTCTAAGTTGAAGATTTTGATCTTTTGTGTGGACAAGTTTCTTGCACTGTTTGTCTGTCCACCTGTAAAATCATATTTTTATCTCTCTGTGTGCTGCCTTGTGGTGAGATCAGGGTTAATCCACAGTCCACATAATCTATAGCATCCTTCTCAGTCTCCAAGTGCCCAGCTGAGTTTGGATGTATTTGTCCAAGTATTGATCTTCTCCCTTTCCTGTACAATGCATTGAGAGGAAAGAATATGTGATTTGTTGTTTCTTGTAATTAAACACTGATCACTTTTTTGATTGAAATGTTCTACGTGAACAGCATTAATAAAATATCTGAAAATAAAATATTCTTAAAAATAGGTTTGTTAATGCAATTTGGCAAACTCATTTTTTCATGGAAAATCTTTTGCCTCTGATATTGTGGCTCTGACTGTATGTCAAAGACTAGACTATGCATTTTTAGAGAGCAGAGTATCAGCAATCAGGACCTGTCATGCAGATCTGCTGGGAGAATTTTTCCTTTATTGTCTTCTCCCTAACAAGCTGGTGCCTAGTTCATGTCAGTGGGACTCATTTGATGTGATATAATGAGAGATGCAGTTGTGCCAGTCCTGTGCAAAGTAAAAAACAGGTCAGAAAAGTTTACCAAGGATCATGCTAATGAGTTCAGAGCCCAAGATGTACCAAAAAAAGTGTCTTCTCAAATGTTAGACAAACAGCTTTACTCTTCTGCCAATTTTACTGTCTCCTACTCAGCATCCACTTAATTTAAAAAAGAGTGATACTTAGATCAGAGCAGTTTCCTGTGAGTTCACATGGATTAGATGGAAGAGCATTATTTTTCCCTACAGCAAAAGAAAGTGAGGGTTAGTTCTGAGTAAGGACTAGAACTCTAGGCAGGGTGAGTTTTTTTGCTGTTTTGTTGTCTTAAAATTTGTGATCATATAAGAGACTAGTAGTTCACAGTATTTCATAGTTCTCTGACTGAGCTTACAGCAAGACTTGTTTACACTTTGGTGGCATCCTAAGATTTCCTGTGTACTATTTCTAAATCCATGTGTCCAAAGAAAACTGAGAAAATCCCCCAAACCTCATTCAATTTTATTATTTCTAATGGGTTTGGGACTACGCATTTATGTTTTCAGCTTTCCAGTTTTGACCTTTTAACTTACATATAATTTAAACTTTTATTTCCACTTCTCTTGTGAGTGAAACAAAAAAAAAGTGGGGACAGACATACTGTTATTTAGAATCAAAGGACAAATTATCAGATGTTGTAAATAAAATACTTAGTGTAAAATAACAAAGATGAGTGGCAAGGCCCTCAGGATAGGAACACCACTGTGCTGTGTGCAGAGTAAATCTGCTCCCATCCTCACCAGGCAGATCTGGTCACTTAAAAACCTCAGGTTGCTGTGAAAGGAGTTGTTTAGACTCTGACCTCAGACTCTGTAGTAGCAGTCATTTTTTTTTTACGTTGCCTTGCCTTTTTTTTGCATTATTAACTGATCAGCAACTGATTTATTCCACCTTTTTCTTACACATACAAGATGCATCAAGATTTATTATATATCTATCCTGTCAGTATCTGCCAGGGAACTGTAAGTGTTATTTTGCAGATAGGAAATGAACCTCCTAAATGTGGGGTTTATCTCCTCTAATTTAAACCCATGCAATGAAGAGCTCCCCATCTGAGTTGGTCAAGGGAATTCTCTACATAGAAAATGGAGAGAAATGAATGCAATTCATCTTCCCTATTCTGGAACTCTTGTAAGATGAAAGGACTCCTGCACCAGGAATGATTATTTATTTTCATTCACCATAAAAGAGAGCTCAGAATATAGATGTCTGCAAAGTGAGGGGTGAGGTACCCTGCCTTAGCAGAGTGAGCAATCTTTCCAAAATAACATTTCTGGCCTATGGATATTTCCACGCACAGCGTTCAAACACCACGGTAACTTCACAGTAGCTCTCACTGTAGGCTGATGTACTTTGCTCAGAACTGCTGTAATAAACTGCTACTCACTGCTGAAAGAGCTGAGATCTACAGCCACACTGCAAAATGCCTTGGCAGCAAATTTATGCTTTCAGCACCAGTGAGGAAGTGAACTATTGTGCTCAGGCCTAAAGTCTGACCACTGCATTATTTTTCTTTGTGCATTAAGACCACAAGCAGAATATGGTAAAGGGAAATTCTCAGAGTGGCTCACCCAAGTGGAAGAACTGATCCTTGAGACATTCCACATTCTTCTGGCTGACCTAACGTTATGGAATAAGCCTCACATTTCACCCCACAGTGAGAAGATGCTGGAATACCCACGTCTGTGATTTGCAGATCACTAAGGGAAATCCACTTGTACAAAATTTTTATTCTGAGGTGCTTTTTATGAGAATGATCTTCAGTAGAAGGTTAACATGCTAGCATGGACTGTTGGAAATACATTTCTCGCACCTAATGCTAACACAGACCATTTTCCAGGCACAGAAAAATACCAATGTCTTTAAGGTAAATTTTCCAGGCAATATCTTCTCTATCACAATGTTGCAAAGTAATCAGTTTAAAAGTGCAGTATATCCCTTACTGCTAATTAAAACCTGCCCATACTAGACAGGGTAAAGGAAAAAAAAAGATTAAGAAAATATTTTAGGGTTTCTTATTTCTTGCCTTATAGCATTAATAATATTATTTAATCTTTGTTAGTTTTGATCTATAAAGACTTGTGAAGGATACCCAGACTGATGTTTTCCCTGAAGAGTTGGGGGAAAAATCCTATAAGAGTATCCTCAAATCATTCAGAATCTCATGTTCATTAGAAACAACCTGATTATTCTGGTTGCATTACAGAAATCTGAGTATTTTAGAAAAAAAACCCTATCATTCATTACCTTCTACATGAATAATTTGCCCTCTCCTGGAACCCATCCCTTTGGGGGGCACTTGCTTTAGGTGATCTAATTCTGTCAATGTAGTAGCATCAGTGTGTCTGTGGAAGCTGTGTGCTGTTATAAATCACTGTGTGAGAGGGTACAGGCAGCACTCCCTGTGACTGCAGAACCAGGAGGGCTGCACCATGACAAGCCAAATCCTCAGACTTTAATCATGAGTTATAGTCTAAAATAAACTTTTTACCCATTACTGAATTCAAGGTCAAGTGGCACTCTCTCAATAAGAAGAGAGGTTTGCATATTATCAGCAAGCAGCAGCAAAGCAGCCAGCACAGTGTGGTTGGTGTCCAAGGCTACAATCTCATAAAACACAAATGATGGGTTCAACCCAGTTCCCAGGGAGAGCAGCCCTAAAAGAGAAGCAGTGAAGAATGCTGTGCATGTGGTTAATTCTTTCTCTGCTGCTCTTTTTTCAATCCCTAAAGAAGCAACGTAGCTAAAAGGGGTTAACTTTTCCCCTTCCTTTCCCCTTCTCCCCTTTCTCCTTCTTCTTCCCTTTTCCCTTCCTCTTCCCTTTTCCCTTCCTCTTCCTTACCCCTCCCCTTCTCTTTCCTCATACAAGATCAATGTTCTTATACCTTAACCCATTGTTAGTGCTGTTACTGTGCTTGTTTTGAAGTTGGATTAAGCAAATGCTCTCACCTAATGATCTAATAACTTTGGATTCCCAACGTTTTTCTGTTCTAATATATTCTTTAGAATTTCTTCAAAAGTGTAAGGACGAGTTTGATTTCACTTTTCATTGCCAAAAATTGTTCAATCGGCATCTTTTTACTCATGAAACATAATCTGAACAAAAAGATTAATTTAAAGTTTAATAATCATTCTATATTAGCATATTAATATATGTTCTTACTCAGAAAGCAAATTTCTTACTTGCTAGTTAAATCTATTTTGGAATAATAAAATTCTTTTAGAAGAACATCCATGCACAAAATTGTCTAGTATATTTAGTCCAGACTGACCATGGGTTTAGAAAAAACTTAGCTGCTGTCTTGCCAGAACTTTGCCAGCTGCAAAAAAAACGTAAGTGAACCAAGCTTCACCAGGTACAGCAACTACTGAAAGCTGTTTGCTCTTTTATAGCCTTTCATCTTGTCCAGGTCAACTGCTGATCAGATTAATTAAGTTCTTGACTTTTCCTCAAGGCAGGATGGATTCAAAGCCACATTGTACATTATAGTTGTTGCAATTACTTCAGACCAAGAACAGGGGAGTTGTTTTCAGTCCTACTTTGTGAAAAAGACAGTGTGTTTGGGTAATCTATGTACAGACATGCATGCTTGTGTCAGAAATCCTAGGCCTGAAAAGCATTTTGTTCACTGACCAAGTACAAAGCAAATTATAGTGAGATATTTGTTTGGTTAGGTATAGAAGCATTTAGTTAACACCCTTACAATAACACAGAAATTTGGTCCATTGATAACGATTCTTGTCTACTACAGAAAAGTGTCGTTTCATGTCTAACAAGCTGTTGAAAACACACATCTTACATGTAAAGAGATAAGAAAGTTTCTTCACTTAGAAGCTGGTTTGTCTTACATGAGAGTATTTGGCAGCAGGGTGAGGAAGGAGATCCTTCCACTATGCTCTGCACTGGAGAGGCCACACCGGGTGCTGTGTCCAGTGCTGAATTCCCCAGTACAGGACATTCATGGACACTCAGGAGGGAGTCCAGTGAAGGGCCCAGAAGAGGATTAAGGGTCTGGAGTCCCTGGTGTATAAGGAAAAGCTGAGAGAGCTTGGACTGTCACCAAGGAGAAGGCTCAGAGGGGGACTTATTAATATGCAAAAATATGGCAGTCTGACGTGACCCACTTCCCATCCTTTGGGAAGTCTAAGTATGTGTACATGTCAGTCGACACATTTTCTGGGGCAGTGTTTGTATCAGCCCACACAGCAGAAAATGCCACCCACACCATCAAGCATTTTCTTCTTGCATTTGACACCCTGGGAGTCCCTGAGCAAATAAAAACAGATAATGGGCCCACCTATACCTCCCTCAAATTGAAAGATTTCTTCAACCAGTGGGGAGTAAAACACACGAGGGGCATACCCGCTAATTCCACAGGACAATCCATAGTAGAAAAGACGCATCAGACCCTCAAAAGAGTCCTCAATCAGCAACGGAGAGAAACAGAGATTATGTCTCCTGTTGAGAGAGTCTGTAAGGCTCTCTATGTTATTAATTTCCTAAACTGTACGTCATCAGAGCCTGAACCCCCCCATACTCTGGCACTTCTCGAATTCGACCCAAGCTAAGCTCACTGAGAAACCACCAGTGCTGATCAAGGATTCAGAAACACATCAGATTTCTGGGCCCTTCCAGTTGATTTCCTGGGGGAGGGGATATGCCTGTGTTTCACTACCATCCTGTCCCAAATGGTTCCCAGGAAAAAACATCAAACCATGCTTAGGCCCTGCAAACACTGCCTCTGCAAATAATAACCAAAATATCTGAGTCTGACACATCAGGTCCAGATAACCAAAGAAGCTCAGTCTGGAGACAGAGGAAGCGTCGACTGCCAAGAAGAATCCACCATCCCATCACCAGTTCACAGACAAAACACAGCTCCAAGAAGAACTCTACTTACCAAAATGCAAACTACAGGCCAGATGTACGTCTGGCCAATGCTGTTATAAATAACAAGTTATTCCCCAATTACCCCTAAAACCCCACTTACCTATATACCTACCTTCCTGTTCCCTCCCCTCCTTCTCCTCCTTAGCCCTCATTCACCCCCAGCCAGAATATCCCAAACCCTCTATCCTCCCCAACAGTATTCATTAAAAAAAAAAAAAAAAAAAAAAAAGAAAGGGGAAATGGAAAGGGAGGAGAGAGGAAAAGTGAAGACAACCCTTCTCCTTCACCTCAAAGCTAACAAATTTTCATTTATATTCCCTATCGGAAGCCCCATCCCTGTCTAAGATGAGACCCATCTACCTTGGTGCTGCCCTCATTGCTGCCTGGACGCTCCTCACAGCGCCACAGGCCCTCAGCTGGGTTGTCCCACAGCCCAGCCATAATATCTGGGTGACCCTAGCTAGGACACTAAAACAAGATAACTTGTGCCTGTCCATGGGCAACCTAGACAACCCATTGTCGACGTGCCTGGGAGGGATTCCTCTAGCAGCACATGAATACCCATATACAGGTAAGAAACCCAGTCCGGTAAACATTTGGGACAAGTGATTCTTCCACAAGCACCAGAGGAACTCCAGGAAATGGACTTATTGGAGTCCTCCAAAGCGCATTACTATGTGCAGTTTCATTATACACTATCCGGCCAACATGTGAACCACCTTGACCTTATTAGGTCTACCCATAAAAAAATGTATCACCAAATAACAAAGTTTATAATCCTCCAAATAGGTGCAATTACACCAGTCGTACGCTTTCTTCATCCTCACTGCATCCCAAAGTGTTGCCCCAGGGAGTGCTTCTTATTTGTGGAGACAGGGCATGGGCCAGGATCCCCTCATGCCTTCAAGAGGGTCCTTGTAGCCTTGGCCAGCTTACTACCCTCACCCCAAACATTACAATACTTCAAGGTTTAAAGAATAATTAGGCACACAAATTGGCACGCCAAAAATGATCGTACATAGAATATGACGAAAATTGTGATTCTCAAGTTGTTAATTGGAGTAAAGGAAAAAGGGAAGCAGTCTCCCTACTTCTACCTTGGGTAGCCGCTGCTAAAGCCCTTGGTGAACTAAATCACCCAGGGTGCTGGCTTAGCAAGCAGGCCAATGCAGCATCTGCTGCCCTTAGCGATCTCCTCCAAGATGAAGAAACCACCAGACACACGACACTGCAAAACGGGGCAGCCATTGACTTTCTGCTCCTAGCCCATGGACATGGCTGTCAAGATTTTGAAGGCATGTGCTGTTTTGATTTAACATCACGTAGTGACTCCATCTCAAAGAACATCCAGCTGCTAAAAGATCAAGTCCACCAAATCAAGACAGAAGAAAAAATCACTGACAGTCTTAACAACTTTCTCGGACAATAGGGACTCCAAGGGTGGGCACTTTCTTTAGTTAAGGGTGCTTTGTGGATTTTCATTGTAATTCTTATTGTATTGCTTATGTTCTCATACTTTTTACGCTGCTTATAAAAGGACGTTGAGGAGGCATTATTAGTAAAAAAAGAAGGGGGAGTTGCAGAGGGCTGGGAGCCCTTGGCACAGAAGCCCTCTGCTCTCCGTTGGAGAAGAGAGGCTGGAGGGCAAGACAATCTTCCCCAGAGGTAAGCAACCTTCCTCTGGGTCATGGTGAGAAAGTGAACGACCCCCAGCATGCCTCGTTTCTATATGGTAATAGCCTGTACCCAGTTGGCTAGTTGGTTTCTACCCCACCCCCGCCTACCCCATATAACCTCTGCCCCCTAGCCCTGATGTAGGGAGCTTTGTCCCTAGCCACCCCTTCACAGGGACTGCTGGACAATAAAAGCTACCTCTGTGGAACTGCTATACAAGGCTCCTGTCTCTCTATCCCTGAGTTCACCTTGGGTGATTTCACGAAGGGCTGAATCACAAGAGCTGGAATCACTTGTAGCTGAGAAATCGCTACACTTGCTGCAATCACTTGTTGCCCAGGGAAGCCGGCCACCGCTCCTGGAAGAGTTGTTCCTTGCAGGACACTTTCTAGGAAGGTTGTGGCGCACTGGGTTGCCCATCCCCCGGTCTCCTTGGTAGCAACACATAAATACGTGAAGAAAAGCTGAAAATAGGTCAGAGACAGGTTCCTTGCAGTGGTACCTGGTGACAGAACCAGAGGCAGCAGGTGCAACTGAAATACAGAAGGTTCCTTCTGAACATCAAGAAAACCTTTTTACTGTGACTGTGACTAAGCACTGGCACAAGTTGCTCAGAGAGGCTGTGGAGTTTTTATTTGTTTGGAGACATTCAAAAGCCATGTGAAGTTGGTCCTGGGCAAATAGATCTAGGTAGCCCTGTTTGCCCAGGGCTGTCCAACAAGATTACCTCCAGAGTCCCTTCCAAACTCAACCATCCTGTGATTCTGCAATAAACTGGACTTCCCAAGAGCCCAGAAGCAAATAAGCTGCAGGCTCTTTTTCTCCACCAACTGTGATGATCTGTGTTTCCAAAGACTCTCAGGAGTGAAATTCTTGTTATCCCTGTAGCATGCTACCTCTCATCCTGCTTGAAACCTCTGTAATAGAAAAGGAAGTTTCTAGCATACATAATGTCACATATATGCATCTAGACAAAGACCAGGATGGATCTTGTTAATAATATTCACAGACAGAATATTCCAGACTCTTTCCTGCTCTCCTGTTTAGCCATATCATGCCATTTGTAGAGTTCACTGTTCATATGACCCCTGCTCTTCTCAGAAAGGCCAGCAGCCCTTCTGACTGGATGAGCTTTTCCTTGATTCTGATCTAACCCAGTTCCATAAAAATGGGACAGGTGAGTTTAAAAATAGTTTATCTTTGCTAACTTGGGTCATGGAGATTGAAGTAATTTTGGTAGCTACACTTCAAGTACATGGAACAAAGATCAAAGGGATATGTTGGTGGGGAGGCAGTGACCAGAAGCTGCAGCAGACTGTGGTGAAAGGCTTTTCACTGACACAGCTGCACCTGCAAAGTCTCTCAGTAGTTAGAATAACAACTCAGTAGTTAAGACCTACAGTATTTTCACCTCTTAGCAAAGCATAAAGAAGTTTGAAGGAATAGTTATTTGATTTTCCTCAAAGAAGTGCTCAAATTCCACACAATCTTTAATGAAGTGTAAGACACATTCACATTGATTTCACTACCTACATGGAACTTCTCCAGAACCAAACCTATGAAGGTCTGATGGATGCCATGGAGGAAAATAACGGTTTAGAGCATCAATTTCAAATGCAGAAATTCTTAAGTTTGTGACCTGCAGATCACAAAATAATATAGATAAAATTGATTTTGTAAATATAATTATCAGCAAGCTAGGCAAAAAAGACATAAAAGAGAATGGGAACAAGAGAGGAGCATTGGCTTTCCTTTCAAATCCTGCACACAATCTGATCTATCCATATTCCTTTCCAGCACAGGACACAGTTCCAACCACATATGGTATTACACCATTTCTCCATTTTAATTGTATCTTTCAGAACCTGGAATTAAGACAACAAAGTTTTAACCTTTCATTTTCCAGCAGGATATGAGATAGTACAAGTAATGTAGGCAATAATCAAGACTTCTGTAAAAAAGAGGAAATACTAAAACTCCTGAAAGAGGCTCCCTTACACACATTCCCCAAAGATTTGGTTAAAAAATAAGAAGAGAGAAATAAAAAAGACACACCACTGAAGTTTCTGATAAGACAAGTTTTCAGTTGTAATGGTAATAGCAGCTTTCCAAGGATTTCAGATCCTGCTTTTTAGGGGAGTTTCTTCAGAATGAACGTTTCCTGATTACTCCAGCCAGGCTAGGACACAAAGTTACATTTTCTTTTACATTTGTGGAGTTTTTTCCTATTGTTCTGGGTTTCAGATCTTGAAGAATTATACCAGACATTTGTGAAATTTCTTCATAGTGTGTAACATATTCAGAGACAATAATGCAGTTAATTGTGAATAGATTCACTGAAAAATGAAATATTGTATTAAGTGAAATACGAAAGAGTGTATTAAGGAAATCAAAAACCAATTTGGCTGCTTCAGAGAAAATTGAGGTAAGGTTGCTCTTATTCAAAAAAGAAAGCATAGTTATGCATTTATCACCTAGGTACCCTGAAGGCACTAACAAGTATATTAAAAGAAAAATTATATATTAAATGAAGTTGGATTTTGAAATAGCTAAAAAACTCTCAACATAACAAATCCAAACAAAAAAAAAGTAAGATCTTAAAATTCTGGTATTGAAACAGATGGATCAAAAGAGAGTGCAGATTATTAGAAAGAAAGAACAATTTAGGTGATCAATAATTTGCTGTACATAAAACTTTCAAGGTTATCTTTAATGGTAAGCAAAGATTTTACAGTAAACTTTAATTTATGATTAATAGAAATAATGTATTCAAATTATCTTTAAAACTGAAAATAACTAATGAACGGTGTTCAAATTGTATTTAATGATATTTCAAACCACATTGTAGTAAAGAAATAGATAAATAGAAAAATTAAGATTATTTATTAGGAATGCATACAAAATTACTTGAAAGAATTAAACTAATGGAAAATGTACACCAGGCTCAAGTGAGATTTTGCTACAGATATATAAAAATTTTTAAAGAATTAGCATTTCCAAAGAGTTTATTTCAAGCATCATCTTTAAAGTATTTGATTTTGCTTGACTGCAGCTGTAAACATTATCCTTCCAAAATGCCCTTCTCCCTCCTTTTTCCCCTTGATAAATTAAATAAACTGAGGGATAGCTCCCAATAAATACACAGATTGATTTGGGGAGCCTGAGTTAGAGGTTGCCATCGGGAGCACTCTTTTGGGATGTGAGAAAGGTGGGATTGACCCCTTGATATCCTTGAGGATGGATGGAATTTAGCCAACAACAGTTTTCCTGATGAACACAGCAATCTGTACTATGATACACTTGCCCACACAGAGGTGCAAAAAAGAAATTTTGCATAGCACATGCCTGTGAACTTCCTTTTGTTCCCTGAATGATTTTGGGAGAGGCACAATTCCAACATTCCCCTTGTGACAAGAACAGACTGGCTCAGCATGCTGCCTTTTGCCTCCTGTGTGAAACATCTTGTCGTGCTTCCTTCCAGCAGAGTGAACCTCTGCTTGGGGACTGTGAATTTGCCTCCTTGAACAAAACATGCCATACTAAAGCACTGAAATGCTCAGTGTGATAGCACCTGAGATCTCCATGAAACTGGGACAAAACCAGGGAACTTGGATGAAAACATTACATAAATCATTCAATTTGTTCTCCAGGCTTTGTGAGCGGGCAAAGTGTGTGTGTCCATTGTGCTCAATTTCCTTGGGAAAAAAACCAAAAAAAAACAGAAACAGAAAAAGTTGATTTTTTTCTCTCTCTTCATAAAATGGGAGCAGGGTCCTACTAGTAACAGCATTTTATTGGTGACTTTTGTTTTCAAGGCAGCTGCAAAAAATGATGCAGCAGAATATGTCAGCAGGTTTTATCACTCCCATAGCCAAATGGCACAAAAGCAAATGCAAGAAGTAGTGAGAATGGGTAACTAGCACAGGAGAAAGTTCTAACAGCTAAAATAATCTTAAATCTCAGCAAAAAATGATGAGAAAAACCTGGGGAAGCAGTCTCATTTTGTCAGCTTGATTTCATGGTAATTACAGTAATAATAAAACTAATTACATCACATAACACCTCTGTGAGGCAGGTGAGAAATGCTGGCAGGGAGGTAATGTCAAGATAGCAGCTGAACATGCATAATAGGGAAGCTAGATGAAGTGATGAAGTTTTTCTCTGAACAGCTCCCATCTAACCATGTTCAGAGCCCTAACAAGGAGGAGTTAAGTGACTAGAAAAATGACTTTTCTAAAAGAGCAATCATAAGATGCTTGAAGTGATTATTGTTTGCTTGATAAAGGTTTATAACTAGAAAAAAAGGCAAAGAGAATTCTTGAACTTCTGCAGCTACCAACCAAAGTGATTGTGCTAACAGCTCTGATTATCAGGCAGTCAAGACCAGGTGAAGTGGCCAGGAGAGACATGAGATGATAAAAGTGGTTGCTGATGCTCAGAAAAGTCCCACAGCACTTTGTCCTCTTCCCTTCCTTGCTGTGTACTCCACTTACACTACAAGATGGCTATCTGGCTTTTCAGCTTCTGACAAAAAGGCTGACAGAACATTATTCTAGCTTTGACGGGCTATTTCCCTGCCAATTTAATGAGTTAAACCACAGAACGGCTAAACAAGTAACAGCCAGTGTTAACAGGGAAGTATGAATGTGCACCTGGAAGACATGGAGGAACTTCATTTTCTGCATCAGGCAGTGGTTAGACAGGATCATCAAACAGAGCCCTCCCTGTGCAGTGCTGGTACAAAGAGAACATATTTGGAATTCCTGCCATGGCTGCTGTGACTCTGTGGTTACCACGTGACACGCAGATGTCCAAGGCCATGAGGTTCCAGCCAGTAGCACATTGTTCATACCCAGTGCAGTCAACACTAAATCAGTCATCCCAGTTCCTTCTGAAACCAGCTGACAAACCTCTCTGTAACACAATTAAGTCCCCTAATTTCAGATTTTGATGGGACAAAATCCTATCCATTAAAGTTAGGTCAGATTACTTTTATATGTAATGTATTAGTCTCTCACTTCTAAAACATGAAAAAAGCACTTCCACACACTAAGGCAATACTAGCATTTAATGAAAGATGGTAGAAGATCAAACAGCATTCCAAAACAACCTGTAAGCTCATGAACTGAGTGAGGCCTTGCTGGCCTCAATTCCAAGCACAGAATTCAATCATCCGTGTGGCTAAATTCAGGGAATGGTCCCTGACATGATTTTGGCAGCACTCCCAGACAATTCCCAGACACAATTTAGATGTTATCACTCCCAGTAAAGAACATGGGCAAGACTACCTTGACTAGAGAGTTGGACAGCTAGAATGGATGCAAGTGTCCCTGTGCTGCTGAGGGAATCCATGTCAGGGATCATGGCAAGGTGTGTTTTGCAGTTTGTACTTGGTGGGCAAGTGTGTAAGATATGTGTGCCACTGATCCCCAGATGTACTGAACAGAAGATTTTGGAGCGTCCTTGTGGGGTATGCCCTCCTAGTGTATCACACATTTTCTTCACAGTGTGAAGATAAAAGCATCCTTCTTACTCACGTGTCTTTGCTTATGGATCTTAAATCAGCTGTATTGGGTTTACATGGCAAGATTTTGACATTGTAGGGTTGAAAGGATGGCTTTGTCAAAAGAGACCAAAAGTTATCCTTGTGTCTGGCAGAGCCCCCGTTCCCCATCCTCCTGTACCACTTGGAGGGAGGAGGTAGAAGAGTTTAGTGGAACATGGAAAAAAGGGAGAGGTGGAACAAAGTATTTTTAGTTTATTTCCATCTTACTCCATTTAGTTGGCAATAAATTAATTTCCCAAGTTGCATCTGTTTTGCCCATGATGGTAATCGGTTAATGATCTCCTTGTCCTTATCTCAAACCCATGATATTTATTTCCTTTTGATGGAGGGGAATGACAGAGCAGCCTTGTGGGCACCTGGTGCCAGCCAAGGCCAATGCACCCCAACAGTTTTAAAGAGATGGAAACTGTGGGAGCTAAATTTTTAAAAACAAATTTTCTTAGCACAGAAGTTTCAGAAGTAAGAAGTGCAATGAAATTTTAGTCACAATTTGACAAAAAAGTCAAAATGTTCAGTATGTACAAAATGTTAAAGAAATTGAAACCCTGGGAAGGAAGAAATATAAATGGGCAAGTCAAAATATTTCAGTTTGAAAATTAGAAAGTATTTGCTATCAATCTGGCATGCATGACAATATAAATTAATCAGAAACTCAACATAAGAAAAGGTTTTTCTAAAACTTGAGGGGGAAAAAATATCCTAAGAAATATAACATAGTAACAAGAACTTCATTTTTCAAAATTCAACCAAAGATATCAGTCAAAACATATTTTTTGCCTTCAGAAGTATAGGTTCTGACAAATTGGTATTCTCAATTTATGAAAAAAAAAATTTAAAAATTGATTACCAACCAACTGTTGTAAATATCAGCCTTTTATTGTATATTCTGGAAAATGAAGTATGGAAAAAGAAATAATTATGAAGGCTGATTAACAGATTTAAATCTTTACTAGGAAATGCTATTATTTGAAACACTGATCCTGAGAAAAAAAAAGGGATCAGGAAAAAATCAGTTATTTTCTTCTCACTCTGAAATGAAGCCTTTACTTGAACACCTCATGGATTAAAATTTAATTGTTAGGACTTGTGAGATGAAGGCGGTTGCACTGTCCAGAAAGTTTCATCAAGTAGATATGGGTAAAAATCTCTTACTCTAATCATCAAGGAAGAAATATTAATAGAAGTCTGCTGCAGCCTGTGCAACTTCATTGTGCAGAGTTTATTTTAAGCTGGTTCAAGTTAATTAGCAACTCTGTGTGATTGCCCACTACTTGCTGTTTTCTATTGTGTTTTCATAGCACACCTATGACAGCTTTTTAGCAGCATTTTCTTTGTACTTCAGTAATATCAAAACATCAGAGAAAGAAGTGGGAAGGAGAAGGGGATAAGTACCACATTTGTGCCTTCTCTCTCCAGCTCTCAGTATTACACTGCATTACTTACCACCCTCATCAGTCTCTGTTCTTGATACCCTCACTGCCCACACAACTTTTGATTTGCTCCTTTCTGCCCACACAACTTTTGATTTGCTCCTTTCTTGTCCATGACTGAACATAAAAAGAGAAGAAAACAAATATTCAGTATTAAGCAACTGAGAAACACACGGTTTGAGTATCAGTATTACCACCCTGAAGCAAATAATTTTGTGCTTGGTCAGTCTCAGCAATATCTACTTGAAACATATTGTTTAATATGACATGAAATTTCCTGCTCCAAGATGGCTTTTCTCCTGAAAATCACCAGGTGATTTGATAAACAAGCAACCTGAAATTAAACAAATCCCCATTTTGCCTTTATGAGTAAAGATTATAGACAGCTCATTATGTACACAAGTCCCAGTGAGGAATTTCCTTTCCAAGAGGAAGGTCAGACCTGTTGTGCCTCGGGAAAGCTGCTTTGACTGACTCTGTGGTAGCATTGTGTGACTCTGTTTTCATGGTGACAAGGTCATGGGTCCCATATTTCCCCGTGTTCTAGCAATCACAATCTGAGGTTTCACTCAGATCATACAGACTGGACACTTTGTGCGCACCACAGTGGAAGAAAACTAGAAGACAGACTGATTCCAGGAGCATCCTCTTTCCCAACGCAGCACACACAGACGCAGGCTGCTACAAAGCAGGCAGCCTACTCATTACTTTCTTAAACAGTGAATTGCAAAATGTCCCTGGGACATGGGTGTTACTTGTCAAGAAAAATGCAAATGCAAGCTCTGAAAGGATCAGGCTGGGTACCCAGGTTCATATTGTTAAGTAGACTGCAGAAAACATCAGGAAGTGTCCAGAGGAATCATCTCCGCTTTTCTGGTCAGCTGCATTCAAGAGTGATACATTCCAAGAGAGACCAGAAAAAGGCTGCAAGGGAGAGCCAAAGAATACAAAATGATGGTACAGAAAGTGAGCCTTGGAAAAGTGTCTTTTAGCTTAGCTAAATGAATATTAGGTGGGCATTGGATCATACTCAAGAGGGCTAACCATTAAGGAGGGAAAAGAACTACTTAAGTTAACTGTCAATGATGACATGAGAAGAAATGGAGGGCATTTAAGCTGGAAAACAGAAGAAGGACTCTAGTAATCTAAGTGATATCTTAAATAGCTTTCCACAAGGTCTACAGGGGCCACAAGTCAATCTAGTTTTAAAATGGAATTTGTGAGAGTATGAAAAAACCCCACTCCATGAGATGGTTACTTACTCCAGGAAGCCACAAGATACGACAGCTTCAAAAATCCCATACATTTCTGTCTGCTGGCTGTAAAAGAAAATGCCTATGCTTTCCTTCAAAAATGTCATGAACTTCAGGATTTCTTCTAGCAGTTGTGGTGGTACAAGCTGGATGTTTGTTTTACAGAAGATAGCACAAATATAAACATAATGAAGTTTTTTCACAGGAAACAGTGGAGCTTGGGAAAATTCTAACATATGTACTTTATGGTAATGTATGTCTAAATTCTACAGTCTAAGTCTGGTCTTGATGGACTAAAATTACAGAGAAAATATTTATCACAAAATTTCAGATTCAAAAATGGTTGAGGCTTGAAGGGACCCTGAAGGTCATCTTTTCTGACCCTCCTGCTCAAGGAGATCCACCTAGAAACAGTCACCCAGAACTGCATCTGGATGGCTTTGGTATGTCTCTGACAAGGAAGGGTCCACACCTCTCTGAACAACCTGTCCCAGTGCTTGGCTACCCTCACAGGAAAAAAGAGCTTCCTGATGTTCAAGAAGACTCCTGTGTTTCAGTTTTTTGCCCAATGTCTCTGGACCTGTCACAGGGCACCACTGAAAGAGGCCAATTTAGCGAGTTTCAAGAGTTCTTAGAGCTTCATTAAAACAACTATAAGATAAATATTCATAAAAGTTTGTGCATTCACTGTGGTTAAACTAGTTAAAGGCCATACGTGCTTTAAATTTACTTAGGAAAACAAGAAAAAAATACGCAATTCCTTGCTTGCTTTATTTGCAGTTTCAGACAATTCACAAGTCTGGAACTGACAGCATAAAAACAATCACCTTGAATCATAGATTGGAGCCTGATTCATAACTCACCGAGGCCAGTTTGAGATCTAATGAACTCTGATATCAGGTCTTTGCCTTTCTAAAAGAATTTATAAAGTACAGCTCGTGGTTTTTCTATCTCTATGATTTTACTACATTTCTACACATATACACTAAAGTTATACATATGTCTATATTGTATTCCACCAATTAAAATAAACTTCTGCTTGATTCTTATGCCTACCATCACTCAGTAAAGACTGCCTCTCCTTTGAGTGTCACTAAGGGATGTACAAATACAGAATGATGTCAGTTTTTACTGAGGGATGTTTAGACATAATGGTCTGTAGCTGTGCTTGTTAGAGGACAAAAATTTGCATGTGAAGAAGAGGAACTTTGTGTTCCTGTCAATGTGGTATTTTCTTGTTTCCTCCCTTGTCTAGACTTACAATCAGGTAATTTTTGCAGATGAAATATATTTATGCCTGTGTCTAGTGTTATGCAGAGTAGAAAGGTTTTGTATGGAATACAGCTAATATTTTGCACACATCATGTAAGAAATATCTTTACCTGAGCAAATGGAATGAATGCGGGTTTTTTCCTGTGTTTTGGTAATGATGATAATAATCTGTATTTTATATGATGTCACACAGGCAGCTATCATTAAAATAATGTTGTCAGCCATGCTCAAAGCTGGATTTGTACTCTGCATCTAGAGTTCTGAACTGCTGTACCCTATGGCATTTGCAAATAATAAAATTTGGAAATAATCTGATTTTACTTCTACCATAAATATAAGAACAACTTTGAATTTAAAGAATCAAGACTGCTGTGTAAATGACACTGTTCAAATGGATTCTAGCATTGTAGTGAAATAGCGACCAGTGTGATTAAGTTTTACCACTTGGAAGGCAGTAATTTTTCATTTTACCAAAACACCAGTTTGCTTTTCATAATAAGTCATCTACATTTCTCATATCTGAGAGAAAAACAAAAACTTATTCACAGGACTTTCTTGCTGGTGTGTAGACATAAGCTTGGACTAAGGAAAATAGGTAGTGTGGCACATGCAGAATGAAAATTCGTATGAAAAATGAACAAAAAACCTTTTGGTTTTGTCAAAAAGATTACCTTGACTTCTTATTAGCTTTAGCAGATGTTAGAGGAGTCAGGAGTTGGGGTGGGGAAGGTGGGACTGGGGAAAAGGGAAATGAGGGAGAACATTTTAATATTTGTTTTTGTTTCTCACCATCCAACTCTGTTGTAATTGGCAGGAAATTGCATTAATTTTCCCCAGGTTGGTTCTATTTTTCCCATGGTGGTAATTGGTAACCGATCGCCTTGCCCTTTCTCAACCCATGAACTTTCTCATCTTATTGTCTCCCCTTCCAATTGAGGGAGAGCAAGAAAGCATGTGAGTTCAGCATATAATGTTAGTTTTAGACTGAAATAAGAATAAACTAGCAAAAAGGGGGGGAAATGGGGAAATATGGCTGTAGCTTGTCTGCCTGTTTGTTTGAATTTTAAGCTGTTGAATTTCACAGGGAGCAGTTAGAGTCTAGTCAAGAAAAGGAGCAGTAAGTGCTTTAATGTGCATGGCATTTGCTTTGTATTGTAACTGTTCCCAGAAAATTTGGAATGTATTTTATCCCTTATGTCATAGCAAGAAGCCTATCCAGCATATTTCACTTTCCAGATCAGGAGACAATGGAAAGTCACAGAGGAGAATTCTGGGTAGAGGACTAAGTTGCTGACAAAGGGCAAAGTTTAAATAAAACATGTTCAGTGGAGTTGAATCAATACTTTATTTGTTAAGGAGAAGTAAAAGTACAAAAAAGCTTGTACAACTAGGCATAAAAAAAGTAAGAAATCAATTCTAGTTAATTCAAAATGCTTGAAGAGTCACCTATGCCATAATGTATGAATAATTCAGGAACAGAAATTTATTGCAGACACATATTGTTTGGTTTGGATTTAGTTTTGCCCCTTGTTTGACCTGAATCCTGTAAAGAATGATATTCAACTAATTGAAATAACATTTTGCAAGTAAGACAATACCTTAGGGATATTTCAAGACCAATCAGGAAATAAAATTTGAAAGATGAAACATCTGATAAAGTTGATATAAATAATGTTATTTTACAGTGTATTAAACGTTGTACGTGAAAGTCTTTGCATGCAAGTTGTGTTTGTCTGCTGAAAACAGATCAGATTTCTTTTCCCCGTTCTCTCTATCAGTCCCTTTTTATTTCTCCCTATAGCAGTGTCTTTCTTTCTCCCGTCCTCTCTCCCCCCTGTCCCCCCGCAAGTGTTTGAACATGTTTGGAAATATTTATCACCCTCCACCTTCTATTCACAAGAGAATTTTTTGCAAGACATTATTGAGAATAACTGAAATAAATCACAGCGGTACAAGATGCTTTCAGATGGAATCAGCACAAGCATATTACTCATGTCCTGAGATACAACAGAAATATCTGAAAGCATAAAAGATATAGGGTGACTATGCACATGACTATGCAGTCACTGCAATAAGCTCTCAAAAAACAAACAATGTGGAATCCAAATGTGTTTCATTACTGGCTTTCATCTGTATTATACTAGCATTTATTTGCTCTGGAGTAGGTCTATGTCTGTAAGCATCCAAAAATTTAAAAAATATAGATGGATGCAAAAAGAAAACAGCAACCTCAGTGACCAAAACTACTGTCACTTGTTCAGGCTTATGTTCAAGTCCAGTGTTAGTTCTGGGCTCAGAAACCAGTCAAAGGAAAAAAAATTGTAGCTTGCTCACTAAGCTAAATAGCTGCCTCCAAACAGGAAATTAAAATCATTCACACACAGCAGGACTTTTTTCATTGAATAGATGTTCAACGTATTGAATTTATTCAAATACAGGTTTTCAAGAAATGCTTGCTGTAACTCATATGAAACTAAGTGACATCCAACGTCTGCTTCCAGTGACAGCAGCCACTTTGGATGCAGCCTGTGGCTAAGGTCTGAGAAGTCCAGCTGATTGATTTGAAATTTAATACTTGATGCAAACATATCAGATGGCCTAATCCTGACATGCCATCTCAACCTTAGTACACTGGAACACACAGTATTAGTGCCAGCCTAGTACCTCTCTGGTGAGTCTGATTATTCCTTGTATATCTTCACTCCCATGTGCACACATTCAGAAACACTCAACTTAGGCACTTAAACTCTGTTGCAGTTCAGACTCAGGCAGAGGAACCCAATTCAGAATATCAACTCTGATTAGATACTTTAGAAATGAACTAAGTTAAAAAATGGGCAGAGGAATTGACAGTATTTGTGCTTTGCAGAGCAGTCTTCTGGCAAGAGCACAAGCACAGAGCACGACCTTGTTCTTTTAGGGACTTCAACCCACATCACAAGGCTCTCTGCCCTGTGGTCACGAAGGTGAAGATCACATAGAGGAACAGCAGGAAGTAAGAGAAACAAGATTTAATTTGTCTTGACGGATGGATTCCCCATTCAGTCAAGAATTAAGCTTTGTTCAGGAGCCTACTGCTCATTGCTCCTTGCACACTAACCTAATAGGGGTGTTCGGGTCTTTTTTTGGTTGGTTGGGTTTAGGTTTGTTTGTTTGTTTGTTTGTCCCTCCCTCATATAAAATGCATAAACAGCATAAACACCATGTAACCCACAAGTATTCAAGATGGGTGAAAAATAGGTTTTCCTTTCTGGGGACCTGTGTCCTAACCACAGGGCTATTGTCAAGGTATTTCTTCACAAATCTTTCCGTTCAACGTGCTCAGCTTCCACAATATTTGTTTTGGGAGGTCTTGCATTTGTTAATACACTTAGAATACAGATTGCATGTCTCTGGAAATGCAACAGCAGATTAAATACTTTAAATATGGTCATCACAACTTTTTTCCTCAAACTAGGTCTCTTCTGAAGATCTAGGATTTCCTTAGCTCTGGAAGAACTTCATGGTAGAGCAGGCAGGGATCAAATAGCCCCAACTCGAGCAGTAAAATGAGATAATGATCTGTTTGATAATCCTGAGGCCAAGATGTATCACAGGCTTATGTCAGTCCAACTAAAATCTCTTATCCTACAAGAGAGAGGTAGTATCTGACCAGCCTTTTGAAAATGATCTCTCATCTGTGCTGACTTCTGGACAAGTCCAACAGAACCACACCATGACTAACACCAAGACGGAAACCAGTCCACCAATTTGATAGTGTTGATAATCACACCATGTCTGCCCTCTGGAGCACATGTTTTATTAATATAATCATAACCATTGAGTTTTAACATGAATTTCAACACAGAAGCAAAGTCTCTACCCCAAAAGTAAATACTTAGCAGCACTTTGTTGCAACTTCACTGAAAGTGGTATCTAAGCCAGCAAGTTAAACTTTGTCCAGTGAAGACATTAAGGGCCCTTGCTTGTCTGAAAAAAGAATCATAACAATATTAGATCTGAGAAAAGCATTTTATCCTCAATCATTATCATGATACAGTAGACTCCAGCAAACCAGAACCAGAGCTTTCACATGAGCTTTTCAGTTATAATGGCAGATAGCAGAAATCAGAATTGATATTGTAGGAAAAATCAAAGTAACCAGGGAAAAAAACCCACCAAAATACCTTCAGTGAGTGTAAGCTAAGTGTCTTGTGAATAAAATTGCAATTATACCAAACACTTTTTATTGAGGTATGCTTCATTATCCTCTGGGTAAATTATGCAGTGATTAATAGTCTAAAGAAAATTGTGTAATTTATCACTTATGAAACAATTCTTGAAAAGCACTGTCTTGCTTTTATATTCTGTGGAAAGCCCAGTGTGCAAGAAACAACCCTTTTGAGAACACACAGGCAACTCATATCTAATTTCGTTAACAGAAGTAAAATGCAGAGCAACAATCTCAGTGGAGACTTTGTGAGCTCTGCTAACTCCTGATGCCATTCATGCAAGTCATTAAAGCAATTTTAATCCAGATGGAGCAGGCAGTGTGAGAACATGCAGCAATTGAGGAAAAGAGGGAAACCAGTTTTACCACAAACTGGTTAGCATTTCTTCATTGTATTCGTTGTCTTAGCATAACAATTTGCCAATTTACTCCATGTACATGGTAAACTCTGTGTTAGAATAATTGCTGCCTTTTCTTTTTTTACTGTCATTAAAGGAGGAAAACCAGCATAGGAGAGACTACTTTCAGTTGTAATGCTTCTTGAGAACTGTTGTAAGTGTATTTACTTAACCAGCACTGTTGTTTCAATTATCTATACAATACTCAGGGTATTTTTAGGTGCAAATGTGAAACATTTTTTTAACTTACTTTCTTTGTAATTGTTATATTTTGTGTCTTTAAAAAAAAAAAGTGGGGTTGAAACTACAGATGTTTGCTCGAAAAAAGAGGAAGTCTGTTCCTCACGGGAAAAAGGGTTCTGAAGCAGCATGTTGGTTTAAAGACAGTTAAGCACAAGGGCCGTATAACTTTTGGCACATTACTGAACTAGCTAATTCAGAGATATAACTGCCATACACTCATTAAAATGAATGGAGAGAGATAGGAAATCAATGGAGAAATATAGGACATTCCAGAGGTTATTTAGACTTTGGGTGGGTAGCATCAATCTCTTTTTCAATAGAGTCTGGATGAAGCCTAAGCTTCCTATCCTACATATTTCAGTCAGGTGCTCAAAGTCCAGTGAGGGGGATGTTGGAATGGCCGTGACTGAAATAAAAGGAGAAGCTCCTGCTGATTTCAGCCACAGTCAGGGTTAGGCCATAGATCAAAATTCCTGCCTTGAGCAGAACCAGATGGCAGCATTTACCTTAGTATTGCTCTGGAGAAAACACTAGTTGACCTTGCTTGAGGAGACACTGTTATGCAGAGCTGTTACTAAACAAATTAAGTGTTTAACTACTTCTTTCTCAGGAGTATTGCTTTGGTTTTTTTGTTTGTTATGCCCTCCATGGGTCAGGGACACGTGCAGGCTCATTGGAGCAATTACATACACTATGAATGCTCAAGCCTTCTCTGCATTCCTGCTTAGGACATTCGTACTTCCATAATTTTCTAATAAGTATCCTGCTCAGCAGCTCTAGTGCTTTATGCTTGATTTATTCTCTAGAACTGGTTCCTTCTTTTAATTTTTTAATCCCCCCTCCCCCCCCCCCACTTGCTGTAAATATCAAATTATTTCATATTCAACCCCTTTTGACCAGCATATATCTTCTTCTGTTTTGGAGACAACACATTTATCTATAATTTTATCAGTGCAGTCAAATTAATACAAATGTTAATAAAAGTAAAACTCAGGTTAGGTTTGAAATCCAATAATAGCAACGAGCAGTATTTTATTGGCTCAGAAGTACAGGTAACCATGGGAAATTAGAGATATTATCTTACCAGATAACACCCTTTGTTTGGTACAGTGAAGTCTATATATTATGTATTCATTGCATGCCAAATAAAAATAAATGCCTGGACAAAGGGTATAAATTAGAGTTTGACTGTACCTGCACTCTGCTGGTCAGGAGTTTCTCTGTAAAGATGATACTTATGGATCTGTAGTTACAAAGATAGCTTCTCACCACCTGATAAGCTGCTGTCATGTATGACTCCTCCTGAGAATATCTGTGAAGATAGACAAAGAATACTAATTTTTCTCTTAGGCATCTGAAACTGCTGTTTTTCATTCTCTGCCTGTTACCCACTGTGTGCACTGGGAACTGTCTGTATCCTCTCTGATTTTGGCTTTACTAATCAATTAAATAACATCTAAGATTATGCCCTGATATCATAATATGACTGTTAAATGTATTTTTTTAAAATTTATTGCTAAGCAGTTAGAATGATCTCTTGATTGAACAAGCAGCATTGTCTCACACAAGTCCTGGTCACACCTCTGATGTTATCCTGGTCAGGAACCATTCCCAATAAACAAACTGAGAGTGGTGAGTTGGGTTTGAAAGATAAGGGAGTGGAACAACTGTGTGCTTTTCCATGTCTATTGCCCTCTGTGTCTGGGAAAAGTTCCCAAAGGCATTTACTAGACTTAGACATAGCTTCTATGACTAGCTGGGGAAGTCAGATTTGCAAAAATGTGGTGAGTTTTTGGGCCAGTTGTTACTTGCAGCTGCCCAGAATTCAGTCTACCTTGAAATCTTCAAAGAGTAAGAGCAGTTTCAGGAATCCTGAAGACAGACCTCTTCACCAAAATCCAACTTATCCTAAAGCTGGAATTCTAGGGAAGAAAAAGGGTTGTTTTCTGACTCTTTGTCACTAGAAATTCATCTTCTGCAATGACATCCTTTTCTGTGGAGCTCCAAAATTTGCCTATCTTCATAGCCTAGACTATTTTATAAAGTGTTTTGGTTGGGACTTTTTTGTTTGGTTGTTTTTTTAAAATTTGTGTTTAAAAACAGCTTCTGTGTTCTACCTCACAATTCACAAGGTCCCAGAATGGGTCAGGTTGGAAGGGACGACAGTGCAGTCATCTGGTCCAACGTCCCTGCTCAGGTAGAGTCATCCCAGAGCACGTGGCACAGGGTTGTGTCCAGACAGTTCTGGAATATCTCCAGTGAGGGAGACTCCACAGCCTCTCTGGGCAAACTTTTCAGTGCTTGGTCACTTCACAGTAAAAAAGCTCTTCCGTATGTTCAGGTGGAATATTCTGTGCATCAGTTTCTGCTTGTTGCCTTTTGTCTTATACTTGAGGCCTTCAGGGTTTCTGTACAAAACATGTTCATAAAACTGTTTTGCCCAGTTTCAGTACAGTCCTTACAAGCTGAAGGTCACAACCACTGACTGTAACACCTTATGTTGTTACTGTCCTTCTGTGGTGGGTTGACCTTGCCTGGACACCAGGTGCCCACATAGATGCTCTATCACTCACCCTTCTCAGACAGGGAGAGGAGAAAAAATACGATGGAAAACAACATGTGCCTGGAGATAAGGCAGTGTTCTAAAGCAAAAGTGGAAGGTTGCATGCACACAACCAAAGAGGAAGAAAAAGGGTTTTATTCTCTGCTTGCCATCAGCAAGTGATGTTCAGCCACTTCCAGGGAAGTAGGGCCTCAGCCCATGTAGGTGTTGCTCCATAAGGCAAATATTGTAAATACAAAATGCCCTCCACTTCCTCCTCCTTTCCTCAGTTTTTGTATCTGAGCTGACATTCTATGGTATGGAATATCCCTTAGGTTAATTTGGGTCAGGTTGCCCGGCTGTGTCCCCTCCCAGGATCTTGTCCCACCTCCAGCCTACTGATGGGGGGAATGTTGAGAGTAATCACTGCAATGGGAAACGAATTCCAGCTCAGCCAGACCCAGTACACATGCAGATATGCACAAGTGCATACGTACACACACAGATAAACTTCCTTCTGAAACAGCTCCTCTGTACTTGCAAGACCTCCAGATCAGTAAGCTGTTATCATTATGATGTTGTTTCTCCCATAAGGAAATAAGGTGTAAAGAAATATTTCTCCATGTGTTAGTTACGGTTGTTCATAATGACGTATATAACATTAAAGAAACTACCAGTTTTTATTACAGTCATATGTTATTATTGGCAAAATCTGCCTCTGTAAGACCTGTAGGTTCTCAGAAGCAGACCCTCCTGCCCAAAGTGTTTCTGCTCTGAAGACTGGGATCTTCTCCCTCTGTTTTCTTACCTGCATGATAATGCTCAGTAAAGGATCACCAGCCAGCTCTCTGGCTTCATGAGCTGAAATCCTGTGAGACCTGTCACAGGGAGATGTCAGGAAGAATGCAGACACCTCCATTCTCTAGTTGGATGATCAAAGGGCGTGAAGAAACATTGTCCTCCAAAATTCATATGCTGTTAATATCTGAAGGGATTATCCAGGTTTGCCCTTTGTCATGAGCCTGCACTCAGGGTTAGATAACTGAACAGCAACTCCACTATCTGCAGAGGAAGAAGGGTTCTATTTTTCTCTTTTTCATGTAGTATATGTAGACCAAAGATGCAGTTTTCATTATTGCTTCCTCAAAATGCCAATATATGTCTCTGTTAGGAAGAAATTGCATAGTTATCTTACTGACCTTCTCTGCCTCTTTTAATCCTCTTCTGCATCTGTTTCCATGACTCAGTGGAGCCTGGTCCTACATCCAGAGCATGGCTGTCTGCAGGCAGCTGCAGACACTCCCACCCCTTGGAGCCCCCATGCCATGCAGCTGCAGCTGAGCACTGGCTGGCAATATCCAGAGGCTTCTCATCTGTTCTTCCCATGTGCCAGACACAGTAAGGCACACAGCAAGACCCATCAGCCTCTCAGACACAAATATAACATCCATGGCACAATTAAAACAGACAGATTGTGAACATGTGGCTTTCCTGCAGAAATGAGGGATAGCCACATGCTCATTGCGGTGGCCAAGCCTTATAGAGGTGATTTAGCGTGTGTCCAGCATAGCTTTTTCCCTGTGGAGAAGTGGAAGTAAAATTAAAACAAAACCAAAACAGCCACAAAACCAAAAGAAAAGAAAAAGAAAAAAAAAATAAAAAAGAAAAATAAAACCCAAACCAAACAAAACAAAATAAAGGAACACCCCTTAACATAGGTTAATTGAAGGCTTAAACCATATGCTGCAAAATGTAGATCATTGTCTTTGCTCTTTGAAATAGCTCACATGGGTGCTAATTGGGCCATTGAATTTACACTGTCTCTGAGGGTTGAATTTCTTGGCTGTTATGGGTTATAGGCTCACAGTCCTGATGCTTTGAAGTGGCTACCTGAGGCTAGACAAGATTAAGAGAATAAAAGTGGGTATTTGAAGGGCCTTCAAAGGTACACCTTGGCAGTCAGGAGCTTCACAGGGGCTCCACCCAAGATGGACCCTGGGTCACAGGTTCTTCACACTTTTATAAATTTGGTCCATTTGCATATCAGGGTTAATTCTCCAATTATAATTTCAGTTAATGATGTAATTACCCCAAGTTTGCTCCTCCTCTCAAAGGCTTTAGTTTACATATTTTGGGGCCTGGGACAACAAGGTGTCCTTGAAGTGCAAACCTAGAGAGGGTTTGTTATGTCTAACCAACATGAGTGAACAGTAGTTAACAGGCCACACAACACGTGAGAGTTATACACTAGGCAGTACAGGATTTGAAAACCATAAAAGTTAAAACCTAAGGCATCAGTCCAGCTACTCCATTGCATACAGATCAGGGTAAAATGGTTTGGCAGCTACTCACGGTCCTACTAGGGCAATAGCACCAGCTCTTTCCCCAGTGTTCTCAGGTTCTGCCTTTGCTCAGAGCAGAAACAGGTTTTATATAGGTAGTCTTGACCCCCATCCCTGCTGTGATGAACACTGCCAAGCAAGACCTATATCTTTCTTTCTTTATTTTCTTCCCTTCTTGTAGTCAAAAATGGCACTTATTTGACTAAAAAAAAAATCTCCCTTGTATAGCTGTAGAGTTTGTCTGTATTATTACTTTCCTGAAAGCAGAATATTCATGTATTGCACTGGCAAAGTATTCCTGATATGAATGCAGGTAAACAGCACTGACTAAAGAAATTGTGCCAGTCACAGAAGGACTTGGCCTGTCTTTTCCTAAGGAGCTTCTGCCAGCTCACATTTGCCAGTCAGGTGTCAGCCCTATTGCCACTCTTACTGCTGAAGCTGTGCCAACAAAAGTCAATATAAAGATGCCTTTTTGGAAGCAAAACTATTCCTCGATTGACAGGAAGGGATATCAGGTATTTGCATGCCAGGGCAACTGCATGGCCATTCAAAGTGCATCTGCACATAAACTAGATCTACCTGTTGAGCAGACCTCAGGCTGTGACACTCTGGTTTCAGAAAAAAAAAAAGGTTGTGTGAAAAGGTGTGAACAGAAATCCAGGGCTCCTGCTGCCTCACAGCTGTCCCTTAAGCACAAGTACATACTCTGGAAGATTATAGCATCTGTTTCTGAAAGTGGCTCTGTGGCACAGTAGTGTGATATAACACAGGACGAGTTCCTCCTGGTTCTACCCTCCTATTTTTATATACATTATATTTTATATACAGTATATGAAAAAATATTTGTATATTTTTTATATACAGTTTTTAGGCTGCAGCACATATCTGCATGCCTGGCCCATCTCCATGCTGCTCATTAGCTCACAAGTGTTGCATTGTGTCTTTGTCAAGAGTTCTGTTTGTTTTCCAGTTGTCATGCACAGATTCCTCCGGGAAATCAGAGAATACAGGTGGACTTCCTTATTGCTGCTTTGTTGTCATTATAGTAATCTCTAAAAAAAGAAAAAAACCACAAAAATAAAAAAACAAAGGCCACTCAACATTCTTGTCAGAAGGAAGATGCCTCTTTTGACTCTCTTTGAGAAATGATCGGTGTGTGTAAAAATAAGTATACTAGGTACTTTATCTGTCAATTTATTCAGTTCTTAACAAGCAGAAATGGGCTTCGGGAACTGGAAATGTGTACAAAGAGATAAGAGATATGACAATTTTAATCTTAAGCAATAAGACAGTGTTGAACTTTACACAGAAAACCTCACGGTACATGATGATATTTTTCCCAAGTGATGGTCTTGAGACAGATGTGTTATTTTTTTGTTATTCCCAATGCCTAAGAGTTCTAGCCCGAGAAAAGCTTCATTAATCTCTTGAAACAGGAGGAGCTGGTTACTGTCACAGGCAAAGAAGATGGGAAAGAGCTATTTATATTAGAGTTATGTGAAAGTTAGAGATTAAACAATGTTCTGTGGATCACTTGGAGTTTACATCTATATTTAGATTGAGTTAGAGTATGGGGTCAAATATTGTCTGTGATCACCCATACTACTTCCTAGCATTGTCTCTGTCATAGTTAAGGCCTGCACCAAGACACATTATTCTGCTGGGAAGAGTTTATAGTGCAGCATGAACCGTCATGGTATGAGGGTATCACCTTGTTTGGCAGAAAGAGAGATGACCCTTCAGGTTGCCAGTTGTGCTGTTTCACTCAATCTCAGAAATAGAGCTTGTTCTTTATTTAACTTATTGGACAAAGAACTGGTGTGGTATCTGCTGAAACTCAGACTCAAACTTCAACCTCATAAGCAAGCAGTATATGAGTGCCTGTAAAAGCATCCTTTATTTCTTTATGAGCAGTTTTCCTTCCAAACATAAGTACTAATTACAGCTGTACCTTTTCATGCTTTCCTGCATTAGTAAAAGGAGATAGCAACTTGTAAATAAATCCACATGTGTAGGAGACACCATTTAATTAGATGGGACTAGATTAATTCTAGAAAGCTTATACTGGATACTATCAGTAGCATGCAGCCAATTTATCTGCTCTCTCACTCAGGAGATGTGTTTATGGTTGGATATTCATAGTAATCATTGGCATGGATAAGTGTTGCTTCATTTTCTATGAACCATTTACAGAATGTTTTCTTATTTTTCCCCTTGTTTGACTGCTTGAAAAGCTGCAGAGAAATCTCTGTAGAGAAAAAACACAATAGCTATTATTTCAAAGTACCTGCACCTTCAAGTGCAAATTGTTTTCTTTGTGATCATAAATACCAGCACTTTCAGAAACAAAATAACTGTTACAATCTCTGTCCCATCTCTGTCATCTGTGTGTCATTCATGTCCATGACTGCCTGTGCTGTGGTGGAAGGCCGACAGGGAAGGGCATGTACTGCCTTTAGCTGCACAAAATTGGTTAAATTGTTGGACATGCATTCCTCAGGCAAGAGGACTTTTAACAGTATGTGTGAACAGAATCTGAAATTTTTTAACTGTTTTGGAGCAAAATTTTAACTGCCCAAATGAAAATCCTTGGCTGTATTTAAAAACTAATCTTTTGCAGACCTTGTGCTTGTGTACACAACCAAAGGTTTTGTTTGTGGAAAACAATTGCTGTTCAAACATTCTCACTGATGGGGAGAAATAGGGCAGACAGGTCTCTATAAAGAGCAGAGGTGGGTGAATAAGGGATTGTGTGATGTGCTGAAGCAGAATTTCTGCTGAATTCCTCTCTCCAGCTGACTTGTGATCCGATTTGCCTAATCCAGCACACACCTAATCCTCCGTTATTCGCCATCTTAAACCTTATACAAAATGTAGTTTAACAATTTGAACTACTTGTCTGTGTCTGTTTCTGCAAGAGAAACTCCTTTTTATCATTCTCAAGGATCTGGCCTGTGTTTAGTTATGTGGATTCTACAGCAGGAGCCTCCCAGCAGAGCTGGGACCAGCCAGGTTACTCACCAAGGATATTAATCAGCACTGAAGTAAATGAGCAACTGGTAGAGGGAATTCTGCGGGACTGACAAAAAGTCCTGTAGCAATGAGTCAAATGAGTTGCTGTGAAGCCACCTAAGAGTTCAGCCCATTTCCTTGTTTCAGGTGGGTGTGTTGTGTCACTTGGGCAACTGATGAGGTAGGGAGTTTCTGGACCAGACTTACGGGATCTTAACAATTTGTGTTTACACAGAACAGCCCAGATGCACAACTATCTCACAACTATAAACTTGAATTTGTTCCTCGTTTCAGTTTTAGAGCTTAAATTTTATAGTTCTTACCTCAACCTTAATGATAATGTGACATCCTGACAATTTTAACCTATGCTTTGCAGATTTTTTCAACATTACATTTGGATTCAGTCTTACAAATGATGAAGCATCCTCTGGTCTTCTCATTCATTTCATCGTTAATTATTTGCTCTATTTCAAAGCCCAGACACTGAATTTGTAATTTTTATCAGCCAGCTGTTCAATTTTTCACACTACCAGGTGATTTGAAGAAGTCAGTTAAACAATTTTGCATCCATTGTATGCCTGAAAACACTGAGTGTTGTGGCTACCTCATTATACTTCACCTGCAATGGGGTTTTTGTTGGGTTTGGGTGGTCTGTCAGGTTTTAGATGGGATTATGGGTATGTGTGTCTGGATTTCATAGGATCATGGGGACCCCTCTGACTTCCTTTATTCTGCTCCCTTTATTCATCTGAATGATCCTTTAAGAAGCAGATTAATGTGTTTTAAGATTGGAAACTTCAGTAAAAATTTATGAAAGCTTCTGAAGACAAAAATTAACCCCACAAAGCAATGAAAGTCTGTCGCGTTTCTGTTGTCTGGTAACATGTCACGACCTTCCCAAAAACGCCCCCAAGAAAGTCTCTCGGTGCAGCCAGCACACTTGCACACACACACCTGATAGCTAGCTAAAACAGTCCGACAATGAATGAACAGGAAGAGTTTTCTCATAAGGTTTTACAGGAGAGATTTAATGCATCCGCACTCATGCAAGGTTTCAGAGAAGTCCCGGGGCAGAGCAATGGGGGGTCCAGGGTAAGAGAACTAATCGAGAAACTCTGAGAACATATCAGGTGACAAGGATTATGGCAGCCATGTTGGGACATAGCTTGGAAAGTGGGTACAGGTGGGAGATTTGGGGAAGAGCTGGGGACAGCATGACTGGTGCTGCCCTGGGAAGGGGAAGCGCCAGGAAGACGGCAGCAGCCTCGTGCCCCTGGGCGAGATCCATCCCTCGATTCCCTCCAAGGCGAGGAAAGGGAGTCGGGAATACGGGGAGAGAAACACGGCGAGGTATTTTAAACTGGGGATAACATTTCCTGAACACTCCTCAATGCCTTTAATGCATTTAACAATTGTTGCAAATAAGGGATAAAACTTTCCCACCGATAAGTCCCCTCTCGATTGTGGAATGCCCAACTTTGTCTTAACTTGATCCCAAAAGTCTTTAGAAAGGAGTGAGTCCTGTGAAATGTAAGGAGAGTGTTTAAACAGCCAGTGAAAGAAAACAGCAATTTCCCCGAACAAGAGCTGACTTGATTTGGATATAAACATCCTGCTGGGATTGGGTCAGTTTAGTTCCCATCTCCCCTCTTCTTAACAGCAGAGAGAAAAAGAATAAAAGGAAAAGAGAGAAAAGTGACTAAATAACTCACTAACGAAACTCTGGGGTCAAAGAAAACTCTCAGGGGACCTCCCTGTGGTAGCACGCAATTTGCTGCTGCGAGAGCCAGAGGAGCAGTGTGGAGGGCAAGGTGGTACCACGTGGGAACCTCATGGTGGAGCAGCACAGGGCCGGCTCCACACCCCTGGCTCTACGCCAGAGTGTCCCAGCTGGACTGTGACCTGCTGCCTCTTCTTGGAGCGGGAGCCAAGCAGCACTCAGCCTCTTCTTGCTTTCCCCCCTGCTGGCTGCTGCCACTGCCGGTGGGCCCAGGGGAACAAGAAAGTGCCACTGCTGTCCCTACGGCACGGCCAATGGCGTCTCCCAGGAGCAGCAGGGGCGGGAGGTGTGGGCGCTGCTGCTGCTTCTGTAGCAGGGGCTGAAGGCCGTCACTTACTCGCTGCTGAAATGGCTGAAGGAGCGGTCTCTGGACAGCCTGCTGGAAGTGGAGGGGTCCTGCGGGGGAATGCGCGGCAGCTGCATCTTGGTGACCCACACCAAGGTGCACCTGTGGGGCCTGGTGGTGCCCCCACACCTTCTCCTGGGCAAGCTGTTTCACCGGTTCTAACTGCTCTTGTAATCTTCATCTTCAGTGAAGCAGCTGTGCCAAACGCGAACTTCCAGGAGTATCACGGTATCCCGCAGTGGTAGGGAGGAGAAGAGAGATCCAGCAGGCAGGAATTGTGCAGCAAGATTGATTTATTTAATTATTTTACAAACTCTTTTATAGACTTTTTTCTTCATAGTCTAATTGGTCAAAGGATCAGCCATCCCTTGGGGGTGATTGGCTAAAATCCTAAAACATCCATTGTCAAAATATTTTTCTACTGTACCATAAACAAAGCTTTGCAAGGTCACAGGTGTTCATAGTTTATAGAACTCTGCTAATATGTTTTGTGAGAGAGAAAAGTATCGCACAGGACTGGAAAGAAGCAAGAAAAATTCTTGCTAGCAGCAATATTGTATCCACACAGGAGTGCAGGCTGCTAGAGACGCTTTTAAGGGTGTTCTGAGGAAGTAGGTGTTCGAGCACCATTTATTGCGTTTCTGTTGTTTGGTAACATGTTGCAACCTTCCCAAAAACGCCCCCAAGAAAGCCTCTCAGTGCAGCCAGCACACGCGCACACACACACCTGATAGCTAGCTAAAACAGTCCGACGATGAATGAACAGGAAGAGTTTTCGCATATGGTTTTACAGGAGAGATTTAATGCATCCGCACTCGTGCAAGGTTTCAGAGAAGTCCCAGGGCAGAGCAAAAGTCCACTTTCATATAATGAAAAAACAAGTGTTTAAATAGTTTATTCAGCAAACCCTAGTTGAGTATTGAGTTCTTACCCACAGTGGAAGGTATGTGGGCAGTTTTGGCTCTTACCTATCTGTATCTTTTAAGACTTAAGCCAATAAACATCACGGTAAATAAAACATCCTGTAAACACTTTCCTATTTGAGAATATATGTGGGGTTTTTTCTGATTTAATAAATACAATGTATTCCAAGTCACATATTCCTCCCCTGTCTCTGGTTGGAAATAGCATGATCTGTTTCTTCAAAAATGTCGGCCCAGTAGACCTACTATTCTTGTAATAAGCCAACATGAAAGAACAAATGTTATCCTCTTTTATCCATTTTGCAAGATGCAGAGAAATGTTTGCAGATTGAACTGGGGATGGGAGACTATATCATCTAAAGAACAGCAGCTGGTGATATTTATGCCTAGTAAAGAACAATGTGTGCTCTTCCCTAAATTACCTCCAACTTTTATCTTGGCAGTGTGCCATACCACATTTAAAAGATAATCAATGGGCTGACTCAATATTAATAATGCAATTCACAAGACAAATCTATTTGTGATTGAGATGAATCTTGGAACACAGAGCTTAGGAGCAAAATGTCTCAGATAAAACTAGGAATCCTACATATATAAATACGTAAGTTTAGACAGACCAGTCAAAGAATAAGGCTGAGGGCAATAACTTTCCAGTTCTAATACTTCAAACACTTGAAGAATAAGGGAAAGAATATGAGTGGTATTGTATACTGCAAGTGTTATCCTTCCTGCTGAGTGTGTATGAGCCCATGTGAGCTTTTGTGTGTGACTGATGTCCCTGTTATTTGCTTCTCTGTGGTTGTGTACACAAGCCAACAAAGCATCTTGTTTGAAACAAAGGGTGATGTTCCTTCCTTGCCATCACTGCTCACTGTGATTTCTGAGCATTATTTCCAAACAAAAACAAAATAAAGCATCCTGTCAAACTTCCCTACAACTTTCTAAGTTACCTTAGGGTCTGTCTTGGAAACCTTTGAGGCTGATTGCAGTGAATCACTTTAACTGCCAGCTTAGCCACTGAGGAGACAGAGCTGTCATCGCATGAATGAGAGCTCTGCAACGCAATATTGTCTGGAGTTTATATTGACATGGCTGTACAAAATTACGTAAGCCAAATTTCTAGTTTTAAGGTGCAGCTTTAAGGGCTCTGCTTTTGAAATATGGGCTTAGAAAGTTTTCCAGCCTTGTGATGTACTGCTAATAAGGTGGGAAGACAATAAATTAAATTAACTACTAATACAGTGCCAAATATCACTATTCACAGATGACTGCTACAATTATTGCTAGGCAGTTTGGCATGACTCCAAGACTCCTAATGTATAGTCTAGGGCACTCAAACAAATGAGCAGCTCCTTGGTTCTGTGCTGCTGTGAGCACTGCCAGCTTTGCACTTACTAGAAATACAACATCATCCTCTGGTAGGAAATATACCTCACTTCTGAAACAGGTGACTCAGCTGTGAGCAGTATCTCTATCACAGGGTGAACATCTGGAATTACTTACTTCCAGGTGACAGTGTTGCATTGGTTTTAATATTATGGACAAATGTAGATCTTATTCTGACTGTTGTAATTGTTCTTTGCTATTATTGTTATTTTAAACAAGGTTTTGGTTTAGTTGTGCCTATTACTTTGTGATATCAAAGGGAAGTAAGGACTGCATTTTGTTACAGTGGCGATACTGCAACACGTGTATCAGACAACGAGGCCCGTGGAAAAGAAATATATATAGACTGATTCTTGATAGATGTTTCAGAGATGTTTATTTCTGCAGCCGCATGGCCGGGTTCTGCCAAGGAGCTGCTCAGTCACGGGACCCGAGGGTCCTTGTCCGTGCAGGGGAACACGAAACAACCAATGGGGAACGAGGCTGACCAGGGGCGAGGGAAACGCTGTGTCTCCCCCCCAGGGCCCCTCTCCCAGGACCACATGGCAGGGGGGGAAGGGACCCCAACAGTATTTATTCCCATTTGAACAAGAGGAGAATTTCTCCTGATCTTGATTCCATGTTTGAAGGAGAAGAAAGTTTTCATGTTCAGTGCAAGTGAAGAAATGGGAGAAAGTAAGGGATGGGAGGTTGAGCTGTGATCTGACAGGAAAAAGAATCAATTGTATGAATGAAAGAGTGTGTGAGCTCACATCAGACACCTTTTTGCCACTGTACCAGGAGCAGGTGAGTCCCAGTTACATTTCCAAGGGTGAACTTTCTGTAAAGGAACTGCACTGGCGTAATTGCCTTAAGTTCAGGCAGGCTGAAGTAGGCTGAGACTTAGGAGCCCAATGCAGATTTGTTGCACATAGGCTGAAATTTCCATGTTGTGACTCCAGTCCTGCCTGCTGATGGCAGATACCAGCCCTACCAGAGTCACTGGAAGCAGAAATAACAGATTCACATGACTTGGACAGAAGCAATGACATGCTCTGAGTGTGGGTCAGGGAACTGAAATAGGCTGCAAGTTATCCTCTCATGTATGTATATATTTCTGTTACACAAAATGTGTGTTTTCCTGTATTCCTGCTAAGAACAGAAGTAAATTACTTTAGAGCATAATTGCAAATTTAACAAGGTAGAATACCTTCCAAGCAAATCCTTCTGTGTTGCTCCTGTGGGGCTGAAAACCTCCCAGGCAAAGTCAGAGAGATAATGGCTTGTATTACATTAGAATTGATTCTCCCAAGATGTGTTGCCAATTTAGATGAGATAATAAGAATTTGTTCTGCATTTGCATGTAAACAGGTAGAAATTCAGAAAGCTAAGTTTATTGTTAAATTAGCAAAATATCTTACTTCCATTAAAAAAATAAATATCTTTCTTAGAGGGTGTCAGGAGGGACAAGGTAACAAAGAGCAGTTCTATCTCAAGGTCTAGAAGGTCCAGCCTAACACCCCTGTGATATTGCTGATCATTAGATCAGACCTTGATTAACCTCTGTTGTGTCAGATACATGTATTAACAGAGGTTGGCTTCCTCAACAAAAGACTTGGTTCTGAATAGTTCCTTGTTCATCCTCTTGGCCTGTTTCTGGCAAGTTTTTATTATTATGCTAATTTCTAGTTGAGATCAAAGTCATAATCTTTCTGCACTTAATTTTGGAAAGATTCATGACATTGCTCAGGCACTGCAGTGATGATCAGAATGGACACAGTGTCTATAGCCAGGTTTGTATCTGAGTAAGTTTCTCCTCAGCCTGCTTGAAAGGGTAGATCTAATAGTGTAGGAAATTCTGATTAGCGACAAAGAACGTTTTGCATTTTATTTTATATTCCTGTGACAGAACTCATCTTCTTTCCCTCAGGCACTGGGAAATGGGAAAGAATTGAAAACATGGAGAATTACTAGAGAAAGGAGAGGCAGGAGCTTAAAAACCACTTTGCTTAATGAGGATTATGTATATTATAGTGTGAGTATACTTGCATAAGTATTTTCTCTCTGTTCATAAATTAAGTTCTGGGCATGTTGGATGTAAAGATGAATATTATTAGTTTTGTAACTGTGTTTGTATGTATGTGTTTGACAGCATCTTTCTAAATAGATAAGAAATTATCTATGAACCTGGTAGCTAGATCTGAGACAACATGGACACAAAAAGATTAAATTAGATAAAATGAAATTAGATTTGATGAGACTAGAGATAAAATTTAGAGTGTATAAAATTATTTTCCTTAGGCATGAGGTGAGAGATTAATCTTACCTAACCTTAACTGTCTAAAAGTTTTCTGTCTGAATTCATTTAGAATCATACTACTGTAGATGAAGAGATAAATGAGCACTTCCAGAAGGTCATTCTAAGATGTCTGTAGAATATCTGTCTCTGGAGATCCCAATCTGTGTCTTATTCCCTATACTGATTCTAGATGAGTAGTCTAGACTTGATGCCTAATGTCTCGGTTTGAGACAAATTTAGAGGGAAACGCCCTGGAAGGGACGGCTCCTCCACAGAAGACAGGTTTCAACACTCCCTCCCCCACCAATATGAAAGGGATTTCTTGGGTGAAAGTGAAAAAAACTGTTTCTTTAACAAGCAGAGTGCCAGCACAGAGCACAGGAAAAATATGAGTAATGTCAGATAATAAACCTCCTCTCTGCAGAGAAAGCTGGTGGATTTAGAGATCCCTCTGCAGCTGCCTTGGCCCCACCCGAGGTCCGAGGATGGCATGTGGCATCCTGGGGTCCAATGATTTGGTTCTCGAGTCACAGCTAGGCCGAACAGTTCCAGAAGAAGAAGAAGTTACCGGAGGATTTCGGTATGCTGGTATGGGAAAAATTCTTGCCTCAGCTCACAGGCTGGCTAAAAGCAGGAAGGTGCTCCCTCACCTCTGCAGCGGTGAGAACGCGGGGGAGTGTGTGTGAGGCCTGGAACACAAATCACGCTGAAGAATTCGCTCGGCTTCCCCCCGCTTTCCTCAGACCCAGCTTAAAGCTGCAGGACCCATTTCTGGGCGATAAGCAGATGATAGGGGAATAGAGTATTATCATAAAATCACCCCAAGACACCTAACTTGGAGCAAGTATGATTATAAACTGTTGCATTCTAAATGCTTGCATAGCGTTAATCTTTTTCTCCAGCCAGAGATGAAACAATCATCATTTTGGTCATAAATGACAGACACATTTAAATAAAAAGTAAAAGATAAAGCTTACTGAATTCACCTATGACTTGGGCATCAAAATTATGTCAACACTTTTATGCTTTATGAAGCTTTTTGAAGCTTCTCTTCTATGACACAGCTTGCAGTCTAGATTTACAGGATTTGAGATCATGAATATTTCTTTTTTTTTTTTTTTAATTGATGTACATAAAATAAATACATATGTTCTGATACCCATCAGTAACAGTGTTTTGAAGTTCAAGAAGTTCACCTGCAGACTGCAAGAGTATGAAGTCATACCTTTTAAGAGATTAGAGATACTGACTCACATATAAATCCCACACCTATCCTGAAATCAGGCACTGGGACAGCATTTAGGGAAGTATCACTAACTATCTATTTGTATTTTCTCCTTGTTTTGTTCTAAGTACCCACTGTTGATTACTATCACGTATAAGATGCTGAACTGTAATTATATGATACAGTCATTTTTGTTTCTTATGCTTAATCATAGAATCATGAAATTTGAAAATATCTCCAAGATCATCAAATTGAACCTTAAGTTGGTAGTGTGCTGGGGTTCGGTTGGTTGGTTGATTTTTCCACTGTAAAATGTAAATATATTATTTTTAATAGAGGCATTTTGTGTTCCACATTATAACATGTTTAACTTCTGTAGTGAACCTGGTAATGTCAGCAGAAGTTTAGCCCCTATGGTATCTGCCTTCTGTAATTATGCCAGACAGCATTTTCAGAAATGCTGAACTTCCAGTAATCACTGGGCTGTGAGTAGGAGTAGAAAGAAATTCAGCAATGCAGAGCTTGCTCTTTCTTTTCCTTTTTTCCTTTTCTACTCTAGAGCCTGGATGATACACTGTTTCAAGGAAAATCTAGTTTTAACCTATCTCCAGCCAGCATGAAGCCAAATCACAACCTCAACTTTCAGGGATTGCATGAGCAACTCAACTTTTTGTGTTGAAACCTGCTTAATTTCTGCCCTGCTGCTATTCCCATGCTGCAGACGGGAGAAGCTGTCCCATTTTATTCCACCATTTATAGTGTGGATCGAGTGACTCACATGGAGTCTTCTAGCTGGTGTAATTGATTTCAGGACACTATTTGAAATATAACCAAGAAATCAGCTCTCTGCCCTTCTACACTCCTGACAGGTCAATTTAGGCTGAAATCCATTCACCTAAATATATTTATAAAAGGTAATATAAAATTGTAGCTGACAGTAGCTTCAGATGCAGTTGCTTTTGATCAAAAAATTTAGATTAAAGGTGAAGGAAGGAGATATAGGGGTACATGCTGCCTATGCTGTTGTACACAATTTTCTTTTCCTCTTCAGCAAAATAGAGTCTCTGTTGGTTTTACACAACCTAGGATATCAATCACAGCTGTGAGCTATTGAGGCAAATGCATGAACATAGGGGTGAATAAGAAGAGAGTCAGGTCTGATTTGCTGCAGTATTTTAAACATATATGAGATGAACAATGGAAAATGCTAGAGAAGATAAAGAGAAGGGAAGGATAACTTCTGCGGAAAAGAGTAAGAGGGAATCAGACTGTCATTGACATTAGAAGAAAGGTTTTTTGGCTGGAAGAAGACCTACTTCACACAAGAAAGCAGAGATCACTTTCTTTCAGGAATGTCTATTAGATTGCTTGTTCCCATTCCCCAGTTCTCTACAGGTGCTGAGTTTGCATGTCCAGACACACTCTTTCCAGTCTACCCTCAAACATCTGCAGGGCACCAAAACCAAGTGAAGGGATAACTCCTCACACCCTTGCAAGGACTTTGCCCTGTTTGGGTTTAGAGACAGCTTTGCTTATACTCACCTATTTCTCATGCTGGAACAGATAACTTCACAGAGCTGTCTGTGTTTAGTTTATGGGAAATTTCAAGATCCTCAGAGTAATAGAAAGGAGACAAAGTTTGCACTGAATAGTTAGATGAAGTGCTCTCTTAAGAGTAAGTAGCATGACATAGGTACTATGGAAAATTAAAGAAACATCAAAATATTTCTTGTATTTCCCCTCACCAAGTGCTACTAGTATCAATTAAGGTGGTATTTTCTTTTCATGACCTGTACTGCTCTGCCTTTATACATAAAAACTAGGACTTCATTGAGTGTAAAAACAAACCTAGGGTCCTGAGTCATGGTTCTTAACTGAATCTATGATGTTCTTTCAGGTTGCTATACCTTTAGTTAAAGTGAATGTCAATGTGAAAGTATTTTTACTGGATTAAATCTCTTCTTCTCAGAGCTTTAAAGACAAAGCAGGTTTTCCTCCTCTCTTGCATTCAGTGATTTGTGCTGCTGACCAGCTTGGCGTAGCACTACAATCATGTGAAGTAACAGGCAGCCTGGGAGAGCAGGCACTTCAGCCTTTCTCCCTATCTCACATCCTCTGAATACATGTGGAGTTTTGGGGGAGTGACGTGGAAAGGAAATGAGAAAGCAAGTGTTCATGAACACTTCTAAATCCCTCCATCCTTCATTTTCCTGGGTAGATTTTTTCGTTCAGCCTGTGACCTCTGTCATACAAGTACTTATGTTTCAAGTAGTCATTATAGCACAGATTTGACCAAAATAGTCAATAGAATTTGATATGATTTCACCAGATGTAAATATCTAATTTAGGATAAAATTATATGTGTCCTATAAGTATCACATTTATCTCCCCAACAACCAGAAGATGAACCTTGGGTCACTTGTTGGCATAAGCACTTGCATTTGTAGATAAGCACACTCAGTCAGATGGACTCCATCTCAGTGGAGCCTGGAACCAGGGAAGCACTTCTCAGCAACACAGGATGGATCTCTGCAAGCTCTCTGACTTAATTTCATATGACAGCTCCTCTCCTTTCAGTTACACTTAAATTCTTGAGTTACACCTAAAGGCTTCAGGGTCACCTAATTGCAGCCTTCAAGTAACATGGAGAAGGACTATTTACAAGAGCATGTAGTGACAGGACAAGGGGAAATGGCTTCAAACTGAAAGAAAGTAAGTTTAGATCAGATACTAGGAAGAAATTCTTTACTGTGAGGGTAATGAGACACTGGAACAGGTTTCCCAGAGAAGCTGTGAATGACGAATCCCTGGAAGTGTTCAAGGCCAGGTTGGATGGCGCTCTGAACAACCTGATCCAGGGGGAGTCGTCCCTGCCCATAGCAGGGGAATTTGAATTAGGTGATCTTTAAGGTCCCTTCCAACCCAAACCATTCTATGTTTCTATGTTTCTATGTTTCTATGATGTTTCTACGATTCTATGATTCCTTGATTCTGTGATTCATAGTTCTATCCCTCGCTTCTTCCTGCAAACAATAAAATCAGTCTTTAGAAATCCTGTATTTGTGCCTGGAATCTCAGTATGGGTACGATTACAAAGGTGTAACTTGGGTGCTACTTAATAGTTGCTTTACTAACCTAAATTCATTCATCAAGGCCCGTGGAGCTGAAGGCAGTATTAAGTAATCAACTATTTCTGTCCAGTTCATTAATTCACAAGTATATTTGCCATTCTGACAGGCAATTCCTCCTCTCAGTTCTTAAGAAAAAGACCAAAGATAAAGATTTCACAGCCTCTTCATGTGGGTTGTTCACACCCAGCAGTATCTCTGGAGATCCCAAACTGCAGCACCTTTGAAGAGTGGGAAGAACTGTCCTATAAAACAGTCCTTTCCCCCGTCAGTGCACAAATAGAAGACTGAAGAGAAATTAGCTCAGGTAATGGATAACATGCTTTATAACCAAGAGCCAAAATAGGTTGAGAATAATGTGGTAAACCCCAAGAATTTCAAGAAGTAAGAAAATTATTAACTTGGAAAAAAGATCTGATTTACTATTTTAAATAGCTGAAACACAATAGATATAAACATGCAAGGAATCATTTGTGCCCTGATTGGGAAAAATGCTAAGAATAGCCACTCTCCTACCTGATATGTATTTGAGAAATAAATAATCCATTAAGGAGCTTGATTTTATTTGTGGTATTTACCACTTGTGAATGTTCAAAGATGTAAGAATATGTAGATGTCTTGGGTTTGTGTGGCAAGGTTTTGTAAGGGGGGTGTGAGGGGGAGCTGCAGGGGTGAATTCTCTGAAAAGCTGCCAGAAGTCTCTCTCGTGTCTGACAGAGCCAATGCTGGCTCCAAGATGGGCCCAGTGCTGGCCAAGGCTGAGCCCATCACTGACAATGGCAGAGCCTCTGGGATAATTAATTTACCAAAATATGAATACTGATCTAATATCGATATCCAACTGAGACGGACAAAAACTCTCTAACAGTTTAGAGTTAGAAAGTGTATGTTTTATTTGGCACCAGACACTGCATGGGACAGCTCGCTAAGACGCAGGGCCCCAGTACAAGCAAACACGACACTTTTTATTTCCAAATATTATGAATATCCAAAATACAAATGCATATTCATAACATTAACACCTCCCATTCTCCGCTTCGTATGGAAATGAGCTTAAATGTCATTAAGCATGTGTAGTGTGTGTCCTGAATGGAGTCAGTGGTCTTGAATTGGGTCAGTGGTCCCAGAAAAGATGAAGTAACTCATCTTCCTCATTTTGACCTTTTTGCCTTTCTGAGCTTTAACAATCCTAATTACTTTAGTGACTGCTAAGTTTCTTCTTGTGTGACTTTTGAACGGGTTCCCACAAATGGTGGAAATTGGTAATTGTCCTTGTTCCCTACACCAACTTATCAATGTTTCTGTTCCTCATTCTAAGCACATCTATGCAAACATGCAAATGACAGATCATCAGTTATTTGGCAATCAGTTACTAACATCTTAAAACCCATTTCAGGTTCAGCTCTGTGAAACTGCAGCCAGAGAGAGAACTGAGAATATGTGAAAGAAACAGCTCTGCAGACACCAAGGTCAGTGGAGAAAGAGGGGCAGGAACTGTTCCAGGTGCCAGAGCTGAGATTCCCCTGCAGCCCCTGGTGCAGCCCATGGTGAGGCAGCTGTGTCCCTGCAGCACATGGAGGGCACAGGGGTGTAGAGATCCACCTGAAGCCCTTGTATGAGTCCCATGCTGGAGGAGATGGATGCATTAGAGATGGCTGAAATCCCAAGGGAAGCCCAGGCTGAAGCAGGCTCCTGGTAGGACCTGTGGATCTGTGGAGAGAGGAGCCCACACTGGAGCAGGGTTTCAAAAGTTTTTTCAATAAATCTTATTCATCTAGGCATCTAGAGACAACACTATCCCTCTTACACTCCATCTTCTAAATGGAAATGTTGATCTCACAATATTTTCTCAGAATAAGCACGATAAATAAATTAAAAAATTGTAAAAAAGACCACAAAGAAAGAAAAGTGATAAGACTCAATAAAATCCAAATGAAAGCTAATATAAGACTCCAGAGTGGAACCCAGATTTTCTGATCAGTGTATCCTGATCCTCATCTCATCCATCTTGACTTTTGCTTTAACAGATTCCTGCCTAAGTCCAGGTTTTCTCTGTTCTGCTCACATACACGAGGAGCAATGTTTGTAAGCCCAGATGGTTACTATGTTTAGTGCAAAGCAACGATTATCTGAAGTTATAGTACAAAAACTTTATCAGTACATTATTTAAGACACAAGCCTGCATATTTTTGTCAAATGTGATCTTCAGCATCACTAACATACTAATATTATACCACACTTCTCCTGCTTTATATTAAGATGGATATCACACATTTATAAAATGCAGCAGGTGTTAGAAAGAGGTCTGGACAGACTCATGCATTCACTTTAAACCTTTCTGATTTTTATAGCTTCAGCCTATATAAAAGCCTTTCAGACTTTGTTCCTTTCCTTTAAAAGCAAGTTGATCTTTTAAGTCACACTCCTCGAAATCTCAAGAGCTCCCACGGAGCCAACACATATGCACAGCGAGTCTGATGTTTGTTCCAGTTCACAGAAATCACCCACAGATGTGCTCTTTTATTTCCTTTGTGATGTTCAGATGAGCTAATCACACTCAGGGTCTTTGTGAAGCTGTGCTGTTCTCCTCACAGACACCCATTTGCAGAATTAGATCTTTGAATACTTGAAGGTGTACACAGATGGGGTCCTCTGAAGCTGCCTAGGCAGAAAAGGACACCACATGCACAAGTGACATCTTCAGAAGGGGCCAATTCTACAGACAGAAACCTAACTGGACACAGACTTTCTATCCACTACAGCTCCCTTGCAGTTAATCCCTAGTAATTAACAACCATCACCCTATGGAAACCAGAAGGAAGGGTTCTGCAAACACGCAGGATTGCTTCATGATGGTTCTGTTGAGTGAGACTGTCCACAAAAGAATGTTCAAGAATTACGGATGCACTGAATGCTCATTCCGGGATGTAGGCTGCAAGGGCCTAGGAGAGCATCGATAATACAAGTAACAGGTACAGAGCAGTGGGTGAGAACAGTGTGGCAGGAGGGAGGCTGTGGGAGTTGGGGTTGTTCCACCTGGAGAAGACAAATCTCCAGGGAGATCTTACTGCAGCCTTTCATTGCTTAAAGGGAGCTTACAAGAAAGCTGGAGAGGGACTTTTTACAAGGGCATGGAGTAATAGGGCAAGTGGGAATGGCTTCAAGCTGAAAGAGGGAAGGTTTATACCAGATATTAGGAAGAAATTCTTTACAGGAGAGGGATAAGGCACTGGAACAAGTTGATGTAGAAGGTGTAGAAACCTCATCCCTGGAGTGTTCAAGGCTAGGTTGGATGGGGCTTTAGCAACCTGGTCTAGTGGAAGATGTCCCAGGGGTGTCAGAATGAGATGATCCCTTCCAACCTGAACCATTCTATGATTCTATGTTTCTGTGACATGTGACAAGCAACAGGGTATCCTGAAGTTCCTCACCATCTGGAAACTTCTTAGACAACTCCATGTCTGTGCTCTACTGCTGCATCTGCTCTGATGGTTTGGCTGCCCCTGAGCAGTGGAGCTCCACTGTCTGCACTGTTTAATTGCTGCAGTGCAACAATTGCCACTCACAAACGATTGTGGTGGTACTGCATGGTTCAGTAGCTATCTCAGGCCCAAACTAAAATCTGTCAGCTTGCAACTACCCTGTTCCAGACTAAGTGAAATTATGGTGTGTGGGCATCTCCACACCAACATTAGAAGGATATCTCAAGACCGTACAGTTTACCAAATACAGCTTTTTATCTCTTTCTAGTTTCTAGAGCTTGTGCAGAGAAAACTTCAGTGAGTCTATGAATGGAATACATTTCCTTTCTTGAAAGCCAGCCTACACCAGAAATTTCCTTGCAAGTGAAAAATGTTAGGATTAATAAGTGAAATATTTGCATTCCTATTTTTGTTTGTATTTGAAATATCTGCACTTTTTTTCTCTGAATCCATCTGAAGAAAAATGTTTGCAACATGTTCCCTATCCATTGATTTAGCTAATGAGATCATTGTTACAGCCAGAGATTTAGAACAACAAATGGCTATAAAATGATATCAATGGCTGGAGCAGATGTATGGAATGACCTTTTGGAGATTGCTTGAGGAAACCTTGTAAAATCTATTTTTGTTGGCTAAACCCATGTTTACTGCATAGCTAATGTTTTTTCCACTGCCTTATGTGTAGTTAAAGACAGTCATTTGGACAGACACCAGACATAACTTTTCATGCTTCATGGCAGCCCCCACCTAAGCTATTAATTTACCACCTGCTTAAGTTCCTGAAGCAATGAGCTGTCAACAAATTTTCTTAAGCTCTAAGACTCCTTTCAAACAAAACCCAAGGCCTTAAGAGAATGAAATATGTACAGTATGCCAAAGATCTTCAAATTATTTCATACAGTCCATACTTAATAAAAAGTTGAATGTTGAGGATATTTAGCAAACTTCTGGGCATAGAACTCAGTCTAGTCTTTCACTACCATTTTTTGCTCTGCATGCTTGAAATTCACACTAAGTAATATTACAGTAGCTTGTTTAAATATGATGACAGAATTAGGCAGCTGTTCCTCGTAATTCCTTTAGAATTTTACTAGCATAACTGATAAAAAAAATTAGATTTGTGATATCACGGCCCTAAATATAACAGCTTGCATTTCAAAGTTTGGTTGACAAATACAAACTTTGATAAGCCTTTGAGTCAAAAATGTATCAGCCATCTCTCATGCATGGAAGAGTATATTTAAAAGAAATGCTTTCCATGCAGGCCAGAAGTAAAAACTTGGGCTGGATGGTTTAACTGCATACTAGATTTAATATTCCACATTTTTTGGTTATCTTTTTAACAAGTAAATGACTGAGTGTGCTTGTTGCCCTATACTCTGAATCTGTTGTCTGCCAATACCCTCAGAAAGCCCTTGAATGCTCAAAGATCTTTGCAAAATATGAAGTCAAATCCACATTTGACACATTATTGTAATTTTTTTTTTTCATCTGTTTTATTATTTCTACAATGGCTCCAGTGTCCTGTGTAAAGCTATCCTTTTAAATGGATTTCTTAGGTAAATTAAATCAACTTGTGTAGTGGTTTGGCCCAAAGTACTCATTACTGTTTATCTTCTGTGAGATAAGAATTAGGAGAAATGCAAAGCAGGCACCAAACTTGAAAGAATATAAAGAAGTTTATTAACAGACCTAAAAGAAGGAAAAAAAAATTATACCACCTTCAGAACTCTCCTCCTCCCCCCACCTTCCTCCCCCCTTCTCCCACTGACAATGTAAAAATACAACCCTTAAGATGTTCAGTCTGTTTACCACTTCCATAATAACCTTGTTCAGTCCATTTAGAAAGAGAAGTCTCTTCTTGCTCATGCTATGAAAACATTATCACAACGAGACAGCCGCCCACTTCCAAACATTGTTCAGTCCATTTAGGAAGAGGAGTCTCTCTGCTTGCATGTGAGTCCCTTCCCCCGACTTTTCCCGCAACTGCTTTCGAGGGTCCACTCTTGAAGTTTTTTGGGGTACAATTTTAAGGTTGAGCCATTCAGAAACAAAAAACAGAGGCCCTTCTCCTTCCCTGGGAGCAAAGGGTCTTCATCATCTTCACCTTTAGGACTATCTCTGGGAGCATCTCTAGGAACTGAGGTTTTCTCCTTTCCCATTTGGAGCAAAAGTCTTTATCTGGTCCATCTCTCCCTGTCCAAACTTCTCATGAAATTACAGCTGCGTCAGCATCTGCCTATCTCAGCGCAGGTGCTTTTGCTTACGAGTTGAACACTCCACCCCCCATATCTTCATGAAATTACAACGGGATACTCTGATATATCATAGCTTCACAACAGAATTTCAGCTTTAAGCATCTCCTCTCTCTCTTCCCTCAGGTTTTCAGCTCTTCATAGCAATAAAAGGGTTAATCTCACCTCGGCCTTGCAGCTTTGCAGCTGGAATGTTGAATTTTTCTTATCACAGTGGAGAGGGGGGAGAGCCGAGCCGCTCCGGCTGCCCATGGCAAGGCAGTGGGGGGGGTTCCACGGCTGGAACAGGTCCATGGCTCCAGGATGGCTGTGGCCCGGCCCGGCCTGGCCCAAGCAGGGGCTGGCTGGGCCCGCTGGCCCCCACACGGGGCCCGCAGCCGCCTGTCCCAGCACCGGAAACGAGAGAGAGCTTGGACGGGGAGTTTGCCTATTCTTAAATGTGGATCACAGAGGTGGTCACAACTTTAAGTGGCTTAAAGAGTTGTCCATATTCAAACTGGCCAGCTGATAGGTTCTATCAGTTCCCAGAGGAAACTGTAAGCACCCCTTAGCAAGGACATCCCTTACGGGACTATGCTTGCTAACCTATGACAACTTGCTTCACTCCACAGCATGGAAAATACACACAGGCCTGAGCTAGGAGGTTCCTTTTAGTCAAGTGTTCTTGTTCTGCTCATCTCTGTGACCAGGATGAACTTCAGCTATGTTATGTGTGAACCACTAGTAATTTTTACTAATTCTCCTCATTTTATGTTTTCTCCATCTTCCTAATTCCTTTCTTCCTAAATTACTCCTGCTCTCCAATAAACTCTGGATATTTCTTGAGAAAACTTCCAGTATAAAGCCTTTTGCACAATTTCATCTGCACCTTGCTGGCTGTTGTAAGTAGAATCTTACCTAAACAAATATGTCTGATTTTAATAATTAATCATAATTAGAATTGTTCTTCACGGGTTTATGCATTAGGCAGTTGAAGAAAAAAGATGTGGACAGAGTAGATGTCTGACACTGAGAAACTTGAGTAAATTGATAATATAGGTCAAGACAACTTGCAGGTGCTGCTTCTCAGGGCTAAAATCCAAAGTTTTACACATACAAAGAAATGAGCTCTCTCTTTTTCCTCTGCATTCTGTAAAATTGATCAGTTATTTCCACCCCACCAACTTCTAAGTAAGTCCTTCATTAAGGTACCTAATTTAGGATATCATTTCTCTACCACTCCTTCTGTAATCAATGTTGAGTATGGGTAGTTCAGCCTGCCTGTAATCTGCACCAGACTGTAATTTGCTTAATCCTCTCCACTGCAAAGAACTTTAAAGGTGCATTGGTCAAATGTCTAAAGCTATGTGACACAAATCTCTTCCACCATCCCCAAACCTTTAAGACCTCAAATCATCAAACCATTGAGAGAGCAGTCAAATTTAAGTCTTCTTGTGTACAGTGTACCTCAGCTATTCATTTAAGCATTTTGCTGAAGAAGGATGAGGAGAAAAATAAGAAAATGCTTTGTTGATTTGGGACCTTAGATTTAAGCTAGACTGGGCCAACTGTTGGCGTGAAACATAATAAGGTGCATGTTCCTGATCAAGTGTTTTTGTACAGTTGAGATATATGGAGTAACAAATGAGAAGAACAAGACTGTCACATAAACGTTTTTATAACCTTGTAATCTGGGTATGTGGAGACAAAACTTTGACTATAAAATAATGTGAAGTTCCACTTAAAAGAGGGAAAGCAGGTTGTGACCATGAAATGGAAGGTAGTGGCTCTGGAAACGGGCTGAGTCACAGTGGATGTGACCTCTTTCTTCCCAGTGCAATTATAAACTGCTAATGCAGTACTGGATGTTTAAACAAGAGACTAAAATACAGAAAAAACACAAAATCAAATTTCTTAATAGAATGGGGTTAAGAATAGAGAAACTATGAGCTTGTTTTGTTCAGATTAACAAAAAAAATGAATTTTCTAAATCTGCAGAAGGTGAAAAAAAGTATCTGAGAATGAGAGAAGATTTTAAAGAGTAAAAAAAAAAAAAGAGTTCAAGCTGTGTAATTTATCATAAAGAATAGTGAAAGGCGACTTGTACACTTCCAAATTAATTTTAATTAACTCCTGACTGATGTTTATATTTTAAAGAATCAATAAATCATGAGAATTCATCTCTGAACACCAAAGCTGGGAAAATTCCAATTAGGAGGAGTGTTCAACAAGGCTGATGGGAGTAAAGGACTCTGTGTTTCCTTTTATATTTATATTATGCAATATCATGTTCTTCTGGAATTCTTTGATGACATACCAACATCAAGGTCTCAGTAACTGGTTCAGTTGAACATTTTAGATATAAATATTTACCAGAAACCATCTAAAGAAACTGTTTTCCCCCCAAAACACTATCCCACTCCTTACCATCTGGCTGACCCACCCTAGCTTTCAACCCTGTGTTTTCATCCTGTTTCTCATATGAAACAGACTCCGCTTTCTAATAATGGAATAATCCCCTCTTGCCCCCCACAGGTGAGATTTCTGCAGGAATATCACACTGTTTTGGTGAGAATGGTCAGTCAGTCAGTGGTCAGAGCTGGTGCAAAGGAGGGGATAGAAATGTGGTGTCAAGAGCTCACAGAAGGAGCAGGTAATCACAGGGCAGAGAATTAATTCCTCCATAGGTGGAGCCATTAGAGCAGATGACCCATCCCTTGCACTCTGTTAATTAAAAAACCCAGTTTCTACTGACTTTTTTGTAGAACTGAACCTTAGAAATGTTTTCATAACAGTTTCATGCATTTTCCCAGATGACAAATAGTTTATTACCAAACCAGAGGACATCCAAAGTTTCTTCAAAGCAATTGGTTGATAATTCAGAGGGAATTTCCTATATAGAAAGCAATTAAATAACTTCACATTTACTACAATGGTATCTTATTTTTCATACTGTTTTCTAATAAGTTTTTCTGGGCATCTGGTTTTATTAGTTCCCATTTGCAAGACAATATTTGAATTCACAGCTTTTGTTGAAACACAGTACATGAAAGGTAAAATGATATTTAGTCAGCTTTTATTTGAAAAGCACAAAGACTTCTATAATATATAATGTTAAATGGTTTAATATAATATATTTAAAAGTGAATTGTGTATGAAAGAAGTCAATAAAAATTAGTAAGAATCTCAGCGTTTTGACAATTTAGAGTTGCCCTACTCATTGAAATGTACACAGTTTCTGTTTCAGTATGGTTATTCATTTGCTCTTTATATGTCTTTATGTTTTTATAGGTTGGCCTTCCCCCATTTCTACGGTTTTTAGGAGAATTTATGCCCTGTTGGTTCTTACACGAGCTGAATTTCGACATTTTTATTATTATTAGCATTACCTTGAACATTAATATATTGATGGTGTACTGTATGTTATATAGCAAACACTGTATGCTATATAGCATAATTTTTTATCAATGAGAATATATTCTTTCTCTAATAAGATAAGAACAGAATAACTGACTTAATTATAACATTGTAATTTAATGTTCACTAGTGAAATCTTACAATTTCTTTTCATAAATAAAAAGCTTAATATATATTAGAATATGATTATTGGGGAAAAAGAAAAGCCAACATATTGCCATGAATTATCATCTGGCAAAACAATTTACCTTTATGTGTTATTTATTCATTATTTAGTCTTACTCATTGAAATGCTAAGAAGATCTAGGCAAATAAGCATGTAGCAGAAAAGAAAATATTATAAATTGTAAATAGTGAAGCACATCACTGAAGATAAACCCTTTGTGAACATTCCCTAGGCTGATAATGCCCACATACACCATTTGGCAATTACACAACTGAATGTCAACACAGGCCTGCAAATAGTTACTGAGAAAGAATAAAGGTCTACACTGCTGGGTCATTAGGGTCATTAGGGTCACTAAGGTTTACTTGTTGCTGTTTTAAGACAATTCAATTTCCTCTCAAGAAATACAGGGACTTTAAACCACAGGAACTTTAAAGAAAAATACAGGTTATTTAATTTGCCAAAAGTTTGGAATGTACTCCATCTCTTAAAATAAAGCAAAGATTTTCAGTAGGGAAAGGATTCAGGAATGACTCTTAATGTGTAGCACTAAATCCTGCAGCAAGTAGAAAATAAGGGAAATAGTCTCTCCTTTGTTGTATATATCTCTCATCTAATCCTGTATTCACAATTTTATGAGGATTTATATATGTTCTTTATTTCATTGTGACTTTCCACAGTGAATAGAATTGAAAAAATTATCAATCCTTTTAATAAGGAGAGTTCTAAGTTAAAAAAGACTTGGCTACAAAGTCAGATTGTTTCACTGGTATAAATACATTAAAACGAAGAAAATCAGTCCACACTGTTTGACAAGACACACTTGTTCATAATTTTTAGAAATCAACAAATCTGTGTGGATTAAAGTAGAATAAAACTATTAAAAGGTCTGAGGTTTTCTGAGTCACAAACCAAAGAACAGTAATACCACATGCCCACATTAATTTTCATTTTTAATTTTCGCTTTGTTTATTGCACTGATGAAATCATAATTAATTAATTTATTTTCTATTTTAAACTGCTACTGCATCATAAACACTCCTGACATTGAGAACAATTTTAATGTTTAAAAAAAATACTAAGATTAACCTTTCAATTTGCATTCCAGGAAAAATAATTGTTCAGCCATTAGCTATAGCAGAAAGTTAATATAACTGCCAGGAATTATTAGAAGAAAAATGTCTATGCCACACTGAAAGCAAATAAATAAATAAATGCAGTCAATTCAGAGTAAATGAAAACGTATTGACCTCATTTCCTAGTGACTGAAAAAGCTTCATGAAGAAGACCTGCTGGTATAAATTATGTATTTCCTATGTCAGCATAGAGACAGGAATGTGTGGCTGGTGACCAAATTTCCCCTGATGATTATCTTTATTTTTAATCCTGGCTCTTCAGTGACCTGGAAAAATTTAACAGTATTGCATTATCAGCATCAGATTTAAGGTCATGTATTTCTAATGAGCTGGATGTCTCCAGAAGAGGAAATTGCTCATAAAGAACAGCGATGCAGGACCAGGGGAGAAAAGAAGAGGCCTGGTTTTGGAAAGTACAATTGATCCATGCTTCATAACATGCAACCTGCAGAACTTCATCTGAAAGCAAATGACCTGAAGCACACAAGTAACTTCCTAACTTCCATGAGGCCATTCAGGAATCTGAAGAGCTCCACCCTTATGCCATACCGGTAAAAATTCCAAAAAATCACAAGTCAGAGCTGAACACTGAGCCCAGTTAAATGCCAGTATCCATTTGGGGTTTTTTTCTAACAATACTCTTCTGATTGTTTTCTCAGCCTTGGCGTTGTGCTGACTTCTCACACTCATTCCTTTATCAATGATCTCAATTTATGGAATAGTGTATAGAGTGTGAGTAGATGGAACCCAGAAGAAAATTTTAAAAAATGACAAACATCGCATCATGGACTGGGGAGATAATTATTCATGTTCTCATGCAGCTAAAAACTCTGTAAGAGCTGCAGCAGCTCTGAGACAGGTTTACAGAGGAAGACATATGAGCAAGTGACTGAGGTCACTTGTCTAGTTCAGCCTGAGAAGAGAAAACTGAGGCGAGAACTCCCCTCAGTCTACAGTTTCCTCATGAGGGGAAGAGGGGGCAGCACCAACTTCTTTGGTCTGGTGACCCATGACAGGACCAAGGGGTGGAGCACAAATCTGTGTTGGGGTGCTATATCCTGGATATTAGGCAAAGGTTCTTCACCCAGAGGGTGGCTGGGCACTGGAACAGGCTCCCCAGGGAAGTTGTCATGACACCAAGCCTGACAGAGTTCAAGTGGAGTTTGGAAAATGCTCTCAGGCACATGATGGGATTCTTGGGTTGTTCTGCATAGGGTCAGGAGTTGGACTTGATGATCCTTGTGGCTTCCTTCCAACTCATTGTATTCTATGATTCTATGAGTCTGTGATTTATATTCCTCCCCTCAGCCTTCAAGTGCTCTGCTGCTCCCAGGACAAGCATCCTCTGCCAAACCTTCAAGCCTCATGCACAGTAAAACACTGAATTGGCTCGATTTTGTTGTGACTGACTTTCTTCACCACAGTTTTTGACTTCAGAGAAAAGTTCACTGATCTGAAACAGTTTTGGAGTGGTGCTGCAGGGTAACAATTTGCCAGCATGCTCACATTAGAGGGTGCTCACTCTTGCGCATTAGAAGACATGTATTTTCAAACAGCTGATGTGATTTACTCTGGATTGCTAATTATAATGCCTGCAGTCACTACTCCCTGACTGCAAAACTAAAAAAAGCACAGAGTAGTATTTCTCCATGCTAGGCCTTTCTGAAGGTGACTGGTCACACACCAAACAACACCTGGCCTTGGGTCTCTGTACTCCAGGCAGTGTTCCAGAAGTCCTAACACATGATGATGTGTGTTCATGGTATTTTGCATTATTTTGGTTCTAAGTGCAGCAATAATGGGAGGGCTGTGTTGCAGCTTTGTAAAGGATTGCTGTTTCATACCAGAAATCTGAAGATGTGATTTGTGTTCTGTGGGGAAAGGAAGAAAACATGGGCAAGTGCTTGTGGACATAAAAGCTGCTGCAATGACATGGAGGATTGCTGAGAACAGAAGGAGACAAAACTACCTTTCATCTTCTGTTCATTGGCACAGACCCCTGAAACAAACTATTTACAGGATGCAAGTATTTTTTTAGATGGAATTGAGTTATTCACTAGAAGAGACTCGCATTTATTCAATCTGGAGTATGAGAACTGTGAGCTAAGCTAACTGGCAGCATAAACATATCTTTCATAGTGATACAGTTATCCTTTGAGTTGGGTTTATATAAAGGTTATCTTATTTTTATTTCACTTACATGAAATGAAAACAACTGGGAAAAGACAGAGAAGGGATAGTCTTTTATTCTGCCATTTGCAAAACAATTGCTGGCAGAGCCTTAGCTGTGGTAAACTGCCCATCTATCTGGCTTAGCACATGATCTCCTCATTCCCTAGAGCTTAATTTAATATTCTTAACACTAAATTAACTTAGAATGTGAAATTAAAAGAGAAGGAAAGTATGCAGCTATAGTGACAGAAAACAGATCTTAATGGTTTCATACTTCTGGCCTAAAAATAACCAGTGTAAACCTTAACAAAAAAATCATCTAATATCATTGAGAAAAATTAGTAACTTTAAAGGAAATTAGTAATATTTTAATTGCTGTTTAATTTTTCATTCCTGAAAATATCCATCTTTCTGAACATGATCGTGCAAAAGACCAGTTTTACATTGAGCATGCCTACTGTATATTGATGGTAGGAAATGGGTATGATTTCATTGTGGGAAACATGGAACTGCATCACGACTATTGGGGCTGACTGCATATTTTGAGAGGAATAAAAGTTCAGGAGATTATGCAATCCTTGGCACATCTAAATTCATATTTCCTTGTGTCAGGTCACATCCAGCTCTATATATGTCACTGAAATGATGGGAAGAACAAAATTCTCTAATACTGTAATTTCAATATTAGAAAACAGGTGTAATTTTATATTGGTGCAGTGTGGGGGGGGGAATTGCTCCTCCTATCATACATATGCATGCAAAGTTCCAAAGCTGCCATTTACCTATACAACCATATAAATTCATCTGAATACCCAGAATTCTTCTCCCCCTTCTCAGAAACCATTTGTGTGTGCAAAGCTGTACACCTTAAAACTGGAAATGTGCATATAATTTGGGGAAAGGTTTCATGAGGATGTCTGGTTGCCATGGTGCCATCTGGCTAGCACGCTGTCCCAGCACCGGGCAATCTTCTGCCTGCTCCAAGCAGGGAGGATGGAAACCAATCGCGGCGCAGGAGGGCAGGAGAAGCACCTGCTCAGGTTCACCTTGCCCACTGAAGACGAGGGTGCGCAAAGGATGCAGGAAAGAAGTGGAGGGACTTCTTCATGAGGGGAGAGGGTTTATTAGAGAGAAAAATCCACAGAGAAAGCCAAAGAAACGTGTCTTGCAGGGGGTCTTGTACCCCCACCATATGGGCATGGAAAACACACCCATGTAACCAATGGAACATCAGCCAGGGGGTGTTACCAAGGCGGGGAGAAGGAATTACAGCAAATGGGAGAAGGGGTAGGCGGGGAGGAGTAACAAGGGCCAATGAACAACCGAAGAACATAGAACTCTCTGGAAAGACAACCTAATATGAGAAATAAGGGGAGGGGAGGGCTGCAGCCAATGGTAAGGCACGGATTTATATATTTTTCACAGCCTTTTAAATGCTCAAGGCTTTTGGGCTGTGGAAGCATCAAACCAATGGACCTTTTGGGACACTTGATTCGGCTGATCATGGCTCACAGCAACATCTGGCCGTCACCTGAGAATAGCCCCCACCTCACTTTATCTTTTCACAGACCCAAGTCACCTGAGAACACGACTCAAAAGTTGGCTCATTTCTTGCTGTCTTGGTTTAGCAACTTGCCTCCTTGGCAAGGAAACATTTTTAAGGTTTGGGCATCTTTAAACAATGGGTCTCAGCTTCTCTTGTCACAATTGAGGTCTTGCAAACAATATGCCTTTTGGGTATTTATGTCACATTCTCTGTCCTCTGCTCTTTGCCCCTCTACTCTGCTTTCATGAGTACCCACCTGGAGTCCTGTGCCCAAGTCTGGAGTCCTCAGCAGAGAAAAGACACAGACCTGCTGGAGATCGTCCAGAGGAGGGTCACGGAAATGATCAGTGGGATGAAAAGCCTCTCCTGTGACGAGAGGCTGAAAGGATTGGGATTGTTCAGCCTGCAGAAGGCTCCAGGAAGACCTTGTTGCAGACTTTCAATTCTTAAAGGGGGCTTACAAGAAAGGTGGGGACAGACTCCTTTGTAGGGCCTGTAGTGATAGGACAAAAGGTAATGATTTTAAACTAAAAGAAGGTAGATTTAGACTAGATATAAGGAAGACATTTTTTACAACATGGGTGGTGAGACACTGGATCGGGTTTTCCAGAGCAGCTGTAGATCTCCCAACCCTGGAAACATTGAAGGTCAATTTAGAAAGCGCTTTGAGCAACCTGATCTAGTAGAAGACATTCCTGCTTATTGCAGGGGATTTGGACTAGGTGACCTTCAAAGATCTATTCAAATCCAAGCCATTCTTTTCCCTCAATGAGATTTTGATTGCATTATGGATCAAACAATATGGAACCTTGCCCATTTTCTCAATATAGGAAAATAGGAGAAGAGTTCCAAAACACAAAGGTACAGCAAAGTCCTTTGAAGGTCTGGAAGCTGAGGCTTCCTCAGAGAAGCATCCTAGAGCCACATGAGTTTTGTAAGCTCATAAGAAGAAAGATGTGAAAGTATTGGTCTCTCAATGTCACAACACAGATTGAAGAGCTGAGAGATCAAAGCAGAGCTAATATAAAGCTTTTAATTTAGATCTTACCTGTTACACAGTTTATAGTCAGAAAGCTCAAAATCTTTCAGAAGAGTCCCACCTAAGTTTAGAATATGAACAAAACTCACCTTAATGTTGCTGAGCCTCAAGTCACACAAAAAGCCCTAAAAGATTTTACAACTGCTTTGTCTGATTGGAGACTTCGCTGCAGATTGAAATCTAAGACAGTTTCATGTGATACACGTGATACAAGATGAATTTCCAATGCTAAACACCACACCAAGTTCAAGTGGGTTCAAATTTAACTACAGTTTCCCAAGACTTATAATGAACACTTTGATTAATAAGCTACTCAAAGTAACTACACAACAGCAATTATTGTTCTATTCAATCCAGATATGAGAGATCAGGTTATCTCCTTTAAATACTACAAAGTTTTAAGAGATGAAAATTAAATCCCTTTGTGGTTTTTATCTATTTACAATATTTCTGTCCTCTTTCACACCAAGTTCACTGATTTTAAAGCAGATCTTTTATAAGACATTTTATATATGATTAGAAGAAAGTTTCTGGGATTCAGTTATTATTTACTGGAATCAAAATAATAAAAAGTAGATTTTGCCTTGCCCAGATTTCTTGCCAAAACCTTGTGTTTGAGTGTAGCAAACGAGGATTATGTTCCTTTCTTTATACTAAATAATGGTGAATTCAGTAAGCACCACATGTCCACCTCAGCTGATAAATTACTTGCTCATTAAAGCTATAGCACTTTGCATAGATGTATATTTTCATTAATAATGAAATCAAAGAACTATTTAAAACACAGAGATCAAGCTTTACAAAATAAAGAAAACAGTATGTTCTGTTTTCCTCAGACTTTGTCAAACATTTTAATTTACTATGATTCATGCACCTTTACAAGATGTTCCAGTAAAACCAAATGCTCAATTTCAAGAAAACTTATCACTTAAAACAAGTGGCAGCTCTAGCTAGAGCTGATTACAGAAGTGTTTTTGCATTGTCAAATCTGATATTCTAAATAGTGCTTATTCCTTACATTAGTAGGTGACTGTATAAGCATTATAGGTGACTGTATAACAATTTAAAAATGGAAAAAAAATATTCTAAAATGGAACATTAAGACAGGAAATTGTGAGACATATATTTAACAAGAGGTAAATATTGAAAAATTGAAAGTCAGCTGGCATGCCCCTTAGAAACTGACCTAGAGAGATATTTACAGGCTTCACTGATTTGCCAGGTCTATGGGATGAGTGAGTCATAAAACCACCTTAATATAAAGAGGGAATCACATAAAGTCACTGCCTGATGTTGTGAGGACCACGTGAACTGGCAGTGTCTGGCCAAGCAGTAAAATAAGACTTTCTTTTTTTGAATAATGATTATGTGGAAGGTATTCTGTGGTAACAAGGCATGAAAACCACTCATGCAGAGGAAAAATGTTAGTTAGCTGTCCTACTAGTCACCTCCCAGGAGCAGACCAGGTGGATTCCCACCAAGCCCAACAGGTAGTTTTACATGTCTTGTCCAAAGGCACAAGTTCTAGATGAGAAAACATTCTCTGAGACAGAATGGGAGTGAATGAAGAAGGCAGAAGAGGAGATAGGCTGTTCCATGAATTACTTTGAACAGTGTCTTCTGTTGAAAAGTCCGAATATAAACCGTCTACTTAATTATGTCTTGATCAAATGCAACAGTAAATATCACTGAGTGATTGATTTATATGTGGTGGAAGTGTCACTGCCTCTTTAGTACTGTCTGGTATCTCCAGAAAAATAATTGCCTTTGGCTGGTTAAAGAATTACTTTAAAGAATAACATTAATTCAAGAACTTGCCAGAAAGCCACTGCATTTTAATGTGCCTTCAGTTTCCTCCTTATGCTCCCAATCACTTGTGTATGTTTCCATACTTCTCAAGGGTTCAGTGGTGAGATATTATAAACCAGAATTAAAGTGTTAGCAAAGTCATTCTGACATGAAAGGTTTGCACACATCAGTCAAGAATTATCTTTGTTATCAGTTAAGCCATTGTGTCACAGCTGTACTGAACGAACTCATGTGGTGGCTGGTGAACATACATTACAAGGGACAGAGAATTTTCAGTAAGACAAGTCCCTAGTACCACAAGAACCACTCCATGTTAGGGTGGCCAGAAGGGCTTCTCCTGGGATGCTTGTTCTGTTGTGTTGATCTGTCCCAGCCTGGATTCCCCCGTTGGCTGTTGGCCTCTACCCCTCGACATTCCCCCAGAGTTCCCCACTGATCCCTGTTCCCTGGTCCTGCCTTTTCCCCACCCCCGGACAAAACTGTGAGCTCTGGGATCATGTTCAGATTTGCCTCTGCACCCTTTGACAGTGTAGCAGCAATAAATGCTCCTGGTGGAGCGCACACAAATGCCCTTCTCGACTCTTTGCTACCAACTGTAACACTGAACCCACCTGTGCTTCTGTGGGGGCACACGGGACCCTACAGAGCTGGGCAGGGATGGTATTAAACTCACAACAGAATTAACATTTCCATTTTCTGAGAGATGGATCTGAGACCTTTTACTGATGGAAGTGAGCAAGAAGGAGCGGGGAGAAAGCACAATGAAAGAAGTAATACTGTATTTTGAAATATGATTATTTGACAACCAGATCATTAGCATGGTTTAGTGGGCGTAGTACTTGGTCAAAGGTTGGACTTGATGAACTTGGAGGTCTTTTCCAACTTTAACGATTCTATGATTACAGGCATAAATCAGCTATGATTAGTTGATTTATGCAACTAAACCTCAGTTGGTATGAATGTTTGAAATGTTCACCCTAAAGGAAGGAGGGGAAGAGAAGGTTAGAACACCTCGGTGACTTCACTCTGTGTTTGCAAAGGTGAAAAGTCATGTGGATTTGTAGCAGCTGACCAAACACCCAAATGGGTAGAGGCAAAAAGAGAAGCTGAAGTGTTTCAATCCCAAATCCAGAAATAAACTGACACTATATCAAATGCTTAAAGAAAAACCCTTAGAGGAGAAAGTGTATTGTGTGTCTAAACAACAGCAAATGCAGTGATAGAAAAGTGAAGAGATAAAGAAGCAAAGGGTTCTGTCTGTCTCAATGGTAGAACTAAAAAAAAATCCCTTATAAAAATAGTATATTCATTGGAAGGTAAAATTCTGGTCTTATGAGACTCGTTTAGGCATTTTGGAGAGGGAAGCTACTTTATATGGTTTGATTCACTGACATGAGGGAAGAAATCTCACATTTCTATCTGCTGCCTTAGGCCCAGCACTCACATTGCAAGTGGGAGCAACGCCTGAAAAAGTTTCACCATTTTATTTTTCCTTCACTAAGCAGTGGATTACATGCTGCTGGCTTTTTCAGTTTCTCCTGTTTACACTACTCTAGATATGTGTAAATAAGTAATTAAAACTGTTCCAGGGCCAGGGCAGGAACTTGGCTGTGTTTGAAGAAAAGGATGTTTTTGCATGTTTTTAAGCTCAGCTTCACCCCATGGCTACACTAGCTCTGAGAAGTACCAGAGAGTTCTCTGGACATTCACATGTGATTTAGATCATGTTAATGTGTTTGTGTGATCCCATATTCCCAGAGACACCAACTGAAACAGGGAATTACTCTTAAACATAAGAAAAAATTACTGTTACTCTGAGGGTGCACAAGCACTGGAAAAGCTTGTGCAGAAAGATTTCTTTGTCTCTATTGTTAGAATTATTCAAAACATGATTGGACACTTTCCTGGGCAACCTGCTCTAGTTGACTTTGCTTTGGATAGGGAGATGGGACTTCACAACCTTTACAGAATCATAGAATGAAAAAGCGGTTTGGGTTGGAAGGGACATTAAAGGTGATCTCGTTCCAACCCCCTGCAGAGACCCCTTTCACTAAAACAGGTTGCTCCAAGCCCCACCAAATTTGGCCTTGAACACTTCCAGGGATGCAGTGTCCACAACTTCTCTGGGAAACCTGTTCCAGTGCCTGAATGTTGCACGCTTTGCAAAGAAGCAACTTTCCCAGTCCAGCTCTTTCCATATGCAAATTCTTCACCTGCTGTGGATGAAGAATAATCCTGTATTTCCCCTTAGCTTACTCAAAGGAAGGTGGTTGTTCACTTTCACAAATAAACCTTAAAGAAGAAAGAGACAATTTAATAACAGCCACAAAAATTATTCCTCTAGGGCCTTAAAATATTTATAATCATTTAATTTGGAGCTGCAACACCAATAATAAAAAAAAAAAGGGGGTATTTGTTACTCTGGCAACTGTGAGGTTTGATTATTAGATGAGTAACCTGATGAAATGAACTGAGAATGGTCAAACCAAATAAACACCCATTGTGAAGAAAAATACGAGATGAACTGCTCCTGCTGTCAGCACTTGGAGATGCATTGAATTATTAACAATATTTTAGTGGGACAGGTCATACCTCAACAAGTTAAATCAATAGCAGCACTAAAACCACTGCTGAGCCTAATTGTAATGGAAGATTGGCATACCTGACCTTGGCCCTCTCTAACAATCATGCCATCATTAACAAAATACCTAATTAAGGATGAAAGCGTTATTTCAGGCAGCTTTAGAAACTGGCTTACAAATTAAAACCTCATAATGTAAATTCACAGATTGGAGACAAAAATTATTATCAAACATTTTTGGCTTTATTTTATTACCACCAACACCACACAAATATTGAGCTGTGGGTAAACCCTGATACCTAGAAATTAAGTTAAATTAATCAGGGCTTTATTGTATTCCCATTATTTCTGGAGAACTGAAGCTGTTCTGTGTATTAGAAAGCTGAAGTCAAGTTTTGCTCAATCCCTGTCACTTAGATTCAAGAGCTTTGTAACACTTTTACCCCACCCAAAGAGAATTTTCCTTGTTTATTTGTTTTTTGGGCTTTTTTTATTTGTTGATTTTGTTTTTGTGGGTTTTTTATTTGTGTTACTTTAAATTCCTTTACAAGAGCTACCTTATTGATTAATTTGAACCACAGTTTGCTGGTACCAAAGTAAAAGACAAGGTCTGTATGCATGATAAACAACTTTCTTCCAGGAAAATCTACAGTATCTGCATCATACATCTCCTGCAGAAAAAAAAGAAAACAAAAAAGAGAGTAGTTCAATTTATAAAAGCATTCTGTACAATAATCACAAACTTTATAATTAAAGTCCTATTTATTATTATTTTAATAACAACTATGAAAACTATATTAATCCTTACCTATTTTAGACTATTATGTGTCATTGTATCTCTGGTCACTGTGTAAAATTGGAGGTAATTGCAAAGGTCATATAAACATATAAATGCTTCGAATTTTTTTATGGCATAGTAGTTTTTTGGTGCCAGAAACTGTACAAGATGGAATCTTATGGAAGGAGAAGGTATCACTTTTCATCAGATTAAGATGTGGATTCCCTTCCCTTCCCTTCCCTTCCCTTCCCTTCCCTTCCCTTCCCTTCCCTTCCCTTCCCTTCCCTTCCCTTCCCTTCCCTTCCCTTCCCTTCCCTTCCCTTCCCTTCCCTTCCCTTCCCTTCCCTTCCCTTCCCTTCCCTTCCCTTCCCTTCCCTTCCCTTCCCTTCCCTTCCCTTCCCTTCCCTTCCCTTCCCTTCCCTTCCCTTCCCTTCCCTGTTTCTCTCCTAAATGGGAGTCAAAGATTGAATTTAGAAATAAATATATGTATGTGAAGCATTTGAAAGACACCAACTGGTCATAAAATCATTAAGGTTGGAAAAAGCCTTCAAGATCATCAAGTCAAATCTTTGACTGATGGAGGTCAAAGAACCCTTGAGGTTGATCCAGTAGGCAGGGATCAAGACCACAGAAGAGCTCCACAGCTCCTCAGAGCTTCTTTTCCAGAAAGGTACAGAAGAATTTGCTGTACATGATAATTAATTTGCATGCAACATGAGAAACACCTCCAGGGTAGTGAAACATCCATAAAAAGTACCCCCACCAAGTCCAAGTGGTGACCCAGGACCCTTGATATGCCATCATCTGGATCCACACTGGAGGTGGGATTGCTGATCTTTCTTCCTTTCTTTCTTTCTCTCTCCCTCTCTTTAATCCCTCTCTATTCTCTTTCACCCTACCCCTTATTCAAAATCCACTACAGTGTATTAATACTATAGGATCAGGGATTAATTTATACCAATTTCCTTGTCATGTGTATAATTTACTACTAAAATTTTGTAGGTTTTGGAGAACGCTCTGACTTTTGTCATTCCTTTTCCATCATGGAAATACATGAATGGTGTGTGTTCCCTTCCCCTTCAGAGTGGGACACCGTATTGACCCCTGCCATATATTGGTTCACCGAGATGCTCTTCCAAAGGTATAAACTTTGTATTTATCCACCTTGAATTCTCACAATTGCCTTCTAGTTCTGGTAACTTCGATTCTTCTCTAGCTGCTCCTACCATGCTATATTGCTTCCTGTCCCAAATGTATAAAATTAGGACCTACCAAGCAATAAGCAGACAATAGTAATTTTTTTTTCCTACTCTCATTCCCGTGAAATCATTTCATCCAGGGAGAGGGCCCATTGTGATTAACAGATCTCTGGAGACAGTGAATTGACATGATGGAAACTGGAAGCAGAATATCAAAATGCAGGCACAGGTAAGACGAGGAGTTATCAGTGAGAAGGAAGGATTCCCCTTGTCACAGAGAACAGCTTTTCCTGTTGCTTACCGGCTGTTCCTTGTGACAGCTCACTCTCTAGAGACTTGGACAAAATACTGGAGAAAATTACTATTCCTCAAGGCAACACACCAGCAGATTATTAAGCGTCCCATGGGTTAAACCTCTTAGGATAGAAGTAGGTTGACTACGATGGTTTTTTTTCTCGAAGGTGTTTTCTGGAGCTGGACAGGTTTTATTAGATGTTTCAGTGATATGGAGAGGATTTAGGTACATTAAATTTATCCCCTGTTAAGCACCTGCAGGCAGCACATAACTAGAGTACATGGTTTCACCTTTTATCTCAAGCCCAGTGCCTGTGAATGGGAACTACCCCCCTCTCCCTGTAAACATGCTTTTGGGCATTTAATGGCCTGCATGCCTTGATGGTGTCTCTTTAAATGACACAATTTATTAAAAGTAGATGCAAGGAAAATAAAACAAGTTTTATTAGGACACAGCATCATGCTGCAAGACCAGCAGTAAAAGGGGCTTAATGAGCTGATGAAGCTCAAGGGATAAACTTATCAATGATCTCTGATTGGGGAACAGCAAAAAAGTGATACAGGACACTGAATCACTTTTTGCTGGTGAAAAGAAGGAAAAGGAGGAAAAAAAGAAAACAAGACATTCTGGCTATAACCCATCTAAACCTAATGGTTTTTTTTTTTGGTCGGCTAAATAGCACTGTACTCTTAAACCTGGTCAGACCTTCATAGATAAAGTATGGATTTATTGTAAAAAAAGAAAATATCTTTTCTGTTTCAATAGGAACAAACTTTTTTGTTTAAATTCTCCTTTATTGTATTTGGCAATCCTCTCCAGCTGTCTAGCAACTTTCATACACATAGAACTTAATAAAAAATACTTGGTTTAATGCAGTCTTTTTCATGACCTGCTGTAGCTAAACAGAAAATACATTGTTCTTAAGTCTTTGACAATGGAAATAAATTTAGTGCATAGTTTTATTTTTGTCCTTATATCTGAACTGTCTTTTCCTGGTAAAATTGTTATGAAATGCAGGTCATATATGTGTCTAAATAAAAGGTGGATTCTGACTTCATTTTATTTTTAATGGGAAGATGCAGCAATGAACTTCAAAGACTCAAAAGCAATTTTGTTTTCTTCTCTGGATGTAGGTACCAAACTTTAATCCTCAGAATGTTTTTTATTTTCATGAGTCAGCATAGCTGCAAAAATGCAACATTTAGACGTAAATTTTTAATAAGCTAAAATGTCAGGATTTTTAAACCTTTTTAGTTTTTTTTCTTCTGTTTTCATTTAATAATTATTAAAGGAGTCTTGAGCACTATAGAATGTGCATAGGATAATAAAAGCACCTAATGAGGTGTGACTAAACAGCAGAGATATTTGAAAATTGTCACAACACTGTAAGCTGCAGCTCACAGACACCTCAGAGAGCGGATGTGAGGGAAAGGCAATGATCGTTTCCAGCATCCTTCCCAACCTCACCTCCATCTTGTGATGGGGATAGGGCAGATGTGCCATCATGATGTTTGCACTCCATTAGCAACAGCTATCCCACTGTACTCTCCCTTCCCACAGAATGAGTAACTTGGGTGGCATAGTTGCCTTCAAGACATCTTCCACCTGGGAATGACATCTATTTTTCCTTAAAAATGGCATGAAAACGTCCTGCCTTGTAGTTCAACAAGGCAGAGGGGGAGCTGTTGTAAATTCAGAAAGCCTGACAGTGCAGTCAGAATAGGTCTAGGAATGAGAAGCTTGGTGGTAGCTGAAGGAAGAAGGAACTTTTCTCGGTCCCACGTACTGTAAGGTCTGTGGAACCACTCAGAAGGAGATAGCCCAGAACTCCCCTCCTGTTACCACCTGTACCTGAGGCAGGGTAGCTGAAGTCCTTGTTAATAAGTCCCTTGGGGTGGGTTAAAGTGAAACGACACTGAATGACTGGTATGAGGCAGATTTTTTCCCAAACAATGTAATTGCCCTGGAGAGGAAAGTATGTGGCTGTTTTGGTTTGCTATTTTTTAATATAAAGTATAAAAATAACATGAAGAAAATATGTAAAGAAAAAAAAGAAAGAGAAGGAACAAGATTATGTAGTGGAAAGGAAATGTATCGCCACCTGTAGATCCAGAGACTTGATTTTTGTAATTTTGAAGTCTGTGATTGAAATAATGGTCACACTCCTAATTTGTTGGGGGAGGGCCCAGGAAACAAAGAGTTTGTTGTATTATATACATTAAAATTACTATGGGACCCCCTAGATCCATCACCAGAGAGGGAATTCTTTGTGTCTAATGCAACATGTGCAGTCTTCTGATGGAGAGTCAAGGGGCATTTTAGGGTCTTTGCTGGTCTCAATCATCCTCTATTCCTCTTGCCTGTTGCTTGACCCATTTCTGCACTTGTGCTTTATGTTGTGTCATGGACCTGAACAGGAAAATTGGCTCCAGGGACGTGCTGCCCTACCTTTGTACAGCTGCCCATTCTAGGCACGTCCTTTTCTATCTTGCCCACTTGAATGGTCATTGGTGTTTGAGGCATAGCAATAAATTAACTCCTTACTGCCCAGGCTTCTAAAATTCCCTTCCCCTTCTCCTTCCTAGTCCTTTTCCCCTTCCATCTTACTTTTTTTTTTCCCAAACTGAACCTGAAAACTGAGATGGCTCTGATTTCCTTACGGACATTTTGACCTTTTATTGTCTTTCTGTGTATAAGATAAATACCTGTAGCACTGAAGGTATGATAATGCAAGATATGGTAGATCTAAATAAATTCAAATTTTATTCATATGCAGTGGCTTACACCAGTGACAGCTCTTTTTAAATTTTTTTTTCCCATCAGGGATATTTAAAGAAAATTTTGCATGCACACATCTGTAAAATGCAATAGAAGTTTTAGAGAGCAATGTCATACAAAAGATAGTGTACCCAAGAAGAGCTACTACTGGAGCACAACTTTGTACGGCAAATATTACTCAACTGCTTTCTTATCAGACTCATGGGATGTCAAAGTGTTGGGACCTTTTAATTTTCTCAGATGTTTCTCTTGTCACATTTAGCCAAAGTTGAAAGAGGCCTTTTTGACACAGATGAGTTTATGATTAATCAGGAAAATCAACACCAACACAATTTGTTAATTTTCAAATACTACCTGTCTATCTGTAGTGCCCAGACTGATGCAGAAAACAATTCAGAAACCCATTCTTTGGGATGGGTTTCAGTCACCCCACTCACAGGCTAACCTAGGCACCACCCAGGTACAAATGTGGCATCACCATGTTCCTGAGAATTCTGCACCACATTAAATCTTTAGTGAAAAAGAAAAAGTATTTCAAAACAGCTTTGGAAACGTTTAACTTTTGATTAGAAAATAGAACACCAAACAAACACTTCTAATGTGTTTAGAGGCTCTAATGTGGATAGACCTCACTGTCCCCAAGAGCCAGCCCAGCTTAGATGTTTGAGAGCAGAATGGTTATTATTCCTGTTAATGACCCAGGGCAAGAACAGCTCCATCATGATTCAAAGAAAGCCCTGCTATGTGAAAAGATTTCTGCCTGTTAAATAAAGAACTTAAGGTTGGAAAAGACCTCCATGATTATCAAGTCCAACCTTCAACTGAACACTTACTTGATTTGATGACTGGACACATGGTGCCTACATGCAATACTTCAGGCTTTTTCAGCAGTTACTGGAGAGAGGAAGAAACACCTGCAGAAAGTGATGCAGGGCTTAAATGAGATCTTTCAGCCTTTGGAGTTGGCTTTCTCTTTTATTTTTAAAGTGAGAGATCCTGAGGTAAACAGTGTCTCACTTTTGTAGCCAAGAACCTCATTTTAGTAGTCAAGGTTCAGTGAAATTAATTATGACCTTACAGTGTATAATTAATGCATTCTGATTTTGTCTGAATCATGGAGAAATGAAAACTTACACATATGTTAAACTTTAGGTGTTTGTGTTTTGTTTTCCTTTTGCAATTGTCTCAGAGATTGGGGCAAAATTATATATGACCTTTAATACTGATATACTGACAATTCTAGTTTAATTTATATCATATCCAATAACACTGACATTCATTCAGACCTTACAGAGTAAAATAAAGGAAGAGTTGCAAGTAGCTGGAAAAGGTAGTCTAGCAACACGAGCTGATCTAATCGCATTCTAGACATCACTGACTGTATCGATTAGACCTCACTACCTGCCTAAATTTTGTACTTCAGATGACACAGAATATCCTGTGTGACCCTATATATTTCTTTGCAGTGCAGATCATCCCAAGGTCTTATGTTTTAGCCATTTGTGAATGTGTATCCCTTAAGAAACTGCAGCTGTCCAAACCAAAACTGAATTAAACACAAACATCATAAAAATCCCGTAACAATTCATTTGTCTTTCCACTCTCAAGGATTCAGTAGGATTCCTGGGAGAAGTGAATTTTAACATGGAACTTGAAGGCCAGAGGTATCTAACAACCCAGGACTGTGCACTGTTGTAAGAGAGATCCCATACATATGCTTGAAACAAGATCAGGCTAGATTTTCAAGACCAGTAGGTAAGTGTTCATGACAATTCAACTTAAGGAGACTTTGATGAGATGTTTCCCAAGGTCTGTCTTTCAAAATTCAGTGAATTATTCATGAACTCTACAGGCTGATTTCATCTCTACGAAAAATTCATGATCTCTTTATTCACTTCTTTGCTACTGTCAGACTCCTCAGAGTCTGAGCTCAACAACTTTTATTAAAATGTCATTCCAACTACTGTGCACCATGGAATATAAACTTTTCTGGAGCTAAGACATGAGCTAAATCACATTTTGATTTTTCCAGTATTATCAGATATTATATAAATTAAAATAGAGCTGTCATATCAGTATTAAAGGTCATATAAAATTTTACCACAATCTCTGAGACAATTGCTAAAGGAAAACAAAACACAAACACCTAAAGTTTATCATAGGTATAAGTTTTCCTTTCTCTGTGATACAGAAATCAGAATGATTTAATTATAGGGAAAAAGGATTTATAAGTGTCTATTCCAAGATGTTAACTAATGAGCTTGTCCCATGTATTACAGTTAGACAGAACTCTGCCTTATTTAATGAAAATTATCTCCCTTTAATGGCTGTTTTATGAAATGGATAAACATCAAAATAGCCAGAAAGTACTTGCTTTTGAATGTGCAGCTGTAGGTTCTTACTGGAACACAACTTACTTCCCCAGATTATCCAGGAGAATCGTCACAGTGTGAAGAAAATAAGAGGGGAGAAAATGATATTTATGAAAAGTTTTATTTCAGCCTTAACTTGCTAATATTCAGAATATGAGCTTGTGACTTAGAAACCTTAATTGTCCCATTTCCTCTCTATCTTTCCTGCCTTCTGTATCATTCTCATAAGCTGTTGTCATTCTTAGTAAATAAAACTGGTGATTAAAGAGCCACACTCTAGTAACTGCTGGAACTTAAACCTCTCATTTCCGTGAGAATAAAGCACAGAAAACAGAAGTTATCACATTCTCAATTCTACTCACTAGTGCAGGGTTGTGGGAGTTCTATTTTTGATTTGGTTTTTTTGTGTTTGGTTTTTTTTTTTTTTTTAATTATATAAAGCAAATCATATACAGAAAAGAAAAAGGATGAGTGCTTTAATTTTCTTCTGTAATGGCTTAGCACATTCAGATTCTGGTTGGGAAGCGATAAGGGTTTCCTGTATGGGTTCCCTGCTGCAAGCAGAACAAAAAATTGTTCAACACAGAGACCTATAAGACAACAAATCCACATGATGCTCTGGAGACAACTTATGGAGATAAATACACATTTCTCTTTACTGTGAAAAAATATTGTTTCAAATGATCTAATTTCCAGACAAGATCACTTCTGCAGAGCATGAAAATGAGAAAAATGCCACAGGCATCAAATCAGATTTGGGCTCAGAGTTTATGCTTCTAATTTATGATCACATAGTACTCACACAACTTTGCCACACTCCAGCTTGCTATTGCTCAAATACTATGATTGAAATAATTCTCATTTCTTCGTTACACTGCCAGTCTGAGATCCATAGCCAGCCAGCATTTCAACAGCCAGGATGTAAAAGGATGCAGGTCATCTTTTACAATGGCCAGGCAGGTTTAGATCAGATAACAGGAAAAATTTCTTCACTGAAAGGGTTGACAAGCATTGGAACAGACTGCCTGGGAAAGTGGTGGAGTCACCATCCCTTCAAGGGTCCAAATAATGTGTGGATATGGCACTTGAGGACATGATTAAGTGACCATGGTGGTAGTGCTGGGTTGACAGTTGCACTTAATGATCTTAAAGATATTTTCTAACCTTAGTGTTTCTATAGATTCTAGATTCTATGATCTGACTGAGGCATGCACTATATGCAACCTCCTTGGTCGATAGGTATTTGAACTCCAAATCTAAAATCATGAGCTCCCCACACCGTTGGATGAATTGTGACAGTCACAACACATAATCTTTGGAGATCAGGATCTGGTGGACCTGGAGTTTATGTGAAGTGAGTTGTGTTTCAAGTACCTGTCCTCATGCAACTACTGAGATGCTGTGTGACATTGTGTACTTGAGGCTGAAGTTGCAGAAATCATAACTGCCCATTTACACTTCTTCAACTAAATCAGTAGTAGTCCTTCAAGTCATCTGCAATCAGTTATCCATGGACAATAAACTTTGGATTAAAAAAAAGGAAAGTACTTTTTTTAATGTATTTTAAGTGATCTGCATAAATAACATACTAGCAGCAGAAATTAAGCTTGAAGATATAACATATTGCATGGACAAAGACAAACCAAACAGCATGATCCACAAAGGGATTTGGATTACTAAAACTGAAGTTAACAGCCGTGTCATTCAGCTGCTCCTTCAGCCCCCCCGAGGGTTTTTTCCCTAGTGCTTTCACACTGGGTGCTTTCAACACTTTTTAACAGAAAACTAAGCATTGATGGTCTAACACTGCTTAGAGAACCCATTAGAGTGCATCTTTCAAATGCACTGTTACTGAATCAGACATCATAAAATCAAACAGAAAGGAAATATTTCAATTTCCTCTTTTCTGGACATTATTTTTATGTAACATCTTTGTGGCTTGCTACAGACTTCTTGTGCAGTTAAACACTATGTTCTTCTCTGATACGTCTCCTGTTTCTGTGCATGTGTATTTTACTGAGCTTTAAATTAATTTTCCAGAGGCAGCTAGCATCATTTCCTAGACCACAAAGTCACAATTTGTCATGAGATTAGTAATTTTGGGTTCATAAAGAAGCATGCAAAGTCAGTTGGGGACTGCATAAAATATCCATGCTTAGCCAGATTCTATGAACATCTGATAAACCAGAGTTGTCTGCTGTTCCTTTTAATTCAGAGTGATTGTTTTGCCACGAGCAGCATGATTACAGCATTCCTCTGTCCCAGCAGCAAGGCAGTATTCATATTAATATTAGGAATTACTGTAGAAAAGTTTGTCTTATTAGGTCTCATATTGCCTGCTGGCTTTGAGAACTCTGAGGCTTCCCTGGACAGCAGTAGGATTGTGGCATTTAAGTAAAACCTTAAAAAATGAAGGCCTTGTTGCCTTTGTAAAATTATGGCTCAGGCCTGTTATTTTGTCTAGAGAAGGACTGTGAGAGAAGTCCGTGAGAAAAAAAAAACAATTAGTTTTTGCCCATGAGAATATAGAATAACAGAAACAAGAAAGTTAAACAGTAGAAGGAGAAAAACAGCAACATATCTGCATCTGTTATTTTTCTGAATGCTTGAATGCTTATGCTATAGGTAGCAAATGGTAGTATACTGAAATTAATAATAGCCAATGAGTCTATTGTAGTAGTTTAGCAGCCAATGAATCTGTAACACGAATGATAACAGACAAGAAGTGTATAAAAGAGGCTGCTTTGTTTAATAAACAGCTTTTTTGGCCCTTGAATGAGGCACTGTTTGTGTGCGTTGTGACCACCCCACAGCAACATCAGATGATCAAGTTGAACAGAGAAAGTCTATTCTGAGTCATTCAAGGCTTGTTTTTGACAAAAACCCACCTGTTTCTTGTAACTAGTTGATGTGAATAAGGAGAGTTTCACTGCATTCAGTGGGACTGCACTGATTTGCCTCATCTGAGGACACTGAGCTTCTGTGCCACACTGAACTAAAACAACCCACAAAAAACAGCAAAAAGCCAAATTTGTGGGGGGTTTTTTTCATTTGTTTTGGGTTGGATTTTTTGTTTCTGTTATCCACTACAACTGTTAAAATTATTGTAACTTCAGCAGCTCAACATTAAGTATTCACCTACTAGAGAAATCACTGTCCAGTCAGTGACACACGAAACCTCCCAGAGTTTTAGGATGACAGATTGCTCCACACAGTATGGCAGAGATCAAGGGGTGGGCAGTGCATGCAAAATCGTGCCAGCTACTGAAATTAAGTGGCATTTTCTCTTGTCTTTCTTCGTGGACATCATAAAAGGTCTCCAGGAAAGACACTTGGTGATTGACAGTAAGACTTCACATGTTGTGTACAGCACATGTATTGGATGACCTTCATCTGCTGTTTTACTAAAAGAGCAAAGTCATTATCTCCTTCAAAAGGCAAGGGTGATCTATAAAATCTCATTTTGTACTGTGATGCCACACACCTCAGAAGAGGTGTCTGCTGTGCTGGTCCTTGGAGGTGGGACTTGTCCTTTTTTCTCCATGTTTTAAAGACTACAAAGTGCATTGGGTAAAAACAGTGCCTTAGAATCCAATAAGGATTCTCCCTTTTCGCAGATAAAATTACAGGTTTTAGGAAAGCTGATATTTTGATATAATTCTGATTTAAATTGGGGATGAATTAGCAGGGAAGACTGTCAATAGATATCACTTGTCAAAGGGTGGGGAATACAAGCTCTGAATGCACGTTCAATATTTTAAAACCAAAACTTTTAATTCCCTCTGACCAAAGTTGGTAAGGGTGCAGAACTGGAAAACAACAAAAAGATTTGCATATTCTGTAAGTGTAACTGTATCCTTGAGACATGGAATACAGAATTTTAACACATAAGCAGGCTCACATATGTTCACATGTGTGTGGCCTTTTTGCAGATATAATTCCCTGTTTCTCTGCTGTGCTGCTGTCCAAGGTTAGGTTCAGCAAACTTCTGGTGGGTCTGAGGAGGGGTGTCCACTAGGCCTTGTGCAGGCTGGGTGTCTGGCAGGAGTATCTCTGTGCAGAAACAGCCCTGATGCAGTTTTTTTTGCTATGTCTGGTCTCCCTCACTGGAGGGATCTCTGCCTTGTGTCTTTAAGCTTTCCCTGGATAATCTATTTAATTGGAATCCATGTGATTTATGTGCAGGCTTTGTTTCTAGGCAGACACCTTTCTACATTTTAGGCTAAACAATAAGGCAATTGTGAAAATTTAATCACACTCTATTGTTAAGCAAGTTATCATCCTTATTAAAGGGCAATGACTTCCTTAAAGTGTAGTTCAACCCATGACACTTGATGGTCAGTAGTGCCAAGGAATCCAACCTGTGATTTTCTATTCCATTCCCCTTAACACACACAAAGCCTCATTAGAGAGTTGGCAGGATAATCAGGGACACAGGAATAGAGAACAATCAGTGTGTTTATTCTATATCTCCTGATTATATTATTTGCTTTGCTTTGAGTTAGATTTTGTCTGGTTGGTTGTTGTTTGGGGTTTTTCATATTTAGTTTTGGGTCTTTTTGGAGTTTTTTGGAGTTTTTTTGGTGGTTTCTTTTTTTTTGTGGAGCAGTGTTTTTGCTGTCGTTTTTGTTTGTTTGTTTCTTAAAGGACACAAAGGTTTAGATTACATAGGTTAGGGGGAATGGTTTGTTTATCTAGTGTTGAACCCATGATGATAGAAGAGTGTCAGAGAACACTGGTTAAAGTTGAAAATATGTTAAAATGTCATTAAATATATATTATACTTTTCATATTGTAAATATCCTATACTACATAATATATATATTAATATGTAGTATTAATAATATATGTTATTGTATAAAATTATATATTATTGCATAGCATTATAGAATATATATTAAATATAATCTATTATGTGTAAAATAAAAAGTATATTCATATATTATTTTTATTAAAAAGGCACAAAATTAAAATAAGGAAAATTACCTTAACTGTTGTTATATATATCTATATCTATATCTATCTATATCTATATCTATATCTATATCTATATCTATATATCTGGTAAACAAATTTAATCTTTTTGTGCAGTTTAGAACTAGGGATAAATCTATTTTTTTTTTTTCCTACAGTTCATAGATGTACTTTTTAAAGAGCTGGTATTACACTGGCCCTAAAACTAGATTAATAACTGGCTGCACAAAATGTTCATTTATTTAAGGAGTTTATGACCATTTGCTTGGCAGCTGTTGAAGGTACCCAGGGTGGTGATTCAAAGATCTGTCATGTCATGGAAATGTTGGTTTGGGAAGCATTTTCAGTTTGTCCTGTTTGATGGGGAGCATGTGCTCTGTTTGACCCCTGCTACACACAAAAGTCTGGGTTATTTCTAGAGCAATACACAAATCATGACCTCCTGACCAGGGTCCACATCTTTTTCTTCCCTCTAGATCTCCACTTGCCATCAAGAGGCTGCTCAATGCAGAAGAAAATGTAACTCAGGATCTCACTAACCTGAGGTTAAAAAAGGTTTCTGTACAACCTCTGGGACGCTTCTGTGGGCAGATGCCTTGCTTAGAGCATTTGAGCAACAGCATCAATGAAACACAGACATTATCCAGAGGAAAACATAGCTCTGTCTTCATGAGTGTCTAAAAATTATGTGGCACCAAATATTTGCATATTCAGTTAAAAATTCATCTTTTTTTCCACATGCAGGTGCTAAATGGAAGTTGTTCTGTGACACCATGGGGGACAACAATAAGACAGATATTATAGTAAAGAGGAGAGATAGATAGCAACTACTTTGATTGAAAAGCATGAGAAAATATGAAAAACTGATCTCTTTGCTCTTCAATTTGCGATTGTTAAGTGATCAGCTGGTACATCAGGACAAGGGGATTATTACTATTAATATAGTGTTTACCACCAAGTTTCTTTCTAGCATCTGTAAATCTCTATTTATTTTTTATTTTTAGGACAGGAAGAGTATTTTGGCAGCCTAGAAGCTTTTCTAAAGCCTTAAGCCTTTCAGAGGTACCTTCAAGAAGCTGAAAAAAGCAAGATATATCATTTATGAAAATATTTACATGTTCTTCCTTAGGTGTCTTAGAAGGCAGATGCTATGAAAAATTGTATCTGATTTGCAAATACCATGATTGGCATTGCCAAAAAAAGCCAGACTATTTTATGATCCTTCACCTGATGTCTGTTCCTTTATTAGTATCTGGTGCATGTGATGTTGACTGGTGCTGCTGAAGGCAGGTAATATATAGTAGATTCCTTTTGAAAAGGTTATGAATATACTTAGTGTGTGTTATGAATGGATGATGTAGGTTTAAATCAGCTCTCACCGTTGCCCAGGCCTCTGGCAGCAGGCAGTAGCTTTATTGAGGTGTCCAACCCCCCCAAAACCCACTCTCATTTGCAAGTTCTTTAATAATGGCTGATTCTGTCTATTATAAAATGAATTATTTATTAATAGACACAAAACTAACAGATGTAAGACTTAAAACAGACTATTGCTACACAGGGATAAGACAAAAAGGAATACTAGGATGTACACGCGGAGTTAAAGGTACCATTAAATTTACAGCTAGCTAAGAAATAGTACAGCTTAGGATTCAGTGTTTCCTACCACCAGTTCTTGAACGGGTAGACATCTAATTCATTTCTCTCAATTCCTGGGGAAAGGGATCTGGAGCTGGTCCAAGGCTCCAGGGAGAAATCTTCTCACACCTTTCCAAGGAGTGTGTAAGAGACTTCTGCCTCTGTGATAATTGTGTGGGCTTTTATAGACAGAAGAACTATGTATTTTGGTCAAGAATATTTCTTTCAGCTCTTCCTACATTTGCTTTCCAGACTGAGATGCTGATTCTTAGCTGGGAGCCTAAGCCCTTTTGGTGCCAGAGATACCCCATGCTTGGACTGTGACCCGCCTGAGTTATCTCTTGCATATGCACCAACCACCTGTGGTAGAGAGGGGGTAGACATGTCCTGCCACAGTGTGAAATTCTTAAGATATGGACATCTTAAAAAGAGTCCTTTAGTGTTAGGATCCCCAATGCCATGTCCTACTCTAGAGAATAAGTCCCAGAATTTCCATTTATTGAATATACATAAGGATTTGATATTTTCTGTTGTCAAGCTCTTTTGAAGACTGATTTCCAGACAAAATGAATCACACGTTGCAAGTGAAAATTAAACTGTCTAAATACCTTCCCATGAACTTGCACTGATCATTTTCTGCACAGCTCACTGACCCACTTCACCACGCTTCATGTGTAACTCTGAATTTCAACTTGAAAAATATTCATAGGAAAAAAAATTCTAGGCAGAAGTCACAGTGGTGAGTTTTTAGAGCAAGGAGGGTTGAAGTACAGAAACCAAATCACTGTTCCATAAGAAAGGTTAGTCTGAGATGCAATGAATTCTAAGAAGTGCTTTGGATGAGGAATTTTGCAGGAGCAATGATAATGCTCCTGCTTCTCTGGGCATTCTGTTAGAACTAAAATATTTTTATTGATAAGCTCTGGCACCTCCACCCTGTTTCTGTATTTAAATTTATAAGAATTGAGGGGCAATGTGAACAGACTTTTCAGCAATTGACATTAATTCAGACACTGTATTACAGTGTGGAATAGAAGGTGTAGGTTCAAAACCAATATGTGTTTGGGGTTTTTTTCACTCTAGGAAAAAAAAAAAAAAGAACCAAATCATGCTCCCTGAACTTCAATTCACAGACATATACCCTGAGAATCAAAAACTACCACCACCAACAGAAAAAACAACCCTCAACTCTTTAAATTGTGACTAAAAGTGTGGTTACAAACCCAAGCTGAATAATAATAAAATAAGAAATTTCTGGTATTTGTGTTGTTTAGCTTTACTATAGTAGGGATTCCTGTGTGTATTTAAAAGGCAAAAATAAAATTGGAAAATGAAAACTGTGTATATGTATGTGTGTGCTCAGTAATGCTTTATTCCTAACAGTAATACTTTAGTCCTGAGGTGCAAAGATTGGTTTACAGCAAACTAAATCTTGGGTAGGAAAGTCAGGAAACTAGCAGTGATAAATGTACCTCTTCATGAAGACTCAGGATTGACCTGTAAATCAAATCATGAAGCCCCCTTCCTTTCTGCTCTCCACACAAACTACAACCTGATCAGGGAAGCTGGATTAAAAGATACTGTTATGTAGTGTCATCACATAAACACCTACCACAAGGAGAGGCTGGACAAGAAAAGAGATACAGGGACAAATCTCAGGACTCCACAATATGTCAGAGAAGCAGATCAGGAGGGAAAAGAAGCATGTCCATTATTTGTGTAGGGGAGAAAAACGAAGAAGTAAACCAAAAAACTTAGCAAAGTTATTATAAAAAAGATAAGGAAAGAAAGATAGGGAAAATTGAGAGAATGATTTCAAAGACAAACATGAGAACATGTTCCTGGTGTAAATTATTGGACTTGAAAATTAAGCAAATGCAGGTATGGTGGATCAAGGACTTATCAAAGAGAATTCAAAAAGAAAGAGAACTTGATGGAAAATGAAGAAAAATCAACAGAAGAGCAGGGAGCTCTGTGGAAAGGAAAAGAAGGGAAAAGCACAGGCTCGAATGCTGCCTAGCTACCAAGCACCCCGAGGACTGCATTGTGTTGCTTCTGCTGCTTCTCTATGTTGCTTTCTTAGGTCATTCCTCCCTTTTTAATGGTAACAGCTGCAGGGGTGAAGTCCTGAAGGTGTCAGTGGAGATGCAAGGGAGGAACCAACACGCAGGCAGGGTCTGTATCATTACTCCAATGGACTGAGGGAGCAGCTGAGCAGGGCAGCTGACACGGCCATTTTTTTCCGGGTTTTATTGTTTTCTCACAAGAACTGGAACAAAATCCATCATACTTGGGGAAAATATAGCTTTTGCTGCAAAAAACTGTTTCGGTGTACCTTAACCAAGCTCATGTCTGGGAGAGAAAGAAAAGAGAGTTCTGTCCTTGAGCTTACCTTTGCTGAAAAGACGTCTAATATCTATAACCCTGTAAGAAATCACACCTTGCAGTGATGGAGTTTTGTTATTGTTTTGGGGTTCTTTTTATTTTGGTGGGTTTTTTGGTCTCTTCTTTTGTGTTTTTTGAAATCTGCCACTTAATTCTCATGCACTCATGGGTTTGAAGTTAGATACTTTCTTCAAATAATACAGGCAAAGGTTGCCATAGGTATTTTGCCACCAAACTAATCTAATTAACATCTTTATTAATTCTCAGTTATGTTCCTATTTAAATTGCTCTTCCCTCCAAATCTTGACAGAAGAGAGTACTTATTATTCTCCTGTCATGGGAAGATGTGGCGGTCGGTGAGCCTACTTTACAAGCGATAAAGAGAGTCCGCTGGTGGGACAAGTCCCTAGTACCAAAAGAACCCTCCAGGTTAGGGTGACCAGAAAGGCTTCTCCCAGGATACATTGTTCTGTTATGTTAATCTACCCCAGTTCTGCTCCCCTGGTCAGCCCGTGACCCCTCCACCCCCTTGCTACCTTACATGCTTCATTGTCCTAGGAAGTTCTCCACTCCCGGTTTCCCCCCATTGGCCTTTGCCACTCACCACTCCCCCAGAGCTCCCCCATTGGTCCCCATTCCCTAGTCCCGCTTTTGTACGGCCCCGTGCCATCAGATCATTGGTTTCTGGCGTTTGCCTTGCTCCTGTACTTAAGCCTGAGTTCTTCAGTGTTCTGGGTCTTTGCCTCTGGAGTCTTTCACAGTGTGGGAGCAATAAACTGCTCCTGTGGAAATCTGTGCAAAGACCCTTCCTGCCTCTTTGCCGCCGAGCCATATCACTGAAGCTGTGCGTGCGTTTGTGCGTGCACGCGTGTGTGAGTGTGTGCCTGGTCCTGCTGAGCGGCTTCGCTTTGGAGATGCTTTTTAGAGATCGCTACACCTCGGGCTCCAGCACAGAAGCTGCAGAGCTCGAGATAGCCATAGGAAGGCATACATACATCTGACTTACTGTTCTTGCATTTTGAAAATTGTAAAAACAGAACGTTCAAGGAAAAAAGAAAGGAAAGAGAAGGTTAGAAATAGATGAAAAAAGGATAATCCTGGATGTAGAAAGAAATCCAAAAAGCCATCACAGAAGACAGCTTCTGTGGAGGGGTTTTGGTGTTTATTTATGACACAATATTTAAGGTGATCAGGAATAGGAAGACTTGGTTTCATACATTTGCAACTCTACAAACCCTTTACATAATGGTTCAAGTCCTTGCTCTGTGCCTACACCTCCAGCTTTAAAAGATAGA